>NC_133580.1:42442679-43094107 GCF_964106895.1 Numenius arquata | reverse complement strand
AAGGTTTGCGTCTTATGATGCTATGATTTAGAGAAAAAATATTTACATTTAGTAATAATTCATCTGAGCAGACTGGCACTTGCAGTCCTGTTACCGAGTACAGAGTGACGATCTTACTCTTCATTAAGCCCTTCTGAAGTAAGACCTAGTTACACAGGAACAGAGGCCAACTGGATTACTTCTACTTTGTTCTAGAATAAGGAAAAATTATTCTGGCCACATCACTGTAGCATTGGCTAAATTGATGCCTAAAAATAGGTGTTAAAAGGGAAATTAAAAGGACAACCACAGTGAGATATATGGAGAACAGACTAGATGCAAGTTGAAATATGTGGAAGCTGATACACCACTTTTATTTGGGCGCTGATCTTTGAAAAGAATCCCTTACAACTGAAAATAAACTAGATTATTTCAAAAGACTGCAAAAGAAAATAAGCCCTTCACAGTTTGCAGCTACTATATTAGGATATACAGCTGAGTGTCAAAGAAACTCAAACTGCCATCATAAATAAGGAAACCTGTAATTTAGGTATTAGCTGGTTTGCACTAGTATTTCATATCCATATATATCAAAGACTAATTTAGTATTAGTCTCTTTCTCTAGCTTTCTGTTTAACAGTTAACTAACTGGTAGATATGTGTATACAGATAACTTTGTTATTAATACATCAAATAGCTGTAATACAAGTGCAGAATATGAAGTGTTGAAAGCGCAAGACACATTTATACAACTCCCTTGCTAAACAGCTCTTAATTATGATCACACACTACATCTTTCCCAAAGTGCAGGAATGAACAGTGCTCACCGAATTCAACATTTTGTTTTATATTGGTAGTATAGAATGTGAATCCATGCCCTCAGACTTCTAGGAAAATTAGGTGTTCACAGCTAATGGATACCTGAGAAAAGTTTTCTGCTTTTTCTCCCCCAAAACAGAACCTCATAGGATCTTTTTGGCAAAGATAGTGACAGAAACTCATTCTCCAGGGCAACATACAGTCTCCTCAGCTACAAGACCATCCTTTCTTTTCTTGACATCCCAACTCATTCAAAACGCATACCCCAACTTCCTCAACAATTGAGATGAGTCTTGCAAACAACAGACTCTTTCACTGTGTTGTGCTGATTCATTCCAAGCACTGTTCATCCTGAACACTGAATGAGGCAGGGTCCTGTGGGAAAACAAAGAATGAGATCATGTAATTAAAGACTATCTCATAATGTACATGGGGATTGAACTATAATGGCCTCAACAGTCTTAATTCTATTTCTTAACTCTTGAGTGATTAAGGATGTGAGTTACTTTAATATTGTTTTCTGAAGATAAACATCAACAGTTCTGAGCAAAGACATTTAAAAAAAAAACAAAAGCCCTAAGCCAAAAAAACAGCCACATGGAACTATACCAACTACTATTATATGGTATGCAGGAGAATTACCAGTAGAGCCAACTGGAGGGGAAAACAACACTGCTATTTTTATTTAACATTTTTCTATTCTCAATTTGCCTATCCATTAATGTTTAAATGTTTCCCAGAGATGTTTCAATTTTAATGAAATTCTGCCAGATTAAACTATTTTCAAATCCTGCCTTCTGATTCCCACCAGCTCACATACTTGCTCACTCCAGAAGGATGCTGAGTCTATCCGTATTCCCCAGGCCAACAGCCTACCTGACAAACACAGAGATCCTACAGAACCTGCTCCCAGCCTTGTCATTTCTCTGCTGAATGCTCTGTCAAGGCTGACACAGAATGGTAATTTCATTCTGAAGGAAATTTAACTTTTTGTGTGAGTTCCAATTTAAATGTATTAAGCTTCTAAATCTCTCAAAGTGGATGCCATTCCCCTCTCCTCAGCACAAGTCTCTGGTACGTGAATAACTTGTTTTTAAGCTGAAAGCCTGAACCACACAATGAGTGTTCATTGTTCTTTGACTCTTCCCAAGGGTTGGATCTTCTGCAAGTCCTGACAGCCATACCACAGTAAGAAATAATTTTGAAAAAACACCCCTCCTCCCTGAAATTTTAGACCCTGAAAGCAACTTGTTTTGAAGCTCCAGAGAAGCAGATTTATCGCTATCATACCTCGTGTTTTCTGTCTCAGCATGCCAGGCTTCTTACGCTTAGTGCTTCAGAGAACAGCACAGGCAGGGCTGTTCTGCAAGAGAAGGCCAAGCCAGGAACCCAGGGTAGTCCCAGCAAAGCTTATGCCCACACTGGCTAGGATACAGTCCCACAGCACATGAACACCATGGGCAGAACAGGGCAGTGGAAACAGGGTCCATCCAGGCACTCCAATGTAACATCTGGAAACAAGGCTGGAGATAAGACTATAGTGTAAATGAGAAAGGTCCACCCAAAAGATAGGGCTAGCAGCAGACTACCTGCAATGCAAATCCAAGGTCCAGCAAGGGAGGGAGGGAGGGAGGGACGGAGGGACGGATGGACAGACAGACCCAGCATAGATCAGAAAGGGACTGAACACTCAGGTCTGAGCTTAATGGAGCCCCAGGGCTCCATTTGGATTCCAGTTGGAATCCCAGGTGAGGCTACTTAGGGCCGTTAGTGCCTATTAGTGCACTCGGGGCATGACAAGTGTTACGGTTAGTGTTGGGGGTACAGTTAAGAAAAGCAGGAACTGTAGAGCCTCAGTCCACTCGGTAGTTTGCAGCCTCCAGAAAGAGGGTGTGGGCTTCTATGAATAATTCCCATTTGTTTTTTTTTTCCCATATTCATTTTGCGCCGCTTTGTGGCTAATATTGCTTATTTAAAGGATTTACTCTTCCTCTCTTTCTTTAGTTGTATTTTGACTTATATTGGCTTCATTTGTTTGAAGCCATATCCTTCCTTTCTCTGTTCTTTTTGTTTGTCTCCTTTGTTCGTATTTTATGTTTGTTGAAATGTAAACTTCTGGGGACTGCAATGTTGAACTGCAAAGTTCCTCAACTCTAGTTGAACTCATTAATGTTGGGAACAAGAGTCAACAGAGCATAAAGGATGTAAAAACTTTTGTTTCTCATTCCTGCAGGTTTTTCCAACATATGTGCTTAGAACTCCACTTCCAAGAGCCATTTCTAAGTCTGAGGATGCCTTCAGTCCTTTGAGATCCTCTGAATGGGGAGGGCCTAGAGACCATTCAAGACCCCTCTTTTCCTTAGACAGTGAGGTCTGTGTTGCACGTTACAGGCATGTCACAGGGGTTCAACAAATGTATCCGAGACTATCAGTGTGAAGATCATATGCAGTTACAGTCATTTATTAACTTAAGAATAATATCCAACAATATTGAAAATAATGCCTTGTTTAAATGTCCACATACAAATCATATAAATGCAAGCTGCTACTGTAATTTGAGGCATTCACCGCTGAAGGTTTCAGTGAAGAAAGGTATGTTATGTTACTCTTCTGAATTTCTAAAGGATCTTTTTTTTATCTAAAGCTACAGAATACTTTGCAAACACTATCTAGTTAAAGCTCATCACATTCTTGTGAAGCAAAGCAGGAAGACTTTCATCAGCTTCTACACGGCTTATCTAGGGTGAAGCACAGGTGGTGACTAGCACAACACCACAACAAAGCAATGATGTGGCACAGATGGTGAAAAAAGCTGCCATGATCACTTAAACCTTGGGGCATACTACGGTGCTGTTCCATGAGCTTTGCCAGGACATCTTTTCTTATAGTGCCATACAAACTTTCACATCAGAAAGTGTGATCATGTCTTGGATCACTTCTGACACAAAAGGTCATATTCTTGGTTGTGTTTTGGCTCCATTTCCCTACTTAGGAACCAAAAATGTCTATAAAGCAGTCAGAAAACTCTCAGCGTGAAAGAACGTCACTGGGCTTATGGATGCCATGGGACACTGGACTTTAGATGCACTGAGCATTCAGAGCAGTGCAGATATATTGTGAGACTCAAACAAATTACACCAAAAATCTTCAGTGTTTCCCTGTTACAGCAAGTGATTACATTCAGCAACACTGTTGATACACATCATCTTGGGGTAATAGTAGTACAGCACTGGGGTGCTCTTCTGACTGACTGCACCCCCAATGTTACTTGCTGTACTCTCCCAGGTATGCGCAGTCAGATACGGGCAGTCATGAACTAGCTCCACTCACACTCTGACCTAACATTGCACAAGATTTTATTGTCCCAAAGTCCTTCAGAGATTCAGAAGCTGAACCTCTCAACCCCTCTATGAAGCACATCCAAGCAGAATTTGCAAGCTTAGAACACGGTCCCCTGCTAACATGGTCTAAATACTTCTCAGACCACAGGGTGAACAAAGTGGTGTCATGACTTATGTGACTGTACTTGGACAGCTATCCAAATATAGAAAAATCCAACCTGAACTAAGTTGTTAAAACAAGCTGTTAAAGATGCAAGATTTGACCGCTTACATAAAATAAATTATGCTTCTTGGATAAGTATGCTTATCATAGCATTTTTACATCTCTTCATTATCCAGTGGACTTTTTCCAAAAATAGTAACATATTTTTATAATTTCCACTAAAACCCAAGAAAGCACTGTGCACTAAGGGAGAAGAGGACTAAAATTCATAAACTTGCATTTAGTAATTCATTCAGACAGTGCTAAATGGAACCCTTTATATGGACTTTTCAAAAACATTCAGCATGTGAAGTGAGTTCATTAATGTGGTTTAGCAGATTGGGAGCAATATCTCTTCTCATGCAAAGATTTGGCCTAGAGCAAGAAGAATGATCAGCTTCATCACCACTGGTTTTGCTAAAAGATTTTCCTGATGTCGCAAGATAGGACTAAAATCTCTAAAGAATAGGTGTTCTCCTGGTCCTCTTCTGGCATAGAGGCTGCTCTTGGGAGAATTTTCAAGTAATTGGACTGTAATCCTAATTAGAAAGCACTCACACAAACTCAAATGAAATACAATACTGAAACAGATCAAAAACTTAGTTATGCATGAAGCACAGAAAATGTTTTAATGATGAAGGTGCCTTCCAACCCAAACCGTTGTGATTCTATGATTCTACTCACTTGACCTATCTTGAAACATAACAGATTATATATTGTCATCATGCTTGCTTATATATATTTTGACAATTATAAACACATTTGATTCGTTGGTTCAAGTCATCTTATGCATATAAATTAATGAAACAATTTTCTTTAAAGATATAATTATTGTAATTTTACAAACATCTGTTAAATGTGCACAAATTGTAAGTTCCTCCCCTCTCCTTGAAGTAATTTAATAATTAGAAAATGATTGTATGAATTTTGAAACACGTCTGGGACGTACAGTGCACATTTGAGCTATAGAAGGTACTAGAAAGTATAAACTGAATAAATGAAATTATTTTTCATATATAAAGTTGTAATCTTCTAAATATAAATAGCAACAAACAATTGACTTGGCTAAAACATTGCCATTGTTTTATGCTTGGGTACTGAGTTTTAACTGCTAAGAGAGCTTCAACAAGACAATACAAAAGCAGGATTTAAAGAAATATTCACCAGATTTCATGACAATAAGTTTTTTGATGCAAAATCCATGATAGAATCAAAAATAAACAGTATTATATTCTGTTTTCCTTGATAAAAGACTTGGGAAAAAAAGCGGTATCCTAGCAACTAGACATCAGAAATTTTCAGGCAAAGTCTTCGCCCTCTTCACTACCTCAAGTAATAAAAAGAAAATAATAAAATTCAAAACTTGCAACCAAATCCTAACATGAAACCTGAAAATACAACAGCTCAACAATACATAGTAGATTTGAGTTCATTTTTTTCCTGGCAGAAGTATATGTTCAGACAACTTTGCAATACAGCTCTGTGATTGAAAGGGCAAGACAGTGTGTTTTGCGCTCTTGTCCATTTAGGTCTCTGTGAATATCTTTTGATGACTTTCATTTCATATCCAAAAACCATCTTTTTCCGGACTCTTTCCTTCTATATAATATAGGCTGTCACAAGCCCTGGTTGTGGTCCTCTCCTCAATCAGCTTCCCCCTTAAACAATATAAACTGTCATTAATACTTGAGCATACTTGAGAACACAGCTCTCCGGAGCATCTAAAGAAAGTGCCAGAAATGGGCCACATGGCACAAACCAGTAAAATACAAAGCCATTTCATAAAGCCAGCTGTACAATAAAAATCCATTCATTTAATATCTACTCTCTTCCATGCTAGACATTTTCACCTTCAAAGCACTTCCTGATCCCACCAAATGAAACACTATCTCTGGCTTTATCATATACTATCAATGCCTGTTTCTAGAAAACCACCAAAATCACTGTTAGTTCTGCATGTGCAACAAAGACTTTTTTGGGGGGTCTGGTATGAAATGCACTTATACCACTATTATTTTGGGTACTTCCTGCCGTGTTTTTTTTTTGTTGCCATAAACCAGAGAATAAAGTGATTTGCATAAAGAGGCCCACAACAGGACATATTTCATCTGCACAGTATTTGATAGTAGCCAGAGCTCACAAAGAAAGTATGGAACGCAGATTGTTTCTTCTCTTTGGTTTGAGCATGGATGCTGACCGTTCTTTCCCACAAACGGCATGCTGAAGTGTGTGTGCTGTTTCCAGTAAATTAAAAACTCTTCATTGACCCATTGTATAAAATGAAACAGTGCAAAGGAAGTTAACTATAAGTGTCCTGTCCTGCTGCCATTGCATGAAAGGGCACATGGATTGCGGGCTAGAGCAGACTGAGGGAGAGAATTCGGAGGGCAAAGGCCCAACTCTGCAAAATGAAACAGGCGAGTATTGGTGTCAGGCAACACCTTGCAAGTGCCCATCAACAGGAAGGAAGATTCAGCTTCTAGGTAGGTTTCCAGTCCAAAGATCACAGTGATTTGCCAGCCAAAGACCTTCTGTTTGGCCTTCTGCTCTACCTGCTGGGGCACGGGTAGAGGTTAGTTGGGGAGACAGCTAACCAGTACATCTGGAGGCTACTTGCAGCTCATGTGCTCAGTCTTATTTGGAAGAGGGCCCCACTCTCCAGGAGGATATTCCAACCATCAGGTTATCAGGCTGTTCCCATACCTCTGCACATAACTGCTCCACTGTCATTTAAAAAAGTACTACATTTACCACAGGAGAAAGAAATAAACCACATAAATTAAAATTAACAACCTAGGCAAAACTGATAAAGAAAACTGAGAAGATCAAGAAAATATGTGTATTTGGCAGTGAGTAAAGCAAAAATAAAATGTTTAATAGTACAGATGGATGAAAAGGTTTATTCCTTGCACTGCTGTTTTCTATCTGGGAAGAAGGATGAGATATTCCATCTTACAGGGAGAATGAACTTCTTTAGAGTGGACAAGTAACTACAGAGTATGTCAAAAAAACATATGCTAACTAGAGTTGAATATTTTTAAATTCCACACAGGACTCCCAGAAGAGTTTCTGAGAGGATTTCAACTGATTGTTTTTATTTTCTGACTGACACTTTTTAATAACTTGAGACAACGTCAGAAAACTGGAGCAGTACCAATATTCTTTTGCCGTTATTCAAAAGGTCATGCAAGATGAGTTGAGGAACAGAAGGACAAATGGTCTGATGTCAGTTCAGAGACAGAACTGAAACAGATAAGATATTTCATCTTTATAAGGTATTCTTCATACTATAACACAGCTATCGAATCATTCCTTCCATTAGCCGGATGAGTCTCTTCCCAGGAGATCTCAATTTTGAAATGCCTGATAGCCCCAGGCTTAAAGCATTTTCCTGAAAGATGAGAAAACTTTCTTCTCACGAGTCTGAGATGGGAATGTGGACCCTTTTCACACACCTCAAGTAAGCATGCTAACACTCAGACTTACACAAGGACCACCTTTTTCTTGAGCATCTCAAGCTCACTTTCTTACATCTGCAGGCAAAACAATTTGGATGTTTCAGAAATGTTCATTATAACTGAAAATATTTGCCATATTGGATCCCATTTATGAGGTTGTTTGGATTTATGAGTATTAACTGACAATGGCTATTTCAGGAAACCCAGTCCCAAAACTGATCACGAAAGATTCTTGCCATCACTACCTGCTTTCTTATTTAAACTCTTAAAAATTTATAAATTTTAATATGAAAATTTTCAAGTTCTTCCACATCCAAACCATGCAGTCAGTCTGCCCACCTCATCTTCAAGCAGCTGTAGTATTGTTTAGTTACAACATGTCCTGCTTCTGCACTCATCAGCCATGAAAGAAAGTATAAATATATCTATGAGTGTAGCTGCAAACATGTGCACACACACGTACAGCACCCTCACCACCACAGCTTCCCTCTGCTGCCTTATCCTTTACCTTCCTTAACTGTACAAATTCAAGCAATGTAAGCAGAGGTGCTTGGCAATCTGATTTAAGTCATTGGGTTTTTTCTTGAGTTATACAAATTAGTTCACAGCTTTTCAATCTCATGTTACAGCAACACTATACTGAAATATATTGAAAATTAAATTATTTCTCTTTATTTAGTTTGTAAAGTTCCATACTGGCAGAGCACATAACAGAAATTACACAGGCTGAAAACCTATTTATTGAAAATGAATATTTAAGTAAGTCCATCATGTTACTTATCCTGCTGACTTAAACAAATCGTTATCCTGAAATAAAGTAAAAAGCATGATTTTAGAAAAAAAACAACCCAGTAACACTAATATCTGTGTCATCTCAAAATAAATTATATTCAGCATTGACAAGTAGTTAATGTTATAGATGTGAAAGTATCCAAAGGCCCAGGTCCATAATGTTTGCATTAATTCTTTATATACAACTTTGTCACAAGTTTCCAACTTGGGCTTCAGCTTTTGAGCTGAACTAGGTGTTTAAATGAATTTTCAAAAGCCTCTAGGCCGTCAATTTGCTTTGAAATCAAAGAGACTTAGGGACATATCTAAACTTTGACTGTATTTGGCCCTTGATCACATTTTTTTAATACACAAGGGCAAAATTTTTATAAGCGCTTAAATAAGTTAGAATCATAAATCCCATGACTTTAAACACAGATGGGAACCAAAACATTTAAGTTTTTTTGGCTTCTGGAAGCTCTTTCTATCCAAAGTTATTCCTGATTACAAGAACAGATCTTGCTGTTGGACTACAAAGTCATTGGTCCTTTATTTCGATTTATGCCTTTTAACAGTAAGGATCTGGACTTTTTTTTACTGTAAACAAAATTTTTGCGTAAATTTGTAAACCTGAATACTATTACAATCACCAAACTATTATTATTTATTTAAGATCAAACCCAACAGAAATAATACTTAAAAGTTACTTAATTGAAAACACACCTTAAAAAGTCCTTCCAAGAGCTTTTTTAATATCTTGTTGAAGTAATGAATTTTCAGTCACTTTGTACACATGAACCCTAGAAAATAGACAGATTTTCTTAATTGAAAATGTAGTATAAGAAAACCAGATTAATACCTATATATATATAATGTGAGATTTCAGGTCTCCTGTTATAAGTCTCTTTCTTCTGGGATGTTTTCTCACTGCCTCCTGAACGAAAAGCTTTGTAGTACTATTGGGAAACAATGAACGTCACTTTCACTACAACTTACCTCATAACTGAAGCTGTCACTTCACTTGGGGTGCAATTGCGCAGTCCGTCCACCCAAAAGCGAAGCTGTACCTGCAGACCACTTCTTCACGTGACAACTATCCCAGTGGCAGTGGCTTAAGTTTAGTTCCTAGTCCCTGTAGGAGCTTTACCACTGCACCTAGCAGGCTCTTTGGATCAAAGCATTGCCCAATTAGAAGTATCTACAAGAAAAGAGAACTTTAAAACAGCCCAATGTCTATTCACTGTCTATCATTCCCCATGGTTTACTATTCCCAGAAGCTGGGGAAACACTCCAATTGCTTCATATTACACCCCCTGGGATCTATGTCCATGTCTCGCATCTGTCCCTGTCAGCAAGAACAGCAGACGCATAATTCCTACTAGCATTCTGCTATCCTCAGTCTCCTTCCCTCTCCCCAGAGAACCCATTTAACAGTGCAGAGCTCCTTTGATCTCTGTATTCCCATCCTGAATGAAACAGCTGTGTGACTCTGGACTTGGAGGGCTTTGCAACTGCGTCTCCCACTCCTCCAAGAACTCATCCACATTGCTTTCCTACCTCTCCTCTGAAGGTGTCTTGTCAGAGAAGATCAATACGCAAGATAGAATCACTTACCAGCTCATATACCATTATCACGTCCCCTCCTAATTAATCCCACAGGCAAAAGTCATGAAACTCAGAGGCTGGTGAGTAGGGAGAACCAGTTGTTGCAAATTCAGCTTCATTTTATATTAATGAGGCTTTCTGGTTATGTTAACTTTGGCTGAAAAAGAAGAATATTGCTGTAAAAAAACCTCTAAAATATCCAGCCATTGCCAAGCCGGTGAACCTGTGTGCAAAACCTTTATCACATACATGTATTTCATAAAGATGCATCTGTGCACACAATGGTAAAGGTAGAAATACAAAACCAAAACAGGGTCTTTAGCATAGCTTTAAGTGAACCCTCACATGACCCACTTGAAGAACTCAGCAGGTGGTAGACCTAAATGACTGACGTCTATGATCATCTGTTTAAAATGTCTTTGGTAGGGAAAGGTAAGAAAGAGAAGGCTTGATGAGTATAGTGTCCTACATTTGTTTGTTATTTGGAAGAAATGTACCAGAAGTAAAGAGCTCTTTTTCTGACCAACAGCTTGAAAATTTTTTTACTACTTGGGGAAAAAGTAAAACAAGCAAAAAAAAACCAAACAAACAAACACGAGGATTTTAAAGAATATCCCAGTTGTTGTATATGACCAATTTGCTCTTTCTCTTTTGGACACCAGAAAAATATTATTTTTGTCTGAATCGAGCTTAATCATCATGACATCATTAAGTTCCAGAAAGTAGTACATAAGTAAAATTTGTGAACATGAATATAATACAGTCAGGATATTTATACATTGATTTTAAGCCCAAATAGAAAAGAAGTGCACTTTCAAAAATATCAGTCTCCTATAATAATTTATTTCTTACAAGAATCATTAGTTTACAATTCACCGGGAAACCTCAGGAAAGCAGAGAATTGAGTTTAAATCTTTTCTGATTAAAATAATATTATGTAAAAAATGTTTTTTCTCCAAAGGAAAGATAATCAGTTTCCCTAAAGAATTCCTCCCCTCCTACCAGCACCATGTACTAACTCCCATGGAGAATTAAACTCAGGACCTTTAGAACAGATGGCAAAGACCTTATCTGCTTTCCTATCACAGCATGGGGCAATATAGGTTTGTCTGATAATGCACTCACATTGAGAAAAAGGTTTCTTGACCCCTCTCGGTATATCTAGATCCACCAAACAAATGTTCTTTAAATTTAGTCTACAAGTTTAACTTTGACTTTTACAAACTAATTTATAGAATAACCTATGCCATATATTAAACCTCAGATGCTGAAGAAACTGCTTTTATTTTAGTGGTCTTCCGGCTGTACATTTTGTCAAATCTCAGGCACACTTTATTCTCTGTCTTTAGTTAAAAGACAGTTAATTTTCAGCATTTATTTTATATTATTTCAGTGTTCATTTTCTATCTATTTCACATCTTCTTTCCATATTTGTTCTTAAATTATACCATAGCTTTGGTATTGCTTTGGCCTGTGCTATAAAATGAGCTCATTGTGGACTAGCAGATGAGTACAGCTCTGTTCTGACACTGCACCAGTCCAGCAGCCCCTTTGCTCTATTAAATTTTCAGCTGCCCACCTACAAAATTTTTACAGCAAAACCCAATAAAATTTTCCCCCAAAACTATGAAAAATATGTAGGCATCAAAGCAAAAGCAGCTAAGTAGAGTCCTTTTACTTTTCAACTTAGTGATCTTAAACCGGTTAATACTTCAGTTCCTGAATGTTTCAGCTTTTATTTGAAAGCAACAATCTTAAATATTGACACTGTTTGGATATTATTTGGTGTTTCAAGGCCCTATTAAAATTGTTTTTTAATTTTTAGAAGTTTTGGAAGACAAAAAATCAATTTTAGGGTGATTTTTAAACAAAAGGGGAAAAAAAGTTGAAAATGTTTTGAAGTACTAGGGAGTGAGAATCACTAACTGATGGTAGTAGCAGTTTGATGGCTGTTGGGGTGGTGGGTGACACACGTTGCTGCACTCCCTGCAGTTCCTTCTAAATGGATATTTGTTTAACACAATCTTAGGTTTCCTTATGATCCTCGTTAGATCTCACAGGGAACCTCAAAGACATACACTTTCTTGAGAAAGAGAAAGACAAAGTACTTTTTTTTTTTTTTTTTTAAATATTATCTCATTAAATTAAATTGAAATATTGACTTACTAGTGCTTTTAAAACAGTATTTTTGCTGTTTGGATCACAGCAGCAACAGAAGCTGAGGCTTACAAAGCCTGTTCTAATTAACTCACACATGTTCTTTCCCATAGTAGCAATTACAATGGGACCATTCAGCTATTTACAAACAGATGAACAAAACTGGTAGGAGTGTACATGAGTAGGTAAGAGGGATTGCAATGCATAATTTCCCCATATAATCATTGCCTGTGCACTAAAGTAATTCTGTCATTAGCTGGGAAGAGATGAAGGTCTTGTTTACCTACAGCAAAATTCTTGTTCTTCCCATGACCTAAATATGAGTCCCCTGCAGCTACCCTGACTCCATACCAAATCACATCTGTGTCTTCTTCCTATATTGCCGTTGTACTGATATATTCTTGCAGCCAGGAGCCCTGTCTTTATTACATATGATGGATTCCTCATGATTTTCTTATACAGTCAGTGAGATTTCACACTTCATTAGAGGCTAACACACACACTTGTATAAGGAAAAAGTTTAGTACCAAATTCCAAAGCTTGCCTCAGAAGCAGTTTGTGGAAGACACCTTTATCAAGTGTTCAAAGTTGCATGCCTTAGAATCAGCAAAATAATTCTAGAGATGATTAATATGGTTTTGCCCCTGGTGTTTTCTGCATTGCAGCACAGAAATGCCCAAAATAATTTTAAATTAAATATCTTGAAAATAGTAAGTAGTTTAGCAAAATACCTTAGCCAGCTGTTGCAGTCATCTACCTCTAGACAACTGTAGCGCTTCCACATAGCCTAAAGACCTTGTTCAGATTGAGTAAAGGCATTTGAAAAACAGTTAGCAAAGCTGCCAAGAAAATGAGGCTTTCAGCCTGTGTCTTCCATTGTTGTTTCTGGACAAACATTTTCTACTGTTTGGTGTCTGGGTGCAACCTGTGATTAGAGTTAAAAAAAACAAGGAGAGAATGGTAAAACATGTAACGGTATCATAAACAGCAGCCAGCTACATTGCTACTTTTTAAAATATTTTTTTAGAATATCTGTGATCATTTATAATGAATAATTTAACTTGGGAAAAAGAATTAGCATAGACTATTGCTACATGCTACATCTAGGACAAGCAAAGATATTTTTAGTTAAGAGCATAATTTTTATATCTTTCTATTTGTATAAATGTCCTCTTTGGTTTTGAATTAGTGTTTGGTCCACCCTAAATACTACAAGTACTTTCCTCTTTGTGAAGCTTCTATTGTGTTCTTCCACAATAGAAAGGAAACAGGAGAAGAAAGAGAAAGAAGGCTGGCCACAAGGCTGACCACAATGAGACCAGCCGTGCTTTCAGCTGGGGCGCTAACACTTAGGGATGGAAAACGTATTGGCAAGATTATTTTCCCCTGTGTAATTTCAAAATGGCAATGCATGGAGGTTTATCTTGTAGACCTATTGGGTGGAGTGATATTGAACAAAAAAGAAAATATTTCACAAGTAGCAAATCCCTGTTTTCAAAGCATGCATGCATGTTCGGTCTCTCAGCCAGCCAGCCAGCTCTTTAAAATTCTGAACCAATATTTTATAATGTGTCTTCATTTCTGTCCCTGTACGCACAGATCTTGTTTGACATTTCCAAATCCCAATTCTGCCTTTTCCTCTTTTCAGCAGAGAAGAGCCTTAAGACATACTTGCTTCTTCCTCTGAATATTGTTTTCCCAATTGCCTTAAACATTAAGAAATTGTCTCTAATTATAAAGATTCTGTAATACAGAGGAAAAGGTCACATTAGAAAGTGGTGCAGAACTAAAGGCAAGAATGACTCTTCAGCTCTCTCACAACTACATATTGGTCCTCATTGATGTTTTCCTTACCATTGGTACCTTCCTTGGTACCCAGCCAAGGAATTCATCTGCAGATAATATATGTTTGCCTACCCTTTCCTTCCTTTCTAAATGCAGCAAAAATTTTACCAGAAAATCTGTTCAGTAAATACAACTATTAGCATTCTTACAGCTCTGTAATGTAAAGACCTCCACTGCCTTGCCTAGCCATGGGGTGCACTAGGGCCTCTGGTGGTACAGCCTAGCATTAGAGACCAGAGTCAGTAAGACCACAGCAGGAAACTGGCTTTTTACAACCCATTGTTATTCCCACCAGCTTCTTAAAGGCGGAATAAGCAAATTAACCACTTCAGGGTTAGATCTGGTCGTGTGGTGTAAGTAAAATGATTTTGCTGATAACTGAAAGGTTTTTCTCAGAAACATGTTCAAGGGAGAAAAAGGAAGTGCATTCAGCTCAAGCAACCAGTTTTAAACAGTTGCACAGCTGACACCATGCTACGTTCAAGGGAAAAACGGATTAGATAGAAGGGTCTCCAGCACCCAGTGACTGGCCGAATCTATCTGCTAAAGAGGCTTTGGAGCATCAACATTGCTGTAAGAAATGGAGACTATTATAACACGAAATACACATTCCCTTTTACATATGGGTATAGTAAAGAACAGCAACAAATAAAAATTAGGCTTATTTTTATTTTATAGTTTTAAAAAGTCATTATAGAAGTACACAGAATTGGGAGATACCAGTACCCTGTGTGCAAAAACATCTAGAATATAATTAAGCTTAATGTTACATTTCTGTACAAATTGTGATCCTATGCTTATGACTCTATGAGTAAAAGGCTTATAGTAATTTTAAAAGGTACTCTGTATCAGAAATATTTAACTTTCTTATCTGCAGATTTTACAGATATATCACCACTTGCATATTCGATTCGAGAACTTGAAAAGAAGAGGCAACTGCATTAAATCACTAATATACCAAACTTCCCTACGTAATTTTGACTATTTTAAGTTCAACAAGTACAATATTTCCAGACTTTCCAGTGTTTATTAAAAGTATTTTTTCTTCAGATGGGATCCTTTTCCTTCCCTTTATCAACTTACACTACTGAAGTGTCATGAATTCAAAAAAATCAGCCTTTATTAGATACATATTATTAATCTAAGAGCCTCAGAATCTCCTCATCTGTGAGGTATTTTTGGAAAATAAGAACCTTCATCAGAGCCTGGGATAACTGTCATCCAGGACGCTACTCCTTTTGTATGTCTGGTTTAGTTCCATTCATTTAATAGGGAATAAATAAAATGTATCAAGATAGCAGTGCGGAATGGAACAAATGAAACTGGCTGCCTTTGTGATCAAATTATATTTTTAGAAATTGGGTCTTCAGCATTGTTTTCTGTACCCACAACAAACTTGACTGAAAAAAGGAGAAGGAGATTATTTTGTCACCTGTGAGCACCACCAGTAGATAGCCTGGCCTAGTGAGGAATCTCATTTTAAAGACTCGGTTCCACAGAAATCAAAGATGAAGCAAATAGTTGATTTCTTTTCTCTGACATATTTTGTTTTCATGTGTAATAGTGTGCTTATTCCCTAAGTATCTGAGAATGTCTCGGGGATTTAAGGTGTAGTAATTTTTTTTCTCATCCTAGTATCTTTTCCTGTCAAGTGAGGGTGAAATCTCAGCCCCATTCAAGTTTTAACAGAGAACAGAATATCACGTGTCCACAACAGAGATCGTATTTTGCAAAGTTATTCTCGTGAGTATCTCCAGCTCCAGGCATTAGAGAACTCCTATTAGATCAATTCCCCTAACCAGCTGTACGCCTCTGTCATTTTTTCTCACTGGTCATATTTTTCCCCAGAAGTGAATAAGATTTTATTCTTTTTATTTCAGTAAAAAAAGATCACTTTTCCATAGATGTTGCCATCTCAAAACATATGTGGCTTATGGGCTGCATTGTCACTTTGGAAAACATACTGAGTACCTGATCACCATCTGCCTGCATTATCTGTAATCAAAAATTTCTTGAAATGCTCAGATCTTACGCCAAATCTAAGAATTTATCAAAAAGTGAAATTTACCTATCTTTTTGCAGTTATCTATGATGTAAGCTTTAGCTTTTACTAGCCAAGAGAAAATTGAATTTTAGTGAAAATTTTCTCCCTAAGTCTGAACTACACTATATCTTTCTTCATAAAGACTCTAAAATATAACTTCATTTGTGTTGGTCTAGAATACAACTCCTGGCTATGCCAGGGCTTCATTCTGTAGTACAGGCAACAGGAATGAATGTATGTACTCTCTTTTTGGCTTACTAGTGAAGTTTCCAAGCTGAACGTGTTAAAAATTAATGTATTACCTTCTTCAGCTCTTGTCCAGCTGAAAGGTTTATGTGACTGTCACACCATAGCTGGTAACCCATAGCAGGGTTTTTCCTCTCCTCTTGAAAAAAGGTAGTTTAACAGCCTTAAACAATAGCTTAATTTCCAAGGTCGGATTAAGAAGCAGTAGCCTACGAGAGGGAGATTTTCTATCCCTATTACCCATCAGTCTGTATACCTGTGAAAGTTGTATACAAGTAAGTGAGCTTCTCTGAACTTTGCAACAGGTTTACAGAGGTTAAAAATGAAAAATAAATTTAAACTGAGAGGTATTTCATGTTAACAGCTCTTGGTTCAGGAAGCTGCCTCTTCAGACGATAAACTGAACAGACAGAATCCCTTCAAAATATATTATTCTCTTAAAGTGCTGTTTTCTGTGTATGCAGCATACTGTAATCAAATCAAACCACTTCAGTGTTTATTGGATTAGCTATAATGATATGACTAGCAAAATGGAACTCATCGTTATACATTAGCAGTTCACACCCAGTATTAGTTATCTCAAAAAGAGAAAGATGTGTCTGGAGTCTGCATGAAGGAAAACAAACATCTCTAATACAAGTTTTGGCAACAAATTTAATATGAAAATGCATTTTAAATTGCTTTAAAAATGATGGAAATTCCTGCTGACAAAGATACATATTGTGCAGAGAAGCACATATTCCAGCCGCCTGGACAGCACTGGGACCCTTTATGCTGAGTAAAGTGGAACGTCTGGTTCCAGCTCCTTTCTGTGGTCAGGCTGTGCACCAACTTTGATGAAAAAAAGAACAGAGCAATTTTTTTTTTGTTTTATTTAAGAAAAATAAATGCAAAGTTGGTCTGTGTGGGTCCCATCATGCATTAATTTCCTGTGCAAAAGCTTCTTGCATTGTGAGAGTGAGCCACTGAGGAATGAGTTCAAGACTGGTTTTGGCATTTACTGAGAAGACAAGGCTTTTTACAGCAGCACATAGGCAGGTAGACCTAGCAGCTAAGCATGGACTGGATTTCAGGTAACTCAAGAGTTAGGTACTATACTCACAGAAAACTAATGTGAAAAACCAGACAAGGCAAAACAAGGGTAATGTCAGGGGTTAAGGGAGGAGTCCATGTGCCACAAGAGAGCAAGTCAAGAGCACAACCCCGAGGCAGGCAAGGAGTGAAGTCATCAGCAGGAGAAAGTGTATGCTAGCCTAAAGCAAAGCCAGCCTAGGTTGTCCGCAGGAGGTGCTGGGTAGAAATAATGCACCCTAAGAGTGGGGCTATGGATGAAGGATTGGGAGCCAGAGCAAGGGGCTGAGCCTAAGGCATTTGCAAGACAACCACTGATGCCTGCCTGTTAATACTGTGGCTTGGGGCAGGAGCCTTCATTAATTGGTTCGTTGGCAGGCTCAGTAACTACTAGCTTTTGCCCATTTTTTTTCTTCCTCATCTGCATATAGACTTGTCATGAAGTGACCCTGTTACAAGTGTTGCAGAAAGCATTCAGAAGTACTGATTGCAACTCACTGAAATTTTATATGCCGTAATATATAATGTTTATACCCTCAATCACCAAGCCTCATACTTAAGGACTGATAATATCTGCTGGAAATGTCATTATAAACAACAACAAAAAAAAGCCTCCTATAAGCAAAAAAAGGAATCATATAACATTGCCTTTTGAGTTGCATAGACACATGACATACAAATTCAGCTGGAATAGACATATTTTCCTATATTTATATATTACAGTTCTTTGTATCATGCTTCTATGTTTAAAATTTCTTTTATAGCAATATTGTTTCCAGCTATCTTGTTGTCTACTAATCTAAAATAGCTGCTATTTTTAAGCTAATTTTCAGTAAACTATAGCATTTCCAAAGGCTAGAACTTGAATATTTTATAACTGTTACATGGTAGTGTCATACACAGTTTACTGAAGAGATTTCATAGACATCACAGCTATAAAATTCATACCCCTCACTTATTAGTAGGTCAACTTATTCTCTGACACCCTGCTGAGCTTGTCAGGCTATATGTTTATTTATAGGTCTTCCTTTTGTATCCAACTCATTCTCCTGTAGAGTTGCAAAGCATACAGAAAAAGCTAGTATATCTTGCAGAATAACAATGAAAGTAACACTGAATAGAAATGTTTTCTTGTGTTCATCCAGGAAAGCTCAAATCAAAATGTTTCATTTTTACTAATTCCATTGGATTCCCACACAACCTATGCAGCTGCATGAAATCTATGCAAATTGCCTAAAACAGCAAAAGCCATTTAACCTCCGTTTCTAATTTTGATTCTTCTAACCCTGAATTTCTGAACTGTCGTGCTATCTCCATTTCAATAAGTATATCATATCTTATCACCTTACTGTCCCATGGCCTGTAACAACACAGTTCTATTTCCAGATTAATTGGAAAAAAAAATAAATTATTAGGTCATAATAGAGTTCCTCTCAAACTTTGTGAAAGAAGATTACAAACATTCATCAGAGTCAGCTTCCATAAACTAAGCTCATCCCTAAAATCCTTTGACATCAGTGCAGTTGCACCAGCAGCACGAATGAATCAACTGAAAAGCCATACCCTTTTCAGAATTCATGATGCCCTCAGGACCAAAGGGAATATTTAGACACATGTTTATAAGGGGGAAAGATGGTATCCTCAATGAAGGGACAGAACTTTACTGTACATTATCATAGCAAATGTAATCATTAACCATGTAAACATTTTTGTCTGAATGTAGTTGTAAAGATAGACACTTTGTGTAACTACAGGCTTTCCCCCAGTAAAAAGTAGTCTTGTCTTCCACTGAGAATAGAGTTTCCATGAACATATTTTTATCTAATTTTATTAGCAGTGTAATATTTCACAATTAATTAATTACTCATTTCTATAATGAAGTTAAGAGAAAGGCAATGTTAATATGAGAATTTGAAACTAACATAAATTTGGGGAGTTATCTTTTAGTTACTTAAACACGCTGCAAACTAAGAAGCATACTTTTCTTAATTTTGAGATCTGAATTTTAAAATACAGAAAAAAAATGTTTATTGCTTTTTATCTTTGAAACAGATTTGTAATTTCTGCTGAAATGTTCGATATATAATTGCTGTGTCACAGAGCAACACTGTGAGGGCAACTGTAGCTATACAAAGGCTTTTTTTCCTTCTGTGAAGATGGGAAGGGGAATCCAAAATACAAAGGAGAAAAGAGTTAGGAAAAAAATCTGACTCTAAAGAAGAAAAACTTCTGTTTTTCAAAGGATATCCCTTATGCTGACAGTCTGCTGTAGTTTGATCTTGCTAGTGTCAAGTGAAGTGAACCAAGCTGGCCAAAGAAAACTCAGCTGATACCGTATTTTAGCAGGTCATTGAGCTTTTGGGGGTGAAAAGGAGAGAGGCTGTGAAGCTAATCCAGATGAGATACCTAATCTCTTGTTTGTGTTCCACTGTGATAAAGTAATTTCAGAGTAACAGTAATAATGAAAAGCAAGGAAGTTGAAAAAAAGTGGAAGGACAGAAAAAAAGGGGGGAGAGAATTATTTGATTGTCATTTTGTTTTAGCAGATAACAATACAAAGTTCAAAGGCTATGAATCTTAATAAAATGTTTCTAAAACAATGAACTTTTGATATCAATAGTGCATGTGTTGAAGGACATACTAAGTAGTGTTAAAAAGTGTGTTCAAATAAGAATGTCCCAGGCCATAAGGAGGGTAACAAAAAAAGGTAAGAATGTCAAAGGGAAATGGTTATTTTGCTCTTATCTGAAGACAAGGTGTAAATCTTTTTCTCCATGTCACCCTGATACTTTTAATTTTCACTTTTTTCAACTCAGTGTAAATTTTAAGGAGAGATTCAGAAAATTCATCCATGGCCAGTATATGACTGCAACTGAAAGAATGCCATATTATGTCAGCTTCTGAAAAATTCAAGAACTGACTTTTTCTAAGAATAATAATTTCCATGCATAACATATTTTCTACAAATTTTAACTTGTTCTGCTCTCATAAAAAGGGTTTAGGAAGAATCTTATGAACTTTTCCTTTCCTAAGGATATAAGAGCTACAGACATTCTGTACCTCTGTAAACCAAGTCAGTTCTTTTGAATAATTACTACATTTTAATTTCTTTTGTAAAAAGAGAAAAAAGAAGACTTATTTATAGAAAAAAGTGCTTATATTATGATACATAAATGTATTAATGTAAGTTGATTATGAAAACTAAAGGGTTCTAAAATTCCTGTTTAATTTCTAGAACCAGCTCAGCAGTTTGTACAAAGCATGTGGCAGATTGAAGAAAAACTGGGTGTTCAGTCTCTGAGGTCCAGGAAGTCCCCAGAGCTCCTATTTGCCTGTTCTGCTTGCAGCACTCTGATGAATCATTTAAAATATACATAGGAACGTGTCAACAGCAACAATTACATTAAAATTAACATTTCTGAAGATAATTTTCTAAGATCACATACATCAGCAATGTTAGGTGAAGAATCCCTCTAATGATTTTCCTTGCAGAGTTGAGGTTTCTACTTTATACAAATGTTAGCTGTACTATATAATAGTTTTTAAAATTAGTTATATTTCAGTTCTATAGTGTATTTGTCCCTAGAAGAGCATTTGCATGGCCTAGTATCACAAATCAACAGCTGCAGCTGTAACACATCCAGTCCCTCAGTAGCATTTAGCAGTTTATACAGCATTTTTTGCACAGTTTAAATGTGATTTATTTTTAATGTTGTTTTACTTCAGTCTTTCCCAGGCACAGTGAAATTTTACATCAACAGTTTTACTGTTTTCTGTGTTTTTGCATATGTGGCAGATTCAGATCTAGAGGCATGAACCCTTCTACAATAGATATATTTTGTTGCTAGCTTTCCTGATGGTAAAGAGCGTTTGCGTTCCAAGAGCTCCCTTGTTACTCTTCAGACATGGGTGAATACTGCAAAGTAAGTACTCAGAGATATGTATTACACTAAGAACCATGAATTCACCTCAGTGGTATTTATGACCTTTTATATTTATTTTCAGAAAACATGTGAGTGGTTTTTTTGCCAAAATGCTTGTGGAAAACAAGAAGTCTCATGAGTACTTGTGCAAAGGCTCACGCCTAGGAATGTTCATTAGGGCTTTCTCAAACCTCTGATTTTCCTTCTTCAGTCATCTGGTCACCGACCACAAATATTAGTCAGTGAACAGTTAGCTGAATCTATTTAATAGAATCTTAAATCTTAGCTGAAATGAACAGCTCAAACACATCCTTTGTTCAGTAGTTCACGTCTATAATCCATAACTGGTCCAGAAATTACTTTTTGTCTCCACAGAGAGTCAGCTAGTCACGCAGTACACTCTTATTTCATCTGCTACATCACACTCAGACAAAATAGGAATACAGAAGTCCCTGTCCTATTATTTTGCATTTAAACAACTGTTGTGCAAATGTGCTTCTGAGACAGAACAGGATGACCCTTAAGTGGCACTACACAGTGAAATGGAAAACTTGCCACTGTAGCATGTTTTCTTCTCTGTTGAAAGCTCTGAAATATGTCTTACTTTACAGATAATTCATAAGGCAAAAGCAGCTGCTATTATTGACAGTTTGAGCAAATTTGCCCAGTGCATTTCTTAATGAAAACCTTTTAATCTTAGCAAAGATTTTAAAAATGACAAAATGACTGGAACGGTTTCAAGGGACTTGAATTAACCAGACAATTTAAATCATCCTTTTTACACTTTAAACTCACAATTCACACTTTTCAAAAGATAAATTTGACATCAGTTTTCCAATTCACTAACAAGTCCAGACAGTCAGTGTATTTTCCCCAATATATCTGCATATGTCAAGATGGAATTACTAACAATTTCAATGAAATTAGATATTTGGGGAGAAGACTGAAGTATGTAATTAAACTACAAAAGGAGAATAAAAGACGCTGTGTCTGAATATGGAGAATGTTCCAGCTCAAATTCATGAAAAGAAAGACATCGAGAACTGAAACTCCTTCTCCATCGTGTAAAAGTAACACAACACGTATAGCTTTGAAAAATATATACTGATTTGAGGTGGTACCAATGCTTAAGTGCTTAATTGCCATATGCAATGGTTCTTAAATATAAGAATTCAAAGTATAAGGGTGTAAAAGCAAAATACAGTGTAAGATGTCTTTGGATGAGTATCATTTTGGGTAATGAGGTTCAATTAATAAAATACACTTGTGAATAATTTGTGCAGCTCAAGATACGTTTTTGCATACAGATAGACATATTCATATGTAAATATCCTAGTAAGCATAGTCACCACATGGAGGCATTTATAATACTTTACTTTCTTTGCACATTGATTTATTTTATTACACTATGGTCAATCCATATTTAGAGTCCAAATTATTGGCAGATGTTAATAAACTTTGAAACCTTCAATATGGATCTTATTTGAAAGAGAGAATGCAATTATGAAATGTGAACTTTTACTCTTTACTTTTTTATGACTGTAAATTTAACAGTTAAAAATTATAAAAAACCAAATAAGTTCGTGGCAGAGATTTCATATTCATGCCATGCTTTGTATTCTTTCAGCCCAACCTGACAGACATAGACAAGTTACAATAAAAGTCATAACTTAGAAATTAGGCCAATTAGCACTTAACATTGGTGGCATTGTTTGACACTGTTATTTTTTTTTCATTGGTTTCTAGCATGCTGAATTTGATTGACAAAGGAAATCTTTATTGCTTTTAATAAAGAAACTTAGGTCTTTCCCAGAAAAATTCTTCACACTTAGATTTGAAACCGGATGACCAATATTCAAAGGAAAATTTGTTTTACTGGCTAAAACCTCAAACTGCAGAATAAAAGCCTTAAAATTTGATATTTATATTTATGGAGTCCTAGCAGCTATGCATTTGGCAGATAAAAAGAACAAGTAATAACAGGTACTTAACTGGCTATGTTTGGATAACATCCAAGCATAATCAGTGACCAGTAGCATCCAATAAGTATCCATCTACTTGTGATACTGGATCACAGCAGAAACTGGAAACCCACTATGACTAAAATGAAAACCAACATGAACAATTATGTGGCCTTTGGAGGGTAAATCCTCAGTAATTCCAACTTGAATACCTTCCATTTCCTTGTGCTCACAGTTTCTCAAACTGCAGTTATTTCAGTGGTGGTTATGGTACACCGCTGTTCCCTGCACTGTGTGATCCTCCCTTCCAAATAATGCATGAAAAACAGAAGAAAAAGGAAACAGCATTGTGACAATCCAGTACTGGCAGTGTTTTCCTCAAAACAGGCCTTGTAAAGACTCATTCTGTGGTTCAGACATTCCACTATTACTAGGAAATATAAATCTCCTCCCTTTGAGGGAAGAGTGTATTACAAATTAGCTATCCTTCAACAGTCAAACGAAGACTTTGGACACTCCTTGCTCCAATTAAGTCAGAATCTTTTATTAAACAGATCATTAAAACCAGAGAAACTTCTACTTGCTACATAACAAAAAAGAATTTTTTAATTTTCATTTTTAATTAAAATACACTGGGTTTAACATGCATATAAACACATAAGATGAACTTACCTCTCCCATGTCCATCCATATATTAATTTTATTTCCTCTGGACTCTTTTCCAACCCCTTGGGATACTTCACAGTATAATAGGTTCATTAGTATATGAATGGCTCTAAGAAAAGAGCAGAAAAAATGACTTAGTATTCTTTATTTAGAAATCAAGAACCAAACCATCCAATTACAGTTCTGATCAGTCATAGTGATTTTAAATGAGTACACTTCTGTGGATTCCTGTGAATTAACACATACGTATACAATTATACCCACTGGGGCAAGAAGACAGTTGCTCATTATATGTGAGGTACTCCTTTTTATCTGGTTTCCATTGAAATAAGCTTTCCTAAAATTTAAGAAAAAATTTTAAAGTATTTGAGAGTCACATAGGTTATGTAGACTGAAAGATTCAATCTCAGCTTCTCAGCAAGCATCATACAAATGAGAATTCATTTACTATTTCTTATCTGATACATACCTATTATAAACTTCTTCCCTCCTTGTCTTCCCCAGGAAGGTCTAAGATATTAAAATAGTGTTATGCAGGCATCTGAATACTATATGCTTTATATACATTTCTTTGTTTAGAAGAAGTTGAGACCACCTAGAGAGAACAAAAGATTAGAGATGGAATCTGTCATTCACCTCATACATTAGTAAAAAGCTGTAGAATATATTAGTACAAAACTATAGAATTTTGTTGGGAACCTTGTCATAGAATCATAGAATCACAGAATGGTTTGGGTTGAAAGGGACCTTAAAGATCATCCAGTTCCAACCCCACCTGCCATGGGTGGGGACATCTCCCACTACACCAGGTTGCTCAAAGCCCCATCCAGCCTGGCCTTGAACACTTCCAGGGATGGAGCATCCACAACTTCTCTGAGTAACCTGGTCCAGTGTCTCACCACCCTCTGAGTGAAGAATTTCTTCCTACAATACAGTGCGGTTACAAGGGCAGTCCCTTCCCTCCTCCCTCCACTGGCTGCCAAATTTATCCTCATCCACCACTGACCAAAGTGCAGACTTCTCTCTCCTCCTCTTGGGCAACAGCTTCTGGCACTCTGCTCTCCATCCCAGTGTAAAGCAATAGGTTCTGCATGCTGGCCTGAGAGAATGCAGTCAGCCATTGCATTTGCTCCTCAAACCACCGCCTTACCTTCCAGGGAAAACCTGGCTGGCTTGATATGTGATAGCATAGTGGTCACTCTCTGCTACCACAGTATTAATAGTGCAGGCAAATGGAAATTTCCCAACACCTGTTTCTGTGAATGCTTAAGAAGCTGAAAATGAGTTGCACAGGAAGAGGTGGGAAACAAGAGTAAGATTAGTGAGGAAAAAAATGCCACTTCAAAGAAACCTGTGTCTTTCAACCCCTACAGTAAAGGTCACCAAATCTTGCATATAGTTTCACAAAAACAAGAACTGCACCGAGGGGTAGGTAGGATGCGTGCGGAGCCATACATGTATATGAAATATAGGTCTAAACCATTCACTGTCCAAGTAAAAGCTGGATAGCTTTAGCTAAGGTACTTGAATTCTATCTAAACATTGTTTAAACTGTGCAACATGCTCAAGATTCATATCATGATCCTAGCAGAAACACTCAATGGAATTATACTCTCTGAAGTCAGAATTGCCCATGTTATATTCTATACACAACCTATATAAAAAATAGAAACTGTTATTTTATTGATTTTTAAAACTCTTATGACTCTAATCTCCAGAGGTGCGTTATAGTACAAGTAGAAGGAGAATGAGCAATCCAGGCTCATTCTAGAAATATGTCTTATACAACATTCCTGAACAGGAAATTACACCCAAAATTACAGTGAACACGTAAATTCATATTGCATTAGTATACCATGACAGAGTTCTGAAGACTATAATCACAGAAGGAGGAGGTGATACTAAAGAACCATTTCAGCTCACCATAGCTGTAGTGCTGGCCAGTTTAGGGAAAAAGGTGTGAGAGTGAGCTTGAATCCCATTCCAAGGCACAGTACATGCTCCTATCCATTTTATTATTTAATAGAGAAAGTATATTATAAGCAATAGAAGAATGTAAAATTTATCAGATCATCTTCATTGCCCATACTTCTTCCCAAGAAGAAAACCAATAGCACAAAAAGTGATAATTAAATGTACTGAATTTTACTTTTTTTTCCATTCTAGAACAATAAAATATTAATTACATGATTTTTCAGGATTTTTAAGTGTGTTTTTAATTTCTTAAAAGACACATTAGTACACTAAGAAATGTTTAAAAATATAAGCAGAATTACTAACGTCCTCCCATACTAATAAATATCAGAAAATATTTTAGACAGCTAACAAATGTATGATACAATCAGAAAATTTATTTTTGTTAAACCTTATCCTTACCTCATCAGAACTTCCCTTGGCATGCAGAATAACTCCAATTAACTATAGAGTGTTGTCAAATGTCTTTCATAGAAAAAAGACAAAACCTGCAGTTCTTTCTATCCTATTTTCAAGTACTTATTTGGCCTTGGAAATGTTAGGAACATGATGAAACTTTAATATTCTGCTAGAGGAATCGGACACAACAGTATCCTACTCTTTCTTAGTCACTGATCTTGCAAATTTCTAAGGACTGAGTGACTTCTCTGGGAACTGTTATGGGAACAAAGATGAGCGCTTGTGAGCACCAGGAGCTGAGGAGGGGCTTTGACCCTATGTTTGATTACATTGAAACCTTATGTCTATGAGGAGGATATATAACAAACATAAACAGGCAAACAGTAGCTTCTCCTACACAGCTGAGAGTCCTGACATTTATGGAAGGTGAAGGTAATCAGAGCAGCCCACAGACTCCTGCTCACTTTGTGCCTGTGGAAGACTCCGGTAGTAGAATCCTAAGTCACATACCACAATTCCCACAAAATCCAAGAAACAAGTCTGCCCTGTGCTGTGTGATGCTTCTTCCTTTTATAAACAATAAATAAAATCAGCTCTAAATTGCCTGGAATTGTGAATTCTCTAATTAAGGGGTGGCTTTGGTCAAGTCCAGGCAGCTGACCCACCCAGAGCTGAGAACAGATGGCTAATAACAGCCTAGGACATCCAACCAGTTCTGACGATTTGTCACATTTCCAAGCTGTGGTGACAAGTGGCCCTCTGACACCTGCTGCAGCTCCAACTTCAAATAGTGAATATTATTGACAATCGCAACTAAGGTAATTTTTCTTCCCCCATGGATTTATAGCAAAGGACTTTTCAGGTAGCTATTTAAAGCAATTCTTTTTTTGTCTAAATTAAGCATGTGTATGCATATGCTGGATGTAGAAAGGGAAAAAAACATTGTGAATTATGAAGTTATATAACAATTTGGAAAATACTTCGTATTCCAGACACTTTACAATGGGATCCAAAAAAGACATGTTGGAGTTACAAATTAAAATGCTTTGGCATTTTTCCAGGCAATAATTTATCTTCCCTGGGTGAATCATTATATTTGCTTGGCTTAGATTACAGCGTAGGGTCATTAAAAAACATTCTGGTTCCTCCACCAGATTGCAATAGCTTGCATTTATCACAGCTGGAACCACACACCACATTTAAAAAAATCAGTTCAATATTGGCTGAAAATTGATGATGAACAAAATTTTTATGATCAGTTCTTTGTGACTGTATTAGAAAAAAAGAAGTGTAGGCAAATTTTATGTTTGTTCAAACCTTATTAAAACAACAGCTTTATCTTCCCAAACCATAAGTGAAGCGTTTGCAACATCAGGGCTGACCCTGATCTTCTGCATATTCTCTGCTTAAAGGACATGAGCAGGAAATGGTCAGCTTAAGGACACAATGAAAGGAAACACAGCAGCAAAGGTTTCACTGATAACATGTGATTTGAAGTCAGTGAGCAGAGTCAGTCAGTCATCCAGCTGTTCGGGCCAAAGTCTATACAGCAGTCTGCTGACTCCTACAAGACTGTGTCACGAAAACATGTGGAAGACTGACGCTTGACATGGGCAAGGCAGGGAAAGCAGAGTGCTTTCACACCATCAGATGCTGTGGCTCAGTTATTTCATGCCAGAATAAAGGAAAATTATGCTGGTTTAGAAATATTTGTTTTTCTAAGAGTTAACAGGGCCAAATAGAAATAGGATGCTGATGTGAGGTTGTATTCATATGTCAGTGCTTGAGTATCACTAGGTGTAATGAAGTTCAGGTCAGAGCCAGAACTGCAAACTATTCCACACCCACAATTAAGGACCAAAATTATATTATTTTAGGAGACAATTTTTCAGAAGACATCAGCGCTTTGGATACTGAATGCTTACAGTGTGTTTAAAAGGATTTATAAACTATAAAGCTAATGCAGGTTATAATTTCTAAGTAGTTGATTTTTTTCCTCACACTCTCAGCAATAAAATTATACCAGTCAACAATCAGAAAGAGTGTAGCAAGGAAAAGATATTATAAGTCTTGGATGATGTACTTTCATACTGACTTTACAAGCATAGTTTAATCAATTTCTGGTCTTGGATCGCAGTAATTACACGTCTTGTGCTTGGACAGGAACTGTGTATTCTATATTTTTTAAGGTATCTTAAACTAGAAGGAAAACAGACTGACTTTTTAAAAAATCCTTAAAACCCTAGCAATTTCTTAAACCTAGCTTAGCTATGATTACAGAAGACAATCACTGCCAGGTTGATCAAGAGCTTTAAAAATTCTGTAGGTATTGACCATTTATCAAATAACATAGAGGTTTCAATATCAGCACTATTGGCTAGATTTTTTCAGTCCAGAATGGAGTTGCTGGTCAAAATCAGAGAGCCTTATCCAAAATAATTAAATAGCCTGACTACCAGAAGGGATTATGGTTGACCTAGGCTTCAGATTCCATCTACTCCCTGGCCCAATTTTTTCTGTTCTGTAGGGCCTGCACTGTTTTGTCCATTTTATATATATATAAAATACCAATATTGAGAAAGACAGAAAAAAAAAAATTTACTTACCAGAGGAAAAAGACTTTGAGTATGGAATCCCCCATACTCCAAGAAAAGTTTTCTACCCAACAAGTTATTAGTTATGCCAGAATAAATCAATACTTATAAGAAATTCTAAAAGGTCATCTGAATGTTCCATTGCAAAATTGTTGTATATTTTAAACCTCAAATAGTTTTGCAAATAGAATTCTTGTTTTCTGGCCAACCCTCCTCTCAAAACAAGCAGACTTGTAACAAGAACTGAAAGCACATAGTTTTACATTCTGCTAGTCATTTAAAGGTTCTGTCATGAGTGTTCAGAGTTGCCATAGCCTTTCATGGCCCTGGGGGTCTTCATGAAAAATGATACAAATGCTATATGTGTTACGTGGGGTTTTCCAAGTATCAAAGATGATAAATAAATGTGCTATTTACTCACACAAATTTGCTACCTACCTATCCAGGCAAAAAGCTTTAATATGCTGGCCAAGCGGAGGTCACCACCTGTGATATACATTTTTATTTTTGTGCCTAGACTGTTTGTGCATTGTCAAGAGAGAGGAGACTGAGCAACAACAAATTACATGCATAAAATTAAAGTAATCTTAATAACATATGCTATGTCATCACTGAATTAGATAAACTCAATTCCACTCAAGACACTGTTTTCTGTTTAAATTTTTAAAAAAGAAAGGGATCAGTTTTCAAAGCTCAGGAAGAAGCACTTGCTGCAGGCAACTGCATTTGCATTTGGCATATCCTCCCTCAATTGAACCAAGCATTGAGCCAAGCACTGACCAAGAGTTTAGACAGAATCCAGACTAGTATTTACTAACAAGGACAAGAAAACACATGGTGTATTTCTCTTGTACATCTTAAGACAGTTCCTTATCTCTGATTAATAACCTGTTAGTTATCAGAATACCACATGTATTATTGCAAATGTTCTGTCTTGACAACAGCAGGAACACTCAGAGCTACCAGCATATAAGGTAGTTGGACCAATATCATGAAAAGTAACCTCAGCTCCATGAAAACTCTGATCTTGAATTACACCCCTTTAATCACTCTGTCAAAACAATAAGGTGAATATTTTATGTGGCTCAACTGTAGTCCTGTTAGTAATTTATCCAAAGTTCAGCTTTAGCTGGTATTGGTATTGTAGAAATAGAAGATCTTGAAGTAATTAGGAAGAACAGAATATGCATTATCAGTGATTTGACTTTTTTTTAATTACAATGTAAGAACAGTAAGGGATACTGGTGGACCTAACCTGTGTGTAGGTTCCCAAGTGAAGATGAGGTTGACAAGTGGACAGCTTCCCCCAAAGGAAGACCACAGGAAGTCTGAGGAAGACTGACTTATGATATTTAGAAAGAGAAATACTGGACAGATTCCATATTATGAGCATTGTTCAACACATGCAAGACAAGGAGAACAAGTTTGGCACCATTCATTAAAGATCTTTTGCTCCTGGAGATGGAAGATTAGGTGGATAACATGAGACAGCTGCATCCTTTACTGTAGGAGACTTTCACAATTCATTTAGGCTTTGCCTTAAGTGCCAAATTCTCAGCTCAGCTCTTGAATCCATCTGTCATCATTTCCTCCCATGAGCTTTGCACTCCTTTCACTTTGTATCATCTGCCAGTATGCATCGTCATTTCTCCTAGTACAGCTTTTACAGTGCACCAAGCTCCCTTGTTATCAGGAGACTTACAGCTGAACACTTCTACAAAACAGTGAAGTTCAAATGGAATAAAGACTGGCATTCTCAACTTTTCGGTTTTGTTTGTCCTTTTAGATTGCAAATGCTTGAAGGAGCTTCTTTTTGCTGCACACTACTTTCAAGGGAAGAGCTTTGAAAGCCAAGTTGTAATTACCAACATGAGTAAGAGTCTTTACCTCATGAGCAGTATTATTGTGGAGGCTTTGACTATTGCCTTTGTGGATGAAAACATGAGTAAGACTTTCATGCATAGATCTAGGTAGGTAACTTTTACAAATTTACCAAGTCCATTTACCAAGAATATGTAATTTTGCTTATCCCAAATGACTAATCAGTTCAGATCTAATCCATTGAAAATTTTCAGCTAGAAAAGCTTGGTTGTTACAGAAACTAGATTTCTGGAAGAGAAAGAAAGAGAGGTTAAACATCCAAATTGGATGGGTAAGAGAAGCTAAAGTAAAAGCTCTGAATGTGGGTGAGGATCAGGATTCAGTGTTTACTTCTGGGGTGGTGGGGGATTTGTTTTGACCTGTGCTAGTGACTGCAGTGGTTACTGGTGTTCTCAGTCTCTACAGAAAATAGAAGTCTCATTTGTCCAAGTAACTAGTCATCTAGTGAAGCACTTAAACAGGTGCCCTGCCCACCATGGACGTGTATATCTGAGTATTTATAGCTTTAAAGGAGATTTAAAGAGCTCATGCAGGAGGGACTGAGAAAAGCTCACATCAGAGAGCCTGGCAGCATGGTAGTTAGGTGAAAGCAGACACAAACTATTACCCTGAGTTCAGCATAAAGTGATGAAGGCACTGAGCTGTCAGGAGTGAGTTTCTATTATTTTAATGACTATTTATTCAATGGACACATTTCATGCTGTTAATGTAGCATTCATATATAAGGTATACAGCTCTGTAAACACAGGAAATGGCATCACTTCCTTGACTTTTTTAACTAGTCACCCATCTATAGCTCAGGATGTTATTGCTGTCAGGTTTGTCTTATAACTAGAACACTAGAAACAACTATGCCCCCCGCAAATGCTGAAAAAGCAGAAGCAGATACTTCAGGTAGGACGTGCCTTTCTAGCAGGAGTCCTTTTCCCCAGAGGACAGTTTGCTCACGGATCAGGATTACAAATCTGGCCCTCCTGTTTCTAGGTCCATGTAAGAGAATTTTGGCACATTTCTGCTACATCACCAGGAAGCTGTAGAGAGAATACAGCCCAACTTGTAATGTATAGGATCTTGGTAAAATACTGTATTGAAAAGCAAAGTAATTGTCTCAGGGTTCCAAAGTTTCAGCCTTCAGCTCCCATTCACTCCAGTTATGCTCTGGCTCCTAGAAAGGAGTTCAAGCCGCTCAAGCCAAGTGTTCAAGATATATTTTAAAAGGAGCACAGTTCAAATAAATATTTGGCCTAACCAATGGTTTTCTTCACAGGCAAGCTCACAGCTGCAATAGACTATTCTGACACTTGTATATAAACTCCCAGACCTACTGATTCAAGCAAGCAGTAGTTTGAGACAAGCTTCTTGTTTCCTAAAGCTGTCCAGTACCGCTCACTTTAAGCCTTTTTCCTGGACCTAGCTGCCAGCAGAAGCATAATAGGGTAAGGTTAATTATGCCGTATTCCACATCCTTCCTGGCTGCAGCTTAATTAACTCTCATTTCTCAAACTCTTTAATGAGTTTTTTCTCATGTACTCTGGATATCTGTTCCAAATAGCACACACAGTTTACTTTTTTGAGCAAGTACAGTACGTGTTTGGTTTTTTTTTTTTGCATAGTTTACCACTGAACCCTTTCAGATAGCCACAGAATCCATGTCTTTTGCCAGCTTTAACTATATAACTTGCAGTTTTAATTTTTTGTAGAAGTGCACCCTGGATTTGTTGTTTATGCAACAGCTCAAACTCTTTCCAAAATAGTCTTTCTTTATACCACTTTACTGGGTTCTCCGTGTCTCTCAGAAACTGGTTTCTCAGTGCATTGATTTCTTTTTCCCTGTGAAACACCTTCCTGCTCAAGAAACATGGTGAGAAACTAAAAGATTTAAGAAGGGATGCATGGACAAACATAGATCCCATTTTTTCAGGTAGTACTCACCAAAAATCTGGTGATTTATTAAAGGTACAAAAATATGTGGCCTTTGCCTTATCCTCATTTCCCTTCCTTCTCTTATACATACATGTTTCTTTTCTTCACAGAAGTATTACTTTTTTGATTCATGTTTTTACAACTCTTTTTTTTCCCAGTAATTCAATGTATGGAAGCTTGAAGTCTTCTGTTCTCGATTATTACTCTCTTCTCAAGAAGACACCATTAAAGGCTTTTCACCCACTGCATTTGTCTGCCGCTCCAACACATACACCCCATCTGTGAGATCAAAGGTCTTATGGATTTCTAACCCAACCCCAGATGGACTTACCCTTAGCACTTTTCTGTGTCTTCTGAGCTAATACATAGTCATCACATACTCTTCTAGTGGGAGTTTTCCTCCTTGTGTCCCAAATTTTAGTTTACCTGTGTCTTTTTTGAGGTTTTTCCAGCATTTTGATGTCATGTTATATGCTTTGTTTTAAAGAAAAGGCTAACATGTTTTTGGTTGGTAGTCAACTAATCTCTCACTGAAACTGCATCCACTTGCAGCTACAAAGCGTTCATTTAAGTTAGTGGACTATTGTCCTTTTTGTTCATGATGAACATTACCCAGTTTACAAAACACATTCAGTGTATTTCTTTTTCCAGATGTCTGACTTGCATAACTTGTATTGGATGCCATGCTGAACACCATCTCGTACCATATTGTCAGAGTAAGCTTAGTTCAGCTTTATGTTGTGAATCCTTTGCTAGCTGTACCTCTCTTCACATTAAGCACAGACTCGAAATAGAATTTTTCTTTTCAATCCTTTCAAAATTTCTTTTACATTCTACCCAGGATTTTTTGTTACCCAGAGTACAGTATTGTATCTTCACAGTTCATTTTATCTGCCTGATTTAACAGAAAAGTATTAAATAGGCTAAAACTGTACAAAATATTACCTTAAATATTTTCCTTCTGCCTAGCATTCATTGCTTGAGCAAATAGAGTAAAGCATTCTTTGAATTAGCCTCACTTATACTTTGCCGAAGAGCTTCAGCTATAATAGGACTTTTAATTTCTCTATTCTCCCACATGAGATATTTTCTTAATTTCTATGCTATTGGCCATATCTGGTCTTCTGTGATCATGTCCTCAGAACTTAAAGTACTTGCAAGAGAGGTTTTTCCGTACCTTGCAACATGACCAGGATTGTGATGTTTTGTTGAATTCCATACAATAGGATGCAGGAGATTATACAAATACTTTCTCCCTCATTCAAGAAACCCATCAAACCTGAGATTCTTCTGGTTTTGAAGAAATACTTTAAAACATGAATGCCCCTTGCACAAAACATGAAGACAAATTCAAAGAACTAAAATGGTATTTTTTGTTTAAATACCATTCTTTTTAGACCAGTGTCTTGGTTTCTCAATGCATAGAATAAGCCTGCTGCATCTCGCCGCCTCTCCAGCTAGCTATAGCTACATGGAAAACTGAGATACCCGTGACTTTTTCATCTCCACTCTGAAAGAATGAGAAGGACATCGCTCCGAGTGCAATTTGGGCTTTGCAAAGGGGCTGCATGTAGAGATGATACAGAAGCTTAAGCTCCAGAAGCTGCATTCTACCTTCTAATTAAGTAGCGTATCACACAGGGGGACTGTTAAACTGATGCTGCAGAAACCTGTAGCCACTGCTGGCAAGTCTATGGGTAGGATTGAAACTGTTGTTTTTAATATAGAGTGAGCCTCAAAGGTTTTGAATGTGATTACATGAGAGACCACCTATGTTGACAGTTGATTCTGGTGTATTAGTGGTCAGCAGAGGAATTCAAGTTAATAGCCTAGTCATATAGGCAGGACAGACTTGGCAGAAGGAGATCTGGTGGACAGCCTTGAACTCTGGAACTTATTCTTCAATTGTAAAATGGGGATAATAATGCTCCTCTACCTCCCAGTAGGGTGCTTAGGCTAAATTCATTATTAGACATTTTCAGTAATGCTTCTGTTTATGTTTCCAAGGTAATGAATAGGGATGGGCTGGAAATCCCTTAACAATAAAACTTACAGAGCTTAAAGGGTAATGGGAGTTAAGGGGTCACAGCACTTGTGGCAGGAACTATAGTTATTGCAAAATCTGGTAGATAACTCCCAGCCCAATCAGTTCTTGTCAAGGCAGTAATAATGTTTCTCTGGTGCAGGCTCAGACACCTACGAAGACCGCCCAGAGATATTTCGTCTCGGCTTGTAGAGAACTGATTATAATATTGAGACTGAGGAAAAAAATCACTTTCTAAGCTGTGTGGTACACTGCAAAACCAGGCGATTATCACCAACTCCATCCTTGCAGCCAAGAGTACTCTAGCAGGCCAGGACTGTGTCCATGTCCAGGATGGTAGCAATGTGATTCCTTGCAAATCCCATCAATCATTAAAAGGCAGCTCCCACACATGGATTTCAAAGTTAAAGAAAGAGCTCAATAAAGACCCCTCCTCTAACAGTACTTTGCGCAGGAGCCCCAAGCTTCACCCTGCAGATAGATTCCTTTGCTGCCTAACAAGCTAACCAGAAACCTCTACTACAACTGCTCAGGGTCAGCTCTAGGTCAGGCTGCACGTGAGACTTGATGTAGCTCGGAAGGCACTAAGGAATTTTCATCTTTTCATGCTACCACTGAACATAACATCCAAATATTGAATTTATGCTTCATCACGCTGAAGTGCCAATCAAGCTGTCTTCTGCAAATGTATAGCCTAGTGCTCATGAAAGGATGGCAAGCTTGTGCAATCAGCCTCAGCAAAGGGCTGAACCTTTCTTGGCTGTTTGCCTTGAAGTCCTGCTGTTCGAACAAGAGGAGAAAGCAGAAGGAGTAAACGCTGTATGATACAAAGTGTACTCAGCCTTGCTCTAGGACAAAACTTCTTGGTCTATATTGCTGAATTTGTTTAATATATATTGCATTCCTTCAGCTTCATCAGCTGCTCAAAAACCTGTTAAGAACAGCAGCTACAATATGCTATGTTCTGATGTATATGCGTCTGAGATTTAAATGACATTTCTTCCTGGTGATATTTAATGTTAGCTGAACAGTTCAAACCTTGACGACAAAATAAAAACGTTTTCACATTTGAATGTCAGTAGAAAGCTACAGTAAGCAATGGTTGTTACAACTTCTATATTTTGCTTGACTGTCACTGAATAAAGAAGCAGTTATTGGTATTCATCACACCAGCTATGGCTATTGGTCTTCATACAAAACTGGTGTATATACACCAGTGCCTGCAGCATATTTTTCCCTCTTATCCAGAATATTCAGAACACAGAAGAGGTTAACAAGCTAGAGAAGCAATGTATCTTGCACTGAAAACCATGTTAGCAAAACTGTTAAATGAGCCTCCTGGCACTGGGTGGACCAGGGGCTCCTTTAGTAGCACGTAATGCCTTTTGCATTGGCACACCATGTCAGGAAGTCGCATTTCCTCAATTCAGAGGGCTGAAGCACGAATTGCCAGTGTACTAGATTAAATGGTTTCGACTAAGGTCCCTCATTTTTTGAATAAAGAAAGGGTTATCTAAGGTAATACCTGGAAAGGTCTAGGACTGTCATCACCACTTATCTCCACAGTTTTTTACATTAAAACCCTTTGTTGCGGGGTTTAAGCAGCAGCAGTTCAGTTGAATTCAGTTATTAGAGGTGTTATGGACAGAAATAAATAGTGATTTTCTTCATGTTTTTATGTAGACTAAGTGTGGTCCCTAGGTTTCTGGCAAGCTGTCAATGTAGCCATCTGTTTTACAAAGTTTATGCATCTCTCTGGAAATAGACAGCCCAAAGCTAAAATGTACTAGAGGAGCATTTTTCTTTGAACCACCTGCTGTACATGAAGAACAGTCAGATTTCAACAGGGCACAGGCTTTAAGCTCCATGTAAGCCTAAATTCAGGCCATTTAAGTATGCAAAATAAACTTAAATTCATTTCAGTTACCTTTCTTTACAATTCAGCTTCTATAACTTACTTATAAAATTATTATATATACAAATACACACGTATACAAACATAGATAACCACAGAGAGAGACTCTAGGAGGTCCTGAAGTTCAGAGCCAGGTGACACCAAGATTGTGTGCTCTTATACAAACTTCTGCTTCAAAGAGCTTATATATTCAAAAACAAACATATCACCTTCAGTATATAAACAAGCAAGCCAGGATGAAAGCAGAAGGTACCGATATGAAATTCTGATAGCAGATGTGCAGTTTGCAGGTTATCTGTAAGAGATGTCATTCTTACGAGGCATGGAGGGAGATAAAGCAAACTAAACCATTACCAAGAATTTGAAGGTAAGTGAAACAAAAGTGTCTTTAAAAAGTACTTTTTGAAAATTCCTTTCTCTAGCTTTTTCTGCTATTCTATCTTAATAGCATGATCCACTTCAAATATCTCCCTGATTTCAATACAGTTTACTCAATTTTAAAGCGACTGTATGCCACATCTGTTTGAATTCTATTACATGTTCCTACCATAAATACACTAGCACATGAATTGAACTGTGTGCTACCATAGAAATATAAAAAAAATACCTAGTAGTGATGGGTTGGGCCCTGGCATCGGGAAACAATTGGCCAGGGCATGGTTAGATGCAGATTTTGTGGATTTGCAGGATCTTATTGGCCAACATAGCTGAAGCAGTAGGAGCCTGTCCTCTGCTTTTCCAAAATGTTTTTGAGTGGATTTGTAGCTGTTCTTATGACATTAGCTGCCCCTAATGTGGTTTGAATGTCAAGTAGCTGCTGTTAGGATGGAAGTAGGTGGGCTCAAGATCTCTAAAAGCAAAAGGGAAACCCCACCTAATTTGTAATTGCTTCCTTGTATTGCCAAAGTCTAAAAGATCAGCAGTGCAGTGCTGATGTTCCTAAACCTGTAGAGGCAGAAGCTATTTCATGGAATTTTGTTTTAAAGGAAAGTATTTCTGACAACGCCTGAGGATTGGAGATTGTCTTGCACTAGACTAGAAACCAAGCTGAAGCTAGACAAAATGGCAGTTTCATTGGCTAAGGTGTTAAAATTGAGAACTACAAGTTGTGTAACTGGTTATACAAATCTGCCTCATTTTAATGAGATGTTTGTTTCAATGCAATCAGCCTATAGGCACATACTATTGTACTGTTACCTTATTCTCTGCAACGCTCTTTATAACTATGTCTTTTTTTCTCCCAGTGTCTTTTGAACCACACTTTGCACTCCCATTCAGAAAGCATTATTATGCTTTCTAATTTATATTTTTCAACTTCTGCATAAGGTAGAGAGGAAAAATAACCCCCCAGTGGATTTTGCTGGCCTGAGCATGAGTCTGCTGTGAAATACCCAGCAGTAGAACATACAAAAGGAAGCAGCTTCTCATCCTTCCTCATGAAGTGCTGTTAAAGAAAGATTGCAGTGTGGGGTCTTCCACCTGACCCATAAGTATTATACCCTTCAGTACGTTCTGCAGAGAAAAACTGAAACACCACAAAGTGCATAAAACATTAAAAGGAAAATACAATAGCACATAACAGAGCAGCACCATGATGGGAGGTTGCACGCACAGTCAACACTGCTCACCCAGACTGGCAACAGTTTGCAGGATTAAGCCATTGCAAAAACAACCGAGCAAAGTTGTGGAGGCACTGCTCTTGCAACTAGGCAACATCCCATCACAAAGAGAGGAACCCACACCCTGTAACTCATGGTGCTCATATCTTTGGCAACTACTTTTCTCCAACAGCATCCTCACAATGTCCATTTTAATTCAGGCTAAAAGGTCATACATATATAGGACTTTTTTTTTTTTTTTTAATATCATAAAATCAGCTCATATTTCTTACTACATTCAAACAGTTTTTAGTGTCTCAGTGGAGAAAATTATATGGAAGATCACTCCTTTGATTGAAGTTATACCTGTCTGAAGCAGTTATGTTGCAGTTTTGCTTTGGCCATCAGCTAGAGAATGTAGGAAGGGTGGTATGCCTCTCTGTCTCTGAGATCTGCAGCTAACTTCTTGTTGCTCTGTTTCAAATCCAATTAGAATCAGGGGAAGACTTTCCAGTGGTTTTGTTTTGGATTTTTCTAGATTAAGTCCTATGTGAGCCTTCTGCCACAATAGAGAATTTGGATTCAAACTGCTTTTTCATGCCCTTTTGCAAAATTTCTCCTTAAATGCTGTACATGTTGGTTTCTAAATCCATAAGGTAGAGGAAAAATGCTCAGTTTCATTGTATAGATTTACAGATGGAAACTGCAAAGTATTAATAGCACTATATAATTCTTTTCTTATGGAATTCATACTCTGCAACCTCCAGACTCTCTCAGTTGCCCATGTGAAGACTTAGGAAACAAGTCTCTGCCACAGAGATTTTCATTTGATTGTTTATTTTCAGATATGATCTTCTCTCCTTCCCAGTTTGAATTTCAGAATCTCTGGCATAATGACAGCAATCAGGCATGCTGGTGCAATAAAATTATGAGCTGTCAACAGTAATTCAGGCTGGGTGGCGATACCAGACTGTACAGAGCCAGATCTCTTATTGTTTTATTTTTAAAGTTGGGTTTCAAATCATCACATCAGCATTAATTCAGTCTTGATTAGCGTACTGCTTCTTCCTTGTTCATTGCCAGTTTCATAGTTCTCCTGCTGATCTCAAATGCTGGACTCCTACAATCCTGGAATTTGGGTCCCCTTTGCAATTGCAGACATTGCAATCCTCGCTGTAGCCCTGTAGTAAAACAGTGGGCAGCGGCTATTCATAACTTATTGAGTCAAACTCCTGCCAAATACCACTTCTGAATATATGGTCTGCCTGTTAGCGGGTGGAAAATTACATTTCCCCTTGCTCTTGTTTGAAATACGCATTTATTTGATATTACTCCGCAGGCTACTATTAGTCAAATATATTAGAACTGAAGAATTATGCAAAACCTTTGGCAAGTGCCGTGAGTTAATCAGAAAATCATCCGTTAAAATTGTTTTGCTCAAAAAGCAAACCATTTCAAACCTTTTGTACTGATGTCACCTTGAAACCCACACCTGGAGAAGAAATCTTTTTTGCTAACAAATATTTTCTGCTGAGTAACAATCTCTGAAATGCTAAGACCAAGAAATTCAAATGCTATTTCCTGCATCATTGAAAAACCTACATATTTCTGATGTGCTACTAACCCCTAACAGCTTACTAGATGTGGTTTTAAATGATGCATCTAAAGGAGACTGAGAAATGGTTCAGAATCCCAGGTTTCTTAGCTAAGCATACACAACAGGGTTTTTTTTCTAATCCTTTTATAAAAGGTTACAAAAGCAGATGGGCAAATGAGGAAATGGCCAGCCATCATTTAGAAAAGAAAAGATAATATGTTGTTTACTAACAGATGGATAATAAACCAAGCACTCCTATATGATTTTTGGGTCCTCTGCTCATAGAAGTATCCTAAAATTAATATTAATTGCTTGCCACTATCCTGGAAGCTAGATTGCCTCAGCTTGAACAAACTTAGGTCTGCTCAACTAGGCAAATTGGTGATAAATCCAAAGGCTTTATTTCCTTCAATTATTATTAAGATAAAGGGGGTTTTACAGATTAAAGTATGCATGCACTCGCTTATTTCATTATAGGTTGTGTACTCTTAATATCACATTTTCTGTATCCTTTGCAGCAACCAAACACTAGCTGTCTGGGTGAGAAGCTATACCTTTAGGATGCTTTCACTATAGCAAGCTGGTTGTCATATTGTGAAGTTTGTTTTACACCAAGAAGAAAAGTTAGAAATGAGGTACTGGATGTAGTGGACTCCTTTAGTTGTCCAGGCACTACCTGAACAGTCTGAAAGGATACATTTGGTACATTGGAAATATTCATGTGCTTTCATTCTTCTGCCTTCACAGAGTGATCATAACTTTTTTCAATATTAATATTATTTTGAATACTACACATGCCATTTCGGCTACAAAGTTAGTTGTGTGGAATCTATACACTTTCTAATGAAAATAAGTACGTAAATAGGAAACAAAGAGTACATACCCCAGTATGAAGAGTTTGACTGAAATGTAGCAGTCTCCATCCAAAACAGTTGTGGTCATTAAAGCAAATGCTCAGAGTACAAGTATGAAACCATCAGTTCGTTCACTGTACAAGTTTATGGTGGTTCTGTTTATATCAGCTGTTTTGTGTTTCTGTCTCTTTCTTTCAGCCACTGTACTATAACTCTCCAGGACTGTTTTGTACAGCTGATGAGAGAAGGGAAGAAACAGAAAGTTGATTCACCATTGATATTTGTAAGGTTTTTAATATTAGCACTGTTCCAAGTGTGCCTTTTACAGTCTATTGCTGTATCTCCTCATTTGTTGAAGCTTGCTAAACAAAAGGGAGAGAAGAGTGGAATAGCTCCATCTCCAGTTATGAACTATAATTCCTCTTTTTGGGGGTTAGTGTGTGACCAGACAGATGAGCAGAACTGCAGCACTGCAGTTGAAAAACATCATTTCCAGCTCTCCCAAGAAGTGACATTTTTATGAGTAGATGTGCAACCTTGCTAAAGCAAGTTAAATCATAAGCATAGTTTGAATACATAAGTAGTCTTCAAAGACCTGTGTTAGTCACTCCAATTGCTTTATAGACATAACAAGTAATGGACATGGCACAGATCACAGCATATTTTCTACTGTAGGTCAAGAGAATAGGCTAATAATGTAGGCTAAAAAATTGGGATTCAAGTGATGATTGAACACTGTAAGCATTGAGTTACTCAAACACAGTGAGCTGAATTATACATGAGATAAAAGAATCCTCAAGATTCAACTAGAAAAAAAAAATATTGTGACTTATTCCATCAACCAAGCATAATCTTAAGAGGAAGTATCTGGTCTACTAAGCCACTTAGACAAATTTATAATTCCTTTTCCTGTAGTAAATCACCTTTGCTTCAAAAAGGAGGGAAGGTGAGACTGGCAGATACAACAATGAGAGTCTTGAAGTTATACCATCTTTTCTTGTAGATGATGTAAGCTTATAAACCTAAACAAAGGTTTAAATAACTGAGTTACTGCTTGTCATTAACCCTACACTAATTCATTTGCCAACATAAATTTTCTGCAAGTCCTACAGAAACATAGATGGCACAAACCCCAGTTTTTATGGTGTTTCTTTCATGCAGTTTTCTATTGTAGCCTTTTAAGCAGCATCAACTGCTAATGCTACATGTATTATAGTTACTGAACTGTATTGCAAGGGGAGTTCACTTTTGGCAGGGTTGCTGAAATCATATTAACCAAGCACATTTGGCATGGGTGTTTCCGTTTTTCTCATAACTCAGAGTACAAGGGAGATCTGAACTGCAAGTTTGGGTGAAATCCTGAATTCAGTGAATTCAATGGTAAAATTCACATCGACTATAGTGGTGTTAGTGCCTCTCTCCTAATATCTTTATCCACCTCAGCACCAAGAGTGTCCCCTTTTTGTGGACAGATTTGGAATTATCAACTAGAGGTATCAAGGGAAGTGTTGGATTCTTATCATTAAAGACATGACCACACAAGTTACCATGCAAAAAGCTGGGATGTGATACCAGAGAGCATCTGCTACATGATATTATCATCCCATATGCACATTTTTCACCATTAGTAAATGAAATGAAATAATTTTCTCCTTGCTGAAAAACTGTTTCGTTATTGCCTAAGAGAGTGAAGACAGACTGCTACCATGAGCTGGCTGATTTTCTTTATAAAGTGTAATAGTTAGAAATGCATGCAGGTAATTACTATAGTGGATTTGATGTGTTTTAAGAATTTATATTCTTACTAAATTCTGACTTTTTCATTTGCTCAAAACTCCAGAATTCATACTGCATTGTAAGCAATTCCTTCTAGCCCTGGTTTTTAATATATCCATATACATGTGTTTATAAACCTTTTTTTTAAAAAAAAAGTATTTAACTTTGAATTGTAAATCCAATACTAACTGTATCCAATCATATTCAAGTGGAGTCCTTGCTCACAACAATAATTCCAATAATATATTCAGTGGCACTTTTCTGGTGAAAATGAAATACACTTACAAGACAAAGAAAACCCATTCCTACCAGACAGCTAGCGGGATACGTTAAAAGGAATAACCTTAAAGAAGACGGAAACTGAGAAACAAGACAAAGGAAACAGGTACTAGAGTATTTCATTTAGTGACTATATGACAAGTCCATCATAGATCATTATTTATAGGTCACTTTCCTGTCAGCTGTAGGATTTCTGGCCCTAATCATGAGAGTCAACACAGACTTCCGAATAAAAACTTCCAACATGATAGAGATAATTCCGAGCCAGACAAAAGATACATATGACCATGATTTGCTTCCTTTCTTACATTAAAAATGCCAAGATATTTCCCTTATAATTCCTTGTCATTTATACCGCTGTTTTCTCCTATCACAAACAAGGAAAAGACGTTTTTTTAACAAGATCTCGAGCCTCAATGAAGCTGAAATTCAAGTCAGCAAGAAGTTGAAAGGAACTGTATTTTAAAATATATCATTTTGCTATAATGCCTTGTTTCTACTCTATGTAAACTTGGAAGATTATTTACATCTCCTATCAGTTTTGCTCTTCAGCACACACAGGTTTCATTTTCCCTTCTATCTTAATTTGGAAAAGATGTCTTTCTTTAGTTACTGGTTTTGTTTGATGTGAAGATTCTAGGAAAATATCACACTGCCCTCGGGGATATGACCCAGACAAACTGGTTCATAGTTCTGTTCTAGTGTAAAGTTACACAAAGAGAGTTGGGTGCGTGGACCGGGTTTGGAGAGGACTTTTGTTCCAATGTTTGGACTGAAAACTGTAAACAACATAGTCATTCTGAAACAAACAAACAAGCAAACACAGAACCCATTTTTTTTTTTATCCCCAGACAAGCAAAAAAACAGTGTAAGATCCTAACAAAAGCAATCCAGAACCTTCCCCTTAGACATACCAAAAGAGGCATTTTAAAACGTATTTTTAAAAATAAAAGGACAAGAAATTTGAAGATGAAAACCAGTTGCCCATAAACCAAACCAAGGGGTTGGCACACCACTCCTTACCTTAAATAAAAGTGAAGTTTTGCCACCTTTGCTGGTCAGTTATACTAAATTCTCATTTTCAGCTCTAGATTGCTTTTAAGTTTCCAATTTCCTGTGTCCACAAGCAATACTGTAGGGCCGCTACAGATTGCCTCTGAAATATGGGTTGTCCAAATGCAAGTACCTAAAGGGTGGGTTGAAGGATGATGGAGCTGGACACTTTTCAGTGGTTTCCAGCAATAGGACAAGGGGCAACGGGCATAAGCTGGAACATAGGAAGTTCCATTTAAATATGAGGAAAAACTTCTTTACGGTGAGGGTGACAGAGCACTGGAACAGGCTGCCCAGGGAGGTCATGGAGTCCCCTACTCTGGAGATTTTCAAGACCCACCTTGATGCAGTCCTAAGTAATGTGCTCCAGGCAATCCTGCTTGAGCAGGGGAGTTGGACTAGATGATCTCTAGAGGTCCCTTCCAACTCTGAGAATTCCATGATTCCATGATTCCGTGATATGTCGGTCACCGAGAACACTAAAAATTCTTGTTTCATTCCTTTCTCTGAGCTAGAGAAATTTGAAGAGAGTTTGAGCAATCTTTCCTACATCCAGAGAGTGCCCTGATGACCATGACACTATCTAAGGGGTAATAGACCTTCACTAGTACTTCTTTTTTGTATGAAGGTGCACATTGTAGTGAGACAGCAGAGAAAGAATATAAAGAGAGAAAGTGGAAAAGTGACACTCAGTTCTGACAATTCATAAAAAGGAATCTGTCAGAAAACTTGCACTAGTTAATTTAAAAAAAAAATTAAAAATCATTGAAGTAGGTTTTCTTAGTTCACTTGCTCCTTGTAGTCTGGCCTTCTGTTTGGACTCAGGCAATGCACCGTATGTTGCAATATATGTTCCCTCCTACTGACAGCATCTTAAGGTGCTGAGGAAACTCATCTTCTGCCTGGGCTCTGATGACTATTTTGCATGACTCCTGAAAACAGTCACTCCCAAGACCCTTTAATCACAAGCGGAAGAATTCAGTGGACAATTTACAGCTTTGATAAGCAGTCAATACTTTTTTATAAAACATCTAATTAATGCACCAATTCAGAGGTTCATATCTTTGTTGTTTTAGGAGCACTTGAGAATGAGCAAAAAAATAAATTTACACAATGAAATAAACCATACAGAAATTTTTATACTAAGCTGTAAAGATGTTTTATGTTTATTATCTTCTATAAATACTGTAATAAGAATTCTGTAAAACAAAGCCAAATGGCAGCTTAAGAAAATATACTGCTTCCATATGACACTGTTATGTTGGTGCTAAACCTGGATATTCTGACACAACATCAAACAACCCTGCTAACTTTTCTGCTAACTGCCCTGTATAGCTTCTCTTGTAAGTTGGATAATTTCTGAAAAGATTTGCAGTATCAGAAACCTTGCATAAAAGTGCTAATTGTTAAATCAATATTAATTTACATCCATAGGTTTTAAAAAAAAAATCCATATCAAAGCTTAAAAGTTACAGAAGTGTAAGAAATATTAAAAAAAATAGAAAAATATTAGCCAGCTTTTTATGTTTTAACCAAATCATTGAATATCATTAGAACAAAAGAAATTAACCACATTCTTGAAAGGATACAGTTTGCTAAACTTAGTGCTCACCATCAACATTGTTGTAAAGCAACTACTACGTATATCTTGAAAATTGCTGGTAGACCTCTACCTTCTGGCTAGTAAACATGGTCAGACTAACTGAAGAAAAATTTTAGTTATTACAGAATAGATAACTTTTGCCAGTAGGAAAATGGTCCAGTGAGAAGTAATATTAGACAATGTTTATGCTATCAATTTTTGCCAGCAGGCCTGGGTTGCTCAGGGATCGGGATAGCAGTGGACCTTAATTTAGCAGGTGCCTTTTAAAAGCTTTTATTCAGGATCATCCATGCTGACTAAATTTTGTGCTTTTACTGGGGCAGTTTCTTTCACTGACAGAATGTGGTTTAACTCTACCAAAGCATAACTTTTCAAAACACATTTATATTCATAAGACAAGTTGTTGTAATGTGTATTCTTAGTAAATATTTGTTTGGAAAAAGAGATTCATTTTATATATGAGGAGGATCCATGTTAAAAAATAAGACACAAGAGTTGTCTCTAAATTTTCTCCAAAGCCACCACTGTTAATTTTGTTAACAAGTCATTGTTAATTTTGTTGTTTTGCCTCAGCATTAGAAACGTTGATGAGAAACCTGAGCTGATGTATATTTATCTGGTCTCTGCACACATCAGATTGATTTATAAGTTGCGATTCTAAGTGCTTATACTGTAATTTTTGTACTTTTTGCAACTTGACAGACCAGGAAGAAACGTCATATTCAAATATTCAAACAGAATAAAATTCCACATAAATAAGTGACAGAAATTTAAGCAAAGTTTATTCAGGAGAAGGGTTTGACCGCACAAGCACTTGAACATAACAATAGATACTTGTTTGAAAAGATTTATTTAAAGCTTTGGCTTTAGTAATCATCAAAATAAAATCCTGATAGCCATCAAAGACCATAATGAAAAAAATGGATGTTGTATAATTGTATTCAGTTTCCTCCGGAAAATACATTAGATATAGAAGTTTTTTAAGTTAAAGGCAGGATTTAGAAATGTTGACTCGAGCTTTATTAATCCATTAAGTGGTAGTTTCAAACAAGACTTTTCCTCACAAACTCTTATTAAAATGTAGTAAGAGTAACAGGTGATTCAACAAGAGAGATTTAATTCCTCTGTTCGAGAAACACCACATATGATGTGTATTCTGTAAAATGTCTTCACCACTTAATAGACCAAGCAGTTACAAAGATACCCTATGGAAAATATCCATGCAACATGGAAATATCCCTGGAAATGTGTCATCCCCTAAAATAATTATCGACTCTGACCAAATTATTTTCCAGTGGAGCTATATGATCAAAATTCATTCCAAGTTCTAAGCATATTGAAAAACAAAGTGTGTTATTTACCAGTCTTTATAATAATAAACTGCCTTTTGAAACTGTGAGAAGGTACCAGGTCATAAAGTAGGACTTCACTGTGATTCCTAACTACATCAACCTCCACAGCAAGGAGGCAAGAATAACTGAGTGCTCCCTGAGGTTGGAGAAAGACCCTTCTGTTCTGGTCATCCCTCCACAGCGAAGCATCAGAAGGGAAAAGCACAGTATTTACCAACCTGCATTTTAAGGCCCTCATTCATGTTTTACTTACAAAATCCCTTAAAAGCATGGGTTTACTTTCAGGAATATGCTCTAAAACCTCTTGCGTCTTACAGGAACTAATTGCGTATATGATACTATATTAAACCAGAGCTAAACATCTAAAATATCCAGGCTCTATAGATACAATCTCTCCACAGCCAGTATTAAAATTTTCCTTTCTTCTACATAACTGCTCTCTGGTGACAGCAGCCTTAGTTTCTGTGCTGGAACTTGAAAAGGCTACATTCCCCACTAATAGTTTCACAATGGGCATCTAATTGAACATTACTCACCATACTTGCCATGACACCCATTGAACATATATCTGATCAATGTTGGGACTCCAGTGCAGAGTAAATGTTGAGAAAAAAATGGAGAAGGGAGAAAAATAGTACTATCTTCCATAGTCTAGACTGGACATTTGGCTGATGGCATCCTAGCAACAAAATAATATCCCACTATATCTGTCTGTCCTTCTAGTTAAGCTTATCATGCTAATAACCTGAAAGAAATTTCCAAGTCTGAGGAAAAAAAATTACTGTAAGGGAACATGTGTCCAGAGTCTTCAAAATTAGGAGAAAAATGGCAGGAGAGCACAACTGGGAGAAACTGCCCAGGGAAGCAAAGAGGCTCTAAAACCACATTTTCTTAAAACACCAGTTTGAGAAGTCTACAGAGACAGACGCAAAAACTGACATGTTGTAGGCAGATAATGGACAAAAGGACAACAGATAAATTCTGCAGGTAAAAAGCCAGTAATTAGTCTTGAGAATATTCAAGATTATCTAAATTTGGATTTTTGGTTTTAGTTGTTTTTTTCTTTTTTTTTTTTTTTTTAAATCTAGTGAATTTCATTAGCCTGTTTTAGGTTTTTTTGGCAATTGGCTCAGCAAGAAAGAAAATCCCCACTTTCTGCCTTTTGTTTCCAGAGAATTTCTATTTCTGGTTCTTTCTGATCTAATTTATGTTGAGGTCAATTTCTCAGAAGCACAATGTTAAATTACTAATGCTAAATAGAAAACAAATGATTTCATTAAATTATTAGCAAAGGCTTAATCTCCTTTTAAAGTTAGAAATCTGTTTTTAAATACTGAAAGCACTGATTGGTAGGATTGGTAGAAAATAAAACACGTCCCTGTTGCAACAGGTATTTTGCAAGAGAACTGCTACTGATTTTATTTTATGTCCTAAATGCAAGAGACCTTGGAGACAAGAGCAAACTATTTCTCATAAGAATAATTTATAGGGAAAAGCTCTATTCAGTAGGAGATGAAGAATATCTAAATAAAACATCAGTTCAACATTATTTTTTTTCAGACATATCTTATTTAAATTTAAGACAGATTTAAAATAACAGCTTGAGTGGAAAGCAAATGTTTTCATCTGGGCACCAGTGAAAAATTTATGGTCCCCTTGAGTTTGCTAATAATGACAGCAGCTCTTTTATTTTTTTTTTTTTTTTTTTTTTACTGGATCAAAGCCAAGTTGGTTTTCTTTAAGAAATTGATTTTTTTTTTCCTTTGTTCTGCAACACATATTTTCCTCATCTGGGAAAAAAACCCAACAACAAATGTTGTATATATTAGTGTCAAATTCAAGGGTGAATATACAAGATTAAATTGTTAGAGGGAAAGTAATAACACATGTAAAACCATCAAAGCTAAACAGTAGTGAAGATAGCACACAAGGTCATTCATCATGATTTCCTTTGCAATTGTACCCCTGTACCATGGTACCATATTCACAGCAAGCTCCAAATACAATTTCTAGTTATAAAGTGAACAAAGGTTCAAGATATAATGTGTTCTCAGCTGCACTGTGTGGGGAACTTTTTGGTCCTATTACAGTTCAGGAGTAAAACCCAGCTCTCAGCTTCAGTGGATATGTCATGGGCTTCAGAGGGAATTGTACTTGCTGGTGCCAAAGCTTCCTATGGCCAGGGACATTATGCACGTCAGAGAAGTGGTTGTACTTATGAATCAAAAATCCCAGGGGAGCTTCAGCTGAATGTGTTGGGCAGGAAGGGACTCTGTTGGAAAGTTCTTAAAGTGAAACATTAAACCAGCTAAATCATAATGCTTACCACATTATCCAGTGATAGCTAAGATAATAAAATAACTTCTTTTTTAAATAATCAACAAAAATTTTCCTTGTGTCAATGTCCTTTCAGCTTTTTTTCTTTTTGTTAAAGAAAATCAGATTTGCTTATTTGAGCACAATTTGATTTTATGGAAGCAAATTAGATATTATATCATATCTATGTATTTGGTAAGATTCCTGTCTGCAGCAAAACAGCTCTCTACTTTACAGTAGCTTTTTGCAGAAGAGCACATTTCTTCTACAGTTGGAAAAGACATTGCTGCCTTTGGTTTTCCCATCATCCAGCCCTACATCCTAGTCACATCTGTGCTAGTAGTGCTTCTGGTTACAGGTCAACTCCTGTCATACTAGTCTGGCAGTGTTCAGGGGAATCTCCCACAGCTATATTTAATTCCACATTCAGAGTATAATTCCACAATATGATTTCTCCAGCAACAGACCTCCTATAAACATTTGCCAAGTTACACCCTTCTTCTCCATCTTCAAAATGCTTGTTTCCTTCTCCTGCCCTACAACTTTCTACTCCTCATCTGTGATGAAGCAACGCACATAACACCATACTGTAAAAAATATGACTGAACTGATGCGAAAATTACAACTATTTGTGAATGCAGCTGCGAGGTGCCTCGGAAGCATTCAGAAATCATAACCTATCATAAACCCTGTTTACACAAGCAGCAGTTTTCAAGTTGTCCACAAAACACCACTACAGGTAGAAGGCAGGTGGCTGTGAATCACACTCACATGCTCCACACAGAGGCGACTAGAACTGTGGATGGCACACAGTAGCCTACACTAGGTGACTATCCCTGGTGAGAGTGTACAAGCAAGGAAGCATATTCTCTTCAGGTTGCTTCTCTTCCACGCCTGTTACTTTGAGGTCGTCTGCCTACCGGCTCATGACACTGTCATCATCCAATTTAATTTTCATTCTTTCTTATGAAAAGAACTGTTCATAATCTTTTAATAACTGAATATAAATGGCTTACCAGCTTAGGCTTCTCATTATAGAATCTTCACCTAAAACTTGCAACCTCTTTACCTCCAAGAAATACAGCCAAATTTATCAGGCAAAATTGGGCGGAGAACTATTTCAGTTTTATTTCTGGTGATGAAGCGTGAGCTGTGAGCTGTTACAGAATATATCACAGTGGCTCAAAAGGACATGGCAGGCAGGCATGAAAAGAAGCTTTTTACAGTGGAAATAAGGTTTAACAGTAGTTCTTCATGCTGAATAGGGAGTTCAATGGCAAGAATACCCTTTTATTATAAAATATAAGAAGGTCAAGACCTAAGCACAACATAGCAGGGATATTTCTAGTTGAAATGACTAGAATATGGAGAGGAGACTCCTGTGGCATTGATATTCCTAAAGTTATTTATTTTAATCAGTAATGCAATAAACATATTTTTAGTTTTTGTCCTGACTGAACGTAATAAATAAAAACTGTGACCTTAGATTATGTTTATTTCTCTTACAGGAGACTTCACTTCTAGCCTAACAGCTCATGGAAGAAATTAATATAGTTTGTGTAAAATGCTACCCCTAGGAAGGGTATTTGCATGAGTTGAATCCAATAAAAACATACTGCTGTCTCAGCAGTGATATATTTGAGCAGCTGCATAATGCATTGGGATATGTTTGATCATGGACTTTAAAGATACTATGGCAAAGCATCAGTTAAACACAGTGACTTTGTCTCAATCTCTGCCAATTTAGCACTTCCACAGCTTTTATAAGACAGGTTTGTGATTTGGCATCTGCTAAGTGGTCACAGTCTACTGGCCAATGTAACTCAATGTCTCAACTCTGAAATGATGCAGGAAATGCTCCAGCTTCAGACCAAAGAAATTAGTATAATCTCATACCCCTCCAAAAAAATTCATGAAAGATGAATACTCCAGTACTCCAGTAGAATCCTCCAGAATACTTCTAGAACAGAATAATAACTTAATATGAAAATTCATGAAAGATGATAAAGTAAGGAAAAGCTTATGAAGCTGACCTACCTAACTCATCAGCCCCTCAACATGTGGATCAATATCCCTCAATGGGTGGGATAGATATATACATAAAATAAGTATGTTTTGTAGCTCTCAATAAAGTTTCTTTAGAGTCACTTCTAAAAAAGAAATGACAGTATAATCAGGTGCTAAACTAAAGGATAAACCATATAGTAGTGTAATAACTTAGAAAGTTTGCAAAAAAGCCCAACCAAACACTACCAGTTTGTCATATGGCTCTGTTAGTTCTCCTAATGTTTTTGAGAATTAGCTATGTAGGTCTATTGATCTGGGGAGTGGTGGGGGACACAGATGCTGTTTCATTACCCCCTTTACTGCAGGAGGTACATTTTCTAATTATTTTAGAATGTAATTCTATTCTATAAATTTTTGATAGCTGCAAGTTGGTTCCAAATTCAGAATAGAAATATCTATTGACTATGTCTACACTTTTTGCATTGATGATCCATGATTTTACCATCTGCATCTAGAAATGGAATTCCTGTTTTTGTTCTTTGTGTTTATATAAAGTATAAATACAGACTCAGTATAAATACAGACTGGGGGATGAGGTATTAGAAAACAGCCCTGAGGAAAGGGACTTGGGGGTGCTGATGGACGAGAAGCTGGACTTGAGCAGGCAACGTGCTCTCGCAGCCCAGAAGGCCAATCACATCCTGGGCTGCATCAAAAGAAGTGTTGCCAGCAGATCCAGAGAGGTGATTCTGCCACGTTACTCTGCTCTGGTGAGACCTCACCTGGAGTACTGTGTGCAGGTCTGGAGCCCTCAATATAGAAAGGACATGGACCTGATGGAGCGGGTCCAGAGGAGGGCCACCAAAATGATCAGGGGGCTGGAGCACCTCTCCTATGAGGACAGACTGAGGGAGCTGGGGTTGTTTAGCTTGGAGAAAAGGAGGCTCCGGGGAGACCTCATAGCGGCCTTCCAGTACCTGAGGGGGGCCTACAGGAAGGCTGGGGAGGGTCTGTTTACAAAGGCCTGCAGTGACAGGACGAGGGGCAATGGTTTTAAGTTGGAGAAGGGGAGATTTAGATTGGATATTAGGAAAAAATTCTTTACCATGAGGGTGGTGGAACACTGGAACAGGTTGCCCAGGGAGGTGGTTGAGGCCCCTTCCCTTGAGATATTCAAGGTGAAGCTCGACAAGGCCCTGGGCAACCTGGTCTAGTTGGGGTGTCCCTGCTGACTGCGGGGAGGTCGGACTAGATGACCTTTGGAGGTCCCTTCCAGCCTGGACCAATCTATGAATCTATGTTTCAGACATCTTCTGATTGTCTTGATATTAATCGGTTTTTACATTTCTTGTTAGCTAGACACATTAAACTTTTAAGTTATATTCATTGCAATTAATTATTTAAATTCATCAGAAAACTTGTTTTCTTTTGTATTCTACTTTGTAGCACCGTTCTAACATTTTCTTACAACCAGGCTATTTTCTGCCCAGCATAACTTCTTTACATCTATGAAATCATGTCTTTCTGAGCATCCAGTGGTTTGCTAATCAGTTGCCAGTTTCCATCGACTTTTCCTCTTTTGAATTTATGGTCACTTACAGCAGCAAGGCATTAAACATTGGGAAATCGGTCCTTTTAAAGTTCCAAATGTATGGACTGACTTGTATTAAATGCAGTCACTAGTACCTGTAGAACTGTTACTTTTAAGTCAGTGATTAACTCTTCTCCATCTTCCTGAGTGAGGTCAAACATTTGGTAACACACTGGTGGACGTTGATTTTCTGTACAGAGAAATTATTTCCAAGCATTTACAGAATATCTAAGGAAAATTGGCTTCTCAACAATAACAGAACCAGTATCCGCTGCCTAAATTTAATTCACTCCACAGCGGGGCTAGCTGGAAATTTTCAAAGAGAAAAGAAAAAAAAAAAGAAATACCTTTAAAAATAACCAATAAAAAACACCCCACAACTTTTCAGGACTAAAGTGTTTTACTCTGAAGACTTAAGGTATACTGAATTCGGGATTCAGGACAAGGCTCAAGTAAATCTACCCAGCCTACTCCTAGGCTCTGGTTCTTGGGCAGCGCACTGCTTCATCAGTGCTTTCTGTCTTTGATTTTTTACAGGTTATTTACACTTGAGGCTACATGTTGCAGAACTAAGATACAGAGTCTAGAAAACCCAAGGTCAGCATTAAGCTCTGTAGCTATGGTGAGTGAGAATTGTTGCTTCACAGTGGACATCCTGCAAATTCTCTTTGAATGAAGTCACCCAGGACCTGAGGTGAAATATCTTAGGATGTCTCCTACTGCCCATTGAGAATGACATTCGCAGAAACAAACCAGACAAGCCTGGCAGTTTACTAGCGCAGTTGCAGCGCATAGCTGGATAGCCAGAGTGTATAACAACTTTCCTTTAGGGAAGACCATACATGCTCTGATGTTTCCAAAACAAAGTTTTCTTGGAACTTGTGGCTAATTTCTACCAGAAATTTGAAAATTCCTGGCATCCATCCAGTCCAGACTGAAAACATCTGAGCAAAATTTTAATGAACTAGAAAACCTGCTTTACATTTCTAGACATGACAGCAAGATCTTAGATGCTTGTTTGTTCTCTTTTTTTTCCCTAGGCATTGATGGTAGATACTTCAGAATCAATTTTTCCTATTTTCTAGTAGCATGTTTTGGGTGCCTGTTCTTAAGTAGCAAAATTTGGGACATGTGCTTTAAATTGCAATAGCTGATGGATCTCAGTTTTCCTACAAAGCAAAACTTAGAGTTCTCAGATTGGCTTGCAGCCTTAAAGTCCGAAAGCTCTGCTGTTTGTTGTTCAGTCAGAGGCAGAATTTAAAGCTAGGTAAAATGTAATCCATGGAAAATCTTTTATGATAACATGGATACAGACACCTTGTGATCACCTTTTGGGTCTCAATTTTCTACTTCATAAGCTGATCGCATACCAGACCGACATCACTGGCATCATCAATAAAAAAGAATGGAAAACTTTAGGGGTTTAAAGCTCCATTTCTGTACAGAGTAGGCATAAACTAGACATTTCTGGTGGGGAAAGATGATGTTTAGTTCCGGTACAATGTAAAGAGCACCTGAGTTGTATTAAACATGAACAGTTAATTTAGAAGTGCTATCAAGTGACTGCTGAAATAACCATATACAAGCCTATTATTTATAGAAAGTTAGTTCAAAAATAGTTATGTATAATTTCAAGATGGTAGACACGTTTTTCCTGAGTCATCTGCATTGAAAAATGAATTTTTATATTTGTATATCCATAGCTGGATAGTGAAAAGAGATTTAAGTGTTTGCTGAGATAAGTTGACATATGAATCTGAGTCTTTACATATGCAATTCATTTATGTTGCTTCAAATTTTCAAGGGAGAATTATTCAGGGAAAAAAATCCTGACCTCACTGAAGACTGACTGAAAAATATACTTTAGGCAATCATTTTAGTTCCTTGGGAATACATAAATGATACCATAATGTTCAGATATTATTGTTCAGATGGCCTGGAATTACTGATCCAGCATGTAAGGATTTACAATAAAGAGAAGAGTTATTGTCTGTCTGACCTAGAAACAGAAGCTCCTTTAAACTGAATAGACTTTAAAAGTTGTCTTTTACCAAGTTACACAAACTTAGATGACTTGGCTTCTGGTTAGTGAATGACAGCCAAAGAATACTGTACTAAGGGACTTCAGTGTGGGGTGGAGTTAAAATATACAGAATACTGATTTTGTACCGCAATGGAGCTAGCTCTACATGGGAAGATCCACCAGGGACCCTGCTGGATTCTGCAGGAAGAGATAAAGTTTACTGGCATTGAAATTGTTTGAAAGATGTTACCTTTTTCCATAAGTTTTATGGCTGCTTTCGCCTTCTGATTCATACTTAAAAATATGATGGAAACATTTCAACAATTTCAGTAACATTTTCATTTCTGAATATCTTAAGAGAAATCTTTTTTATTCAAAACAAGGCACTACAGAAGTGGTCAATATTGACCACTGCACATTAATTTTCCATTTAAGTTCATAATAATGTGTCACAGATCTAGTACTCTACATTGAAATACCTAACTGTGGATAGAATTTTTTTAAGACTAGTTATTAGGTAGCTTTAGAAATTGAACTTAATAAATAAATAAATAAATAAATAATGTCAGGCTAAATGAGCAAACATATCTCTTTGAAAAACAAAACAGAAAAGTCTCTGGCTCCTCAGTGAAAATAATTTGCATTTTGTAAAACAAAATAAGAGACTGAAAAAGCTTTTCTCCTCCCAAGTATGCAGCTAACACCACTTCAAAAGCTGTATCAAGTGTCTGTACACCACATTAATAGGCTGCTTAAAAAGAGACATAGACAAGTTACACAGTTCTTTGTGGTCTTCTCATGTTAAAAAAAAAAAAAGTGTCTTCAAAATTCTTGAGACTGTCTGGCAGAAATATATTTGAATTATTTATCTCTGTTCTGTCCTTCTATGAAGCCAAATACAATTAATTTAATGTCTCAGAAGCCATTATTTGGCTAAGTTTTCAGTCATGGAAGTCATTTAATTTCTTGGGTGTTCTATGTTACAACAAATTTAATTTAACTGTGAGGCTTTTCAGTGATAACAAGAATAAAACCTTTTCATAGCTGTTAGTGGCAGGCACTAAATGTAGGTCAGATCAGCAGCTGGTGTAGATTCCTATAGCTTAATTGATATAAATGGACCTACATTACTGAGTGGTCACTGCTGAGTACTTTCTGGTCCTTGAAGAATTGGACCTGACAGCACCAGGTGACCAAGTTAAGCTCATACCTAATGATCTTAAAATGGTTCCTGTTCTTCTACAGCTCTTTAGGTTGTTGCAAAACCATTTAGCAAATACTTGTAAGTTTTAAAACTAGGTATTGTTTTTCAAAGAAGAGTTAGAAAAAAAAATTACAAAACACTGAAAATGCAAATGTTTAAATATAAAACCTTTAAACTTCCCTTTTTTTCTTTGATAGTAGCTACAATAAAATTAATAATGTTCATAATTCCCCTCTTTCTTTTTTCTTTTCAAAACATCTCCATGCTTTAAGTACACAGTGGCAAAGTTTCAAAACTTTTTTTTTCTTTTTTCCATAATTATTTTTCTAAGCTGGACAAAGTTTTGAAAAGTTAGAATAAAAGGCAATGGATACACAAAAGTCGCAGATGATATACATTTATATTTTTTTTATTCCATAGCCAAATGAGGGAGAAAAGGGAAAACAAAATTCAGAACTGGAGACGTAGGGCTTTTAAAAACAACAAAAAAACCCACCAACCCCAACCCCACCCCTCCCCCCCAAAAAAAAACCAATACCAAAAAACCCCAAACCCCTTTCTGTACATTAGTTTTCCACTAAAAGAAAAAGAACTGAAAGCAGTATTTATCAAGGGAGAAGATATTTCTGAAAAAAAGCCTGTACTATTCCATGAGAAAAATGCAGCTACTTTTTTAACTAGATCTAATTTAGGCTGAAGTATTCCTTATCTATTCCTATTGGGAGAAGACTCCCGAGATACTATGAAAACCAACTTCATCCACCAGCAGAATTAGAAGTGATGACTATGTCAGTGTCAAAATGCAATGTTAATGTGAAAAAGACTATGTGAAGAAGGCGCTGGTCAGTCAGGCTGTTGATCAAACTGAGCAGTTGATCTCCTCACCATTTGAATTTCAGTTCTCACTTAAACCCACGATAAGACCAAAGAAAACCAATTAGTGTTTCCTTAATTGCAACAGAAAGCAATGGTTTCCTTCTAGTTGTACATCTAGTTGTACATAAAATATTTCCTATTTTAACTCTAAGGGCAGCATCTTTATGACTGCAGGCATGTGACCAAATGTAGTCTTCCTGAATTTCAGGCAACAGCCTCAGTTGCACTATTGCAATTAAGAAAATACTCATCATTTTGCTTGTAAACTGAACACAGTCCATCTGCCAGGCATTTTAATCTCCAATGCCGAAAACCATTATGCCTTTTTACAGGAATTAAGTATAGAACTTCATTTTGTGACCAGTCCACTCTGCAATGAAGTACGTATCCTGAGTTTTTCCAAAAGAGAGAGCACAGAATTTTGCCTCCTAATCTGCTATGATGCTGCATACGGATGTATCACTTGTATACCATTACAGATGAATTATTTTCTATTTGAACATCACAATTATACCAAGCATGTAGACACAAAAATTATATAGGTCCTACCCTAAAAACCTTGTAACTTAGATAATTTTTGGTGTAAATAATTTCAAATTTGTCAAGATATTATTAAAGCTATGTTAAGGCAAAAAAGCAATGTCTGTAAATCATCAACTGGACTGATAATAGAATCACCAAGAAAAGAAAGAGGCCATCCTATCTTTCCAGCCCAGGCCCACACTGAAGTAATACAAAACTCCTTTTTTTTTTCTGTTCAGAATTCTGTTGTTAAAAATGAGAACCGTATTAGAAGAGGATAGCACTTGCCCCCATTTGTACAGCAGATTTAAAATCAAAACCAGTCGTTTCTATAGGGCAAAGAGCCATCAGCATCTCTGGAACTATTTATACAAATAGATAGAGGAAGAATAAGCTGTTATCCACTTCTTTTGCTCAAAAAAAACCCCACTGGTGCTGTTGCTTGAAATGATGAGATAAATGCCTAACAACATGCTTGTCTTCTCTGCAACAGATGTGGGGAAAATTGTGTTTTCCAAACGCATGAGTGTGAGTTATAGAGGAGACCCGGCTGTCCAAGCAGACTGTTGTAAAGGAGACTGAAGCTTTTGTCTGTGACAGCACTTAACTCATATCTACAAAGAAAAACAGTAACGTTCTCTACACAGAAATGTTGAGATCTTCCATGACCATTCCAAAGGATAGCAGCCAAACCCAGTGGTAGAGATAGCTTATATTTTCTGACAAAATGCTTTTCTAAACAAAAATGCCAGTTCCTTAAAAATTAACTGCTTTCCAGGAATATGGCAATTCCAGCAAAATTCCTATGAAAACCAGACAGGTCTGATCATAAATTTACCTGGTTTCCTTCTAGCTTGCCAAATGAATACCTCCACAATTCCTCTGGCAAATCGCTCAAGACTTGAAAGCCTGAAAAACAGCTCTTGGGTTTGGGGCTTCAGAACCGCTCAACAAATGGACTCCCTAATACCACAGATGCTCAGGACAACCAGTGTTCCAACTCTTCCTATGCTGCTGCTGTTTTTCCAACATTGTGGGGAGTTTGCAAAAGCAGCTGAAAAAATGCTACTATTTCTTCAAAAGAAAATTTTGAACCTTCTACTGCACCTGGAATTTCACCACTTCATTCCACAGTTCTGCTTTAGAAGCATCTTATGTGCACGTGTGTACAATTTTTAGTTTTCCAGGAAACTGGGATTCTGTGTTTGAACCAATCTAGGAACCTAGACAATTCTCAAAATGGCTGGGAGTGCCTAAAATATGTCTCCATACAGTGAAAAATCCCTAATTGATATGTAAAAAATCTGAATTCTAACTATTGTAGAAATCCTTGGGCCTGGAAGACTTCAACTGCAGGGTCTCAACATACTAAAGACCTCAGAGAGGTATAAAAGTTGCCTCCAAAATTTGTTCATGCTTCAGTGCATTATAAATGCCTCTCGTTACTCAAAATAACAATATAACAGTTTTTTTGGCATAAATCCAGATTGAAGCTGCAATAAAAAGTCATTGTTTGCATAATACTATGTCAATTCTTGATAACACATTACTCAGGAATTCTTGACAATGTATAGGAACACAGAAATATGAGATTAATTCAATGCACATTTTATTTTTAATCACTGTCCAGCTGTAAAGTTATTTTATATATGCAATATATCACAGCTGTTTTCTGTATAGATGATCCTATCCCTTTTGCTTCAGGAAAAGTTACATAGTGCACTCTGTGGGATACAAATTGAATGTGCAGCAAGACAAAAATAAAAGGATCAATATTATCATTTCCCACAGATTTATGAGGATTTAAAAGTAATAGCTCTTTCAAAACCAGAGGAGACTTTAACAGCTCAGAGCTAAATGCCTACATGCTATTTGAAACCTTGCTGGTTTGTGAATATTGATCCAATATAATTTTTGATGTGTTTTTATGAATAATGTATAAATGCCTCGAGCAGCAGCTAGGTGCTTCTGATCAAGAAAAATAAGACTCTGAAATACATTTAAAATGGATTGGATGCTGAAGCATAAGGTTAGCTCTGAGAGTGATCTAAGCTTGGGAATATGCAAATATAGAAAATTGTCACAAAGACTATTCTTTTTATATGTGATGTCGTTAAAAATGTGGTAGCAAAGAGTCTAAAGATATTAAGATGAGAATGAGGGGGTTTGATTCCCATTGCCTCTCTGCTTAGAGAGATAAGGACAAAGCATTCAGATACTAGTCCTGAGAGAAATATTCAGTGAAGTAGTGATGAGAACTGCATCTGGAGTGATGACAGCAATACCTGCCTCCAATAAGCACACTTTATAAGATTAAATATTTCAATAAACCCCAAAAGACTCATAACATTTTAAGCATTCCTACACCTGGTCAAAACATAGAGGGACTAGTTTACTAAACATGGGAAGTGGGAGTGCCTGCCCTGGGCTAGACATTTTGAGTATATCTGCACGGCACAACACACTATTATGGGAGACTATCTGAGCTGGTTTGGTATCTTGGTGTTCCTGCCTGTTTTTCATGCAGCCTAGTTATGACTGCCCCACTGACATGGCTAGAGTGTTGTGTTATGCTGTGGGGCCAAATGTTTAGCTTCAGACTGACTGCTGTGGTATTTGTTCCAGTTTAAGACCAAATGGCTGGCAAAATTTAGTTCTCTGATTTAATAACTATGAAATTTTCCTAAGCATCAGGAAAAAAAAGAACCAGGCAGAATCCTGCAAGTGCTGACCTGGAAACTGCAGTTCAGCTGCCACCTCTGCCTACAGTTATGGAAATGGTGTAGTAGCTTTCAGCTGCCTCTACACTGTCATAGTGGAGTATCACATGCCCTTCTCCCACAGCCACCCAATACATATCCATTACTTTTCATCTGGACTCCACTCTAAAGGGAAGTAAGGAGGTATCACATTAACAAAATGCAGATGTTAACCAGAAGACATTATGTGCTAGTGACCTAAATATATAGAAACCGTCAACATGATCTGCTGCAATATTTTAATATGCCAGTGTGTCTTATAATGTGCTATGCCCTTTCATGACCTGACTTCATGTACCAGTGCAGTAGCAAGCAACCAAAAGACACATCCATCAGGCTCCCTCCCCCTGCATGCACCTGGGTCACAGCAATCCCAAGTACAAATACAGGTCAGGCAGAAAATGGATTGAGAGCAACCCTGCGGAGGAGGACTTGGGGGTGTTGGTGGATGAGAAGCTCAACATGAGCCAGCAATGTGTGTTTGCAGCCCAGAAAGCCAACTGCATCCTGGGCTACATCAAAAGAAGCGTGGCCAGCAGGTCAAGGGAGGTGATTCTGCCCCTCTACTTTGTGCTGGTGATACCCCACCTGGAGTACTGTGTCCAGCTTTGGAGTCCCCAACATAAGAAGGACATGGACCTGTTGGAACGGGTCCAGAGGAGGGCCACCAAGATGACCAGAGGGCTGGAGCACTTCCCCACTTCCCCTATGAAGACAGGCTGAGAGAGTTGGGGTTGCTCAGCCTGGAGAAGTGAAGGCGCCAGGGAGACCTTATAGGAGCCTTCCAGTACCTGAAGGGGGCCTATAGGAGAGATGGGGAGGGACTCTTTATCCAGGAGTGTAGTGATAGGACAAGGGGAACGGTTTTAAACTCAAAGAGGGGAGATTTAGATTAGATTTTAGGAAGAAATTCTTTAGTGTGAGGGTGGTGAGGCGCTGGAAGAGGTTTCCCAGAGAAGTCGTCGGTGCTCCGTTCCTGGAAGTGTTCAAAGCCAGGCTGGATGGGGCTTTGAGCAATGTGGTGTAGTGGGTGGTGTCCCTGCCCATGACAGTGGGGCTGAAGTACATGATCTTTAAGGTCCTTTCCAACCCAAACTATTCTATGATTCTGTGCACTGCATGCCGTGACTGCCAGAGACCAGGAACCCTGCCCAACAGGCCCCCAGGGCCATGTCTGCATCTATAGGTTTACTTCTAGGAGAGTTTCCAAGTGCCAAAATGAGAAGACATCAGCAGAGCTGGCACACAGAAGCTACTTGAACAACACTGGTGCAAGTCTAAAACTGAAAGCCATGTACAGGGCACACAGGGTAAGGGATTTAAGCCATCAGTGGGGTACAGCTCAGAATTTCCAAGGGGTCCTGTAACAGACATGCAGCTTCTCATCATCCATGATCTTTTTTGAAGATCATGGATGTGTTGGGGCTAGAGGTCCGCGTGCCAACATTAGAGCCTGAAAGCGAGGACTTTCTGGGTATTTCACCACTGAACCAGAAGATACATTTTTCCACGGGTAGAAAGCCACCTTTCTGCTACCCCTCTCCTCAGAAACAAGTCCCAAGAAAGCTGATGCCAAAAGCATCACAGCCACAGAGTCTGGATCCTGTGCTTGGGGCTTTCAGGGATTCCCTGGGCTCTCCCACACCCTTGCCAGTCTTTGCAGTCGCAGCAGGTGATGAAGATATACACCCCAAACACATCCATGAGGTCTTGCTGTTCCAGTCAGCCTACTGAAAGCAAGCCTTGATCAGTTCAGGCGCAGCTGAGGTGCATGCAAGGATCTCTACTGCTGCTGCAGGACTATAGGATAAACAGAAGGAAAGGATATATTCCTTACCTGTCATACAGGAGGATACCGATTTTCATTGATTGCTCTTGTCCCTTATAAGGGAAGATATCCAAACAAGAAAACACTTCTTCACATGACTCTTCCATTTGACTAATATCTTTCTATGAATGGCCTCCTCATACACTAATCACTTGGAAACTGCATTTACTCAGATTTCAAATTTGATCTTACGATTACTTTGGGTTTTTTGGGGTGAGTCTTAAAGAAAAAAAACAGAATAGAAAAGTCATTATTACTCCCTTTGCCAGTTGGAGTGGGTTTTAGACAATCAAATTTCAAATCAAAACCAAAACCTGTACCTACAAAAAAAAAAAAAAAAAAAAAGAATTCAGACTGTATAGGTACAAATGCAATTTGAATCACAGAACATGGTTTTTCAGATCCCAAATTACCAGAGTTTAATTGCAAATAACACAAGACTCACATATGACAGGTTTCAGCCCACAAAGAGCTGTTAAAGACCTGTATTTAAAACCCTACCAGCAAAATAAGGTGTGATAGAAATTCTGACAGAACTTTAGCTAGCCAATGAACTTTTTCTACGTACTTTGGAGTTACACCCATTAGTCAGAATCACTATTGGCCACACTCTGATTGCTAAAATGATTGTATACTGGTGCAAGAATATACCAATAATAACAGTTTGAGTTGGGCTAGAAAACATTAGTATGGCCTATCTGATGCTGAATGCACAAATGCCATTAAAAGACTAATCAAGTTATGAAACAGTAAATATTCATCTTTTAAAGGGGCAATATCACACACATCCAACTGAACTTTAAATTTAGCTTTCATTTCAGCAAGCTTTCCACTAAGGAGACTGAGGTTCAACAAGGTTAAGTTCTGTGAATGTGTATAGATAGCTACATATGCCTACCACATTTGTTTGTTTCTCCTCATGAGCTTTATCTTTTTCTACTCCAGAGACATCCTTTGCTGTGATTTATTGCTTGTGTCCTGTTCCAGAAAAATGTGTGTCTCCCAGGACACTTGGTTTCTAGACTGTAAACCTCAGAACATCATATTTTATTGAATATAGATATAGAGCAAAGAATTCTGAATGTAACAGCAGGGAAGCTTACCAGGTATTTCTCATTAGCAGCTTTAGCAAGACAGAGAAGGGAAATATGGTTACTATTCAATATTTACTCTTAAGTAAGAGTAAATTAAGTGAGTTCCTTTTAATATGACTTCCCTCTACCATGTATTTGCCTCAATATTCTTGATAGAGAAAAGAGTGCATTTAGGCTGTTTTGATATCTATGTATTATTATATGTTTTGCTGCATATTTTCAACTGAGAGAGCAATACAAAAGGAACGGTCTTTCTACTTAAGATATAAAATTATATGGTTTGTGATTTTCTTTTTTTAGTTACAAGGAAATAATTCAAGTGAAACAGCTCACTGACCGGCTCATATATTGACTGCATATTCCACAACACAGAAGATTGAAAAGGGATTATTTTTAGACTCTCAGACAGGAGGTATAGTAATGGAGGGGTCATGTTTCAACACTGCTCTTGTGTACAATCCCTCCAGAGAGACGTCCAGCTATCACCTGTAATCCTTGCTCAACCTGCACAAACACAGCAGTGTCTTACCAACAACAGCTGCTGCAGAGAAAGCCCAGAGGCAGAGAAGGGTTATCTACTTCTACCTTTTGCAAACCTCACTGTGAACTATTTACCAGGGCTGGTTCCAGGTGGGACTCCCCTTCCCCAACAGTGCCGATTTCACAGCTGCACAGAGACTGCTGAGGAAAGTGGGGCAGGACATACTAAATGTTGGTCTCTGCTTAGTGGTTAAAGTAATTTTTTGCTGCCTGTGCTTTTCTGTACTGGCAATGTAGTGTACCACTTCAACATGGGCTGAGGTGAGTGTTTTTATTAGCCTACTTATTGTCCAGGATTAGAAAATTTTAAAAGCCATTTGCTGTCAAACCTGCCAAGGATGGTCTGCAATGACAGGCTGACTAGCGCCACTTAGATTTTAGGGGCTTTAACGACACTGTTTCAGGCTTCATATTATGAACCATAACTATTTGCACAAGTGCTCCTAATAAAACTCTACCTCCAAACTCACAATAGCAGCTAATAAATTAGTAACATAACATTTACGTTATTTTGGGGTCTTTTCTACAGAGCATTGTTTCTATAAACATAGTTGTAAGCCATTCTCAGAGAGGCAAACACGAGAAAGAAAACAGGCGTAAGTAATTATGGAGAAACATCTGAAAAAAACTGCCCAATGCTGTCACAGCCCAGCGTGCCTGTGTGTGGGTGAAGGTAACAGAAAGTGAGGCGCTGCTGAAGCCATTTTGTTTTGGTTAGAAAAGAACACATAGTTACTGGCTGAAAAGCTGTACAGATGGGCTTCCATAATGGGAAAACCTGCACTGACATTATATTCAGGAACAAGAGTGCAATGGACTTCTTACGGGGGTAGGGGGGGTGGGGGGGAGTTCTATAAAGGAGGTTTAGTGCAACATTATTTAGATCTTTTAAACCAGAAGACAGAAAATAGTTGCACATCCTCCTATTCTTCTAATCATGCAATATATCATCAAAGAAATAAGATTCAAAGATAAATTAAGGATTTTGTTACTTTTTGTTCCTTTTCCTTTTCATTGTGTCTTCAGTAAAATATGATATCAATCATACAGTAAGCTTTTCTCTCAGAAGTGCTATTAAAAGTGTTAGGGTTAGGAAAAACACATCAGACACACCGGTATTTCTACAGAAATAAATGTATACTGAAGTAGTACCACAGAGCATTAGAAGGGATAAACTAATAGTTTAAGCAAGCTTCTGAATGTTTTTTGAGTTTGGGTCTCTTTTCCTCACCTAATCTGTGTCAATAATATTAACTAAAAACAGATCCACAAATATTTACCGTGTAAAGCAGAAACACATGCAAGACACTTCAGAAAGCTCCATTCAGCAATCTAATATGTTTTATTCAGTTCAACACCGATACACTGGGATCGGTGCCAAGGTTATGAATGTTGTTAAATGAATCCCAAAGTGTCCTTTTCCGCTCTGTTTTGAATCCCTGTTAGTATAGTTCACTGCAACAATAAACCTCACCCCCTTCTTGCCCATCTTTCTCCCTGTGGAGCAATACACACTTTACTTAAGAACTTACATCTACACAGAAACACAGAGATAAAACATTCCTGGAAGAAGGCTGATGTCTCATATCAGGGACAAAATAATTAACACAAGCCATATCAGATGGAAACAAGATTGCAAATATGCATAGCAGATAGCATGTATGTTTCAAACCACCAGCAAACCCATCACACCAATAGGACTGCTACCAAGAGGAGAATTTGATGCAATGACTATAATGCTGGAAAACCCAAGGCTGATGCGGTTTCCCAAGTTTCAGAAAATATAGGTGAAACCAATTTCATTAGTAGAACTGTATAGTTCTAGTAAGAATGACTTTATAAGCCGATTTCATAAGCACAGAGCCAAATCCTGCCTCTTTCAGATAGAAATAAAGGTAATAGAACTAGTAGAGCCCATCTTTGCAAGATGAAGCTATGTATATTACACCGTCTATTCCCTGCTCTGCTGGTCAAGGTAGGATCTATTTTAGCTACTGGGTACACAAGAACCGATGAGCTGTCAAGTAGCTGGTGGGCAACGATTGCCCTCTCCCAGGTCTAGCCATCCAGAAGTCCTAATGCTTCTTGAGTGTTACAAGTCCTGAAATTGCAGAATAAGCTCCTGCTTATTCTGCTCAAAATTTCTGCTTGAATAGATTTATTTGCATGCTACAAATAAGAATATTTCGTCTGCCTCAGTATGTTTCTGTGTAATCATCACTCATATTACTACTTGATATGTAAAAACACTTGACCTGTTGATATAAAAACTAACTGCCATAAAACAAACACGCTGCAAAATCTGTTTTCTTTATAATAAAGAGAAACTCCACCCTCACCCACTCCCAAATTGTATTTGAAATTTTTTGGTTTCTTTCCTTTGAGAACATAGGAGCTCCAGTACTCTCATGCCCCTTGCGAGTTCACCATCCAATTACCTATCATCACCCAGCAGTGATTCACACCCTGAAGTTAGATTTAGTAGTTTGAAAATTCACTTCCAGCAAAGTTCAAATGAAATAGGTCAAAGGGACACATCGCTGGTAACTCTGAGAGCACAGATGTTTAACAGAGACAAGTTTAAATTTCATTCTGGCAACAGTTTAGCCTTTGAACTCACAAAGAGCTTAGCCTGTTTAGCAGCAGAGTATCCACGACAAATTCATTTTCATCAGTTTGAGTCAGTAATATTTAAACCAAGAGCATTGTTATTTTAAAACAGCTAGAAATTATTTTATAAGAGTAATGTAAACAATTATTATTTTAGTCTCTGCGGAATATTCCACTGAGCAAATCAGGTAGGGATAGAAGAATGAGCTTGCAGTGATTTTTACCTTCAAAACTTTTAATATTCAAACCCTTCCATACCTCTGTGTTAGTACCAGAATTAAGTACCTGCTTATATTTCTCAGATTAAGAAGTCCGGCAGAAACATGTCTTTGTCAAGAGACTGATATGAAGTTGAAAATTAGAACACAGAACAAAATATAAATATTAATCACATGGAATATTTCTATTATGATAGTATCGTGTTGAAGTGTTGAAGGTATCCCTATAAAACTACAGAAATTACACTAGTCTAACATACAACCTTCTATGTCCTACTGGATCCTAACACTGTAAGCACATTATAATACCTACCATCTTCTTATCTGTTTCTTAATCTGTGGCTAAGGAACAGGGCTGGAGTTTGAGACCTACATTTTACACCAGAGGATCACACAGAGTTCTTCAGTGATTGTGTCAGGTCTTCTTGAGCATGATTCCCACCCATCAATTGCATTACTCATTGAAATATTGCAAGGCTAAGTCAGGTATTGTTTGTGAAGCATATTGAGTTCCTATGTAGAAACGTTATTATGAGTTAAAGATGCGCTTCAAGGCCTGAGACCAGTTAATGAAACAAGAGAGGCCAAAAACGAGGGAAAAAATTCTTCTTTCCTGAGGAGCATTTAGTCCACTGGAACAGGCTTTACAAATGTTGACCTCTTCAAATAAAAAGCAAAGGATCCTTTTACGATTCTAAAAGTTCAAGTTACTATAAATTATTCTGCATGTTTAAAAGGTCTGGTTTGCATAACACAATGAGTCTGCCATTACCTTTCTTTCTCCATTTAAAAACATATTATAATGTAATTTATATGACATCAAAAACATTACAGCTTTGTTTGAAAGGACTTATTTCATACAAAATTACAAAGAATTTTCTTATACATTGTGGGAAAGTAGAGGACTTACAGTTTGCTATAGAGAAATTACTTTTGAATGGTTTTAATTTTGTTTTTAAACTCCATTACATGAAAAATTATTATAGTTTCCAATGGAAATTGCACATGTGTCAGAATGTAAAATCAGCCTCTCAGCCTACACTTTTTTTTTTTAATATAGCCCTTTTCTGAAGGCACACAACAGATCCAGGCTTGGACAACCATTCTTTCTCTTTTGTTATGAACATACAGGAAAACATGTTAGCAGTGCGCACTGGCAGCCCAGAAAGCCAACCGCATCCTGGGCTGCATCAAGAGAAGTGTGGCCAGCAGGTCACGGGAGGTGATTCTGCCCCACTACTCTGCGCTCGTGAGACCCCACCTGGAGTACTGTGTCCAGCTCTGGAGTCCTCAACACAGGAAGGACATGGACCTGTTGGAGCAGGTCCAGCGGAGGGCCCAAAGATGATCAGAGGGATGGAGTACCTCTCCTATGAAGACAGGCTGAGAGAGTTGGGGTTGTTCAGCCTGGAGAAGAGAAGGCTCCAGGGAGACCTCATAGCAGCCTTCCAATATCTGAAGGGAGCCTACGGGAGAGCTGGAGAGGGACTCTGTCAGGAAGTGTAGTGACAGGACAAGGGGTAATGGTTTTAAATTGGAAGAGGGGAGATTTAGATTAGGTACCAGAGAGAAATTCTTTACTGTGAGGCACTGGAACAGGTTGCCCAGGGAAGTCATGGATGCCCCATCCCTGGAAGTGTTCAAGGCCAGGCTGGATGGGGCTTTGAGCAACCTGCTCTAGTGGGAGATGTCCCTGCCCATGGCAGGGGGGTTGGAACTCGATGATCTTTAAGGTCCTTTCCAACTCTAACCACTCTATGATTCTATGATTCACTTTCCAAAGAGAGGATGAAGGGCAGGATAAAACTTCTTTATCTAGCAACATCACCTATGGAAAGGGTACAGTGTTTATCATTAATTCAAGTTTTAATTAAAGCGGTTAGAATAGTAATTTGGAAGGTAAGACAAATTTTTAGAAAATAAAAAGTTCTAAATCACTGAATAGTGGAGGAATACTAATAGAAGAAACAGTAGTGTTGTATTACTCTAAAATCTGGAAATTGGAATGCCTTCCTCGCATACCTGTATTCAGATATCCACTCTAGCCTATATACAGCCTAACAAATTACATGAGATAAATATAGCTTACGTCTTACCTTGTGATTACCATCTATGTTACTTTGTGATTTCGGGCAAAAAAATGAAACATCTTTTGATAAAACCAAAATATTTTCAATATTTCCTATTTGGCTTTGATTGTACTCCAACATTCTCCTCCAAAAACTCAAAAAGTATTTTCTAACTTCCTGGAAGAGCATTATTTAGTTTAGTGGATGGGAGGAAGTGGAGGGGAAGAAGGAGGTACGGTAGTTGCCGCGTAGGATATGCTGGGCATATAAATATATAGCCAGTAGCAAATAAGCTAATAGATGACTTATGTGGCCTCAGAATAAAGTGACCAGGCACAAAACTAGAGCCTGATTCTTCATACGACATCTCAGTCTTCAGGTTCATGTTGTAAGATATGATGAGACTCCAGGAAGAAATCCCACAGGGTGGACAAAAGGGTATTAGATTCAGTACTTTTGAAGATGCAGGCTTTTTGCTTTCACATGCAGCTTTTCAACAGGATCTTATTTCGTTCTGCGATTAATCACAGTAAACACAGTATTCCTTCCCAGTTTTTGCATGGAAATGGCATGATGTTTGCTGCAAGAACTACAAATTCTGTGTTGGTAAGAAGAGGTGGAAGTTGGATATTTTCCTGAGTTTCACCCTTTTTGCAGGTTAACTATGCAGGATGAAACACAGAGGCCTCATGGAAGTAGTTAATTTCTGATCAGTACTAATTTAACATGTATCTTATTTCACAGGATGTTAATGTAAACCTGAGGGTGCAATTATACCCTTTAAAATATTTTTCTTAAAACTAGATACTGTTTAAACAAAGGAATATTAAACATCAAAATTAGATTAAACTGAACTGTTAAAGAGTATTAAGAAAAAACAGCAGAAAGCCAACAAAGTTCTGATCCAGGCAAAATGAAGTTCCATGGCCACCAACCAATAAAAACTCTTTGGACTGTATATTTTTTATGAGTATTCTGTATTTAGAAGAATAACTCTGCTGCTTCTCTGCAGCCCAGATGCTAATTGCAGCACATTACCACTTTTCTCAACAGGAATACTATGATGCCTTCAGTACGAAAATCAAACTCTTGGAAGTCTCACATTTCATTGTCTCTTTGTAGTGTGGTTTCAAATCCCATCACATGAAAGGCAAAACTATAAATATTAAAATGGAGCAATAAAATATTTTCATATCTTCCATTACAGTCCTGGGAGGCAACGAAAGTGCTGAGCCTTACTGGTGTCAAGGAAAATTTACACCATACAGCACCTTGCAAGACCTGCCCTGTTTTTTGTACACGTGGTAGTTAACTATACAATATCTAGCAGGCAATGGAAAATAACCAAACATCATCATTAAATACATATACGGATAAACAAGAAGAAAAACAGTGAAATCAACAACTCTAAAAAATATTTGTAGTCATGTGAATAAATTATCTACACATTGACCTAGTTGCAATCTAGTTGAGAAATTCACTCATATCCAAAGGGAAAACAAAATAATCAGGACTTTGGAAATATACTCAGAACATTTTTCAGTTCCATGGCATCTTTCATCTTGTGATTTCTTACTAACATTTATCCTACAAGTGAATACCAACATTCCCTTTTATACGGAGAAGAAAGATACAGGCACACTAAGAATAGTAAATAAAGACACAAGTATCCAGGCTATGATTGAACTCTTTCAAGCAGGAATAAAGTATTGTTTTCTCACTTAAAATGTGCTAGGGAGTTAGTCTTTGAGTTACTACCACTACCTCAGTGGATTGTTTCCTCCTTTTCTGAGGAATTAGAAGCCAGGATATACAGATTCCTACAGAAGAGTCACAGAAAACTGAGAAGAAAGAATGTAAAGCCCTTACCTTTTTCAAAGCAGAAAAAAGATCTAGTTCTTCCAAAAAAACCCCAGATTTGGCTAAGAATGATACAAGAACGTATTACAGAGGCTAGATGAATTACAGTGATGAATGATACCATATCATAATCGGAGAACTATCCTTTCCTCATGAAGATATTTTACTTCCTCAGAAAAATAAAAACAGAATAAACCTCATAGATTTAGAAAACTTTTTAATCTAACGTGATTATAGCAGTTTAGAGGGATTAAACTGTGATTACTTGTGTGAGGAATTTGTAGGCGAACAATCCCTCTAGCATGGTGACCAGCAAAGAAGGCAGAAAGAAGGAATCTAACATGTCTAACCTAACACCTCAAAATAAAACACACAATAAGAAACAGACAATAAGAATTATTCTATCTATTGGGCAATAACTCTAGGTCACTTCAGTTAACACATATTAGCTAAAAGTTTGACAAAGTGTATATAATGGGTGGTAAAAATACTTGGAAGACTGAACTTTTATACTGTAAACTGCATTTCTTTCTGTTTTGTTGTTTTATAACTTTGCCTCTCCCCAAAAGATTTGAGTGCTGTATTTCTGATTTTTGCAAATAAAATCAATAAGACGAATGATTTTAAATAAATATAAACCTCTGGATATAATATTTAATAATGCTGTCACCTCTACAAAGTAGCATTGCTAGTTGAAAGTATTGATCAAAATATAACTTGATTTTTCAGAGATATTTACTAAAGACAAAATTTGCTTAAAAAGGGCCACAGGTTGGAAACCAGTAGCTTGTATCAAAAAATAATATAAGCCAGTCTGGGATCATTTAAAACTCCACTGTTGAAACATCTTCTGTAGGCAAGAAACAGGAAAGTTTAAACAGAATACCAAAGTGTTAAGAGGACAGTTTATTTAAGTTTAGTCTATCATATAACAGACTCAAATTCAGATGTCAGTGTAATAGATTAGAAAGAAAGTGGGCTGATTAGATAAACAGATCGGTAGATCATTTAGACCCAGAATGAGATGAAATCTTTTCAATTTATGTTACTAAGAGAATTATTTGTCTTGGCAGAAGGCTGAAAGAAATTTCTATAGCAGCAATATAGATAAGTCAACATAGTTCCAGTTTCAAGAAGAAAAATAAGAGCAAACCTTGAATCTGTTCAAAGGCAAAATTATTACTAAATGCCACCAGAACTTCACACTAAGACGATAAAAGAAGAAATGTCATTATACAGAGCAGACCTATTCTCGCATGCCATTCACTTTCTGACAACAGGACTCATTCCTCCTAGTTACTCAGAACTGAGTAGGAACTAAAGACCTTTGAGATGAGAGCTCCAGTATTGCTGGAGGATTTGGTTTTAATTTTCAGCTACCTAGCAGCCCCTGGAACCCACAGCCCTTGCCAGAAAGCCCAGGTTACTAACGCAACGCTGGGGAGGAGTCAGAGGTCTGTCAATGCCACAGGCAATGCTCTAGTTCAAACTACTGTCTTCAAACTTGTCAAGACACAAAGGAAAACAGCATGTTTGAAACGCCATCACTTGTTCAGATCAGAAGAAGATGGAAAAGAATTACCCCAAAAGAAATATCCTTGTGATAGTATTTCTGTGGGAAAATAGTAATGGTGGATTTATATTTATTCAGGCCCTGAACTAAAGAATACTGTGTGGGAAATGTGGTCAGGCTAAAACCAAGTAAATAGGTTTTTTTAATTCATTTTTAAAAAATTAAAAACCAAAATTTGTCTTCCATTAATTCAACATTAGGTATAGACTTAAAATACCTTTTTTTTTTTTTTTTTTTGCTATAATTTGTCTTCATTTTAAAAGAAAAATGTACTTTCAAAACAAATATTTGAAAGACAACTTAAAAAGGCAGAATTAACCACAAAGGCTTTACGGAAATTGCATATTTTTGTGGGATAGTGTTCTAATATCTTTGTGCATTAGTCACGCTCTTTAACTGATGGGTCACTGAACTAAATTTACGTATATTCCTGCATCTTCCCAGACCTCCTGTCATTGCACAAGTGCTTCTGATACATCAGAGTGGTCCAAACGGCACTAAACATGGAAGTTTATGCAAATAAACTGAGCCCACAGAGTCCTGCAGGCACAAAATATGCATTTCAGCATCCAGTCAGCTGAAAAGCTTCCTCGATACTACAGCTGACACGAGAGTAGAAATAAGTCACATAAAGAAGGAATTTAGCTAGAAATTGAGAAAAATTTTACTGGAAACCCCAGCCTGATCTGTCAGTTTAAAACTGGCAGCTTTCTAGTAGAATGGGGTGGGTGGAAATCATAACTTCACTGAGGTCAACTGTAAAAAATGAGGCCAGAATGATACCTACATCCTTTAGCACAGACTTCATTAAACGTGCTTTCCTATGACACTATCATTTCAATGTAATAGCACTTCAGAAGCATTTTTCACTACTATGTATGGCAGAATACAAACTATAAATTCATGTAATCCAAGCCAATCACTACCTACAGTAAATGGCTCAAGTTTTTCCCAAAGCAGAGTTTTTATCCTGAAAACAAACACTAACTTCTGACCTTTATAATTAATCAGCCTTTAAAACTCTGGTAGTACAAGGCGTCCTTAAGAAAATATATTTCTTTCATCTCTGTGTGGTGGTGTTACATAGCTTTTCCTGAACAAATTGGCAACTTCTGACTCACTCATATTTATGAGAAAGACTCTGAGTAGGCAACTTCTAGCACTGGTTCTCAGCATTATATTTCCTTCTCTACTGAAAATAAGGAAGTATATTACGTAAGAAAACAACAAAAGATGAATAACTTATTGCCTTTTTGGGTAGTCTGGGATATTTACAAATCTACATCCTTGCTGACGCTGTAAAAATACAAACTACTAATCTTGAGAGACTTACTGTCCCCAGGGCAGCACTGCTTTTAATTTTTTTATTGTTATTTATCTAGTCACGGGAGTACTGCAAACTGTAAAAGCTCATTTCAGTTAATCCATCTTCCATCCATACAGGAGCAGATAACATTGACAGTGAGACTTCTGAAACATTTGATTCACTTTTTGGAAGCCTGTCAGCTGTTGTGGGTGCAACAGTGCTACCAAAAAGATTCAGACATCATTGTGTTTCCTGCAACTCCTTCTGTTTATTAGGAGCAATATTCCCCCTGTTTCTGTGCTGGAGGAGCACTTTCATTCCCAGCCAGAGAAGAGCTCTAGGTAGCGCTCAGCAACTCCTCTGGCTGCAAGGTCCTCACAGCAGGGGGTTTCCTCCTTCTGCCAGAGTTGCTATGTCGCAATAGCGGTTAGTATTTTGCAAACAGCTAGCTTCAGGAAGTACATAATCCTGGCAGAACCTGAGAGGTTTTTTTTTTTAAAACAAAAACAACAAAAAAACCCAAACAAACAAAAAAAAAACAACAAAACAACAAAAAAGCACACCACCACCAAAAAAACCAACAACAACAACAAAAAAAATAACCACACCTCCAACCCTGGCCAATCCTAGAACCCATAGTTAAAGAGAAAAACCTAGAAGCCATGAAACCGGGGGGGGGGAAGTCAGGAGATAATAAAGAGACTAAAATATTTAAATATTTCTATAGCAAATCTCTTCTGATTTTTAAGCAAGCCAGATCATTCTGGAAGGACTATGACACATTGGGTTTAACTGCTCGGGTTAACAATGCAGTCTTCTTCAATATTAAGTAGAACATTGTCACCAACCCCTCTGCATGAAAATCTGCAAAATCAAAATCCGTCCTCCTTGTAAAGTGACAGAAAGACGCAAGTGCCATCAATAGTTCAAACCCCCCTCTTTCTCACCACTTCCACTACTATTCTCAAACCACCTCTCTATATCTGAGTTTCCTCATCTAAATCATGGTTATATGTGTGTGAGATGAAAAGGTCAGTGTGAGTCATGCGTATGTTTTAAAGTGTTGTTAGTTTTATACAAAAAATATTGCACAAGTGTTGGCCTTATTGTACTTATTTTAGAAATCCTGCAAAAGGCAAAAAGCTGTCATCATGCTAGACAGTAATTTCAGTTTTCCTCATTTCAGTGATAAGAGTTTTCATCTGAAGGATTGAATCTCCGGTGCGTGTTTGCTTTTATAGACTTTAGATCGGAGTTTCATATTAATTCACATCTGTGGATTGCATAAAACACTCATTAACTTACTCCTTTGCTAAAATAAAATTATAGAGAATCCTGGATAAAAGAACACAGGCTCTTTCCCTTTAGAATTGACAGTTCACAATTATTTTTGAGCAAAACCAAATGCAGCGCAAAATGCTTTCCCAAACAACTGAATTTCACTGACTGGCTCCATACCAATGGAATTGCAATGACCTTTTCTATTCGGTAGTCACTAATAACCTAGAACTACCTGAAATAAGGAGAATTGCTTATTATTCTTATCACATCACAGAGATGACGTTAATGTTTTGTTGCTTATGTTCCAAATGTACACAGAGCAAATGCACAGCTTTTGCAACCCGCAGCACAGCTTATTCCTATCCTAATGCCTCAGATGTGACAAAGACATTTTTCATTCTATTATTAAGCAAAATTATTTCACTAAATCTGAATTTGCTGTTATGAAGAAGTAGCGATAAGCCAAAACTTCAAATTCTGATAATGTCTTTAATTTCCTCCCAAGTTTAAAGTATTCAGGCCTCTAGGGATACAACGGCTATTTACAAACTTGGCTTTAGGGGAAATATTTCTACCTTTAATATTAGAAATTTATTCATATCTTCATAGAAAGATCATTTGATGTTTCAGAGACACCTCTGACAACACCTGTATTTTTATAGAGTTACTGTGCGTACTTCATACGAGAGCTGATCCAGTCAGTGAAGAAAAAGAAAAAAAACCCAACCCCAAAAAATCAAAACTGCTATTTATACCACAGGTACACGAATGGGGGTCCCATTTGACTGTGCTATATAAGATGTTCACACAGAAAATTTCTCATTAATGAAGGTACAATCTGAAAATAACAGATGGTACACTTGAGAAATTTTGTGCTCTCAAATTAAGCCATACTCCCATCAATATGCACTAAGATATCCTGTAACCCACTTTTTATTGAAACATTTTAAAGTAAATTCAAATATATTCTTTACATTTCTCATGTTTATGCAACTACAGTATTTTTGATGTCCAACTTACTGGAAAAAGTGAACACTGCCAGGAAAAAATATCAAAAATTTTATATGATTTTGAAATGCCAGGGTAGAAATACCACTTCTGAGATTTTCTTGTCCAAATAGATTGAATATTAATATCTAACAATGCTAACATGTAGAATACACTGCTTGATATGAAATTTAGTGACTTTTTTTCACCACCGAGAGAACAAAGATACATTAATAGAAAAAAATATTATCTTTGGCTTTCAATTTCCTTTCATTTCCTTTATTTCTTCTTTCTAAAATTGTTTCTATTCACCCTTTATACTAATAAGACTTGGATCTCATATTTATTGTTCTGGAATAAATAGTGAACCTGCACAGTTCCTTATTTATACCTCCGGCACAATCAGAATATGATCAAGGTGTCTGGCCCTGTAAAATGGTTTCTATATAGTACATATATATTTTTTTCATAAGGATAAATCCAAGTTATCCATAAGTTCTCTTATCTTCAGAATGAATGAATGAACATGAGAGAAGTCTTGGAAAGAATCAGGTGATAAAATATTAGGAATTAATGAAATAAATGTAGAACTAGTTTTATAGAAAGGGTTAGAAACAGCCATTATGACACATCTGACAACTTCTGTTATATTTCATAATGCCTCACTTTAGTATACCTACAATGTAAAATTGGTAGAAGATTTTGGGGTCGACCTTGTTATATAGTCTATCAAGTCAAAAACATTTTGAGCAATCTTACCACAAAACTGCAAAGCAGAGAAGATTGACTTGTGAAATGATCACAATTAATCAATTGCTAAGATTTGCAATTATGTATATAACAGATAATTTTAGTTAATGCACATACAGTAGTTCCAAAGATGCTTGCAATTATTTCATTTATTAATTTACTACAGCTTTTGAAAATATTCCGTTTTTCCCTACCATTTATTTTCACCGCTTAAAGTTATGCCACTTTATTATCACTAAGAAATAACACAACTCATTATCAGAGAATTAGGACAACTTGATGATGAAAAGTACTATATTTTAGAACTTATATTATAGAATATATTATCTCTGCTGCTGTATCATTCGTCATGCAGCTGTACTGATCTTTCCTTATCTGCCACATAGCTATAGCTACAAATAGCCTTATGTTTGACCATTCTCTTTACTTCTTAAGGTATTTCCTCAGCATTCTTCTGCTTTTCTGGTGTTCAGAACCAAACGTATTCACATGGATACTAGCACATCTAATTATACAGGAATGAATATCACCTCATTGATACAGCCAAATAAATACTTTCTTTTCTTATTATAGTCAAAGTTCAGGTCTTATATGGACTTTAAGCTTTATGTTGTATCATAAATTTTTCTTCCATTATAAATATTTTTGTAGAATTGCATTTTCCCAGATTACCTTCACCACTTCTATATTACCAACAAACTGTTAAATTTCCTAGATCTCATTGTACAACTCCTTAGTGTTCCAGGTTGTTTGCCAGTGAAAGTTTCTAATTTTTTTCCTGCCTCAGTAAGAAAACTACTGCCCAGAACATTACTAATTTCACTGACTACACAGTAATAAATAAACTTTCATCAACATTGTAGATTTATAGGTCATGTCAGCTTGTAGATAGAGCCAATAAACATCAACCACATGAGACTTCTAGTTTGTAAATCATTTCTCTCTCTCTTGTTTCTGCTTTTTGTAACACTTGGAGAAGTGTGTGGTGGTGTCCTGTACTGTTAGCATATTGACAATCAGCAATGCAATTATAAGTCTTACGTTCAAATTAGCACAATGAAAACATCTAGATTGTAAAATATGTGGTCTTTCTGTGCAGCTCACTGGCTCCCACTGCAACTAATTTTCTCCCCAGAAATGGGGGGAAGTGTGTGGGGCTGGGAGAAAGCATTGAAAAAAATCAGTGCTAAATGAACAAATTACTTCAAATTATACCAAAAAACTAACTTAAAAACAAACAAACAAACAAACAAAAGAATCAAAAAACCCCCACACAGACCCCAAAGCTTTTTTTCTGCTAGCTGTCTGAATCCATTTTGAGTAATCTGGAAGGAGCTAACTGGCTGGAGTGCAGCCACTGAGGGACTGACCCCCTGTAAAGCCTATTCCCACCAATACAGGTTTCTAAGGAGATATTTGTTCCACTTTGACAGAGTAACTTTATTTTAGCAGAAATTCCTAGTAACCTCAAAAAATTGTATTTAATCTGGATGAAGGCATATTTTAATGTGGGGGTATTTTCTTTTTAGTTGGCAGCCATATAATTGTGTCTTGCTGTGGAGATATTTGTACAGTAAAGTTATTTCAATCACTTAAGAAACCTCAAGATTTATTTATTAAAGGGTATCTCTCTTTCATCTTCATTGAATTTCGCTTTGCTTCAGTAGGCTAATTGGGTGTCAACTTTCCTGTTGTATTTTTTGCTTGAAATGCAGTTTACCTCCTGGATTAGATAGCAGCTCCTGATACCAGGGCACTGTCTCCAGCTTCATCCACTGCCCTTCGGTACTGAGGCACACTGATGTGAGAGATAAAGTGCTGCAATGAGCCCAATCAAATAAACTCTGCAGTGACTACCACCTTGGGCCCCCAGGAAACTGCAAATGAGGGGGCTCAGAAAGGCTGTGGCACCTCTGTCATGGAGAGGGATGCTCTCCACTGAGGGGTCACTACTATGCACCCCTGGGGTTTGGGGTGCATGGTGGGACAACAGGACTGATTGCTCATAAAAGGTCTGTCCAACCCCTGAATCTTCTGCTACCTTTTCTTGTGTTTTCTGTATTGGTGGTTCCATATCTGAGCAGGTCTTAAAACTATTTTCCCAGGGTTAGACTTCGATTGCCTGAAGAATAAAACTGGGCCTCTCTTTCTGTGTAGGTTAAATTTCTACAGACCACTAATACTAGTTCAGCAAACAGTAGAAGTGACTCAAATCCAAATTTTGATCTTTTTCTTTACCTCTTCTCCCCTCATTTCCCCCACTGAAAAAAAAAAAAAAAAAAAAAAAAATCAGACAGTTCTGTTTCTACTTTCCAGATGTGAATAACTGGATTAAATTATATGGAGAGCTTTTAAAAAATCATAACAAGTCAATGGGTCATGGTCTTAACAGCACAAAGGAAAAAAATGCTAAAGCCTCATTTCTGAGACGAAGCAACATGGCTGCAGCAGCTGCAAGGTCACAGAGATTGAAACAGAACCATGAAAAAGAAACCACAGCCACAGAAACAACAGCAGAAATGACTCGTAATTTTTTTTCCATCATAGTGACTGCAGAACTGCATTCCTTTCTGTAAGCAAAGCTGGCTCGATTGTTATACCACCAAAATTGCTTCCCCTGTTTGGAAATGAAAAGGCTTTCCCAACTTCGTTAAAAGTTTTTGATATTTGAATCAAGATCATTGAGGAGATTCAACAGAGAAAATAATGCTCTCTGAAACTTGTGAAGATTATTTATTGTGACAGTTACTCATTTTGAAAATAAAAGTGCCTTGGATGAAAGAACAACATAGACAACACTGGAGCTGTTACCCAGAAATATCAAAACCTGTTTTCCCTCACCAGCTTGGATTCTTTCTGCCAGTTCTGCAAAAGGTAGCAAGATTAAAAGAGATGAGTGAAGCCTATACACTCAGCAGGAAAATTCTGATCTTTCTCCCTCTACCTCTTTTCAAGAGGCTAAATAAAACTAGGGCATGAGAAGTAGTCTTAAGGTCCAGAGTGAAACTGCATGAACACCATAAAAAGCTTTGTGAAAAGGTATCTGAAACAGAAGCATGACCTCACTTAGTATTTATGACTTCTGCTTTCTGTGAAGTCTTGCTAAAATTGCTGATTTGGTCAATACGCACACCTTTGAAAACACTAGATCTCTTTACATGACTAAGTAAAAATAATGTAATGTGTTTTAGGTAAACTGTCATGTATCATCAACTCTAAATACAATTTTTTTTTCAAGTAGATATTATTTAATTTACTAAAATTTTATACAGGCTCTGGGAACTAAAAACAAGGAAGAAATTTCCTAATCTCTTTTATTGTACTGTACTGAATAAAGGTAAGAAATGCAGAAAGCATCATTAAGCAACTGGTTCTTTTTAAAATTGTTTTGTGCCTTAAGGAACCATTTTAAAATCCTTTTTAAATCATTTTTCAGTTTTCAATTATATGAAAATATAAAAGTATACAAAGCTATCAAAATTGGTATTTTCTAATAAGATACTAAATTTGATTGGAAGAACAAATCACACTGGCTTAGAGTAACATTTTGCAGTGTATAAACTTGCATTCAATCCACAAAGAAACAAACATGTCTTGAATGTACAAGACTATTTGCTGTTTCTGCAGTGAAATTCTGTAGTTATATATACCTAATATGTTTATTGTTACTAGCATTAAGAATATAACGTAAAAAACTCACACTTCCCAACAATAATTAATCCTTTTGAGAAGATATATACAATAGCAACACTATGTCATACTAAGCACCTTTTAAGAAGGTTGCAGGAAAAAGTAGATAAAACTATATTCACTTTAATTTATTCTTTCAATTAAGCTTCTCCTTTAGAGGTTTGCTGGTTGGAGTGCCTTAGCGCTATGCCACCTCTGCCATGTCCACCCCACAAGTGCAGGGGTGGCTGTAATGGCTCCACACAAACTCAACACTGGTGAGTGGGGTGAGAGATGGGTGCAGGTCATATGTGAGCAAGTAGAGCCTGACAGCAACACAACCACACTTTGGGAAAAGGGCAAGGGAAAAGCCCGTCCCATCCCACTGAGGGATGGACTATGCCACCACAGTGCAACTGAGGGGAATTTGTGCTGAATCCAGATGGCTTGGGTGCATAAACTGAGTCCACACTTTACTAAGCTTTTTATCACTGCATGAAACTTTCCTTTTAAATACCTGTGCAGGGGTGATGAGCAGACAAAACTCTGGCTTTATTAACACAGAGAGCGGTCATTGGGCATCAGAACCCATTTAAGGAAACAGTTCTCTGTTACCTGTAGCAAATAGCAACCTTACTGTGTAAATTTTGTCTTTGGTAATTGATTCTGCTTTTTAAATGCTGAAGGCTTTCTAATACTTTCTGTAGAAGACAGAAGTCATCTACTGAGCTTTTAAACTCCTAAACTGAAATTCATGTTTTAACCTAGTTACCCAAATCTCAGGCCAGATCTGACAGTTACAATTCACTGTCAGCAGCCAGACTCGCTAGTATTTTATGTCTCTGTCATGATCTAAGGACTCTTTATCACATTTTTAAAATTGCATTTCTAAAATACAGTATATCTAGTCATTCTGCTATATGCTTAACCCCACTTGCATGCTCACTCCTCAGAAATCTTTGATCATGTAAAACTGGCAACAGCTGGTTCACAGAAAATACCAACACTACTAAATGAAGATGATTCACTGTCCACAACAGTAATATTTTCAGAAGTATTTGATTCTTGATTGACTAACTTGTTCTCACCATATATCATTCATGCTTAAATATTAAGATGTTCAAAGTTCCCCAGGATACATGGTCAGGAAAAGTGGCACATGGCAATGTGATATGCTTGCTGAGCCTCAAGCAAGTGATGGAAATAAGGCAATGCCTAAGATTTATTCACATTTTCATGGTAACAAATGAGAACTGCATGTGTCCACTGGCAGGTAATTTAAGTGGAGACAGATAGCTATGGGGCAAAGTGGAGCATCCTATCGCAAAGGGTTGCACACAGCTCTTCTGGCATAAGAGTTCGGTCTTTAATCTTCTCTAGCTAAATCTGGCTTATTTTTTAAAAACTCAGCTAAGCAATATGATAATGAGATACAAAAGGAACCCTTTTTTAATTGTAGTTGTACAGTGTTACATTATTTGGATTTACTACTCAAAATAAGAGGGAAATCTGAGTATGATCCAACAGCATCACTGCAAGAGCAAAAATTTTAGTGCTCAAGCCATTGTTCACTGAAACTGGAGGAAAATGAAACAAAATAATTCTTTGATTCTTAATGGAAATTGAACTGAGATTTGGGGAAATGTATCCCCCATGCAGAAGCAGTCCCAAATAATATCAAGAGCATGAGAAAAAAATAATACTTTACTGACCAAAAGCTTGGTTGGAACACAAATGATCACTACTCTCAGAACATTGCTTTGATTTAAAAATATGCTTAAATTTCAATTATGTGTGAGATACATAGGTTAGTGTTTTACCCTCCAGCAAGAATTTAAAGTCTTGCCAGACTAGAATTCAATCTGTAAAAGGAACACCTGTAGTTATGCGTAAAGGTAACAGCCAGTCTCCATCATCACCTTTGTCATCCTTTAGCTTTAGCTAGGTACATTCTGAGGGATACAACAATGCAGAGAAGGATACTGGTCTGCCATTGTGATTTACTTTCTAAATTTGTGAATTTTATTCCAAATATTATATTTTCAGGGGTGCCTTTCCAACTAATATGTCACTTGGGATTGAATTCATGTGTAGAGTTAGCAAGCAAATACCACAGGCATCAATTCAAGTGTAAATTTAGGGTCAAATTTCAATTTGATGTGGATGCTAATCTTTAAATCAACCTCATGCAAAGCCACTGGGAGAGCAGAAAAAGGTTTATTAGTTCACTGCAAGAAATCAGTATTTGTCTGGCCTTGTTTCCATATCAATACCTTTTTTCCACTAACTGGCATGTTTTTGAATCACGGTAAAAAGCTTTTCTTTTTTTACGTTTATGCTTTTCCCTTTTTGCATTAACTTTTCACCTGCTTTCTGCATATGGCAATAGTAGAGTTAAGCAAAAAATGTTTTTTGATTTTAGTATTTTTATTAAGTGAATGGAAAAATGTCATATGATATTGTAAATATTTGTGGTTAGGCTCTAGCATATGTTTTAAGGTCTTAGACCAAAGAACATATAGAAAGCTAATTAAAAGAACTAATGATTTTTAAAGCAACTTGCTTCAATAGGTTTGATACAGGAAAACATTGTGACAATGTGAGAAAGTTAACCTTTCTTTGCTCTTTTCATATTCAGCAGAAAGTTCTGCCTACAGGTCAATGAAGGTCAAACTTATATTAAGTTGACCAACAGCAAGGTATAGTTTGAATCAGTGGCACAAAGAGAGGGTGCTCTTATCTGCAGCTTTAGGAGGAGTCAACTGGAATCTCTCCTTTGACTCTTGATTGCTCTGACTTTTAAAGGCTACTTATCACCTTCTTGTCAAAACTCTTCAAGACTATCAAGACATTAAACTTTTAGCAAGTGCTTAGCATCCAGAAATTCACCAGCTGAAAAAATATCGAGCAAGTATTTGGTGGCCCTTTAATTTACTTTCCTATTTAAATAATTATTTTTACAGTTTCTTAGAACTCAAAACATACATATCAGTCTCAAGGTACTGCAGTTTGAGTTACAGTTCTGTAACTAGTAGTGTTTCTATTCAGTGCTTAAACTGAAGTTGTGGTTTATCAAAGTCTGACTTTTAATGACAAGATCCTCAAGTTGAGCACAGACTAGCTGATAAGAATCAAACTTCAGATTTATTTCAAGAGCATTGATCTCAGATTTGTCTGTCTTCGTAAGGTGACACACCAGTTTGTTACAGAGGAGAAGAGACTTGATTGTACCCATCTTAAAAATCTTCTTTCCTGGAACAAAATGGTGTCTTACAGCTACTGTTAAAGGCAAGCACATGCCTTAAAGCAATGCCAAAAACGTCAGAAAAATTTTGAGTTTCCTCTAGAGTTAATTTGCTTTAAAAAAAGTTCCCATCATGGTTGCCTTAGATTTAGAGGTATACACTAACAACATAACTACCACCAGTAGATGCACAAATATCAAATGGAACAAAAAGATCTTTTAATAAGAGTATTTGGATAACTCCTTTTCTTCAGGCAGTGTTATTCTGCTCACTTAGCTTTCCAGCAACAGCAAAATGCCCTTCTTGTTTTAACCTTTAACCCAGAAAATATCTGGGCAGTCAGATATTTTCCCTGTATTCAGTCAACAGCTGGATTGTTGCACTGAAGAAAGGGCAGGAAAGGATCCATTGACAAAAACTATAATTTATCAAAACAGTGAGTAGAACTGCCCTTGGCTGAAATGAAAGGTAGCCATCAGCACCACGCTAAACAATGAACTATCAGCTAGACCTGCAACTTCACTTTAGCACCACATACAGAGAAGATGGGTAGTACTTCCTATCAATAGTTAAGCAGAAGAAAAGGAGGAGGAAAAATGCAAGCATATGTCTTAGCAAACAATATGATTGCAGTCCTACAAAGTACTGGGGTGGAAAGCTGAAACTGAGACAATTTCACATAAATAAGAAAATTCAGACTGCTTCTGTTCCAGCTTTTCCAGCCCTTCTCCTCAGCTCTCCAGTTATATTTCTTTTCCTTACTTTTCATTCTTTGCCAGCTTTTTTGTTCCTAATCAAAAGTAGTTGGCTTTTTTTTAACAAAATAATAAAATAATATGTTGAGCAGAAATTTTCTCAACTATTTCAACAAATTATATAGACATCTAGTCGTTTACGGGCTGATGGTCAGGTATAGCTAGTCTTCCCTCAGATGTCCATCCTTTCATTTTCGTGCACCTTTGCTATAAACTACCAACCCAAGGAAATAATAAATGAATGCACTTGCCATCAGGAGGAATAAATGGAATTATCTTGAACTACAGAAACTGCAGAATGGATAAGTAAAAAGCAACACTATGAAAACAATTTGTGTCCTTAATTATATCATTTATAATAAGATGCTAAGCTTTGGAAACTTTAAAAAAAAATGGAAGGAATGAGAAGTGCTATGGGAAATACATTTTGCTATTGAGAAGCAGCTAGCTTACTGAAATAAATTTATGTTCTTCAGAAGAAAGTATACAGATACACTCAATAGAAACAGAATTCTTCATAAATCCAAAGACTGGACAAAATTTAGATCCAAACTTGAAAAGCTCAAATAGGATAATTTTAAACTTGATTCATTACAGAGTTAGACTCCTCTGTCCTTTGAACCTCTATACATCTCAGTTAGCAGTCTTCTGCCACTAACACTTGGATAATTACAACTTGTTCATTAGAGCAGCCACCCTTTTTGCATGTGAAGAGGACCAGACACCTTGGGAAACATGCTCTGTGTTTGCAGTTTCTAGGGTCACTTCTCTAAAAAAAAAAATAAACTCCAACACAGACACAGAACCAGAGCTCTAGACTAATGCCTTGATTTTCTCTTCTTCTTCTACCTTCAACATCAACCAGCCCAGTCATTTATTCCTCATTCAGTGTTACTTCCAGAGTTGGGTTCCATAGGCAAGAAGGGCTTTTTTTTTTTTTTTTTTTTTAAGCTAGATGTGTGCCAAATCAATCAAAAACTCTCGAGATTGTAGAGAGCTCCTTTTACCAAACACCAAGTAGTCAAGGCTTTCATATTTGACATTAGGAAAGTTATTAAACTTTCTCTTGGTCTGAGGCCTTAGGTGTTCCAGTTACTTGCAGAGTGGGATGATGGCATATACATATACATATATGATACATATAACACCATACAGGATGATAACTTTTAAATAAAATCAGCTGATATAAGATATTGAACATTTCTGTGGAGGTTTGTGCAACAAACCAGAATTTCCTAAAATGAAGACAAATGCATCTGGGACTTGCTACAGCTGGACAATCTGATAGAGCTTCTTTTATGATGAGCATATGCAAAACTTCCTTAGTGTGGCAACAAATTCAGGAATTAGTGGAGAACATTACCACCATGACACTAGGAAACGTCATATCACAGCCATCAATATATGCCCACAAGCTGGAGTGGATGAATTTGCCATTGCAGTTCAGACTTCTTTTACAAAAACAGAAACCAAAACAGAACAAAAACAAACAAGGAAAAAACAAACAAACAAATAAATAAAAAATAACAGAAGGATATTGTATGCTTATAAATACTTAAAGGATGAGTGTCAGGAGGATGGGGTCAGTCTATTTTCAGTGTTGCCCAGTGACAGGACAAGAGCTAATGGACACAAACTTGAACGTAAGAAGTTCCATCTAAACGTGAGGAGGAACTTCTTTACTTTGAGGGTGGCAGAGCACTGCAACAGGCTGCCCAGAGAGTTGGTGGAGTCTCCATCTCTGGAGACATTCAAAACCCACCTGGACACCAACCTATGCAACCTGCTGTAGGTGAACCAGCCCCACTGGCAGGGAGGTGGGACTAGATTATCTCCAGAGGTCCCTTCCAACCCATCATTCTGTGCTTCTATGATATTCATCCCAGATAAGGGAAAAGAGAAGGAATAATGTCTTCATCTCCCTGGCTATATCCCAGTTTCACTGTAAAGTTCATGTAGTTTCCCATCCATTCTTGGTACTAAAACACCACCAATGCTTTTTATTTCTCCCACTCTCTCTCTTTCTCATTGCCCTTTTAACCATGCTAATAGGGTGTAATTACCCAGGTGAATTCTAATCTTGTAAAACATAGCCATGGTCTGGTTGCAAACCAAAAGCAATGTTAGATAAGTGGAAACGAAACATTTGGCACCCACTAACTGATAAAGAATAACAGCTCTTTGCTTATAGTAGTCAATCATCTGATTTACAATCCCCACAAACAATCTTGTTAGAGGATTTTTGCTGTTTTTATTTAGTTTTTATTTATTTCCTGCTAGTCTTTTGCTCTCCCAATCTGTATACCTAGCTCTTAAGAACAAGTGGTAAAATCTGAAAGCAAAAGGCTTCATGTAGAATGTCTTTTCTATGCCTATCCTGCCAAGACCATTTTAAAACACAAAACAGAACATCTACAAAAAAATTTTTCTTATTTAAAAAAAAAAATATGGAATGATGCTAGCTGAAAATTGGCCAGAATAAATACTTGATCCTGTGACTATGTTTTCTTTTCATAGCATGCAAACTAAATAAAAATTTGAAAATAATCCTTCTGATGATAACATACAAATAATAAAACTCAGCTCCTATGAAAAAATTACCATACATTTTGGTGGGAAAAGTTTCTGATTCTTAATGAGAAACAACCCATTTTTATATTTTTTTATATAACTATCTGGTGAGTTTCACTCTAAAATGTGTTCTGAAATTCTTAAGGAACTTCCTTCATCCTCCAGTGCAGACTATTATTAGCAAAAGCTGCAGGTGAATACTATTATGCACATTCAGATGGACTCACTATATAATCACAAAAAACCCAAAAAAAGTAGGAAAAAATCTTCATGTTTAAAGATTCACACACACACTCACTTATCACTACTGTTGTTTTTCAGCTATTTTCTGACTTCAGGATGCTGAGTTTGGGGCAAACATTCATTCTGGGAATAGGATGATAGCATCACCCTCATATGAGATCTATAGTACCTCTGCCAACCCCCCAGACTTTTCAATGTGATTCTGTAGTTTGGCATCAGAATATCAAGGCTTGACTTCACACGGGGTCTCAAAAAGTGTTTTATAAGTACAGCACGTATCTCAACTTTTTATAAGCAAAAGTTTAAAGATCTTATAAACAAGCAAACTCCAATTGTTTATAGCCTGCAGCTTTACGAATTTAGTAATTTTTTTAAAACCATTTATGATCATCAGTAGACACAACCTCTTGATTTTTGACTGCTGTAAAGATAGTTTCCCCCTAAATGGGAGAGGTCAGGCTGTCCTCAACTATAACCACTACAGTTACCACACAGACTTTTCAACTTCTCATCTGGAAATCAGGCTGCCTTCATTTCCAGTAGACCTTAATGCAGTGTCACCTTCAGGCCTTATTATGAGGTATGAAACACTGTCAGAAATACCATTTTAAGTACTACCCCAAGACAGCTCTGACCCTTTCCATGACTGCCCATTTATTTACATTGTTGTATAGTGGTTAACTGCAGTTAACTATAACTCAGTCATGCCAACCAGCCAGGTCTGAGACTGCACTAGAACCAGATGAATAACCTGAAAACAGAATTTATGAAATAATGCCTATTAAATCCAGTTTATGGTTTTTTTCACCCTGAGGTGTTTCACTGCACGACTCTACAAACAATTTTGTTGCCCCTGCTGAAGAGGTAGCAATGCAGTGAGGGTTGGGAATAGTGATGAGGTAACAGATACTGCCCAAGCTAGTACTGTATCTGATACTTCTGATCAACAAAATGTGTACGATGACCTCTCTGGAGAAGTAAGTGGATAGATAAGTATTGGAAGGACAGAAGATGAAGTCAAATCTGTGAGAAGGAGGATATAAGGCAAGAAAAAACAGGGGAGGAGGGAAGAAGAAATAAGACACAAGATTAAATCCTTTCTCCTTTTGTGGAGAGCACACCCCTTAGTACACGTATGTGTCATCCTAATACATAAGAAGTCATAATAGCATCAACAGATTTACAGAATTAAAGTGAGACATATGCTTAAAAATGCTCTTGAGATAACGTCATAGTTAGCACCTATGTTTAGAAAATCTAACATAATGCTACACTCCTTTTTCTTCCTAAACTACTTTCTAAGGAAATTACACAGGCATTTTACATCAGAATTGTTTACTTAAAGAACTAATGCATGAAGCTACAATATAAAAATCACAGTTTCTGCTTTGAGGAGTACTTTTCCTAGAAAAAGCAGGAGACACAAGTTATACACCAGTTTTTCTGTAATAAAGGTAGATTCCTCCATTAGCCTTTTCTCTGTGCTGTAATGTATTATTAAACACTTAAAGGTAGTGTTGATGGAATGTACTACAATAATAGCAGAGCTGGAAAAGAGTTCTACTTCTTTTTCAGGATAATTTATTCCATATTGGGCCAACTGGAAAGCTTTTCAAAGACTGTCAACACCATTAGCTCTTTTCTGTTGAGGCAAAAGCAAGAGTATTGGATGTGTATTGATTTGATGTTATTCTGAGACTATACAAGATTTAAAAGCTGGAGAGAATTAGATAGGTGGGTGTACCAGGAAAAAAAAAAAAAAAAAAAAAAAAAGAAAAAACCACCAAACAATACAGATGACTTATCTCCAGGCTCTGAAAGCAATTTGATCTGGAATTTCATATCAGCACTTTTATTTCATTCTTTATATTATTTATATATCTGGATGAAAAGTCCTTTGATGCTCAAAAAAAAAAAAACCCACACACCCAAAAATGAATGAAAACCTAATATAATTTATATTTTATTGATATTTATTTGATATGTGGTCTCTTGTATATTTAGACGTCTTAAGTTTACGTCACAGAGGTAATCAGTGTTAAAATTTACTTGCAAAGAATATTCTTGAAGGCTTTCCCCAATATAGATTTTGGCTGTGGTTGCCTCATACACTTTATGATCTTGAATTGTCTAATTACTAATATGTCTAGGCTTAGTCAACAGCCTGTTGTGGGGCACGTGCGTTAATCTCATCTCAATGTGTATAGGAAGTAGTTTTGACAGTCTATAGATGACCAATTACAATTCTCAGAGAAGGGAGGCACTTTGCACTGAAACATACACACTTTATAGAGAAATGATACTGTATAATAATAACACCCTGAGGAGTTTATTCTTAACTTGAATTATTTTGTGGATCTACTTTATAACACATTCACACAAACAGCTGTAACTGTAACTGAGAAGACAGCAAAGTGAAAGCCCCGTCTGAATGGTTCTGGTAACTAACCAAAGCCTCTCACATCAGTTTTTCCTTGAAAGAGAAGATACCCCCAGTCACTGACAGGAAGACAAAGCTTTCCTTTCAGTCACAGAGTCATCTGCAAGGTAGTCAAATACATACAATGAATACTGGTCTGCAGTCATGACTTTTACATCCCAAGGAAGGGGGGGCTTTTTGTAATTTAATGGGAGGTATATCTAAAGTTTCCACTGGAAATTTAGAGATAAACAGGAAGGAAAATCTGGATCTGAATGGAATACCTGGAGGGATCCAAGAAAGAATCTAGCTATATTCTGTATTTTATCGTATAGTGGATTTCCATAATTTCCAAACAAGTAGTTAGCATCAAGATATTCCTTATACAGGATGGAGTGAGTCTACAAGCATAGGTTTCCAAATACCTTGAGGTGTTCCCAGCTCCCCAGAATATTCCTTTTCTGCCAGCATAGAAGCAACACAGACCTGTTTGAGACCAGGTTTTTACAAGACAGGAAATGGAGAAAAATAACGAAAGAGACACATGCCTAATTTCCTAAAATTTCAAGGGACTTTGCAGTAGACTGGGTCCTTATTTGGAAAAATAACTCTGATTCAGGTGAATATTGATATTGTGTCAGGAAAGACAAGTTATTATAATAAAAATTCATTGGTAGTTCTATTACAATTTTATCTTTGAAAAGTGACATCAGTGTCATCACATGTTTTTATTTTATCACTAGTGCAGAATCTGGCCTGTATTAAGAAGATAAATTTTTCTCATCAGCAGACAAATGAGCTATCAGGAAATTCTCAGCCCTATCATAAATGACATTTTCAGTTGTTCATCTTTGAAGTTAAGCAAGAAGTTCAGAGTTTTGGTAGATGAAAGACAGCATGGTCAGCACTTTACGTTAAGGACCTAGCATGCGAGAGAGACATTAAAAATTAAGCCTGAAATAGGACCTTGAGTTTCACAAAAATATTCCTGGAACGTTTTTCCCAAACATTAGGGATATCAAATTTTGAAAACCAGTCGAAATGAGATGTTTATGATTGCTTTGTTTATTTAACTTTCAGGAGTGCTTACTAAATATATCCTAGAGTGTTGAATTTACTTCTTTACCTGTTTTCTTGAAGAGTCAGCTTTCTTTTTTAAGTCAAATCTAACTTTTCTGTCCATTTTACAGTAAACAGACTTGACTGCTGCCATGCAAATCAATAAATAAGTTCATACATAGATTTTCAGATGGGCTCCAAAACTGTCAGACAATATTGTGCAGCTTTACCCAATTTAAGCATTTTGCTGAAACACTCAGAAAGAAGAGCTCTGCATCTTTCATGCCACTTCCATGAGGGTTTGAGAGACTTAAATACTGCCTAAGTGAGAAAGTCATAGCTGGATAGTAACTATGCAGGGTGAATTTTTTTCTAACCTGATTGCCCATCAAATCTACATATTCATTTATTTTACATATATCAGCCCCTATAAGCATGAGACAGGGTGTAAGCCAAAGCCTACTGATCTCAATAGGTGCATTTTGTTTGCTGAAATAGTTTTGGACAAGCCTCAGAATGAGCACTTATTCATTCTTACTGATGTTGCAGGTTCAAATGTAGAAAGCCAAATTAGATTACCAGTTTTGAAAAGACAATCCTGTAGGACTATAATTCTAATTTACGTTTTCAAATAAGTTTTTGTTAAGAACTTATTTTATATTGTAAACTTACACTTCCATAGTTAACAAGCACAGACCTATGTGAGATTACTACCTATACAATGTCATACATGCACATGGGACCTGAAACACAAATATAAGGATAATGGAGTTTGGATTTATTGACACCAAAGGGAGCTGTGTCACTGATGTAAACAAGTTCACCATGGTTCCTGCTTTTAATCTAAAGTTAGACCAGAAACATAACAGAAGAATGAGAGAGCATGTCATTAGACACCAATGGTAAGGAAACAGAAGGACTATTCTTTGGGATACATTTTCTGCAGAAAATAGTGCTGGTTTAAATCCCACTACAAATCTACAGCAATTTTTTTTAAATCACTAAATTTACAGTCTTCTTGATGGTTCATATCCATGTGATAAAATACACATTGATAGTATTATATTTTGGTAACAAAATCTTAAACAACACGCTATAATAAAGAAGATATTTTGAAAATATAATCCTGTTCTATTATTCATATAATTTATAGTATGTAAACATGCTAAGGATTTTTTATATATATTGTCTAAGAATATAAACTACAGTCGATGGAATCCATTTTACACATTCAATAATATGTGATTTCGGTCCATGGTACTTTGACAGAATTGCACTGGATCAGATATTTCTCTCTCAATAAAAAAGAACAGTTAAGTAAATCTGATTATAGAAACTGTGTCAACATCAGCCAGTGGCATTGCAAAAACTAGAAACCTGTGAGTACTTTGGTCTTCCAAATGGTTCTTCCCTAACATAAGTGAACTTACAGATATTTAATAACTATTTATTTCATGTCAATAATAATATATTGCCACGTACAGAAGTAAGCTATTACAATTACATTATAAAATGGTCCAACTTCTCATCCTAACCAAAGGTGTATTACAAAAATAAGTAAAACAATGATTTATTAAAATATTATTGCTAAATTTTTAGATAAATCCCAATGAGGAGTCAGGTAGATATTTGGTGGAACTAAATAGAAATAAGAAATAGAAAGGAAACTCCCTATGAGTGGGAAACTGGATAGATGTCTATATCTGTGCATGAGCTGACAAGCTGTCTTGAACAACTGAACAAATTTCAGTAGTTCTCCTGGTAGTTCTGCAAACAATTAAATAATAATTAGCTAGACATGTCTGAAAAAAAGAAAAAAATGTGTTTTTCAAAGCTAAAGATCACATGGATGAATTAATGGCTTTCTGACAGGGGATTACTAGCAACCAAAAAAAACTCATTTCTGGTATATGCGTAAAGGCAGTTTAATCATGTTTATTCATCTTGGAAACTTAAAAAAAATATCAAAGCAAGAAATTATTTTAAACTTTGGAGGGGAATTTTTCTGACCACTTGTGAGCAAATGAAGTCATGCAAATGCACAATCACGTTTGGCACAAGGAATTTACTAGAGTAGAAATATTCATTTCATTAACTTATCACATGGTGCAATTTGTTTTCCAATGCGTGCTTCTGCTTATTATTAATAATGAATAAATCAAAAGTTCTATTTTGTGAAAGTCTCATAGCTGGCCCTTTATAAATCTAAAATGCCAATAGCTATCAAGTGTTGTAGATACGCCTTAGTGAGAAAATTCCAACTGTTTTGGTCATACTGTAATTTTTGTTTCAGAAATATGGTTTTAATAGGATTTTACTAGCGAAAACTTTGAGTGGTAACGCTTGAATTTAAAACTCAGACTTCAAATTACAAAATGAACGTGGGAAAATAGGTGGAATCTGTGCTGCTAAACACTCCCCATAAAGTTCACGCTCTTGAGAATATTTCTAGTACCACAAAAATATTCTCACAAGTGAAATAATGTTTCTTTGTTCCATGTTAATCAAAAGCCTCCAAGAGAGCTGTTTTTATAGATGAAGGAGGAAAAAAAATCTTTGAAAAACATCAGCCAATCCATATATCAAACAGCACTGTGCCATTACAGAGAGAAAGAATCACCCTAATCGCTAACATACTATAGAAAATGAGATAGAGGTCATCTAAAGGTTGCATGGGCCCATCTTTAAATTTTCTTGTGTCTTGTCAAAAAAAGTTCACATGTGCTTATTTTCAAAATGTGATTTTCAGCTCTTCAGAACACCCTCCATGTCCAAAATCTCACTGAGCAGCAGGACTGAAATATAAAGCTACCTTTTTGCTCTGGAATCTTTTCTTCTGATCATAAAGTCTTAAAACATAAAGCTGGAAGGGAAATAAAGAGGTCGTTCATTAAGCCCTCTACCTCCACCAAGAAGGATCAAACAGCATGTCAGCTATTCCTGACATATTTCTCTGACTTCCCTGTTAAAGCCCTTAGTAATGAAACCCTTTGCAAGAATCTATCCCAATACTTATTTAACACTATAATTAGTTGTCACATGCTGCAGTTAATTCATTGCTTCTTGCTTTATCCACAGCAGACCGCTTTAGGAGAAACATTTTAAATATTTGAAGACTTAACATGTTTCCTTCTTGTCTCGTTGAGATTCAACAAAGGCTTAGTCAGCCCAGTCCTTTCTCAGTTTCACAGGTTCTGATCTTTTTGGCTGCTCCCTCAATGACCCATCTCCAAGAGCCCAGCCCTCCAGAAAGAGTGATGCCCGAAGGCTGACACCATAACCCAGCTCCAAGGCTCTCACATCTCTGAGTGGAAGCTATTGCAGACTCTGTCACACCTACATCACTCCCTACTGACAGATGTTAGTATGACATTAGGTACAAACCAGGCTCATCTGTGATCGGTATCAGCCAAACTGAACTCTTGCAAAAGACGGTCGTCCTGTCCTGTGCCCTGGAGGAGAGATGCAATACCAAGATGCCCCCAACACTAGTGCTTATCTCAAAGTCCAACCCATGCTTGAAAGCGCTTGATGATTCTCCCAGGAGGATGCCATCTACAAAGATAACGAGAACACTTTCTAACCTGCTATCCAGCTAGATAATTAAAAGAGTTGACAGTGGAACTCAGAAAATTTCTGAATATAGTCTTTGAGTCTGAATTCATCTTCTAATGATTCATCTTGCATCTAGACTGTACTTCCTTTGCTTATGAAAATATCTACTAAAGTAACACTATTTAATAACTTCTCTCTACTGACAATGGGTATTAGCCAGTCCCGGATGGAAATTAAATAGATTTAATATATCTTTTACAGGCCTGTGTTGACAACTTATCTGCTTTTGTTACTCTCCTTTTTTAAAGTACTTACAAATACTTGGCTTGATTTTTAGTTCCAGTATTTTTCCATGCATTGAAGTAAAGCTGACTCATCGATAATAATTCCTTTTCAATCACTTCAAAGATAGACACTAACTTTATCATATTGTGCCCTCTGGTGTAATATGTAGTGTCCCTGCTGTCAAAAAAAAAAAAAAAAAAATCTATTCAGTTTTTCTGCTAGACAAACTATAAATACTAACAAAGTCTCTGCTTGACTCTTGTTAGATCATGTCAATTGACTTGATCCTGTTAGATCATGTTAAAAAAAGAAGTTATTTAATTTTTCACTTAAATCAGAATTAGATATATGGACTATATATTCTATATATTCTACATAGCTACACATAAGATTAATAAAATATTTTTAAATATAGGTTAAAAGGTAAAACAATAATGGTTATATTTTAGGAGTTCCCAGGTAGGAGGAAAAAAATGAGTAATGGAAAAGAGAAATAAATATGCAAGATAGAAGAAGGAAAAGAAGAATAGGAGGGGGAAAAGGAGCTAAAAATGACAGGAGAAAGAATCAAAAAGAAAACAGAAAGCATGACCAAGCAGTAAATTCTATAAAAAGTCATTTAGGCAACAGAGGACAGAAATAGCCTCAGTCACATTATTACAGCCGAAGGAAAAAGAAGAGAGAAGAGAGAGAAGAAAGAAGAGAGAGAGAAGAAAGAAGAGAGAGAGAAGAAAGAAGAGAGAGAGAAGAAAGAAGAGAGAGAGAAGAAAGAAGAGAGAGAGAAGAAAGAAGAGAGAGAGAAGAAGAGAGAAGAGCAAAAGCAAGGAGAGGGAGAGGTGAGAATAAGTAGAACAAACAAAGTATTATGAAATCTGGATTTAAAGTGCCTTTTAAAACATAACCATAGTCAATATTTATTCTTTAGGGTAAAATTACTAAGAAAAATGTTCAAAAGTATAGTTAAAATAATTTCAACAACTTCAAATGTACTTAATTTTTGTTTTGCAATTTCAGCTAGTATATTATTTCTCATTTGGATCACAATAAGACAAATTCCCCAAATTAACACAGCTTCACTAAAACAGAGAAGAAAAAGAAAGAAACAGATTTAAAGATACCAAGGTCACTCTTCCTTATGTTCCTTGGCCACACACTGCTTCTGAATCCCTTACACCAGCAGAACTGGCAGAAATACTCTGCTTAGTTTCTCATTAAGCAAAGGACTACTATTGCCTTACAAAGCTTTTTCTTTCCTTTGCTGCAGCCATATTTAAAATACAGGGAATTCTTATTTGGAATTAAGAAGGCTGTCAAATTTACAATTAACACATGATATGCAATAGAAAGTTGACATATGGGTGTATAAATAATTATGCATAGAAAATCCTGACTCTTTTATATATTCCAGGCATCAGGTGTTGTAGCCTGATCTTATACTCTTTCTGTGGAAAGCTTCCCTCAAATTTCCATGATCCCTATACATCCATAAATCATTACTAAAATATTTAGCTTACAACCTGCATTTTTTTCAGGTGGTTTGTTGTTTTTTTTTTTCACGTCTGCCCGTTTAATGGAAATTTCCAGTAGTCCTGAAATAGTGTTTTGTACAGTCCCCCAATCATTGTACTTGGCAGATCTTTAATGACATTGCTGTTGGTATTTTGAAAATCATCCAGCGACTTTTGCAGAGTGTCTCTGTATCCCAGAGAGAATGGGATACAGCATTCTCTCTGATGGATGCACCATATCATCCTCAATCCCTAATACAGCAGCACCAAGCAGAGCACGGTCTTATGCCAGATTCTTTTTATGTTAGTTTTACTTATTCTGATAAATAAACAAGAAAAGATAGAATGCAACGCATGTGGAAAGGCAGCTCTTTAAAAATCAGTTAAGGAAGAAGAAAACAATAATTGGAAAACAGAGATTATGAAGAAAAACTGAAGTTCTCCTAGATTACATCTGCCAATCTGAAAAAACAACATGGTTCCATTCTTGCCACCAACGAATGTGAAAGTATTGTCTGCAGAGCACTATTTATCTGCTATGATGAGAAATCTGGTTAGCAAGCACCCAGTAAAATTAAGAACACAAGTGAGATTTTCAAGAAAGAAGTAAATAAGGCAATAGGGAGGATATGAAGTTGCTGACACTGAGTTTTTCCATCCAGCACTCCCTTTGTTTGAGCCAAAAGGCTATTTGCAGACAAATAACAAATGCATAAAGCCAAGTAATAAGTGTCATGTCATGATGTTGTTACATTGCTTTTTTGTGTGAAACAAAATCCTTTGCAAATGTTAATTACACTTCAGAAATCCTTTATGAAAAAACAAAATTTAGAGAGGGAAGAATATCACACAGAAGTGGAACAGTACAAGGTCACACAGCAAGCCAGAGAAGTGACCAATCCCTCAGTCAGTTCTCCTGCTCCTGAATTACGCAATGACTTCCCCAAGACATCTCAGAGTGACACAAATAGGAGTATCACAGAGGAGAAAAAATTAAAAGGACACTCTTAGTCCTCAGTTCTGTGAAATAGGATGGTCGTTAGTTACTATACCAAACTTCTCCATCTTGTACTGCACAGAGGACTTTGGCAATGCTTATTTTTCAGGTTCTTATATATTGACATTTCCCCTCCTTTATTTTCCATCTGTACCAGCTTTACAGTCCAGATTCAATACTGAGGACTCAAGGCAGGGGAGGGGGGAACCTCCAGGGCTACGGCCATCAGCTTTTCAGGTAGATGTTAACATAATACTTGGGAAACTACTTGCAAAACTGAATGTAACAGAGATAAGCTAAGAAAGAAAGAATGAAATTATTTTAACATACACTCTGAAAAAGAATCGGTCATGTTTACTAACAGAAGTTGAATTAGTGACTTTCTCACATCTTCCTACTCATTAAGGCAAGTGTATGATTTGATATTCTGAAAAGTGCGATAGCTTGCTGATAAGCTGAGTTATGACACTGGTCATCATGGAAGCAGTTTCCATAGCAGCAGTTGCCATGCCACTTGAACACAGAGCACCAGCACAGTTTGGGAAGAGTGCACTGTGTGCTGCACAGTACCAGCTTGCTCAAAGTTTGATGCCCCATTACTTCCCCACTTGCAAAAAGGAAGGTGCTTTAAGTGAATTGGGAGATGTGCACCAGCCTGCCAGACTAAACACCAAGTAGTTACGGGGAATAGAAAACTACTCCGGGGCACGTGCTCAGTTATGTGAATACGTGATTCAGTGTACATACAGGATATCTATACATTGGCAAGTAGTACAGAGGACCTGCCATTGGTGCTATATGGATTTTGGGGTGCTTACACTGAATGAACAATACAGTCTAACTCATGTGCTCCTGAATACGAACCAAAACGAAGTGAAAGGAGAGGATCACCAGAAGATTCACTTTGAAAGGATATGTTTGATCCAAACAAAAAGGATAATTTAGACACATCCCTAACTCCAGTTGAAACAGATCAAATTGCATTAAAATCATGTGAAAGCCCCTTTACTAGTGTATTGGAAACATTGTGAAGAAATCTCAAAACTCCACAGTGGCAACATTTCACAATCAATTTAAGGTAATAAAAACTGCGGTGACTTGGTGTGGTAAAGCATATTGAGACAAACAAATGCTTGAGGGATACTAGATGTACTTTCTACTCTAATTCTCCAATTTCAGATTCTCTTCAGCATTCAGTTGGGTGCCTAGAGGGAGACAAATAATTTTGTTGCTACAAACTTTTGATGAAACTTTTTTCCTGTACTCCAAATTAACTATCAGGATACACAGCCTGTGATTACAAATCTTCTTACTGGAATTACTCACACTACAGCTTCTCAGAACACACAGTCTGGGTCAGAGTTGGATGAAAATAGAATGACTTTTCTGTGTTCCTTTTAAAATAATTGCTTGTTTTTTAAGGATCAATGTAAATTTGGGTGTATCTGAAAATTTAATTCTGGAGGAGAGAGATCAAGATAGGAAAATAAAAAACAATTTATCTTGCACACATATGCTGTGATATACAAACCGTGTCAGTTCCTTCACCAGAAGTATTTCACTGCAGACAGACACCGTTAAAAATTAAAAACGATCTAATTATGCTAGTTATGGAACATCGCTAGAAGCTAACCATCTTTTAGAGTAGGTGGAGCCTCCTACATCTGAACTGCATTAAGTAGGATGAGACGGACCTCCACAATCTGCTTTCTCCAAGTCTAGTCCTTGGGAACTGTCTTCTATCCCCTTTTATAGGGGCTAAAAATTGATGGGTGTTTCTCATGGGAGATAAGCAAGGAAATAGTTCACTACTTCTATCAAGATTTTAACAAATGAATATCTGTCCCATCAAAAAAACAAAACAAAACAAACAAACCCCCCCCAAAAAACCCCAAACCTAACTAAATAAAAAAAACCCACCAAAACCCTAATCATCACATTAGATCAGAAAATATTGTAATGAGTGTTTATAGTTTACTAAACTTTTACAAGGACATAGCATGCTATTTATAAAGTGCCAGATTTGTACAAATACACAATTTTGGCAGTCATCATGAGCAATCATTTCCCTTTTCTTCTCATTTCTGGCCCTGACACTTTGAGGTGCTGAATGCTCAGGCATCTTGTGGAAAGCTTGGACAAACATTCATAGCTAGATCCTTCCAGGATCAGGCTGAATGGTAATTGCCAAGTAATCCTCCTATCCATCCTCCTAAACTACTGTGAAGCTGTACGCTGCTCCACAGAGCCTATTTCATCTCAGTAGCAGCACACCAGATTTCTCCTGCCATGACTTACAGTATATCTTTGCTCTTTGCCTCCTCCCCACTTCAACCTGCTGTTCTGAGAGCCTGGCGAACTAGGAACCCACCTCAACAACCAGGCACCTAGAGCTGCCTTCTTCCTCTCTGCACAGTGGGAAGAAAAGGTTGCATCGCTCTACTGGATACCTCAATAACTGCTGAGGTAGGGCTTCAAATCTCTCCCACTGGAAGCAAGGAAAGGATATTTAAGTTAACATTAAAAACCAAATCAAGTTACTAATGCACTGCAGAAAGCCTTTGGGGTTTTTAAAGCTTACTTTTAAACTGAGTGGAGGGAGTGGGTTCCAGGTTTTATTATTCCCTGCCCCAGAACACCGGTGTGTGGAAATCAGCTTTCCTGCTAGAAAAGAAGCAAAAATCTGCGGGACAAAGCAGACAGTGAAAAATATACTACACATAAAAATGTGTGATGTTTCCTATAATCCCTAGGAAACTGAAAATGACAGTATCAAGTCAGATAGGGACTTCTCTTTGTGAAGCAGCACCCTTTAATATCAAGGAGCAGGAGTGCTGCTTTGAGGTGGGATTGAGGGGGGGAGGCAGAGTCTCCTGTGCAAGGGGGAAAACTATCATCTTGGCATCTTCAAAGGTCATCCTTACTGAGCTTTTTATCAACAGACAACTTTCTAAAAATAATGCAGCAAGTAGGATCACTATCAGAGAAAGGTAGAAAATAACCCTGACGTTAGTGTATCCTGCTCAGAAAGTCATTCCTAGATGTGTTAAATTTATTGTGCTGTTGAACATGATGAAGTCTTTTAATTAAACAGTAAAACATCAAGAATGTGATAAATTGAATCTAAATGGGGCTTATATTAGCCAGTTTTCATTGTGTATGGACAAATGCTTCTATCTACAGAAAAGTCAAAAATCTGTAATTATTAACAACTTGCTTGGCTTCACTGTTGGTGTTTCTGTGTTTTTTGTTTTTGTTTTGTTTTTTGTTTGTTTGTTTGGGTTTTTTTGTTTGGTTGGTTGGGTTTTTTTAGGGGGGCTGTTGGGTTTTTTGGGGTTTGTTTTTTTTTTTTTCATTGTATTGACATTTTTAAATGGAATCAAGTTCAGATGATATTGAAAGAAAATTCTGAACCAAAGAGTAGCAACCTTGCCTCTCAGATACTGATATTTTCATAGCTACAACATATTTACAGATGACCCAACATATTTGGTGTAAAAGCCTGACCTTTTGTAAGAAGTTACATGACTTCAGATTCCAGCAGTTTCAGCTGGACTTTGCAATATGTGTGTTAATTAATCCACTGTAGGCAGACAGCTACACAGTCATGCTTGTGAGAATGAGAGACAAATTCGGACACATCAGCTACCAAAGCACAGGAGATTATGTGGTCTATAAGGGGTTCCAGCACAGCAAGTCACAGACATCTCAAACACTGCCTCTACTGAAGTTAGGTCTCTCAGCCTGCTTTGCATTAAAATACATACATACATACATACATACATATATATATAGAGAGAGAGGATTGTAAATGGAAACCATTGCGGCAACATGCTATGAAATGATCCTTGGATTTATTTCAAAAAGTAAGAAAGTAAGGCTGATCCTTCAATTAAATGGATTGAGAAATGCAAGGGTATTACACCAGTTCTATTTGAAAGCAGCAATTAATATAGTGTAGGTTCTCAAACTGGATATTTAGGCGAATCTAAAGGGGAAGGAGCTCATAGAATGTTTTCAAGTACAGTACTAAAATAATTTTATGATGCTACTTTTGTTAGGATTTTTTACTTTTTTTTTGCTATTTTTTCAAGATCAGGCTCACAGTTTGTTCGTCTGTCTTTTTTTTTTTTTTTTTTTTTTGCAGGAAGGGCATAGGTTTAAACAATACTGCTTTCTAGGTGAAAAACAGACCTGCAACATGCTTTAGGCTAAAATGGGATTTGCTTTGCATCAATAAGTAATAATTGAATAATTGTGACAAAGACAGCTCTAAAGGGTTGCTTTGAACCGGTGATGTTCTGCTGAAAATCAAAAGAAATCTTCATTGTAATATCCAATTCCTGCCTTGAAGGATCCACAGAACACACTGTGCAGAACTGACATAGGTGAAATCTCTCTGAAGAAATATTTACTAGTTCAGCCGACAAGCCCTTCATGTTCCATGAGATTTAAATGATTTAAACACCGCATTTTCCTTCACTATTTTTGATCTCCAGAGCACTTTATCTAAGGAGGCGGCTGTGACAGAGGAGCTAGCTCTTGAAAATAGCCTTTTTTTATCACCTCTCTGACAATGAGTTAGTTTGTTAAAAGCTTATTATGTATTTTTTTTAAATACACACTCACAGAGAAACAACATTTGATTGGAAAAAATAATTCCAATGCTGAAAGGCAAATTGCCCATAAATTCAAGTAGAAAATAGATGAGGTCCTGAAAGTAGTTTCCATGGAATCAGTAAGAACTACTGATGTAGGAAATAAAATTCTGTTCTAAAAAGTAAGGTCATTTTACCCAAGGGCATTGTAGACTTCATCGATGCCAAAGAGCACAAGGAGGTGATGACCAGACCGTTCTAGGAAGTCCTGACCAGGGACACAGTATCAAGTGGTAAGACTGCAGGTGAGACAGAAACATTTAAGATTCTATTTTCTCTCTATTCCCATGAATCACAGAGGAGCTGATTAATTATCAGCAATAACAGCCTTTCTCCCTAAGAGAGGGGGACTATACAGGAAGCATATGTTCCAGGCTATTTATGAGAATGTTGCCAGAAACGGGTGTAACATTTTTAACATGGTGACCTGCACCTTGAGATTATAATTGTATGTGAAGTCATAAACTAGACAGAAAGGATATATAGGAGAGATATGGAAAGGAAATACAATAGAAACTATTAATACTTGATAGTTTCCAATCCATTATTTTCTCAGGAAAAGAATAAAACAGCATATTACAGAGCTCTTGGACTCCACTTTTTAGTTCCTTTTGTCAGGAACAACTACATTCAGCTCAAATTTCTGTTTTATCTATTGTAATGACAAACATCTCATCTAGCAGCCGAGTTAATATTTGCTCTAGAAACAGCTATGTATCTCTGGCAATGATTAGGGAATGACTGGGATATAAGAACTGCACTGCTGGGTTCTGTGTCAACAGGGGTTGTCAATGCTTATTTTGAGATACCTATGGACTGTTTATCCATTTCTAATATCACTCAGAACAGTCAATGAATTTGTGCCAATTTCTTCACAATTTAGGGAGTAAACTTCATAACGTAAGAGAGTAAGCTGTGGTGAGACTGCTGAAAGGCAAAAACATTTAAGACGGCTCATATTCTCCTCTGTTATATCAGATATACGAAACTTTCTTATATAATAGTACATTAATATACAGAATATTAACTACCAATTTCTTTGTCTTTCCTCTGAAACACCCCAGACCTACTTCCTCCCTGGCCCCAAGGGTCACTACAGCTGCAAATATTCCATGCCTATGACTATAGTTTCTCTGGGTTTATTTTCTGTATTACCCTTCTACCTATATCCTGTCCAAATAATATAACTGACTATGTTACTAGATTCAGTTTCTAATGACAGATAGGTTTCAACATCCAAATGCTAACATTTAGGTCCTTGCAGAAAACAATAATTTTTGCTTGGCTTTCAGATCAGCAGTAAGTACAATTTAAAAAAAAAAATAAGAAAAAAAATGTATGTAAACACCTTAAAGAGTCTAACTTATGAAAGAATGAAAAATATTTTAATAAACCTATACATATTTCTGGATGGATTTGTCACAATTAAGGTGCTTCTTAGAGAGACCTGAAATTGTCTTTCATTTGATTTTCCATAGAAAACTCTTATCCTACTAAAACTATCTTGAGGTACCAGTCAAAAATCCGTAAGTTGTTACACATCAGAAGTGGCTGTGGTTTCTTTGCCAGATTGGATGATCAGCTGGCACTGCTGTCTGATCATATGGACTTCTGCATAGGAAAGCAGTATTCATTTGCACAAATACATTAAGCAAGACTTTTAGACATAAAATCACAAGTAGCATTGATGTGATGTTTAGCAAGGAGTCCTCTGTTAAGACCTTCATTCCAGTTACTTATTATGGAAGAAACAGATGGAATTCAATTTTTGCCCAACTGTTATGAACCATGAATATCTTTTCAGTCAATGCTGAGGGAGTACAAAGATGTAACAAAACAGTCTGGAGACCAAAACATAAAATATGATTCAACATGCAGAATAAATAAAACCATGCCCTGATTTGTTGATTCCACCATTACTTCCTCTCACATACTAGGCCACCAGCTTGCAGTTTTAGACTTTCGCTGCTACGTATGTTCTGGTATAATAATTTCAATCCAATTAAAAGCCTTAATTCAAAGCCACTGAAATCAATCAGCACATCTCCTTTGAAGTCAAAGGTTTCATTTGCCCTAAGAAATCCTATCTTCAGGTCTTTGTTTGCCATTCTCACAGATGCTCTTTGGCTTTAACATCAGATTTCTTACTTGCCTTTCATACTGTTCTACCACAGCCACTTTTTCTTCCGAACCTTTCCTCTAATTGAGGATATGAGCTTTCTTGTTTACTTTTAGTGGCCGAAACCCATCCTTCATAGTAATTATACTTTTCTTTTTGGGGTTATTGTAGTTTCTGGTACTGTCAAAGCAGAAATATTTAGTTGCAATGCCACTGCATGCTTTCCATATTACCTGTGAGAACCAGTTGCATTAAATGTGGTTTAAATTTTCAGTCATTTAAGCGGGGGGGCAACTAAGCTAAAAAATATGTTCACAGTCTGTTTTCTCCATGCTGAATCCTTCTCCCTCTGAAGCCACTTGGAGTTTTGCCACTGATTTAAATAGGAGATTGATAGGGCTCTAAATCAACTTTTTCTGAGATACGCCCCAGTGTTTTGTTTTTTTTTTTTTTAAACGTCACCCTGACTATTTTCCAAATTTTCTTCTACCATTCTAGAATACAATATAAATCAGAGAACTTTCTCTTTGTTGTTTGTCACATGTTTTCCTGGAAAATTCATAGAGGGGGTTTAAAGGAAGAACATCAGCGATACACGCAAGACGTGTATACACATTTTTCTTTTGAACTCACATCTAAGGTGGTCTTCAGTACTCTATGATTTTCCTATTGTACGCGAAGTGACTCATTCAGACTTTGGCACTGTTCAATATTTTCCTGCTGTTTGAAAAAAGGAAAAAAGTGAGTGTGAAGAGGCCAATGCAGACTGGCTCCATCTGCACTTCCTCACCGGCTCCTGGGCTGTTGGAAAATCAAGGACAGCCAACACTGCCGGTGTTCCAACATCACTCGCTCTTAGCAGGCCATTGTTTCCCTAAACACTATTATTGTTTCAGGTTGTCACTTAAAGGAGATGTTACATTTACGGTCACTTCAGAAACGCCAGGTCGCTCTGCCCTCAGAAGTGGTGTTTATAACTTCACCTTTTGCAGAGGATGGCTGGCTGACACTGCTGCCAGCTGCAGTTAAAGGAGAGCTGTAAAAAGCTCTTCTTTTACATAGTGACTGTTAGGTTTTTTATTTCCCCTCATGCTCCATCCTAAAATGTGAGGTTTGCATAGCCACGGCAAAGAGGAATGTTAAGTTCCTTTATAAATTAAAAGATGTTTCATAGCTGAGGTTTGGAGGAGCCAGGAGCGGAAATTTCTGTGAAGCTACAGAAAGGCTTCTGCAGGGAGCAGGCAATCAGAGCAAAAGAATTTGTTGAATCGCTGTATAGATCATTAGTTAATTATAGGTCTTAATCATCTGCATATTGCAGAAAAAAGCTGTGCTGCAAATCAGATCCACTCAGCCAGTTTACAGACTGACATAAAACGGAGAAGTAAATGTATGGGTAGTTCATAATCATAATCATCTCTTTAATCTGGTGGCACTGCTGCACATAATGATATTCTGAAAGCGAATCTGATGCATGTGACACAACTTTAATAACACTGGGGAAAACAAAACGCAGATGTTCCCAAAGTTAAGGAATTTCTAAACAAATGTATAGAACATTAAAAGAAAGATTAAAAAGAATTTACCATCTGCAGTAACCTAAAAGAATAATAAACCTGACAACCTGAGCTGAACATTTAAAATGCATTTGTATACTTTCAGAATTGCTGTGCTGTTATGAAGAGAAAAAAAAAAAAAAAAAAAAAAATCATCTTTCTCCAACAATCCCACATTCATCAACCTCTCTTATTAGTAAAGGTTCTCACCACACTTGGCTCACAGGTGCCAGACCACAGCACAAGCCAGCAGTTGGAGTCCTTCACCCAAGGACTTTCAGCTGCTGTGGAGCACCCATTATGCCCCATTTAGTTCTTCTGACACTCATTCTCAGAGGAAAAAAAAATACACAAATTCATATGACATGAAATATAATCAAAAAGAATAAGATTCAATTCCTGTTCTGGGAGACTTATACAATACTCAAGTTACGACTTTCTAAACAAGTTTTGGGAATTGTCCATGAATGCCCTCATCCAACACTTAGTGGTATCACGAGGAATTCTTCCACTCATCTGAGATTATTTTATTTTTTTAGATAGGAACAGTCTATATCAAATTAAATCACTTTTGTGGAAATCTCATGTGGGTCATTATGAACTGTCTTCTTATGATGCTATTTCTTTCCCTTTATTTTTGTTAAGCAAGTTATTTCTGCTCAGTAGAGTTGTGTAGCCTATTACATGATGCAGAGACATGAGGCAACTAATAAACTAATAAGGCTAAAAATCACTTGCTCCCTACCACAGGGGTCTCTGTTACTACCAAGTATGAATAACATAAATATCTGTATCATCTATAAATCATACTCAGTTGAGAAAACCCATTGAATATTCAACTTAAATTAACTTGTGTCCACAAATTACTAAAAAGCTTGCAACCTACAAGCCTAACCATGCAACTGAGCAGTGGAAAACTACCAGCAAGACAAGCAAAGGCAATGAAACCGAACAAAACTTGTTCTTGAAGTCACCACAAAAGAAGCTTCCAGATTTGTACTATTGACAAAAAGATATAAAACTACAACTGCCAGCCCAGGTAGCTGCTGGGAAGCCCCATGTGGCAGCAGGGCTGTATGACAGAAACTGCCTTCATTGTTACTAAGATGACACCAATTGTCCTTACGGCCGTTAAAGTCTGCAGTGGACCCCGTCATGCTGTTTCTGCAAAGCATTTGTTTTCCAAAATAAAGTGTGCTCCAGAAGAAAGAGAAAAGAAATGCATGAACATGTTCACTAGAGTGTCTTTCCTTGGACTGGGATTCACAAACTCAAAAAGGGATGGATTTATGGTTCTGGAACAGTTCAGGCCCCTCTGCTGAACTCAAGTTCAATAAACAGAGGAAAACATTTGATTATATAGAGAAGACAGACCACTGGCTTTCCAGAAGCAGGAAATCTTTTCACTTGCAGCAATTTCCAGGACCCAGTCACACTGGAAATGTAGAAGACCTGTGCCTGAAAGGCCTCTGCTCTTAGTTGCAAGTGTTAAGCTGAGCCACGTGATGCTTTGGTCTATACAGAAGCTGTCAGTTTGCTTTACCAAACTGTCCACTTCCACCTTCACCCACTTTTACTGCAGCTGAAGGGGTAACCAAGGCATGTGTTGGTTTGTGCATACAGGCCATCTAGACTGTGCACTCAGTGCCTCTTGTATAGAGTTTCTTTGCATTTTCTGACTGCCATATCTGCTAATTTTTCATCATGTATTTAGATGCTTAGTGTTTTGTGGCAGGAACCATCTGTTTGCTGTGAAGAATAGGTAATGAAACAGGTATCCCATCACTGAGACATCTGGTTGTTACTTCACTGTTAACTACAAAGAAGAAATCTTGATTTTAATTTTTTAATATAAAACGTGTTATTGTGTTTTATTTTGTTTTGTGTGGGTTGTTTTTGTGGTGGTTTTGTTTGTTTGTTTTTTTAAGATCTCTAATGAGACAAATATCACACCTTTGCAGAATGGCAAAAGAAAAGTCACTGTAAAAGAAGCTTGCTTTCCTGCTTCAAAAGCACATTTATATTATCACACTACTAGACATTATGTAAACAATGTCCAGCAGGTGACAGGGACCCAAGCTGAAGAACATAAAAAATTAAACTGCTTTCTGACCCCTTTCTCTTGCATAAATGTATTTACATTTTGTCTTACAATGGAAAAGGGTATGAAGAACAATTTTCAATAATAAAGAGGCAATATAGTCATGAGGAAGCCAGAGTTTCTTTTCTGAGTAAAGTAACTAGTGGTCTGCAACAGGCCAGATATCTGAATATAAAGTAATTAGAAGATTAGTGGCAAGGGGGGAAATATGTATTTAATGGAAAGAAAATATGTATTCTGGTCCAAATAACATGTCCCTGCAAATTTACACTGTCTAGCTGATGCACTAGAATTAGATTAACACAACATTGCTCATTTCCAAGTGCAAAGGCTGCGTGCAGAAACTGCTTAATGACAATACTAAGAGGAAACTTGCTGAAGCAGTAAGACAGATGGCCAGAATTCAGTACTGCAACACCACAGGAGTCAAGTTGTGCTAAGTCTGAGATGAGATTTCCCTGTGCACTGATCTGCTCTGTAGAGGACAAAGAGTGATTGTGCCTACTCTGGAGAAAAAAGGAAACGTTAGAACAGCTATGTGTAGCAGATTTAGGGATGGAGAAGTGCCAGAAGAAGGTTCAAAAATTTGTTTCTCTTGCCAATAATGAGCAAGCAGATTGAACATTTTAACATATAGATATCATTCTACATGTAATTAAAAGAAGAAAAAAAAAACCACTCTAAAATCTCTATTAAAAAACCCTGGTGACAAGAAACATATCAATAAATTATTTGGTGCTGCTGGATTTATTGTGGAGATGCTTTGTGCCTTTTTTCCAAAGTAATAGTATGACATTGTCAAGATGCATAAATTTATTTTGCTCTCGCTTGATATGAACAGGATTTAGGGATTGTTTTAAAATTAAGGATATTATGAAGGAAGGGTGGGGTTAAGCACTAGGGAAATCAAAATCATCTCATTGGCTTTACTGCAAAGAAATTTGGATGACATTGAGGCAAGTCATTCAGTTTTGGTAGATTGGTTATCTACTTAATACTGAGATTAGAAAAATAATATTTCCTCCCTTCTGCCTTTGTGTGGCTTGGGTATTTCACTCCCTTGAAGCCAGTTTTTTCAGCAATCCTGGCTTCTCCTAGCTTAATAGCTCACAAACCTAAGCTGGAGACTTTAGGAATCATAATTCTAACAAGAGGCATGTTTGTAAACCTATCATTTGCTAGTAGATTAATTGGACAGCAGAAGAAAAATAGCTCAGAGGTGAGCATAATAAGAACACACAGGGACTCGTTTTTATCTTTTCTGTATGAACACTGTTATTTCCGTACAGAACTGTCTGTGATATCTTTAACTACTGCACTGAATGCAGATGTATCATGTTTATCCTCACAGCAGGGTGGATTTGCTCAGCTGGCATGAGGTATTGCAGGTAATATAAAGCAAAAATTTTTCTGGATTACAGACAGTCGTACTAAAGATTTAAATGGTCCCGTGAAATCAAAGTTGATAAGCAAGTTTGCCCTGCCATAAATCCTGAATACAAAGTACAATTACGGCCACTTCAGAGCAACAGGTATTGCCCTTTAATGTCATTTTAGATTATTGAACTCCGTTTTTCAACTGTGATCAGCGAAATAAAGTCTGAGGCAGGCAGAGGAGAAACAGTGAATTTACTTCGAAATGGAGAAGCAGAGACTACACAAAGTGTTTGAGCAGCACTTTCTGAGTAGTGGTCTGTTACACCTGCTATCAGCACATTTTCAGATGTGTTCCTGAACAAGGGAAAATGGTCCCAAGTTATTTACACACAATGTTAGAAGCACCTTAATAGAGTCGTTTTAAATGAGTGACATGCCAGTGTTTAACCTTTTTATTTACTACAGAGACGAAGGCACTTTTGTTCCATAGACATAGATATCTATATCCCATAGACATTTTAGAATACAAACTTTCTGTAGGTTTCCGGTCAGTTTTGTCAAGAAGTTATCCAGAAAACTATGAAATACTTTAAATAAAGTGTCACTCAAAATCACATTAAACTCACTGCTCTACTACAATCGAGAGACTTCTCCTCCTATCATAAGCTGAAGCCTATATTCCCATACCCATTCTGGGTGCTGCAGATTATTAATATTTCATCACAGAAACTTTTATAAAGTAAGCTCTACAGCCTTACAGAATTAAATTGAAGACAGTTAGAATGAAACATGGAATTAAACCTATAATCCATATTTGATTGTAGAATTTTGCAGTTGTCTTACTCATCCTGCCAAGCCTTCCAGTCCTACACCAGAGAATATGCTGGGGACAGTCAGCACTGTAATCAAACATCCAGACACACAATCCCAGACACCGAGAATACGTATGTGCCTTTATGATCTGCAATTTTGAACTCATTCAAATCCCAGCAAAGGTCATAATCAGTGTCTTATCAGTACTGGCATGCACTCAGCTATCTGAAGCTTCTGTCAGCATTAATGAGGTCAAGCGCTTAACAAATGTAACAGACAGAAAAGTAACATTTAAAGAGATTTAAATACGGATGTATCTACCTACCTAAATTATGGACCTAGATAGTTCATGTTTAGTTGTAAACTGAGAAAAATTCTGAGAAAGGAAAAGGATAAGTAAACACCAAATAAAGTCTTTTGTTAGTGTAAAAATAATTGTCTGAGTTAACAGGTTTGTGCTGTAAGATATTGCTCTGGTCTGATGCTCACTTTCTCACAAACTCAGTGCTGCGCTTGGGTACCAGCAGATCCTCCTTCCCCCAGGGCTCTTCATCACCTTAGCAAACACAGCTTCAGCAAGCTCTGTGCTGATGTGTGCACTTCCTGTCCTTTGCTTTTTACTGCTCTTAAGTTACACAAATACTGTGATGTCCCTCTAAGAAAACAAACAGCCTTTAAAATCTATAACATTAAACACTTTTCACACAACAAAAAAAAAAATATATGTCAATGGGCATGTAAAATCTAGACACAGAACAAGACAGAAGTATATGCAATTAATACATTGTAAAGATGATGATGACTGGGTACTTTGATTTTCAAGTAATACATCAGGCAAAAAGTACCAGTTTTTCAGATCGGAAGAAATAACTGGATTGTAATTATGATAATTTGACAAATTTATATAATGATTGATCCTGAACACATATTAGTGCAAAATAAGTATATTTTTGCTATGGTTAATTGTGCACTGTCCTTGATCCTCAAGCTGAGTCAAGCCACTATACCAGACTGTAAGTTCTAAGACAGCTAAGAATTAAACTGTAGTTAACACTAAATAATCTCGTACAACTCAAAAGCCAGGGCTGCCAAAACTGCAACCTTCAAATTCTTTTTACAGTGCTTATACATGGCCATTTTAGTTGTGCCAGTTCTCAGCAGAACCAACTGCTTGCCACAGCTGTGGCAGCCACCAAGTACCTCCCAGAGATGCCAGGAACGAGGATCTGCACTAGGGTCAGTCTCAGGGGTACCACATCACAGCCATCATTAGGGGTAGTGAGAGCCTACTCTTTACCAGACAGAGAAGAGATGCCAGCTGGTAACAGAGATAACAGGTACCCCAGCCTCACGCATGACCTGCAAACCAAAGACAGGCAGTCAAAAAAGCCCACTTGTCGGCTCTCTGACACATAAGAGGGAGGCCAGGGTTGCCAATAGCATCCCAGCCAGCAGCATTTGTCTGTACCACCAACAGAGCTGTGCTGGGACTGGAAAGGGCTTTCCACGTGTACGCCAAAACCAGGATTCATTGAGCAGGCTTGGCATCCACAAGCTGCTCTCATTATGAGCAAAGCCAGATGCCAGAGACAGAAAGTTATGTTGCCCGAAATAATTGTTAGAAAAGTCAGCTGCATTAGTCCATCTCAACAATTCAGATGGTGCTGAATTCTCCCTGGTTATAAGCTTGCAAACACCAAGTGCATCCTGTAACTGATATTGAACAAAAAGGTGCCATGGCACAGATTACTTTTGTTATAAGGCCCTTAGCCTAAGTCCAAAATATTAGGTACAGTCTATGAAAATCACTCTGGGAAATGCTGTTCACAATTACAAATCCAACCAGTAAAAAAAATTTTTGTTTTCTATTCCCAAGAACCTCTCAGAAATAATTATAAACAGTTTATAGTGTTGTGACTATGGACAATTGAAATCTAGAAGTAAACTAATCCAAGACTTTTTCTGATCGTAGATCACTGCTTCCAGAATCATGCAATCTAATAAAGAAAAGGATATATACCACTGAATGTGGCTATACCACATAATAAATTGTAACAGTAAAGACAGTGCTGCTTTCTCCACTATTTGTAAAGCCTTCCTTGAAGCAGTCCCAGCTCTGAGGATACCATATCTTGTTTCATAACCCCTTAGAATATTTTTTATTTCCACCTTTTTCTGTGGCTCAGATTTTTCTAGTGAAAACAACGGAGTGATAGGTTAAGTACAAATATTGGTTGGTTTCTTTTTAATCTGTTTTTGAGGTTTCTTCACTGCTGCATAATGTGTATAGATTATTTACAGTCTATAACTTTCATGTACTCTCAGACATGGCTCAGAGGCTAAAAATATCTTGAAAGCACATTCACCAATACATGGTAAAACCAACAGTTTAAGACCTGCTGCCTGGTGGCTTTGAACAGGCTGAGAGAACTACAGTTTCAGCAGGAAAACTGAAGTCATTCTCCTACTGAAGTGATAGTATTCAGAATAGATGTCTTGCAGTGCACCCCACCAGTCCTGTTCAGATGTCCTTTGGTCACCTTTTTAAAGGTGACCATTTAGATAGGGAAGAAAATTGACCAAATTTAAGGACACACAAATAGGCTGAACATGCAAAATTAAGTGTATGTCTGCCTGACAAGCTATTCTCCTGTAAGGAAGAATGAGTGACTACTGTCTGGCATTAATCATTGCTAGAAGCATCAAAGTGGAATAATTGAGAGTCTGAGTCATCACAGTCAATCAACAAATAATCAACATACTGCTCTGACCCATGCTAATTCACAGGAATTGACATTTGAACATTTATTTAGATAGACGCAGGTGACAGAACAGGAATTCTTTAAACCAGTTCTACCTTTGTTTGAAGGTGTATTTACTTGGTCAATAAGATAGAATAAGACTATTATTAATAAATCACCATATTCTGTTGGCTAGCTCCTGACAAGCTAGTATTTTTCAATGTTGTTGTTCTCCAAGTTCCCATCTTTTCATGATTATTTTGCTCCCCTGTAATCTTTCTTACTTTCTTCTGGATACCCTGGGAAACGTCTGGATTCTGCATGATTAAAGTTAATGGGAGCTTTGCCATCAGCTTCAGTGAACATGGGATCATTCTCTGTGCCAAATTCCATAAACCTTCCAGTAAGCCACAACACCTGTTTTCCTTCTCCTTCCATGCCCCATTTCTCTTCATTGCACATTTCTTTCTCTGCTCTGACACCTATTAATCCACGCACTTTATCCAATCCATCATATTCATCTTTCTTCAGCATTTATGTTGTTGTAGCTCTATGGTTGGAATTAGTAGGAGAGTGTGAACTCACTTACAAAAGTGCTACTTTTCATACTGCCAAAATAATGTCAGTGCATTACAGAACACAAGTCCAAAATGGTATGCAATATCTTTTCATGCATCTTGATCTGATTTTAATTTTACTTCCAGTCCCACTTGGAAAATCACCACCCTATACATTTATTTCTAAAATGTTCTTATACCCAAGTGTTAAATCTTTGCCATTGTTCAGTTTGTTGAATTCCAGCCTCCTCCTTCCTAGCAAATGTAATGAATGTACTTTATTATTTCTGCCAAAATGTTTCAATATTTAAACTTTAGCAGTTCTTCATTTCTTGTGCTAAAACCCTCCCTGGAATTTTTAGTTTAAGTCCTCCCAAGTTTAATTAAATACATGTCTTCTAAAAACACCTATTGAGACAAGCAGAACAAGTGAAACTATCTTAGGAAAGCATAGACCTTCAGCTTTAGATTAATAGTGACTAAGCAGAGCGAAAGCAAAGACGATCATTTGGGAACGATCACTCGGGTCAACAGTCTCAAATACGGATTAATCATGGGGGGAAGGGGGAAAAAAAAAGCACTTTGGGAACAGTTGGTTCCTTATTGAAGCAAGACCTACTGCTCTGTCTCTTTAGCATATCCTCTCATTTGTTAAGACCTTTCATTAGTTGTGTGAATGTAATCCACTACTTCATCTCCAAAATGCGTGACAGGCTAAGCAGCAGGTGAAGGACATCCTTTATTCAGTTCTTTCTGACTTTGACTTTATTAGAGTGATACATCATTCAGGATTCAAATTAATGTCTATCCCAAGAGACGTATTGTATAGCTCGATATTTACTCTAAAGTGTTCTTTGAATTTGCTGTCTACAGAAACAAAGTATACTGCCATTATCAAAAAATTTATCTTCCCCCTACTGGACACTATTCTGTGAAACCCAGGCTTCTACTCCTGGTAGTTTATAAGATGTAACTTTTTTCCCTTCCTACATTTTTCTTGGGGAAAAATAAAGTCTAAGCAGCTAAAGTACTAAGTAAAGAGCAAAATATTGTATGTCCGTTCAAAATCTAGCTAAACAGACAGAGTTCAGAGTACAACTGCTGAATGCTCGTTGCTCACTCACTGCTTTTATAAGAAGTTAGGACACTGCTGCCTAAGAGAGGCAATGACATCAAATATTTCATAAAAGTACCACTGGAGCTGATTTTTATCTCTTTGTCACTAATTCACAAATACAAAATCAAGCAGTTTAATCCAATCCAACATCAACACCAGACTGCTGGGGTCTCCGGTAAAGTAACCTAAATGGATGCATCAAAGAAATCACACTGCAATCTTGTTGCCTCCACTGTACGATACTTGATTTTTAATCAACAAATGACGTATTATCATTGTTTCTTCTTCTGAAGATTGGAGTCAAGACTAAGAGAAGCAAAGTAGTTCTGAAGCACTTGAACCAGAGCTAAGAGTTTAAACTACAACATCCACTTAAACAGAAAAGCAGGTAGGTAGATACTTATCAATTTCCACCAGGTAGATGTAAAAGGAAAGTACTGAAGCACGACCCTCAAATGCAGAAAAGAGAATTTTCTCCTGAGCAGCCCAAGCAGACCCGAGACCCAAAATACCAGGATATTAGCTAGCACTACACAGCAATACGAGCACTTTCGCAGCAAACCCCATTACCATTCACTGGCTTTCAGAGCTGCTATTCCTTCCCCATCATCTAGATCGGGTCACCATTCACTGCAGATGCCCTGGTGTCACTACATGTGTTGTTCTGTGTTGGTTTTATTTCCATATCTTAACTTTTATTAGCAATTATTCTTTTCAGCCCTCTGTTAAGCACCTGACTCTTTTCAGTAATCAATATGTTTAAAATTAAATAGTGGTTTAAACTCTTGGGACATTTAAAAGTATGTTGGGTAGTACTCAAGTTATTTTATGGGCACAGAGATTGGGAAACATGTTTTTACTATGCTATTTTATCCAAATAAATCCTTTATAGTTAAAGATTATATTTTAAGGGAATTTTTTTCCCTATTTATAGGTTGGGAAAAAAAAGACAGTACTACAAATGTTAACTTTCTTGGCTTTTTTTTCCTTTTTTTTTTTTTTTTTAAATTGATTGCATTGCAAGATTCCGCTTTAGATGTTATTAAACCATGGAGAGAAAGATCTGCTTCAGGGTAAGTTTTATTCTGTGTCACCATGTTGTAACATAGTAACTCTTGAAATATTTCTCATCTAAGATTCTTTCTATTATGAGGGTTTGTTCTGTGTAGTGATCAACATCAGTTTAATTGATATTCTGCCAAGCCATCAATCTACATTCGTGCACACACACATACTATAAACCTGTGAGTTTATAGCAGTGCAATTTACTTCAGCATCAACTGAACTGTACAAAACCCACTTGCACATCAATGGAATCACCCATTGTGGATTGGTTTTATGTAGACAGGGAGTAAATCACCTGATAATCTAATGAGGACGGATTGTGTAAATAGTTTCACAAAGAGCAAATGTGCATAGATAGGGCAATAAATTGGAATGATCGATGGGACAAGCACCACGGTAAGATCAAAGATGTGAGGCTGCAGCAAGCTTTTTAATCACCAGACCTTGCACTGCCATTAACTACTTCCCATAAATGCTCTCTCAGCACTCTGGATTGGAGAGTTTCCACTGCTTTCTGCCTTACATCATTCAAGTTCAGTAGGATACAGCCTCCAGCAGTGCCAGAAACCAGGTGAAGTGCAAACATGACTGCTCTGAAGATGTGCCTGCTTGAGTTAGGCAGCTCGGCATGCTGCTACATGAAGGTTTTGCCACCCTAGCTTCCTCCCAAACTTGTCTGCTGCTCACAGTCTTGTCTTTCACAGGAAGAGTTATTAGCTAAAACTGTGACTGCACTTTTAGGAGACGAGGGCTGACACCTCCCCATCCCCAAACTTTCAGTGCTGTATTACGCTTTGTTTCACAAATCACCATGGCTATTTTTCCACAAGAGCTCAGCACATGGAATGAGCACAGGATGCTGCCTGTCTCCCCTTGTGATCTTATCATTACTGTGTTTACAGTGCTTGCTGCTAGTCTTGGTTTTGTTGTTAGCTTAAGTTTCCCAGTTCTCCCTCTGCCTTAAAAAGCTGCTCATTCTCTATTTGGTGGTTTGGTTTTTTTTATTTGTTCTGTTTCTTTTTTCTCTCCAGTGTTTAGAGCATGAAGATTAAAGATTCTCAATGAGATTTTTAAGCCAAACCTGAATGCCTGACTCACTTTGAGAACATAACCATTACCATCAGCTCCGGAAAGTTTTAAAAAATCATTTTGGAAAAAAGTTTCAAAAAATCCCCTAGTTTTTCACTGCCCACATAGTATCCTCAAGCACATTTAACGGCAGTCTGACGTCCAGATACCATAGCTCTTAATGAGCTCATTCACAAGGCAGGCTCCCTGAGTAAGCTGAGACATCAAGGCAAATGCAAATGCTTGAAGAAACAATTGCTCAACAAAGGGATGCAGGATTTTCTCTGAAATATACAAGTCAAATTACTGGAAACATGCAGGCAGAAATTATTACTACTTAGATTTCTTGAATTTGTCTTATTTTCAAGGTAATAGCCTCGTCTCTTTTCTCTCTGGGTATTTCAGTCAGCTGCTTCATCTTCTAGACTTAAGATCTCTGCAGATCACCATAAACATTATGGGCGTTTTTTACTAAATTGGTTAAGATTTTCTTTTTATTCCATGGGTAATCCATTTTATCCTGGAAAAGAGAAAGTCATATAGCAAAGCCATGCAGTTTGAACATTGTCACTAGGCAGATGCAAAAGATTTGCAGTGGGAATTATTTGTACAACTGGTTTCCTTTTTGGAAACAGAATCCCATAATTAAAGAAAAATCTTTATGGGGAAGGCTTTGAATTTAAAGGAAGGGAACTACATCACCAACAAACTCAAAAACTTGATGGGCCAGTGTAAATCCAACTTAAACAGAAAACAAATACATGGTACTGCAATCATCACCACAGTCTGACTATATGTCTAACTTACAACAAAGCAAAAAAAGAGAAAATTCACATCAGGTTTGTTAAGTTTCTAATAACAAACTGTAAATAGCAACAAAATGAAAAAAATATTTCAGCTGGAAATTGGAAAGCAGTAACAAGCTGAGATTCTGTAACTGCCACAGAGACTGAGCTGACGCTCCATTGTAACACAGTCATTTTAGCGTTTCAGTCATCCATGACTTATTAGATGCTTCCTAATTTTGATTTTTTTGGGGAATTTGTGATCAAAGAGGGACACGTGCAAATTTTCATTCTTTTTATCTCAGTAAGTCAGTCATTCTGGAACCAAATCAGTTTACCAGTGAAGCAAATTTTAATTTTTTATTTTCCTCTTGCTTATGAAAGCCACTCTGCAGCATTTGCTAGCAAGAACTGTGAAAATTGCTTATATGGGAGACTTATGTCTTGAGGCTAGACCAATTATACTGACCTTTCACTCTTTACCTACTATACATTCTTTATACATTAAAGTAAAAAAACATATGGAATGGCTCCTGCTTTTTTCCAACACCTGGAACTGTGCAGTACCTTATAAAGCCTGGAAATGATCTGATACACAATATTCCAATGACATAAGACTGTAGCCCCAAAATTATAGAGTGAAACAATAGGTCTGCACAGGTTGCTTTGCTTTTCTACACTCAAGTGAAGACCGATCCTCAATTGAAAAAAAAAAAAAGTTAATTACATAAAATTAAGCTCTTTAATATATTAATCTCTTGCTCTATATGGAGGTGTGAACACTTCTTTCACCCAAGGCTGCTAACCTTATATCTCAAAAGAATCTCTCACTCAGAAACCAAAAAGACAAACATCTTTGTGTTCAAGTGTCAAATCAAACAACAGATCTTAAATACATTTTCTAACCAGCTGTAGTTAAAGTACAGATATTTTAGTATGTATTTAATAGGCTTTAAAAATGCATATTTTTAACTTGCTGACAATATCACATAATGAAATGTCTCAAATGCAAGATGCCCCATGGTATGTGTGCCATTAGGAATAGAGGAATTTATCCTGTGACCCCCTTCAGCAATCAAAAGCACCAAAAGGATTTATTTCATGGAGAATTTTCAACTGACTTTTATCTAAGGCCGTACTACCCGATTAGGGGAGGCATTTTCCATAAATTAATGAGTTAATTCAGTTTTCACTTTTGCTTTCTGTTTCACTTTAAAAGAAAACCCTGAGGCTGGCAATACTTCGGTACATTGCAAACGCATGCTGGTTCGTAATAGAGGGCTGCATTTGGGGATAGCTCTACTGTTGACCTCAACTGCAGGAGCAGGTTCCTTGCTAGAAAAGAGGCTCAGGAAGGAAGCACAATGCAGGAGCTTTCATCACATTAGAAGACAAGAAGGAAGAGGTACAGTCAGGTTAAATACATGACAGCAATTAGTCCTTGAAATGCAGTGTTAAGCATTCCTATAGTTTTAATGTGTATGCTTATGTTCAGATACCCTGTTGAGAACACAAATGATTAATTAATCCTATGACAGAGTCAAAGCAAAGAAAGAGTAATACCAAACCAAGCCCTCACAGGAGAAAACAAATCTAAAAAGTTCTGTTATTTCTCTGCAAGCAAATATATAAGTTCCTGATCCCTGAGAGTGTGTTCTATACAGAAGCAAGGCAGAAGGAAGGAAAAGGTAGCTAAAGAAAGCAGATGGGTGGATAGGACGGAAACGAGAGAGAGAGAGAGAGAGAGAGAGAGAGAGAGACTGTTCTAGTGGGGGAAATACTTGAAGAATTAATTGGGAGATCGAAAATTAAGACCTTAGAAACAAAGCTGAACAGCTATATGAGATGTAAAAAGATATTTGACAGGATGGATTCTTGAAGGACATATGGGATTATTAGTTGTTGCCTCGGGTTACAGCAGCTCTTCATACCTAGACACCAGAAATACTGAAGAACACCATCTGGAGTGTCCCACTAGTCTTTCCTTGACTAAAAACAAAAACCAGAATTTCACTAACTAAGGAGCATTTCATTCTGATTACACAATAATAAAAAAAAAAAAAAGCTGCAATGGGTATGAATTGAATCAAGACTTAGTCTAAAAGTTCAACACAGTATAATTGCAATATTAAGTTTTTTGGCTTATAATTCAAAAACTGCAACAGAGCAATTTTCCTGTTTGAATCTCAATGACAACAGCACTACAAAAGAATGCATTAGAACTTCTGCAATGAGCTCAGGACAGCAGATCTCTCTTAAATTTTATTTAAATAGTATGTGAAACAAATACATAGTAACACAAAAAAAAAAAAACCACAGTAGAGGAAAAGTTTCTCAGTATATTACACAACCTCACTGAACATTCAGATGTATTAAACCTTTTTGTACTGGCCATATTTGAATGAGGCAAGCACCTAAACACACAAATAAATGAAGTACAGTACAGTGTATGTTAAATCAAATATTATCACAGGCTTATCTATGCCTGGGCTAAATCCAGAAAACCACAACAAAGCCTGAGAAAAAGGTGGACCTGGAATACACATGCAACAGAGCTTCCTTGTGTCCCAGAAACATTACTGAGCTATTACACAGATTCTTGGTCATCGGAAAAAGAGGAAATGAAAAGGGAACATCTGCAATGTCTAAAGTATTCTAAAGGGAATATACGGGAAGGATGTTTCAAAGCTATTTGAGCTAGTGTGAAGCAGGGGTAGGAGATGCAAAACCTAATGAAGGACGTTAAACCGTGCTAACAGAGTTTACCTTGCACAATCATTATTAAGCTGTGTGATAAATATATACACAGTTCTGAAAATTATTAAAGAAAGCAGAATAAGCAAGAATCGAACTCAGTGGACCTCTACCGATCTAAAATGGCCCTATGTTTTTCTCTTGTGATAAAATATTTGCTCACAATAAGAGTAAAACAGTTAAGGTAAAGCTATTACTTTGAAAGAGCTTGTACTACCTACCTCAAAGCATTTTTTGTTGGATTCAGTGGTAACTTCTTTATGCAGGTATTACATTGCCATCTAGTGTATGCAGTATATATTGTAAACCCCAGGAAACAATTACATCGTATATAGCAGCTAAATTTTCCCCTTAGCTGGCTTTCCTCAATGCTTTTTATTTTGCAGAAAGACACATTTCTTCCAGGCTATTCAATCAGAAGAAACATATGACTCATGTTGCAAAGAAGTTCAGTACCATAAAGAAAGCACTACTCGAAAAGCAGCCACTCTATTGAATCCCATTCTGTTGTATTTAGTGGGTACACCCACCAACAGTTTTAGGAATTTCAACTCTTCTCATCAGGAAAGGGTGCTTGGGATTCAGTGGTCCTTCCCTGGAGGGGGTGTGAGCCCTCAACCCTGACAGCAGCACAACCACCCCGCTCTGGAGCGACACTGGGTTGAGGAGAGAGGAACGATACCAATCTTTCTCATTCCACTTTCTATAAATAATTAAACTGTTATCAAGAAAAGTGTGGCACCTAAGCTGCACCGACAACTCCCTGGATGACAAGAAGGCACAGTCCATGTTGCAGCAGCAAAAGACCTATTGCTTTAGGCCCCAGGCGGCCGCATGGGATTCTTCCAATCCTCCTTCGTCAGGAACTGAGGTTTCCCACTGGCATGACACCCTGTGCAGACCGTTAGCAGTTACATATCCCACTCTTGAAGACTATCCTTCCCTGAATTACTTGGTAAGAGTACCTGAATCCATGAGCTGTGAACATTGCTAGAGGCGCACCCCACCCAGGTTAACAAGAGGAGACATTTGGGCAGTTGTAAGAGTGGAGCTTGGCCATTTTGAAGGACTGAGCAACACCCCACCACACTTTTGAATATGGAGGCCTCACTCCATTTTAAGAATCTGGGCTTTTAAACCAAGACCTCTGAAGCACACATTTCTCTGACCTTTATGGTAAGATTTCACTTTTTTGGAAGAGCTCTTTCAAAGCCCAGATCTAGAATGCAAAGGTTAACTTATAAAACAGTCAAGGCTACAAAGGAACAAGTAAATGCACCAGCACTGTATTTGAGAGCCCCTGGCCACCAGGTTCATGGGAAGGCCAGTCTGGCACTGAGCACTCCCACCTTCCTGCCCAGGCCCTCCTTGGGCACTGGGGTGCTGAAATGAATGCCGAGCAAAAAAGAAAAATGTAGTTTCACACTCACCTCATCTGCCAGTTCACCTGAGAGAGAAACAGGCTCTCCACTGGAAAGAGAGAGCAGGAAAGAGCCCTTACTGTGGTTCAGAAAGGGAACTGATATCTCAAAACCATGCCTCTGCTTTCAAAATCAGGCTTCCCAGTTATGGAACTGAAGAAGCTCCTTTAACCCCAACATCGGTTACCAATATTATGTTTTATAAGAACTGGCTACAGCTGTTCTTTCCAGTGCCTCACCATTTAAACATGATATCAAGGGCCTGATGTTATACATAACCAGCACATTTTACCTTCTTTTTGCTAGCTGTTGAGGCTTGAATTACTGGTTCTTCTTGTTAATACATTAGCTTGATTTACTGGTTTTATCCCATGATATATTGCACAGGGTGTAGTAACAATAAATATATTTAATAGCTTGTAGCCTTTTGTTTATCCACTACATTACACACTTGTATTTTTTTATTACTACAATTAATATTCAAAATACATCCTTTATCAAATTCAGTCTTGGTTTGTTACTGACCCAGATACATTACTTACAGAATGTTACTTACACTGTGATTCAGGATGCAAACAGGTGTGCGACCCATAAACAGCTGACCTAGAGGAGGAGACTAACTAGTCCCCTGCTTCATTTCAGTCTAAAAGAGCCAAGTTAGCAAAACCCAACTGTTTAAGCTAACTAATGTCATTTTAAATGAAACACTATGCTGCCTCTGTCAGCAGATCAGAGAGGTCAGTCTCCTCCAGCAGGGAGGGAGGTGAAGGACAATTAGGGCTGATAACTTCTCCCCTTAGCGCAGCTGTTGGGCGTTATGCTAAGAGGAAAGGTAGCAAGTGTAGATAGAGTTCCAGGGTGATTATAATTCCTTTTTTTCTAATTGTGTTGAACAAACTTAAGCAAGATATGGATACCTGTACCTGCCACCAATCGTGTAAATACTCCCACTCCCTTTAATAGGGCAGCAACCCGTGTACAAAAGTGAAGCAAGTACTTAAGTCTTTAATGTAATAATCTACAGATGCAGAACTAAGGAGAGATTTTAGTACACCATGCCCTCCTGTGGACTGTCTCCCTCATTGTATCACTATCCTTAAACTTCTTCCAGCCTTAAATTCACAACTTTTTGTAGGCCAACACAGCATCATCTAAGTTGGTTCAGGTGTATCTGTAGCCTTTTGGGACGTAGTCAGAAAAAGATGCCGTTGATGTAGGTAGAGCTTGGTACTTTCCCCATTTACTAAAATAAAAGAACTTAAACACAACTAGCTGAGCACCATCTTTCTACATGATTAGCTAATCGAATAAAAATATGTTTTTTTTCAGAGAGCAAGATATGAAAAGAGGGTAATTCTTTCTATAAAAAGTGGTGGTATCTGCCTTATTTTTGCTAAAAGAAAACTGGATTTTCATAACTAAAGAAAAAACAGAAGAGTTTTTTTTTAATTCAAAGTGGAAGTAGCAAAATGTTTACATTAAAATCCAGAGGAGAAATAACTCTTCTGGTTAAATGCTTAATAACAGAGAGATTTCAACATCTTATTAATGAACCTCAATTTGTTAGCTAGCTCTAGCAAGCCTATTCAGCATTTAAGTTAGCAGCCAGGCTTTCATTTGAACTCAATTAGCATAAGAAAGATGTTATTCTAAAGAAGTAGAGGAGGGTCAAGAAACTTCTGAAGAATACTAACTCCTCCTACTACTAACTCCTAAGCTAGAGCATAAGATGAAGCTTGTACCAAGAGCACGTCTGTGAGCCAGTTTGATGTCAAGGATGAGCAGGCTAAGTCAAACGAGGTTTCTCAAGCTTTTCAGACTACAACTTTACAAGAAAGTGTTTGCTGATCATATGGTTACACACAATTTTTCACAGTAAAAATATACAGAAAATCATGATTTCTAGCCATTCAACTACAGAACTGTTTCCCAAAGGCCCTGTCACCTGCTGAGCATTTACCACAGTGGATGGCAAAAATTGCTACTGAGTTTAGCTGTGGGGGACGTATGTCCTCACCTGGAAGAAGAGGATTTTACCTTCTTGTCCTAAAACATGACATCTTCCATTTAATCTTCTGCAGTGTTTTGCATATATTTCTCTGTTTGCATATATTTCTCTATATTTCTCTGTTAATAAAGGAAGCAGTAAAATATTGGAGGCAAAATTAAAATATAGAGGGGAAAATCTTAGTGGAATTTCCCACGGCAGTGTGAGGCTTTTATTCACAAAAGGGGCAGCCATCTAGAATCTAATAACCAGATGTGTCCAGAACTTGCTGGTTCCAAATATTTCAGGTATGTGAAGTTTCAGAACATGACACATTATGCCAAAAATGCACACAGGAGCGGAAACAGGTAATTGGGAGGGAAATGCGCAGTAGTAGCACATGCCAAACTGCCCTTGCTCAATGTGTGAAAGCTGGACAAAGATCTTCGTGGTGGGAATAAAAGGGACACAAGGTCATTTTCTGCTCTGAAGGATGGCATTTGTAATCCAGAGTAATTCCACTGAAGTCAATGGTTTTAAATATAAAGTGGAAAATAACCTCTGGCTGTTATCCCTTTTTAAACACAATGGGAGGTGGAGAGTCAGTTCAGCACATCTTTAAGTCTCTCCTCCTCTCTAGGGACAGCGAGGATCAGGGCCAAACAGGTACCTAAACACCTGGATTTGCTGACTCACAAAAAGTGTTGGATTAAGGGGCGATACAGAGGATGGTCACCTCATTAGCCAAAATCTGTTTGTCCCATCTCTCTAACAGAGGATGCTACCCAGATGCAGGGGTCGTTTGAGTTACAATGCATTTCCCACTTCACAGAATTTCAAGGTAGAAACATAATAATGTAGTCTTGGCAGTGATAGGCAGCCTAGATGTCCAGATCTTGTTTTAAGTTTTGGTTGTCAAGTAATAATTAAAGGGTAATTAGGGCATTTACATAGTTCTTAATTTTATGCTTAGATTTTTTTCACATACTTATAATCAGGCTTTTTGTAGCTTTTTTTTTAAGCTTTTCAAAGCAAGTTTTCCAATATTAAAGAACTTTGGGGGAAAAAAAAAAAAGATGTAACAGGAAGTGTTTGCACAACTTGATTTTTATCTTTATCTGCAATTTTATAAAGGGAAAACAGTCTTTGAAAAAGTATGGTGTGGAATTTTTTTCCCCCATTTTAGGCTTCTGAGTGCATTCCAGGCCCAATTGTGTGATGTCCTGGAGAAGAACTGGTTAAAAATTAAAAGTGTAGTGTGACTTTGTTGTTTTCCTTCACTATACATTTAATGTCCCCATAAACAAGTAGCTTTTAAGTTCTCAGCTTCAGCTGTAGTCAAGAAAGAGTTTCACTGGGTGTGCTCCTGGATGTTTGTGCTCTTAGCAACTTGCCTACAGTTAATGAAGCTTATCCTGATATTTCCTCTCATTATTAAGCATGGTTTTCATTCTAAGATTAAGATTACCCAGATCCTAATCCAAGATTATCAAACAATAAAGCAGCAGCTCAAACTATTTGAATGAAGAAGTTTTTCAAGTATTAAAATTGCTGTGGTAGGGATTAGGTAGGGTAGGTCAAATGAAGCCATTTCATGAGCCATACTCTCTTGCAGGAAAAATATACCTTGCAAGGCAAAATTAAAAATAGAATATGAATAAAACCATGAGATAATCCTGAAGTCTGAATTACCTACAGCTGACTGTAATATGCTAAGAAAAGTGCTGAGCCTTGCTCCCCTCACTAGCTTAGTGAGAGAAAAGGCTGTTAATTTATTATTGCCCAACAAATACAGAGGTCTGAGATAATCCCTATTGGTGCTGTTTTATGAAAGACTAGGTGAAGAAAACACTTAAAGTGCAGCATTGAAGTTCAAGGAAGACTAAATATATGTGTATATTTACTGAACTGCAGTTTATGATTGCACCTTTCTAGCCCCATCTTTGCCCCATCTTCAAGGAGAATAATTCCCAAGTGAAGATCTCACAGGATGAAGTATAAAGACTATTCATTACCTTCAACAATCTCTATCCAAAGGCCCAAAATAACAAGGTTGTTCATTAGAAATGATAAAGCAGTGCATGTTCCGTGACTGTATGACCTCCTATTAGCAGCAGTAGCTTAGTTTCACCTTGTGGATAATAAATTTTGTTGTATTGCAATCTCTTTCACATTTACTGACCTGGAAACCAACATCTTCTGCAGTATACAGGCCATATCAGAATTTTAGCATGCATCTCAGGGATGCTGGAAAGAAAAAAGGATATTGTGGAGAAAGAACAATTACAAACTGCTGAAGGGGAGGCAGGGGGGAATGTGTGGCTTTGACATCCCATCCCTCTCCATGGAAGTAGATGGATTTGAGAGGAATGGAGAGTTGCAATACAAATAATTCTCTTGGATATTTTGGGAGCTGAAGTTGCTAACAGTATAAATATCATGCAAGCAAGCCAGTCTTTAATTAGTAAATATTAGGAATTGTGGAATTCCAAGAAAATTGAGAAACATGTAAGACTGAATGAGGAGAGAAAGCCCTTTTAAGCATTTTGATCGATCTTAATATCAAATACAATCCTACAACATTTCAGCAGGTTCTGTTATATTTAAAAATTCAGTTCAGATACTTCAGAATCAAAGCTAAAAATCTCCCTTGGCTTCCTTCAGAGCACAGGTAGTAAGGGAATCAACCGAGAAGCAAATATGGAAAGTCAATATCCAGATATTTTTAATGGCATACAGATACTGCCCATGGAATCCAAGCCTGAATTCTCAGAATCCTGTAATTAATGCATCCAAAAATGCTCTTAGATTGATGAAGCAGAAGGGATGTGTGATTGTCTAAAGCCTAGGAGGAACAATTAAACCAGATGGGACAATCAACTGAAAGGGCGTACCCATGAAGACTAAAGGATTGGTTCAGCCAAGGAACACAAACAGCATTTAAACAGTCTTTCAAAAAGACAACAGTCTTATTTTTAAAAAAAAATCATGTAATGAAAAATCTACTGAACAGCTACATGAACTATTGCAAAGGTGAATTAGCCTGACTAAGAAAATACTGAACATTATTTCTGCTTCTGAATTTGCCCAGTTTCAGCTGCCAACCATTTGATCTTGTTCAGTCTTTCTTTGCTAGACTGTGAGTTCAATTATGTGGCTATGTTAATAAAAACTGAAACTAGTAAAAATGCTTTTAAGTATGAGCATTATACCATAAAATATCAAAAATCTGAATTGATGTTTTTACAAATGAAAGATTCAGGTGAAAGCAGAATAGTAGGCATTTCAAAATTTTACTGTTTACCTTTCAATAACCCTTTTCAAAAATTATTTTTCAACTCACAGTTTTCAAAGGCACCTAAGCCTTCTAGGAAGTTTTATCATAAGTGAATTGTTTTGGTACACAAATATTCACTGCAATCTTTTTACAATCTTTTAAATTAGTATTTATTGTATTTTTATTTTGGCATTCATAGTGTTTTCTATTTTTATCTTGGCTTCAATTTTCTCAACTTTAAAATGAGGTTTTTGAGATCAATTAATTTTGAAACAGTCTGTGTCCACATCTGTTGAATTGCTCTCCTGAAGTAAAATTCCGCTGGGTAAAAACTTCATTCTTCTGTGACACTTGTTCAAGTGTATTGTATGCAATTATTCTCTTTCTCATTTGGATTTAGTTTTTCTGGCAACTATTTATCTAAGAATTCTTGACATAATGTGCCAGCAACTTATATAAACCCGCAACTAATAGTACTGAACACTTTTTGTGTTAATTTGAATTTATCTTGGCATCTTGCAATACCATCCAGTGCATTGGCAAACAAATATTGAATGACTTAACTTAGAATGTCCTCCAAATTTTGTTTCTTTTCAGTGGAAATCCCCTGCAAGCTATGTCTAACTTTTGAGACATTACAAAAATGATCAGAAGATTTTTGCAGATGTTTAAGGTCTTGCATATTACCACATACGTTAATGGGCATCTGATGTTAAGGCTTGTAAGATGGATGTGGAAATAGAGAGCTGAAGAGAGAATGTGTATTTATTTGGAAAGGCATGTATCATGTCCTGGTATAACAAAGTTCAGAACCAGTTTCTTCACACTTAGACTTTCAGTTGCTTGAAGAAAGCACAAGAAAGCATTCCCTTCAGAAGCTTCTTTTGCAAAAGCCCTACTAAAACAGCTAATAAATAGGATTTCTAGGTCAAAATGCAGTAAAAGATTCAGCTCTACAGGCTTCAGCACAGTGCATGAAGGGCATCTGATGCATCAGACATGATGCAGGACAGCCTGCATGCTGAGCCAGCAGCCACCATTGGTGACAACCATGTTGTCACCAGCTACATTAGAGCTGTATGTTACATATTTTAAAATATTCCTGTAAGCAGTAAGTGGACTACAGACTTCCCTGGTGTCTTCAGTAAGGTGGCTGCCTGGCCCTCTCTGCTGAGGGGCACCTGCTTTGCCCCCTGGGACACCCAGCTCCATAACACAAAGGTCTTCCCGGGATTCACTTGTCTAACACAGGCATCTAATTTAGACATGATTCTTAAAACCAGGAGCCTGTGTTCCCTTTATGGCAAACAGAATAGGTGCTTTCAAGGATTTCTGAGAAATTAAGTGCCTAAAATAGCCCAGAGAAGATGATGTACATACTTGTCCTGCTCCTTCGCTCCCACACATATTTATGTATGTATGCACACAGGGAATCCAAAAGATAAATTTTGCAGCATCTAAGTCTTTTCTTTGCAGTAAGAACTTTCTGGGCCCTAAGTTTTTACACACAGAACATCTGCAAGAACTTCCTCCCAACAGTTTTTATTACATCTGTTAAAATCTTGTAACACCAGGACTGGAGTGAATGCCCCTCATTTGCCACACAGTAGTATTAAATGCTGTGCAGCACAAGCCAGTTAGTTGTGTTTCAGTGTGTTCCTGCTCTCAAAGCTGCTTCTGTATTTTATCCAAAGCTTCTTTAAACTAAAAAGCATTCCAGCCTCCATAGGAAACACAAAGCAGATATGCTGATATATGCATATACAGGGAAAAATATCCCTATCACGATAAACCCTCAAATAAGTTACATGAATCTGAAGGGGAAAGAAGGTGGTATTTGGTTTACTGCTATTCCTTTTCAGATTGAGTTTCTAAGACCATGTCTCAGAAACCACGTCTCAGATCATGTCTAACCTGTGGGATCCAGGAACACTTCCCAGCTTCCAAGTCTTAATGTGTGCCTGCCACGCTCTAATGTGGAGTCAGGGGCATAGGCCAGATCCTTCCTCCTATACCACTGGCGAGGTGTAGTTGCTGTCTTCTACCACCACTGGAAAAAACCTAAGCATGCAGGCCAAAATCAAGCTACTGGTTGAGTCCCCATTCAGGAAACTAGAAGATTCAGGATGCCAGGCCATGCCACAGAGGACCTGCCTCACAGTGCAAGTGCAAACTTAGGACCTTTAGACACAAAAAAGCCCTGTAATCCACTCCTGATGGGTCTTGGCACAAGTGATCCTGGATCTGCTCAGGCTGGGCTAGTTTTTGACACACCCAGAGGGAGAACGGGAAGCAGCCAAGGAAAGCCACATGAGCGGATATTTAGTAAGCTGAAGGGAGGGAAGTCAGACTGTAATTTTGTACTGCTCTTGGCAGCCAAGATCTCTCTTGAATCTTGTCCATAGTTTCTCAAATGTGTTTAATTTACCTTTTGTGTGAGAAGTGCTGGAATGTGGAGGAAGGATGTTGGTTCTGCAAGCGCTGGACACTAGCACATACGCCACCGCAGATCGCAGAACAGATGCTCCTCTGAGTTCATGAACTGTAATCTTACATTAGTGGATGTTATTGCAACACTGTGATCCCCTCTACTGCTGCCATGCTACAGTCAGGTGAGAAGTTCATCTAGCTCAATATTTTGCATCTAAATTCTGGCCCCGACCACATTCTGAGTGGGTGAATGTTACAAAAATGGCACCCTGATTTACCCTCATTTCTTCCACTGAGCAGCAGTTCAGAGGCTTTGTGAGCTGTAGGTTGCCACTAATCTCCATAATTTCTACTTGAGGTCTTGCAATGACTCTTAACAAGTTCCACGACCAATTCTGAACTTTGTGAAAGTGGTCTTCATTTCTTGGTTATTATTTTTCATCTTTCTCCTGGAAAAGATGAACAATTATGGCTAATGCAAAATAAGCAGCCTTGGCACCAGACAGTCCTGACTACTCAGATTCCAGACTTGAGGGTCTGATGAAAACCTCAGTGAAACTATCAGGAATCTTTCCAGGGTAGTTTTACCTAAAGTCTGAATGCACGGACATACTGTGCTCCTAGAATCCCATAGGCACATAATCCTATTCAGCCCTTTACTAATGATTAGCAAAAAGGTCTACAAAATCTAGTTCACAGTACTAAACTGCTTCCATTGCATTCCCAGATGTCAAATTCCCTTTCCATTCCCAATACAGGAGCCAAACTCTTCGGCTTCTCTCTTTGACAATTTCCTCAGTGCACAGAGGGAAGCGTGATTACAAAAATCTGTGGTGGCTTAACTGAATATGAAAGTAGGACAAAGATAAAATAACAAGAAGTATTAACCATTAATTCAGGGAAAATCTAGCATGGTGATAAATGGTGCCTAATCATGGATGTGTTAAGTCATTGCTGAAATATAGTGCCTGGAGCGGCAAAATAAGGAGGGCTGAAGAAAGATCAGCACTACAAGGTCATTTAACTCAATTAACATATTCCCATTATCATAGTTAGCAAAAGTAAACAGTAGTTGTTTCTAAATATCTCATTTTTATACTGCCTATTCCAATACTTGCTATACTGCTCAAAAGCTAAGACCCTGGAGGCATAGGATTACATCAACTTTTCAGCTGTCATTTTCTTCTCTCCCTAAAGCAGGCTTTAAAAAAGGAAACTTGAAGAAAGCTCACTCAAAACCCTCACAAGCCAGGAGATAAACAAACCCACTGGGTTTCTTTATGCCACAACTTTCAGAAATCTCCTGAGTGTTTTTGGTTTCTGGGTTTAATTATAGAAGTCAGAAATACTGGAACAAAAGCTGTGTCAGTGACCAAACTTATGAGTCAGATTAACAAGCAGTAAATTCTTCACAACAGATGTAGCTCTACATAAACAGAAACGTATACGGGGAATAGAAGATAATACCTGCAAGGAGATGATCAGTATGAGGTCTTCACGAGGTTCAGGAAGGCAGAAAGCAAGCACTGATGTTTCTGGGTCCTGTGTTTCCATTGCTAACTGCAAGTAGGAAACAAGGCACTCCTCCAGTGGAGCCGTTCTACAGATGGCTGCTCTAACTCTTAAAAAGATGGAAATTAAACTGCTGCTATTCTACAGCCTCCGCAGGCCTGAATCAGGCTCATGAGAGCCGCACCTTTTCAGTTTAAATTCCAGCTCCTCTAAACCTACCTGTCATCCTTCTCTGAATCCTCTTTCCTTTCATGGGCTAGTTATTAAGTGTTCCTAACACACCTGTTAGATCTATTAAAAAAAAGTCAGAAAAAGAAACTTGGTAGCAATTCTTTCTTACATACCATCTCAGTTTTAATTTACACTTTAATGTATGTTATTATCAGCTCAGGAATAGCCAGGACTCCAAGTGAATTCACATACATTGACACGAATGCCACAAGCTAGGAAAAGGGAAATATAATTCAGATGCAGTGATTTTATTTGACTTACTTCGTTATTATAATCCTGACCACTATGTAGTTATATACATAGTGCTGCAGGTTTGCAAAGACACTGCACACTGTGCTTTCTAATCCTGAGGACTGATATGGAAAAAGAATAGATTTGTAAATACTATGGAAGGGAGAGAGACACAAAAGTGCATGCCTTGTCCCCACCGACCCTGCTTGGATGCAGACCATCTCATACTTATCCATGACTTTACCTGAAAACCTGCATGGGAAAAGTGCTCAGAAAGATGTATGCTCGGAAAGAAGGATGTTCTGGCACAAAGTTAAGGGGCTATGGATGGCTTTCAATGCAATACCGGCACTAATCCCAGTCTCATCTCTCTGTTCAAACAGCAAATTAATTGGCACATGCACCTCACTGAGGATGTTTATGGCATACTCTGCAGACACACACAGCCAAAGAGGTCATGTTTTGAACCTGTAAATTATTCACGCGTTTAACATTTTAAATAAACCTGCAGATTTATTGTAAATAGTACAGCATGTGCCTTTTTAACCAAAAGCTCAGCATCACACAACACTTTAATCTTCCATTTAAACATACACAGTCCTACAACACAGCTCAGTTCAGCTAGGAAAGCTACGTAATGAATTTATTTACTGAGGGCCCTGGCTACGCTGTTCTTAAGGATGTTTACCTACAGCAAGAACAGTGGCAGTGGTTCTGGTGTTGTAACATTTAATCACTTTAACCTGTTCTCAGCACAGTAATAGCAAGCAGTCATCTAGAGCAAAATGAAGAGACCATTTAAGGGACACTACATTTAATCACAATTGCATGAAACAGTAGACCAGAGGATCTCACACACTTAATACAAGTAAGGATTAGAAACTTGTTATGAGATCACTTTGATGTAATGTCTGCCCTAACTATGCCACACAATCCACCACACAGGAAGACTGGATGCATGAAAGGCATCGCACCACGTACTAACATTGCTTGGATTGAAATTGTTAGGTTTGGAAGGGGGAAAGCAGGGTGTTCTGCACAAATATACACTTGCATTATTACATTAGTTTACAGGTCAGAAACACTCCTGTAGCCATTTGTCCACATGCCAGCAGGCTCTTGTTTTAATTCATTTTTATACTGTTTGCTTTGATTTTACCTGGGTCAGTTGAAAACAGCATCATTACTTCCAGACACAGTGTGGTTTTTGTGCTACATGTCTTAGCCTTTCAAATTGTCGTAAAATCCCGAGCTGGTGTAACTGAGCACCCTTTATGAACGCCACAAGTTGTTATCAAGACGTGTTCAGATACGATTCTTCATTTGCCACAGGGATTCCTCGTTGCAATGAGATTCGAAGTTCCACACTGTTTGATGACTTACAGCAAGTGAAGGTCCCCTGAAGTTTGGAATTAAATATCTATGACCCAAATGAGCTACAGGTTACATAGCAACTTCTTGATCGCAGAAAGTTTGTCATTTTATTGCTGTTCCATTTATCAATGTGTGTCAAACCTTAGTCCTGTTACTTCAAAGGATCAAGTGCTATTTTTATTAAAGAATTTCAAATTCTCAACAAACACCATGTTCAGTAGATTTTTAAATACCCAAAAGAGGTAAATTTGGATGCTACTCCTGAACATGTGATTTTTCACTTATGGAGAGAGAATAATAATGTATTGTTGGTTAGTTCTGAACGATACCGAAACTCCTACAGCATCAACTAAAATAATATGCTAATCAAAACACAGACAGTGATACTAAAGAAAAAGAGGAAGGAAATCTGTATCGAACATCTGATCTTGAATTAAAATAGACCAGCAACAGTGTGTAAGTTTTCAAACAGATGAGACATTTAGCTGCTATCAGGTAGCATTCTGGCAGTGGTTTCAGAAGAATTATACCAAACTTGCACCCACTACACTTCACGTGTATTCTCTGACTCTGCAATTTCACTCATCTTAGACAAAATACTAAAGCAAGTCAATTCAAGTATACTAAAAAGGAATGAGAGAAAGAAGGATCTTTTTAAACCAAAGTTGCTTTTTTCATCATCTTCAAGTATTTTGGGAAAATTTCACCACACTGAAAAATTTCTCACTTACATATCTTGCTTCTAGCTTTAGATAAAACTAACCAGCAGAAGAAACAAAGTTGGAAACAAACCATTGTTAGCTTGTCAGACTAAATGCATGTCCTCAGAGGACTTCCAGTTCATTGTCTAAACTGCAGTGTTTTGGTAGCTTTTGGTGAACATATGAACTTTTGGTTGATTATCTAGACACCACTGACACGTGTAAAGATTGTTGAAAAGGTAATTATCTAATTAAAACAGACATCACCTGAAACGATATTTTTTTTTCTTGCTGTAAAACACAAGCAGCATATTAACAAGATGCACAAGCTCCTCTTTTTTGCCCATTCAGAATTTTTCATTTGGTTAGTAAGTAATGAGAAATAATTAAAAACTGATCTTGAAATATCATTAACAGTTTAAGGAATAAAGCTCTGCTATTTCCTGAATTCATTGCATGCCATCTTTAATAAAGGAGCTTATGCAGATCCCTTCTGCTTACTAAAATGAAGTCAGCTCGTGTTTTCTACATAGTTAAATAGCCCCAACACCAGAGACATACAAAATGTTATACTGAATTTTAATCTTTGTAAAACATTATTACACCACACACTGTTATTATAAATCTTTTCAATAACATCCATTATAGAACTCAGTAAAGAGCACTGTCTACTACTATGTACTGTCAAATATTTCTGGCAGTATTGGGAACTGACTACAGTATATTTCTTTTTTAAAATTAAGAGTTAACCTACATATTCTGAACTTGCAAATAATACACAACAGATTGTACTTTCATATAGGCTGCAGAGACATTCACTCATTTTTTTCTGATTTGTATATAAGAGTAAATTTTCTATAACAATATGAAAGAAAATTAATAACTTATATAGCTAGGATGCTAGTAGTTATTTATAATCATATTAATCAAAAGATGACTGAAAAATTCAAAGTTGATTATTGTGAAGTGCACAAAATCTAGAATATAAGGACCTTTCACCGTACATTATACTAAGTCAACATATAATAGAATAAAAGCTGTAAAGCCAAAATCTTTATTTAAAAATTTAGTGTTTCTGACATCATCTTCCACCATTCCATCAACTCTTCTTTCTCCTCTTCTTGTCTTTCAGACAATGACTCCAGTTCAAAATCAACCTGAGTAAGGGAAACAATCAAAAAAAATTGGTAAGATTTGCAGAGAGAGAGAGAAGTGTAGGCTTGTAAGAGTCATTTATTGAAAGAAGGTGTTGAACGCAGACATGGGGCTTAGGGAGGTACCTTCCATTTTATGTTTATTCCAAAGTCTCTCAGGGCTGATTTAAATATGTGCAATACTAGCATATCAGTACAATAAGCTTATCTACAAAACGCACGCAAGCAATATTTCCAAAAGAAACCAGACATTTGTCCAGTTTTGACTTGTGTAAACACATACTGTCAAAAAATATAGGTCAATGAAATTAAATTTGAATAATAGCCAGCCTCAAAAATCTTCTAGTATATAAAAAAAGGTATCATCATCATATTGCTAACACCTAGCAATGCAGGCCTCCAGCAGATCAAAACACATATTCAATTTTATGCCATCAAGAAGATCTAGGGTGTTTTTCTGACACATGGCTCAGTGTAAATACAATGTGCTAGCGCAGTATATCCTAGCATATGATACACAATAGAGAAATAAGCATTTATTAATGTTAAGAGTGGAATCCACACCTGGACAGAGGATGAATTAAAAATGCTCCCAAACTCTTAGATGCAGCCTAGGTCTTATTCACTATACATGTTGGCCATCTACACAAAACATAGCTCCATCACCATCTTTATACACAGAGCTGAACACTGGTTTCAACCTACGTAGGTAGTCACTTGACAATTTAGATTAAAAATACCAAGTCTCAATGAAAACAACAACATCTCTTACTTTTTATGTTGTGCTATCTAAAGATATCTTGTAATCTTTTGTCTGATTGGCTATTCACACACCAACCAATAAAAAAAAAAAAATATAAGTATCTCAATATTACCCCCTCTGTGTCTTTTCACTTTAAGTAAGACCAACAGGAGATTAAATGAGTTTACACTGAGATTACTCTCAGTTGCTTGTGCAGCAAGCACTAGAAGATCAGATTTCCAGTCTGTCTTCTAAATTGGTGTGTTCTGAAATATTCTGAAAAATCACCTCCTGCTTATATGTAGAATGTGAAGGGGAAAAAAAAAAAAGAGAATTTTTTTTTAAAATATAATAGATGATAAATCAACCTACACATGAACACTTACCACAACTGCAGGGCTAAAGGGCACAGCCACTTTTTTAGTTATTGCTAGATAGCCTGGTGCTGAGGCTGTAAGTTTGTAATTTCCAGGCACAAGCAATCTCCAGTAATCGCCATCCTTGGCTGTCGAGAAAAAGAAGAAAAAAAAAATCCAAATAAATATGTATAAAACTAATTACACAGTTTAGAAAAAGGGACCATACATTAAGTTAGAGTCTTTTGTATTCCTCTCAGCCCTTTCCTTTTGTCTGTCTGTAAGGATTCTCCTGTAAGGGCTGTATAAATATAGCATTACAGATTTTCTTCTTTCCAGGTAACCAAAACACAGATTTAAACTCTGAAATTGTGCTGTAGCCTCCATGAAAGATTTTGCCTCTGCTGAGGTTATAGGTTCTCCAGAACACTGAAGAAAAGGACAATATGGGACACTATTCTACTTCAGAAGCATCTCCCAGCCAATGTACAGATCCTGTGAAGTGTCTGAGTTTGTTTGGAATGCAATGTGAATTTTTAATGTCCGTCAGTATTCTGAAAATCCAAATGTAAATACATTTTATTATCATCAAATTTAAATAAACAGGACCACCTTTCTCAGTTTATTTTGCAGAGAAAGCTATAAATCATAATTTCCTAGAAAATTCCACGTGTATCAACCCTGAAGCATAATTATCTACATGTTTCAGTATCCAAGAAATGTCTAGTGTTTTTTTTCTTCTTTTTTAGCTAAACGAAATGAAAGTTTGATCCACTCAGGTCAAAGAAAGGCCCCTACTGAACTGAGTGTTACTGCAGATCATCTTGTTCAGTCACAGAATAAAAGCACATCATCCTCCTGTCTAGAAATGACCCTCTCCCATTTTCACTCAGACTCACGAGAAGTGGGGAATCATCTAATTCGTCACAGACTAACATTCTGATTTTCTCTACCTCCATAAAACATTGCAAGGCTGTTCTAAAGGTCAGTTAGTAATCCATTTAAAAGACTTGGCCATGCTCTTACTGCCAGTTCCTTAAATGCTTTTTCAGCACATCTGCAGCTACACAGAGCACAAAGGGAAACATTACTTAAATGTCTACAATTCACACGGTCAGAAAATGTCAGTAGTCAGTCCAGTTGTTCCCAGACTTTTCATAAAACAAAAAGGAAAAAAATACTGCTGCAGAGCTATGATAATAATCTATTCTAATTCCTGGCATTGGAAGAAAGCTGAATTTTAACTCATGAACAAAGGAGCAGGGGAAAAAAAGACAAGGAATATTTATCCTTCTTTTTGAATGTGCTAACATTCAAGTACTTGTTTTCCTCACTGTTTTGAAAATACATGACTTCCAGGCTTATACACACACAACAATGTGAGAGGATTCATGAATAGATGCTTTTTTGTACCATGGAAGCACGAGCTGTAGTACCGTATGCATCACTCACTCATATCTCAAAATACCTCTTTGCACAGCTTATTCCTTTTTTATTATCCCTGAAAATGTATTTCTTCTATACTTTTTGCCTTCTTATATACAGTGAAAGAAGGTGGCTAACGTTATCACAGATTGTCCTCCTGCTTGGCAGAAATGCTGCCCTCTTTGCAGGTGATGTGAGATCAAACACAAATCGCAGCCATCTGAAGGGTCTACCAGTCCTGTTCATAGTATACTGCATCTCTGTAGCAGTATAGTAAGACATATAATTGAGAAAATTACTGTAATGTAAGCTCATGCATAAAACAATGATATTTTATTATTGTTTTTCTAATTAGTATCTTGTGTAAACAACAAAAAATGTCATTCACGATAAGAAAGCATGGGTCTCCATGGAAGACTGCAAGTTGGCACAGTGCAAGCTACCTTTGAATTCATTCCTAGAATAAAGCAAGCACCACCAAAGAGGTGACATACAACTTTTTGTGAACACCAATATGATATTTTCCTCTTTTTACAACCACCCTTCAAAAAAAAAAAAAGTCACAAAATTGTAAACAGCAGAGAGAACTTATCTTCACACAAGGAAGTTATGTAAACTAAAAATCTGTCAAGAATTTACATACCAAAAAGTATGATCACATCATAAGTAATATAACAGTTTTAGACTAAAATTTAGCCCTCAAACTCAAAACAGCACTGCTGAGAGGACTTTAAATCCTGGCAGAAACACTACTTTCACCATAAATCAGAAGGCAAACTAAGCTTGAATAACCAAGAGCCACCAGAACCAATTCACGTCAGAGATCCATAAAGTCTAACCAGTCTCCAGCTACGTTGAGAGCAAAATATAAGAGAAAGATTCATGAAATCCTGCAGGCAACAAGCTGCTTGAAGCACAACATGCTTTCCTGGCTTCAAAATTGTCCCTCCCTTAAAGCTTCAGCTAATAAGATCTGAAACAGCTCCAGGCTGCCAAGCAGAGGGAGAAGCAGTATATTGTAGTACTTCTTGTTTTGATGAGGTACAACACTCACCTGACGTAATGTCATGGCTTATCCCCTCCACAGAAATTGTAGCATTTGCTATTGGATTGCCCTGAAGATCTTTAACAAACCCCTTAACTCCTCGATGAATCTACAATAAATAAATAAAGTCAGCATGGGAGAACACTGGAAAATTCTTAAGAAAAGATGGCATTTTCGTCAGGAAAATATTTATTGATATATCTAACGATGGATGTTATGGATCCCACAGTCTACATGCCAACAACTATCATGAATAATTACTAAACATCATAATGGAACAAACAGTGAAGAGGAAAAATAATCCAGCTGGTAGTTATACTAATTTCTCTCTGAAATACAAGCATTTCTCAGAAATGTGCAGCAAATCACAATACATGCGAATGCTGACTTGAAAGTCTTTGTCACGAGGGATTAATGAATGTGCTGAAAAGCTTTGAAAGGCAGCCTAAAAAAATAGATTTTTTTTTTTTTTTTAAAGTTTCATCAGCTGTAAGGATTTAGGGATAATAATGGACATAACTGCTTAAAAGTGAAATATTAAAAAGGTTGAATACAGGCACTTGGACTTTGATGGGCAATCCCTGTGTGAGATGCTTGAGCTCTCTACTGTGCACTCAAAACATCCAGGTCTTTGAGCTAGGACCACATAGAGTCACAATATTCCCCACTCTCTCTCTCTGTGAGAGAAAGGCGATGGTGGGTCATGTCCTAGTTCCTTTTTTGCCTCTTAAGCAGCATACTCCGGGCAACAGCTCCAGCAGTAGCCAATCTGCCTGTTCCCAGCATATATGAAATTAAAGCACCGATTTGGCAGCAGTGTGTGGAGAGGCCAGTCCCGCTGGTATTTCTTAAGTGTGGTCTGAAAGCAGGCTGAGCTCCTCAGAGGCAACAGGCTGAGGATCAACTACCTTTTCACAGCCTGAGATACGGAGCTCTCAATGCTGGGGAGAATGGGACATTCTGAACCTGTGCAGAGATGCATCTCGCTCAGAGCTTGGAAATTAAGCAGGGAAGTGCTGTGGAGTTTAGGCTTCTCTCTGGTTCTGTGGCATTTGAAAAGACTTGTGAATTGCACATTTTATTTTGAGATTCTGATGTTCCCCTTTACAAATCTATACGGTGTATTCAGCTCCTGTAATTTACTTCACCAGATTCCTCTAAGTTACACTGTGGGAGAAGCCTGACACAGATTGGCTTAGAAAAGCAGAAAGTACATATTTGTCCTGTCCTCAGCAATCACAGGGGAGCTGGAGCATAGAGCTGGACCTCTTATTCTGTAGGAGGATAAAAACCAATGCCAGATAGACCATCTGAACTTCATGGATAAAGCCAGCAGCTCCGCAGGAGCAAAGGAAGTTGGCAAAATAATCTCTTACACATTAGTAATTTTGAAAATGCAGTGACATCACAGTTTTCCACGAGTCAGAGGTAATTAACCCATGTGCAAAGGAGCTGAACAATTTGAGATGGATCCCATAATAAATGGGTAAAATCCTGCAGGGAAGATACAGCTTTTACCTCAGCCCACATACTAACCAAAGGGTAGAGCTGAAACATTTCAAATATTTCAGATTTCTGGCTAACGAAAGCATTTCTGCACAAATAAATTCCTAAAGAAATTAATGTATCACTTGACCAGCTCTGCTAACAAAAGTATGTTTCTGACTTCACAATTCCAGGTATGCAGCCACTAATGATATCAGATATATTTGTGATCTTTGACTACAATATCCAGGTTTCAGAAATTCAGAACTCCCACATTTGTTTGGAACAATCAACAAACACAACAAAAAACCCCAAACCCCAAAACCACACACAGATCTATTTCAGGAGTCTTAACTCCTAACACCCCATTAGCACAAGATTATCTAAACCCATGACTATGCTTTACAGTTCTAACTAGATTTAGTATAATTTTTAATGAAATGATCATACAGACAGCTCTACGCTGAATATCATCAGCTCATGCAATCAGAGAGCAGTGCAGTATCTACAGAGCCAGGTTTAGAGATGTCCCCTAATGTTACACTGAACTGCCAGGCAGCTACAGTCTAACCCAGCCATTTAGGGTTCCTATACATCCAGAGTGATTCACCTCATGCCTGTAGGCACACTTTGCTGTCTGTAGAGGGCAATCTATCTCTTTCCAGTATACACATCAGTGCTGGGGGGGATGAATTATGCACTCTGGTAATATGTGTTTCTTTTCATTGAGGAAGGCAACACAAATCTCATAAATTAAATGTCTGTAACAGCTTAAGTAAGGTAAGATAAATTCCTTAACATCTTTCTTCTTTTCCTCTCTTCCACACGCTTAGAAAGATCACACAGGATTTACCCCCTTAGAGACATGTAAGAATTATGGAGCATCAATGGAATTAATATGAAATTTTGAATTAGATGTTTACACAGCACAAAGTTTAGAGTTTTGCCATCCTTTTTTGTTACCTGCTCAATGTAATTGATAAGGGAGTTCTTGTTGTCCTCCCAGTAGCCCTTCAGAGTTTCTTCAGGTGGGAATTTTTCACAGCTAAGCTCCACTGTGATTTCAAAGCAGTTGCTGCTGAGGTAATTGAAATCCTGCATTCCTGCAATGCCAGAAAAGAGAGTTAGTGATGCATTTTGCATGGTTCTGAGAAAAACAGAGTAAAGGGGGGCATGTGAGATGCTTTTGAAAAAGAGGTTTATAAAGACTGGCCGAAAATTTGGCTTTTTTTCCTCTGAAGATATAGGCTTCAACTTGTAAGATTTTACAAGAAAAGCATCTGTTTGCTAAAGAATATTCTTTGTCGAGCTTCTCAGCATAGATTCCAAATATTTATAATTTTCCACCCCCAAAAAAATACAACAGCAAACTTCCTATAAATTTCATTTACAAGGATTTTTTTCCATGATTAGGGTAATTTTCCACCCACCCAAAGCCTCTGCAAAATCAGTAATCAGTACATTAAGAGAAGTATCATTACTAATGCAACTTTAATCATAAGAATTTAAAAATATATACAGTGGCATCATCACTAGGAATAAAAACTTGATGGGAAAGATGCACTCTCTTACATTTCTGAGCCCCTCCACTTCCTACATTGGCTATGTTCTCAAATCAGTCAATTGATAACCAAAGTGGTTTCCAGTTCTGTAACTGGATCAACCAGCTGGAGAGGGACTGTAGCTGTCCCCAGGAGGGTTATAAATATATTCTTTGCAGAAGCTGATGTAGAATTAGCTTTTGCCTTCCCAGTCTAGTTAGCTAGCAATGTCAGTGGATTCTTAAATGGAAGATTGAAAAGAAAAATGCTACCAAGCATTTTGAGCACTCCCATGGAGGTCACTGAGAAATTTAGAAGTGCTTCAAGCACAGCTAAATCGTTCAGCCCTATGTTACCACATGCAAGCTACATGTTAGACTAATATGAGAGACCAACGCAGAGAGTCTCTCTAATATGAGAGACTAATAAAGAGACTAATGCAGTCTCTTTACCAAAGCACTGGTGCTGCACACTGGTCCAGAAACGTCCGGAGAGCTGATGTCATACCCAAAAGGGAACACTGAGGGCAGCAAACAGATTGAGTCAGGTGGGATTTTGCCAACACATTAGGGTGAATCTATTTTCAGTCAAACAGGCAATGAGACTCCTAACTACTGATATGAACAGGGAATTTTCAGATTCCTAAAAGAACCTTTTAATTTCTAAGCCTTTTATTAAATGGCTGAAAAATGAGAACACAGAAGGCAAAGATGCTCCTGGGAGGGACGGCTCTGATGTCCCATCAGGCAGAATGCAGGATGAACTATTCAGCAGTACACATCGAGAGAGCACCAGAGTCATGAGTAAAATCCTGACAGCAGTGCTGACTGCCAGGCATCTGTTCCAGACACTAGTTAATATTGTTTTTCTTTAGTTTTGCCTTTCTTCTACAAGAAAGAAAGAAAATTCCATAAAAAGAACTGGGAGCTGAAGGACATGATGTAATTTTACTGTGGTGTAAATAACTCTTGACCATTACTGTTCCAGTTCTCTGGAAGTTTCTCCCTCCCTCCCATCTCCCAAAGCAAGGTGATACCCAGGGGCGCCCTAGTTTCTCAAGGACAAAATAAAGAAGTAATGTATTTTCCACTTTTGTCCACAATGCCCATATCCTATAGTTTGTTTCCCAGCTCCTGGCCTGGGCCACAGTTTCTATCTGTTGCTCCTGAAATAATTCAGCTTGCATCTCTGAGCTACAGGTTGTGATCTGAAACTCTGGGACAGAGAATGGGGTGAAGATAGCTTAGATCTAAACTGTGGCCACTACATCTGTAATCTGAAGGGCATCAGGCTGGTTACATATAATTACCATTTCACCTGCTTGTTCAATATGGCAATTAGGTGCAACATCCAAGAAATCGACACATTTCAAAAGATTTATTCAACTCTGTGGGAACTTTGCTGCCACTGGTCAAGCTCTCTAACTGCCCTATTCCTTCTTGTTATGCACATGGCATACATCACGTGCACACACACTGCCACACTCCCAAAGCCTCTTGTTTAAACAAAGGATAGCACAAAACTAAATTTCCTATACTTTAATAGGGACCACTTTTTGAAGATCAGAAAGGCTTAGCAGGCCCCAGATATAGCTGAGATTCATGCCCTTCACTGCTGACAATGAGCAGGACTTTTCTTTGAAACTGAGCAACACAAACACTCCTCTGTTGCACTGCTCCACTGTCCTGAAGTATGACAGTGTCTCTATGGTAGTACTCAAATAAATAAGCTTAGAATATGGTACAAAATTAACTTCTTCAGCTTTTTGAAATGGGAACTCCAACCTTCACAAAGAGCAGGGCATGCCCCTGGCACCCAGGCATCAGAATTACTCAGACTTTGAATTAGAAGCTACAGCACTAAGCTAGTTCAGCTTCTGCACATATAAAGACAGTAACTTTTAGCAGGACAGGATGAATTTGAGCGTTGTGCATAATAGAGAGAATATGTACCTCCTCCTACACATGTATAAAATCCTAAAAAAAATTACCTAACATTGCTTCCAAAACTGGTAACATGAAAGAATAAATAAACTGAGTGCCAAGAGCGATTTGAGAGTATCTGAAAATAAAAAGACACTTAAACAATAGCCTAATAGTACAGCAATGTAGGCTGCTTTGAAATGCTATTTTGTAATGACATGAATCTGATTAGACTCTGGTGACTCTGTAATGACAAAACAAGCAGAACAGGCATGTAACTAGTTAGCAATCCATTGCTATCTGCTCTCCTCATTTATATTTCCAAATAGATGTTCCACACAAAAGGTACATTAACAAAATATTATCAATGTTGAAAAGTTACACACTCAACAGCTAAGGAAATGCCAAAATTAAAGCTGTCTGTGCAAATTTAATTTGGCTTTCTTGTGCATAAGTGACATCAATTACATACTGATAGGGAGAAGACCAGAGTTAAAAATAGCATGGATTTTACGTGCAAGCTTGTTTTTTCCCAGGGTCCGATGCCTAAAAAGGCCTTTCCTGAACACAGAAAAACCACCTCTTTGCCTTTGCTTACAGCTCTCTGAAAAACCTATAAGGATCAACTAAATACAGATGACAAATAATATAAAGCAAGTGTAACAGGCATCATGGTCTCAGATTCAGCACAAAGACGATGTTGGGGGAGCTATTTTCTCCATGTCCCTGCTCCACAGAAGGTAGCTAAGCAGGTAACGGTGAGAAAAACCTCACAGCAAAGTGTATTAAGAGACAGAAGCAAGTGTCAAATATTCCCATACATCATCTGCTCTCTCTACCTCAAAACCTGAATGGAGAATTGACACCACACCTGAGGTTGATAGAGAAATTCTGAAGTTTGACAAGAGGGAAGGACAGAACACGAATGCAATGGAGGGTTCATCTTTACTTCCAATTTGAGGCAAGGGCTTCTACCAGACTTTTCTGCCACCAGACATTCAGCCTTGCTACTGAAAGATCCCAGGTATTCAGAAAAATGCGGGCAAAAGCAACCCATACTCACACAAGAGAGCCACCCATATATTATCCCTGCATACTGAGGAACCAATGAAGACTGCTGCTGGCCCACCATGTAGTGCTGTCTTTTACAGAAGGTAGAAGTTTCTGTGGGCGAGTGATACAGGACAAGAAATTGGTGCAGCACAACCGGAGGCACCCTAATATGCTCTATAGGACAACAGAAACTTTAGTAATTTATTAGAAATAAATATCAGCCCTTCCTAGGTCAGAGCTCTTGGTCTTAATAGATACTGTCCAAGTCAGCATCTGGGGAGAGCACAGCCTTTCTCACTTAGCATGGCTGTCCTCTACTCTCTCCATTTTCCTCCTGTCACCACTGCTCTGCTAAAGCCATGCACTCCTTTCTACATCAAACACAGCTCCAGTACCTACTCTCACCTCTTTTCTATCTCTATTCCCAGTCACATTGCTCCAGTTTTCCTTCTTTCTCTATAAACACGTGGTAAGTCATCTTTTATTTTGCCTCTGTTCAGCCCTGGGAGATAACACAGGGATGTGAGCCTAACCTGTAGATACCCACAGGACACTGAGCTACTCTTGCCCCTTCACAGGGCCCAGAACAGCCCACAGCAACCCAAGCCCTTGGCTCCGAACTAGAGCAGATACTATGGAGACAAGGTCTTCAGAGAGTTTCTCTTGATAAATCCTGAGCTCTGGTAAGGATATACAATGAAATACTTTTCCTAAAGCAATACAAATGGCTTTTCAATAGCTTATACCACTGCTAACTTTGAGTGCATTATCATATGGATAGCAAAAGGTCACTGATACAACAGATGATAACTTAAATACTACATTTCAGTTTCCAGACAGAGCTTTTCGGACTAAAGCTTCCAAGAAAATTTTCACTTGAACTAAGCAATGCTTAGTTATTTTCCTTAGCACTAGACATGGAAACAACAGAACTGATTTTGCCGAATTATTTTTGTTTTTCTTAAGTCAGCCTGTGGCAAACATTACCATGGAGGTTTTGTTCAAAAGTCACAGCTTGCCAGTGGATTTCTACACTTGGGAAAAAAAACAGACTCATGCTGTCCAAAGTATATTGTCATGTCTCAATTTTTTTGTTATCTGTACCATATCAGGATCATAGATCCTGGTTAGAACTAGGACTTCTGTCCACTAACTTCTGTACAAATACATGAGAAAAAGAAAGGGCTCACTTGGGGAATTTGCAGTCTAACTTAAAATAAGATCCAAAAGGAGGAAATAATTTCAACTTTCCAACAAGTTTTTCCAATGGAAAAATGTGCCTTTGGCATGTGCCCTTTAGTCGGAATCAAAGCATTTCATCAAAACAATGGAGAGACTGATTTTTATAACTTTTTCCTAAGGAGAAAGAAGCTGAAGTTAAATATGTTCATGTTTTTATAGTTAGTACATCGTTAAGATAATTTTTGGACTGAATTGAAACAAAAATTAACTATTAAGCCTCTCAATGTTTTGTTTATGTTGAGGTTTTTTCAAATTATGCAAACTCTGTTTTGTCAAGGGTGTTTTAATAGTTCCAATTTGAAGTCTGTTGAAAGCTTCACACAAGGGGAAACGTTTGCTTTTCAGTCATACGCAGAAATGTCAACGTTTTAGTTTACACCCAGTCCCTGGCACCTGTGGTACCACAGCAGAGGAAGCACATGCTGCTCCTGTGAAGATTGAGAGTAACAACTCTAAGTTTAAGCAGGTGACCACTGCCTGTGTGAGTGCTACCAGTCATTGTTCTCCTTCTAATTTCTTCATACAAGATTAATTATTTTCTTCTTCTAGTACCCCTTTTACTGTAACAGGAGCAGAGTTAAGCTACCACTTAAGCTGTCCTAATGCTTTGAGAGATTCCTACTCATTCCAGGCAAAAACTAAAAATTCATTCATAGACTGTAATTGAATAGTAAAAGAGCAAACAATACAATCGGTACGTGTGTTCGAAGTTATCTGGTACAAATCAACAAGGCCAATGGACAAACAAATCACTCCAACGTAGCTGAGTTTCTAGCTCAGAAATCCCCAGCTCATTTTTCACTCCGAAGTTTTGTCCAAGTTTAGCAGACACAGAAGACTCAAAAATTTAGATTTAGATGCCAACACCTTTTTGCCTCAGTTTATAAAGAAAATTACATATCAAATTTCTTAGTAAAAAGGAATGAAATGTCTCATTTCAGGCTACTCTTCTAGACTTCTGGAAAATTAGCATTGAGGTGGTGGTAATAGCTCTGCTGTTCCTCTTCACACAGAAGACTCTACCAAAGTCTGGGGGAGCACTACCTGGGCAGGAATCAGGCACTAATTAAGCCACAAATTATGGAGACGCAAGTATCTTCATGGCTGCATTTTATTCCCATGGAAATCAAAGGCCAAACTCCTATTGTCAATAACATTGCAAAACCAGGCCTCTCCACTTCTTTCAAGGTTGGATGCTTTCATTATTGAGGTTAAAATGAACAGTCAGCAGCCTGCTCTCTCTCATCAGGGTTTGCTAGGGGATTTTTTTATTGTTTTTTTTTAATTAAAAAAAAAAAACAACTCTTAAGCTCTCATGATAGCGTAGCAATCACTCACCCACTGTAGAATTAGTAAATCTGCAAACCTTGAGTGGAGAAACACTGTATAAAAAGCAATAAATGAGTAATATTTTGATAGGCATCATGATGAGCTTTATGGGGTTGTGTAGATGTACTGTCGTGAGTTAACTTCCTCTGATTTAGCCTTAACCACACCAAAAGTTGGGAATTAACCTGGTGGTATTCCAGTCTGTAATTAAACCAGTGAAAACTCAAGCTTAAACCAACCACCAGTGACACTGAACCCTCAAGCAGTGGGGCTCACCTCCTGGCACGCTGTACCATGCACCACCATTAGTTGTTCCATCCACAAAGCTGCTGTCATCGTCATTTTTACGACAGGGTGGTCTGTTTGGATCAGACATAGCAGGATTAAAAGAAGAGTAACTGCGAGCTAGGCTCTGAAAAATAGCATCATCGGGACAGGAGCTGTATTCATGAGCACTCCCTAGGGAGGAAAAAAAAAGTCCAGGAACAAAGATTATTAAGAAGGCAGTCATACCGACTGGGGTCACAACCTAGATTACCAGCACTGCACAGCAGGACTGTGCCTGGAAATTCTCTGTACATGGGTAAGTGATCTACAACATCACAAACTAATATAGCATTATCTTAATAACAATATTTCCCCAGTACTTCATCAATGGGGCAACCTAGTACAGGCAATTATTAAGGTGACTATTCATATCAATCCTAATATTTATGAAAGTATTCATTTCAAAGTAGACCACAAAATCTGAGCTGTTCTAGGCTTTAGATATATTTTTAGTACACACAGTACATAGAAAAAGGTCTCTTCCTAAAGAGTTTTACAGTCTGACATTAAAAGGATTTGCAACTAAACTGCGAAAAAGTAGATTGAAGGAATACAATCACAAACAATACCATCATCTCATGACCATTTCAGTCATGTGCACATCCCCTAGTGGCAGAAAAAAAAAAACACTAATATTGCTGTGTGCTAAATGATAACATCTCTGCCACAATGTGATCCTTTTTATATGGGACCAATACTGAGAAAGTGGAAACAATCATAGTTGTTTCTATTACCATGCTACCATTTTCAGAAATTCACTTTTTAAAGGTGCAAGTAGAGAAACCTCAGATCATACAGGCAGCCTAGACACATCTCTCTCACTTCAGTTAACAAGGTACAAACAGCCCCAGCTAATTTAAGAGCTAAGTTGACATGATTAAAACATCTGAGGGATCACAATTCCCTCAGGTATTACATCATTTTTGTGATATAACTCTACTGAAGCAAACTATCATCTTCAAAACTAGAAAACATGGTCATACAGTGACTAGCTTTAAAAATGTGATTAATATGCTAACATAAGTCATTGTAAACATCATGTCATTGTATTGTAAAGTGGACCTTAGGTAGCAGTGAAATAATCATAGAATGTAATTTCTATCTCCTACTATTTAATATTAACTTCTATTACATACCACTCCGAGTCTCATCATAAGGATAGTTTGCAACAAGGTCTCCTCCATGAAGATTGGCAGAGAGCACAAAGGGAATATCCATAATCCAGTGAATGACACCTTTTGTTTCAGGAGCAAGCTACAACAAAATAGCATTACAAGCAGTTATAAATTGAAAATTCAATGTAGAAACTTATTAAATTATATATAGAGGGCTTAATTATTATCACATATATCCTGTAAGACATTTAAATGAAAAGCAATTTTATTTTGGCTTCAGAGAGAACTGAATCAGTCCTTTACATCAGATTTATAATTATAAAATAAGTAGATTAATGTAAGTCTAAAACTGGTGTAAATTAGTTCAGAATAAGACCCCAAATAAAGCAATCTCAATCTTCTATTTCTTCCCATTATGGCTAAAAAAAAAGCGTACAAAATTTTAAACCAAGGAAAATAAACTAATTCAAAATAAATGTTAGTAAGCTTTTCTCTGCACAATAAGTAAAATTACTTCATTTAATAATTTGAATTTGAAGACAGAATATGGCTATTAAGGCCGCAATCCTATGGGACTGCAGTCACAACACTATTTTCTAGAACCTCCTCTGGGGGTAAACACAAGATAAAAAGTCCCTCCAGATATAGGCCTGTATGTTTAAGGCTTAAGCTTAACAAAAAATGCATGTATTATATGTGAGAATAGCTATCTACCCAGCAACGTAATTAAGCACAATACACAAGTGAATTTCTGGCAGTGGTAAAAAAGCAGAATATCTGCAAGAATAGCTTCAAACTGAGGGAGAAGGCTACACAATCTCCAGCCTTAAGAATAAAACATGTTTTGAGTGAGGAATTGTCTAAGGATTAAGCAATGTGGATCAAAAGGGTTTACTACAGCAAGCCATTTTGAGAAAAACTTCAAGAAGCACCAGATGGATAAATTTAACAAAATGAACAAAATATTTAGAAGAATGTGAATCATAAAGACCATGCACACATCTCTTAGAGGTTGCTAAGAGTCTGCTTGCATAAAAGGGAAGATGTGAGCATGTAAGTGACCCAATACTCAGCCCCTACTTACCTTAGGATTCTGGTCCACAGCTTTTTTCATGTTTTTCAGCAGATGGTTGTTTGGGCCACCTTGTTTCTCATTAACATAGACTATTCTATCAAGATCAGGGAAATTTCGGTTTAGATCTATCCCTTGGGCGTTACTTCGACCAACAAACCAGTCTTTAAGTTCACCAGGCTGAACGAGGAAAGGGAACAGAAAGAGAAGGGAGATGAGTAGGTTCAGGAGGTTATATATCAAGCTTTATATGGGTATATTTAGCCATACAAATTCAAATCATGGGTTTGCTTCTCATGTTCTCGAGAATAAGAAGGGATCAAGTGGGAGTAAAAACTTCTGAAGCACCAAGAGCTGAGTCACCCTATTTCTTCCTAGAGCTTTATGGGAAAAAACCCAACCTCTGTTTCATGGAGGGTCTCAGCCAAGAGGATCATTCTCATAGTGGCAGATCTGGACTAATTATGGGCAATATTACCAGCAGCATCAGATTTTCCAGTGCCTGCTGCATCTTCCCCCGAAACCTGGTTTTTCCCCATTGCCTTATGCCTGTGCTCATGAATTACAGACCTTATTTTAGTGAGCCTCAGAGCAGCTGTAGATTTATCAGCCAGCCTTGAGGAACATCTGCACCTATTTCACAGTTCCTCTAAATAGCTTCAAGGTAAAGAAGGACTTTAATTTAGCTAGGATTTTTATTTTTGTGGTGTCTGTCAGCTTCGTTCACTGCAGTGGTGACGCTGAATAAAGATGCAGTGAGGATTTTTGCAAAAATTTTTTCTTTAAGCTGATTCCTTAAAATAGGTTTTGGGTTGCATTAAGGAAATGCCTTCGGAGCGCATAGTCTTCCCTAGCTTGTCCCTGTAAGCTTTCAGTACTCTGTAAAGTAGATTTAATTTGATTACTGGTTTTAATCTCAGGGTATATTGAATCTACCATCACACACTGTGATCGAGATAATTCTAAATCAGAATAACAGCAGCACTAAAGAAAATTGTATAAATCACATGTAATTTGTACGGCAAACATGTAAAAGCAAGTGTACTTTGACTAAGGAGCAAAAGTTTCAAATAATATTATTACAGAATCTCTACAAAGAGAGATTTCAAGAAGTAAAACACTGCACCAATGTGAGGACAGCTTCTGCTTCACTGCCACGAGAGGGAGACATATGACTGAATATGGTTTAAAAGAGTTCTGCAGGTTGGATTTTTTTTTTAAAAGACTTCATGAGAATCAGTTTAATAGAGATCTTAGTAAGATTTAACTTATTTAATCACAAACAAATAGTCACAAAAAAAAGATTCGACATTTCCATAGTAATTTAAAAAATTAAATACACTGTAAAATTAAATACTTGTAAGATAAGAAAATTCTTCTTTTTTTTTTAGCATATAATACACACCAGAAGTTGTATACAACAGGGTCCTGTTTGGCCTCTATTTGCTAATTATGTGTTAACACATTACGTGTTTCTTGACTGAGTTGCCATCCTAAAATACATGCTAAATTTTCTTGACTAATAGCTTAATTAAAGTACCTCATGCCTGAAATTTAGAATCAAAGTTATTCATATTAAAACGATGGCTCACAAAATTTGCTTGTTTTGGGACCAAGCTCTGATGAATGTGACTAATTCATGTAAGTGCATTTAACATAAGAATATTCTTAAAGGAAACGTCAACTTTCCCTCTTCTACCACTTTTGAAACATCATGTATTACTAGAAGTTACTTGTTTAGGAAGCAGTTCAGTCAGTGAACTCAGCTGAAAGACTGCATGAAACATAAACATCATTATATTTTAAAATACAGTAAACTCACTTACAAGAGAGATGGCTATTTGTTGAAAACCCAAGCATGAAATCCTCCTTGTTAAACAGAACAAGCCTACTGTACTATTAGGAAATACTTCAGTTATGCTGTTCCAGTCAACAATCACTACCAAGAGTTCATGTACCTGTAAAACTGCTACTCCAAGCATCATTAAGATCCTAAGGTTGACATAGACATTGGTAATTATTCTTATATACGCAGCATTACAAACCTGGGACGCTGCCTTCTCAAAGCCATCCGGGTTCAAAGACGGCATGATATGGATACGTGTGCTATGGATCAAGTTGATAATAGTTTCATTTCCTTTCTGGTATTCATTACACAAGTACTGAGCCAAGAAGATAAGCAACTCCCTTCCGACAGCTTCATTCCCATGCATATTCCCAACATATTTAAACTCCGGTTCTCCTGGAAGAAAAAAGAAGAACATGTCTTAGAACAACACATTAAAATCACCCATGGACTACAGCATACAGCACACCTGAGATATGGGTATCAACTGGTCACAATATCCCCAGGAAGGTACAAGCCTCCTTCAGAAAAGTAGATTTCATTTTTTTTCTTAAACTCTTGCTAAACAAAGAATAGTTTTTATTCAGCTGTTTGCCAGAGGCAGAGAAAGAACACCAGAGGACAATATAGACTACACAGTATGCCAAAATAAATGCTAAGTACGGCCATTAACATTACTACTGTTGAGATCTAATGCAATTGATGCCTGAATACTACAAAAGAGTGTCTTGATTAGGAAGTTTTTAAATATATAAACTGACACTAACAGAGCTTCTTATCTTTAATATTCTAAGATTAGGTTAAGCTTATCACACTACACGTCCATTAAACCGCAATTCTTTTACCAAAGCATTGCCAGTGAACAGCTGTTGATCCTAATGATCTGAAAAATCTTATTCAGTAGTTGCTTTGGGTATTCAGCTCAGACTTTATGAAACAAATGCAATAACCTAACTCATAAAATGAATCTTTACCCTTTAACATTCCAATAAACAGTCCAGTATTAAATATATATATAAACATTCTACGTATATTAATGTATACATATATGGAATGACTAGACATGTATTTAATGTTGCTTTTATATATATTGTACATTCACGTCTAATAGTCAATGTATAATATTTATTTAATATGTATTCCATATACATTAATATGTATATTCAATATATAAATAAGCAGTCCAATATTCCCAATTGCTCATTAGCCACATTCTCATGACCCTAGGCATTAAAAACATACGAGATAGGTCTTGTAGAGCTGTGAAGGCTATACTTTTTGAAAGACTACATTTTGAGCCCTGATTCCAGAGAAGTTTTAGTATAATGTAAATACCTGAATGACATTTAAAGGATTTTTCTGGAACTGAAAGGAAGAATATGCTGGTTTTTGGGTTGAAATGCTTTTTCCTTATCCTTTTTCTTTTTAAATGCAGTTCTTTTGCTCTAACACTTTTAATCAAACATTCTGCTGATTATATGCTCTGACTAGTCTTTCAACACACTTTGCAATAGCCTTCAGCACTATCACAGGGGCAAAATCAAGCCAGGAAGTGTTACACAAACAAGACCTAAATAACTGCTAATCAAGCACACAGCCATATCTACTTACGACTCTTCAGCCTGTGCTTGTTAACCTTAATCCAGTGATAAATGCTAGTAGACACAGGGCTGTTAATACTGTGACTTCTTTCCTTCCAGCTAAGATATTTCTGTACATATGTATCATCCCTGAATTTTTTTGTCAGATAGGTTAAAAAGTTTTCTAGTTTCAGTGAAATAGCTTCATTTTATCTGATATACGCACAATGCCATTACCGTGACCAAACCCCTCCATTTCCTCTTTAGGCATTGAGCTCCTATTTATTGTTTTTTCTTATCTGTTAATACCAAGAAATGCAAAAGGTCTAATCATCAAGACCATGCAATCAACTCTATCCATCAACCTTATCCCATTAAAACAGATGGATACTATTTGATAAAATACACAGCACTGCACATGACATAGTCTCAGAATACTCATGTATATGTATACTGGCACACTACTTATGGGAAAATTGCTTCACAAGCTAGCAGGTGAAGTTGTTATTGCAGTAAATATGAAGACAGTTGCATTCTGCATTTGTGGTTTTCCCTACAAGATCACTAAGGAACCCTGAAGGAGAAATAATTTATCCTGATTTCCAGCCCTGTGCATTAATCCCCTGCCTTTCCCAATTGAATTTTACAGGCCTGGCTCAAATGAAGAAATAGAAACATATGTTTCCTATACAGTTATTGCTTGCCCCCCTCCCCAAAGTATCATTAACAGTGTTTAGAAAGGTTCATGAAACAGGTACAGGGTCTATAGGGAACCAAGAGTACAGCCTCATCTACAGCATATCTTCAGTGGTAATGACCCATCTCAAATGAGCATTAAAAGCTAAAAGGAGTTCAGGAAGAGGTAAAGAGAGTCAATGGAAATATGGAAAGTCTTTCCTATGAAAAGTGATCGAAGAAATCAGCCCTATTTTCCTTATGAAGCATAATAAGGGACAGTCAAATATACTGGCCATTGTGGCATGAAGGAATTGGTCTGGAAAGCAGCACTTCCCTACACCACAAAACAAGAGACAGTGATTTTCAATGAAAGGAAACAATGACTGGTTTTAGACTGATAAAGAAAAAATAACATTACTTGTAACAGAAAGTGTGAAAACAGTATTCAAAGAATCCCATTGGCAGTGAAGTATCAGCAGAACTCCAAGTTTCGCTAACAAACCAAGCAATTAAAAAACTAATCTTAAAGTTAATGCAAAAGAACGAAAAGGGGAAGATAGAGAGCTGAATAACAGCCCTGCTTCAAAATTTGTGTCCATATTTTAGCTCCCCAAGGCATTTCCTTACGTCTTTCTCTGAAGCAAAGGAATCTGTCTCCTATCAATCCTCTGGGTGTGGAGAACAAGGCTGCACAGTCCACACAGGTGGGAACTGTTCTCTGCCAGTTCCCCAGCGCTGCTCATTTTCTTAACCCTAGGCACAGCAACCAAAGAAATACTGGGTTTCTGCTCAGTATCAGAAGATATTGAATTTCACACCGTATCCCACAATTTTAGGAGAACTCTTCATCATTTCAACAGTGTAATTTACACCTAAAAGAACAATGGAAAAAATGGGTCCTTCTCCCATCTAAACTTTGCAGCTGCTCCAAGGGAAACAAACTTGATTTTTACTGTTCATTTCAGGGGAAACAAATTAATGCTACAAGCTGGCTGTGTGGCAATTAGTAGTTCAGTCATTAGTTGTCCATGCCTACCATGGCCAAAGTCAGGGAGTCCATTCTGGAAAAGGGACAATGCTGCTAAAGTCATTAGTTATCATCACAGTCCCCAAAAAGCTGAGGGAGTGTCCATAGGATACTATCTGCTGATATGACTTTGCAGTTAATGAAGACCTTAATTTGCATTTGAATTTTTGCCTTTGGTGTTAGAGTAAAAACTGCAGCTCAGGGTGTACCTTCTGGAAACCTTTTTTTGGAGTCACATTTACCTAGATCATTTCCTAATCATCTTTTACTGTAAGACAATGAAGTCCAAGCTGGAGGGCAGACTGAGGCCATTGCTCTGTTGGCTGAGAAGGGTTAAGCAAACCCAGGTGCCTGAGTTTTAGTGAATGACTCTGTGATGCAGCCAGCATCCCAGGCCTGCTGCAGCTCCCAAAGGAACCAGCTCCTTCTCCTCCTCCCCGTGGGCTGGCACAGACACCTCAAACACTGAGGATGCCTGGTAACCCATCCTTAAGCTGGAACTCCTTGCCTTATGGGTTCTCTGGCCTACTCATTGAATATCTCCTGCCACACCATCTCTAAATGCTTCAGCCTTCTCTGGAAAACAACCCTTGGTCACCTGTTGCTAGCACACTACTTAGCTAGAGAAGAGCTGCTCTTCCCGTTAATCTTTCACGAGCTATTTAATGCAGACCTTAATCGCCCTTCATAGGATTCTGTTATTGTAATTGCCTCACAGAATTATTTTTTTGATGAAAAGACTCAGTAAATCTCAATTTGATGATGAACTTTTAAACAGTTTCTCCAAACCAGTAGATGCACTCCTGTTCCACTGCAGAGAACTGGAGGTAGTTTTAAGGGAGAAGCATCTATTTTTTTTCTCATTTATTTGATCCCTCCCAAAAAAGGCAAAATTGTTTTAATAGATTCTAATGGTCCAAGATATGACAAACACAAAGGAGTATTTCCATTGCTTGAATATTAAAAATTCTTATTTCATTTTATTCATTTTCTGACAATATCTTTTCAAACTTTAATCTCTCATTCACAATAGAAAAAGTATGTCTTGTGTAACAATGTGAACATGACATTTATCAATGCTAAAATGTAATTTCAGCCCAGATACAGAGGTTTGTGACAACAAATGAATGGGTGTATACTAACATCTTTCAGGGCAAGTCATAAGAAATTAAATGAAGTAATCAAGTTTATAAATATCTCAGTATCTCTGGTGAAACCTCAGCCATCACATCATTATGGCTTTTAGCAGGCTTTTACATCCCTCTTAGATTGACTGCATGGTACATTACAACCTGATAAACGATTGAGGAAAAAGTATTTTAAAATGTCGTGCCTTTCTGGCGCCTGACAAACATTGTGAAATGTCACCGTTCGCTTCTGCAGTTACTGTCAGCTAAGGTCTTCTGCAGTTTCCTAGGAACAGCATGTACATCATTAATATTAGACATGTTGTCCAATTAAAGATGACTAACCACTGCCATTTTCAGGTCAGGCTGCATTTGTACGGTAAAGATGGTAATTTTCTAAAATGTAGGGACAAAAAGTTTAGCACCTACTAATCACATATACTATGAGTCAAGGTAATGTCATGCCACTAGTCCTGGTCTAATGTCAAGCAGTTAACTTTAAAATGTACAGTACTTCACTCATGGAAGTGCAAGCCATATGAAAGAAAAAAAAATAACTACTGGAAAGTTTAAGTGTTTAATGAACTGTTTTGCAAATCAGCCTCAAATACCTTTAAAAACTAGAGTCCTTCTGCTTTCCTGTATTTCTTACAGAAAATCCTGCATTTCTGAAATAACAGACTTAGTGTTTTTGATTACTTACTGTTGTTTGTAATTTTTAATATGGCAACCAGTAAATTTTTCTTGTAGATAAATGACATGAAAAATATCAGAACCCCTGCTGGCAAGAAATTAATTCATTAAATGTGATTGAAGACTTGCTTATGCTTCGCATTTTTTTAGTAGTTCAAAGAGAAAGAAATTCTCTGGAGATGAACTACATGGAAAACCAAGGATTATAAAATAGGTTCCTCCTTTGAATATGAAAAAAGTAAGAGAGGGAAAGAAGAAAATAAATGAGGAGGTGAGATCAGAAAGTGAAACAATTTGAAAATTTAGATTTCTAACAACCTGTAAAGTAAATGTCTGCAACCTGCTTCAACAGCATCTCAATAGAAACGTTGATCTCCCCAACTTGTATGAAAACCACATTGAAAGACAGAACTGCAGTGCAGTATTAATTTCTAAATCATTGTATAGGCCTTATATAATTTTATGTCGACATTTACTGAGATGTAGCATCAGTCTAACTTTGCTGAAAGACAAACCACTGGAAGTTTCACATGAAAGCAAAATGGGGCAACACAGAGGCCTTTGAAAAATCCAATCTTTCACTTTCTTACCACTAACTGCTAGAAAATACACTGAGAAGAAAACAAGAGGAAACGAAAATCAAGGATCTTTTGGCAATCTCCTGCTTTAAAAAAATGCCTGCATTTTTTAACAGCTATGATTCAAGACTGGTCTCAAACTCTTTCAGGAAATTTTCTTAGTTATTTGAACACTACCACTTAAAATTAAAGTTAACAATAAAGTCTGTACAGCACATTAAACGCTGAGTGAAAGCACACAAAGAACAGCTATGTTTCTGCTGGCCTTGACATGTACAAATTGAGATGTGATCACCATTCTACTGAGCATAAAGTCTGTCAGTTGGGCTTCAAAATAGGATCTCGTATATCTTTGTGCTGGAAATTAAATTCTCCAGACAGATTACCTCATACTCAAGGCAGTTATTTCCACCAAAAAGGTTCTGCGTGACTCCATGCTTCCTTCAGGTTTCCAACTACCCACTCTCACCCCTGCAGCTACAGAACTTGGCACAGCCACCCACAAGAAGCGGGCAAAGCATCTGCTCGGCTCCTCCACTCCCCACCTACAGCTCTTTGCTGACATATCCCTATGCTGATTTTTCCACAACACCCAGCTTACACTGAAGTGTTGCACAGTGTAGCACTGAATTTGGTATTTTGGGTAGAAGCCCACTTGCTTTACCAGAGAGTAGAACAGTTTCTGCCTAATAACTTTGTGTTACTGCGCACAAACTGATGGTGCTATCTAACAGAATTGATGATGATTCTTTAAATCATAACAAATCATTTGTAAAGCAAAACAAGTTCACTTATTTAATCAAAACCCTTAACTTGATAAGAAACACTGAAACGTGATATGCACAAAACCCTGATTTTGTGTAAATGTGTTAAAAAGTGCTCTCTGAAGTTCAAAGCAGATTTAAAATTCATCAGAATTTTAGAAGTAACAAATAAACATCTATATATACAACCAGATTAACCAGATTAGTTTGCATTGCATTGTATTTTTCATGCTCTAGGAAAACTGAATAGGACTTTGCATTTACAGAATTCATTTTATCCTTACAGCAGCAAGTATCATTAGCTCAGCATTGAAGATGAGGTTCCTCAGAAACCAAATATGAAATGAACTGTCCTGAACCGCCCTTACCAGTCTGTGGCAGAGTATGAGACAGGTACAGTTTTTTTCATCTCCCAGTTTTTTCTCTCACTGCTAGGAAAAAACCCGGATCAAAACATACCCCTGGGATTCTTTGTGAAGGACACTGGCCATACAGAGATGACACAAGTAACTCTCTATATGTCCTCTGTGATGCTGGGTGTGAGATACAATTGATTCAATTCATCTTTTCCACTGCGCTCAGTAAGGCGGGGGGGCTTTTCCATTTATAACTATGCGTGACCAAGTGAATTTTCATTTCAAAGACACTCAATGTATCCCTCCAGTTTTGGTTGGCACATAGAGCAAAGATATTTTTTTAATCTGTCATGAAAACAGACCTTATGATGAAGAGATAGTTGATGCATAATTTATACATGTATTTGTGATGGTTCCTCATTAAGTTCACTTAACAAGCCTTCTCTCTTCAGCAAACTCTAGAATAGACTTTTTCACTTCAACTACGGAAGTACCTGCCAGCCATCAGAGCACTTCAAAAGGACTGAGCTCATCTATCTTATTCCTTCTGCATGTAACAAATATACAAGAAATTTCAAAGCAAAACTAGTTCAAATGCCTGCTACCAGCAGGATACACATTGGGGCTCTGCTTTTTCTCATGCTGACTTCAGGAAAAGAAGAAATAAAAGTCAGAAATAACCCATTTATTTCCAGATCCCAGACTCTGAAATTCAAACAGGCAAGCGGAGATGCTGGACAAATAAGGTGAAGAAAGAAAAGTAAGCTCTCCCTTTTTACTGGAAACAAACAAACAAAAAGTCAACAAAAAGATGTAAATAATTCTTTTCCAGTAAGTTATACAGGCCCAGATCAACATTGCCATGTGGCTTCCCTCTGCCAAATGGGTGGCCAAAATGCAGCCATGAGCGTGCTCAGAGGCTATTTTCAGGCTGGAATTGATGGGCACTGTGGCTTCCCCAGCAGCGCCCAGAGCAGAAAGCAAAGAAAGCAGAAAGAGGGCTGAGGGTGTGAAGTCAGGCCAGGGCTCCCCCTCTGTAGCATCATGCCTCAGTACTTGCTGTGAGGCTGTGGTTAAGGAGGAAAGCAAGCTCGGGCAGCTTTTGGAGCTGTGCTGCCTCAGGCCTTGGGCTGCATCATCGTGTGCGAGGGAAATGCACTCACAGAACCCACCTCCACCAACCAAAACTCTTCATATTTTCTCTCTGTAGAACAGAGCTACTGATGACTGAAAAGGATTACAGTTCCCATCACAAGGAATTCTGGGTCCTTGGGAAATGATATTTTCTGTGCTTAAGGATCTAGGAATAACTAGCAGTAAGCCCCCAGACTTCCTCCCTTGATTTCCAGGAGGCTTTCTTAGGCATGACAATGGCACTTGTTACTTCACATACTGGATACTTCTTCTTTATTGATAACTGGAACGTTATTTTATTCCACTGCAGTTTTATCACAATCTGACACTGTGTGAAAAAACCTGTGGGCTGCAGATCTGTGACTCAGACAGATGATGCTAGAGTGCATTGGTCATTGCTAACAGATGGAGAGGGATAAAATCGCCCCATAAATGTATGTCTGTAAGAAGTCCTTCGTGTAGATAATGTGTTGCAGAAGAAGATTGGCTTTTGTGCTGGCATATTCATTTAGCTCCCCTTGCTTAGATGAGCCCTAATATTTACTGATCTTAGCTTCTGTGATTATTGGCCATGGAGTTTACTGAGTTATAAAGTGTCCTTTTAAAATCAATTACATGAAGAAAGACATAGGCAAACTGTGAAAGTTAATTTCACTGTTACCTTGCTCCTTTGTGGAAAAAAGCATATGAAAAATGGACTTGTGATGACTAACAGAGGACACCATTCATGTCAGAACATAAATGAACTCATTTATGTCAATATCCTCAGAAACCAACAAATACCCACATAGCTTCTTTTAGTCCTACTATTATTTTAGCATCAACATTTTGGTATAAAGAATTTTTTAAAACAGAATTCCATTATTTTAGAAGTTAGAGTGGGGTCTTTTTTTGCCAGAAAATTGCAGCTGCACTGTAGGTTTAAAAACTTGGTAAACTGTGTGAAACCTTGATTAAAAAGTGGCTTATTGAGATCTGTTCCTTTGCTGCACTTCAGCTCCAGGCTGATTTTAGCAGCTAATACTGTCCCAAGTTTCTGCATTTAAGGCATGAATGATATGTGATAAACAGCAGGAAATCTTGCTCGTACTTGTTTTTAAGATAGCAACGGATAAATCAGGTCAGTAGGAAGCAGAAGGAAAAAAAAAAAAAGGTTAAGTGGGAAGAGAGTGTTCAAGATTGGTAGTCCAACACTACATCTCCAAACATTGCAACACTGGGCTTCAGAATTTTTCAATGGTATGTAAAATTTTATTTTAATTTGGTATTGTACACCTTAGTGATGTATTTATAGCCAGTTTAGCTAGAAATGTAGACCTGGATGCTTGGAGGGGGTCTATCTCTTCACACTCACATAAATTTGAAATATAGATACCTTTTAGAAAATGTCCCCTATATCACCTTAAACATAAAAAAAAAAAAAAAAAGGTGATGATTCCTAGCAAGACAGCATAAGGAGAAGAAGAGAAGAAGCTAAACTGGCACAGAGGGTAATAAAATCAAGCTTCATGCATAAGAGGAAGAAGTGAATCATATAACAGCTTGTTGACTGAAGAATAGTGATGGAGATGACTGAATCAGACAGATCCTTTATCTTGGGGATAAAGATGGGAGTGCATCCAGAAGGCTTTCAAGAGAAATTTTGCCTTTAGATGAAGGATCTTCAGACAAAAATTCCCGTATGGATACCGACCCCGACACTGCAAGCCGCAGCACAGCTGTATAGCTGTGAGACACAGAACAGCCTTCGTAAGATAGAAACAAATGCTTCACAAAAAATCTGTAATGGCTTTTAGGTCTGCCCAGAGACACACATTGTCGTGTCCTAAAAACAGACAGCTTTTTCCTCATATAGGGAACAAACATAAAAGCTTGGTATCTTCTCAGCTTTTTCAGAGCTTCCACTGGGTTTTCCCTCCAAAGAGTAGTACAGTTCTGCGTTAAGAGAAAGGAGAGAGGGGTACCTGTTTTCCATATGATCTACAGTCAAGGACAACAGAAATCACAATCCTGTCCCTGAACAGCACCTGTAAGTGCAGAAAGTGAAGTGGTGGCTGAGCAGCTAGATATTTTATAATGAGCTCTATGTAGAGCAATATAGCATTGTGTAATTTGATATAAAATGAACTTACCTAGGGCTTATTCTCATTGCAAGCAGAAAGGTTAGTTCAAAGTAACAAGGCACGTTCCTCACAAAAGGGCAAATAACAGCCATTTCCTACAAGTATACCTACTCTGCCTCCAATATGCCAAGCACGTTAAAGTGCACTGACCAGCATGATCAGAAACTGAGTAGCTTGTCCTAGCACAGTCTAATTATTTTTCCCTCTGAGCAATACAAAAAGCTACAGTAATACATCTTTTGTGGTCCTTTCATCTCACTTGAAACTTTCTTTCTCTTTTATGTTACTAGCAGTACATCATACAAGCTCTTTCCTGCCAATGCAGGAGGAAACATCATGTTAGTGAAAATGTACATGTTATCTAAGGGCAAATTCTTTCACTAATAAGAGTCCAAAGGGCTTTTGTTACTGGTATCAGGGATATCTGGCACCAGTTTGAGTGTATGCACCACAATTCCTGTGTAGTCATTTATATTTTTTATTAAGTGCATTAAAACACTAGAAGTTGAAATATTTTGTCATACTTTTGTAATTCAGACCAATATTGAAGCAGTGAAAGTGGGAGGCAAACTGTGCCCTACCTTCGAGATTTATTGCAGTTTATTTCAATTTTATGCAGTGTAGAAGGCTGGAGGGGTATAATGAAAAAGTATAACAAAGTCTGGCACTTTTTAAAAAGCTGATTTCATGCATTTTGTACATTTATTTATTATCAAATATTCTGAGATTGTTGCAATTACTTTTCTCATACATACTGTCATTCTTCATGGCTAGAGACCACATGAAGTAGCTAAGTAGACAGCCCACACAGGAGAGCAAAATACAGCCAAAAGGACTTCCTCAGAAGCCCTACAGCAATATTTTCTCTTTGAAGTTACAGGCATTTGGAGCTTTTTGAGAAGAAAAAAATCTCTAATGAAGAAAAAAGGAAGTCTAGGAAATACTGATTCCAATCAAATAGGAAGAACATGTGGTGTCTGATCCAATATGCTCTTCATTCAAGGACAATAACTCAACAGAGGGGAACAGTACTGGGTAGTGTGGACACAAAATCTTTTTCTGACTCTGTATACACTGCTCTACTGTTGTGTGTGTCCCCTCATTGAGGGACTTGGGCACGAAGGAGGTCATCCCCAGGTCATGAAAATATTTTTCATGTTTCTGTTTGCTAACATCTTCTTAGATCTAAAGCACACTTCTAATTTTAACTAAAGAAATTGCATTTGCAGATAGTCAAAATCATATGAAAAGACAGATTTGGCACAGTTCACAAACAAAATCAAAACCACATGACTCCAAGGGAAAAAGTAACTGAACCCTTTAAGAAGTGACCTTGTACTCCCTCTTACACCTTATGATTCAGTAGTTCATTCTTATTTAATCAAACAATCTGAAAGAAAAGCCTTTGTTATCAAGTGATTATATTTTTGCATTAAAAGACAAACTTAAAGCTGCTTGGATTGTTTGATAACATATTAGCTATCCAGTCTTTGCCATATTTTCTACTTTTTTTTTATATGCATTTTACTTTACATTCTCTTTCATCCTAGCTTTAACTTTTATGATCACAGCACGATGACTGCCAAAAACATGTTTCACTATATTTTTTCCAGCTGTCTGCTAAACCGTAAAGAAAAAAGAAGTAAAATAATCTAAAAAATTGTTTTCAGATTATAGGAACACAGAAATGGGAAGGCAAAGGGACTGAAGATTACCACATTGCCCATTAAAGACCACACTTAATGAAAGGCAACAAATTTGGGAAAGAGCAGCCAGAGCATAAAACTCACCAAGACATGCTACTAACCCAGCAGGTAGGAACAATACTTTCTCCCAAAAACACCCCAGTGGTATTTGAGTTGACATGGCTCTTCTTCTAACCATAACAACTTCTACATTTATACGATAAAGACATTTTCCCGTTTAACTTTGCTAGTAACAAAAACTACCATTGAAATTACACCAAGAGCTCAGTTTTATCTTCTTTTCCCTTTATTTAGCACTTGAACCAGTGAGGCACATTAAACATATGCTTACCTTCAGCATAATAGCATCAGAGGGGTTAGTCTGGAATATAAAGTCAAGCATATGCTCAGGAGTTTGCCAGAATAAGGCATTACAGTCTCATGCAAAAGCAACAACATTGAGAAGAAATTTTCCACTGACTCCTGTGAATTCTGGATCAAGTCTTTATTTCTGAAAAAAATTCTTTCTGGATGAAATTTTTCCATATTTGGTTTCTGTCCACATTTAACTATTTTATTTGTCACCTATTTATAAATTATCTGGGGGTAAAGAACATATAGGCCCTATTAAGACAACTTTTTTTTTTTTTTTGCAAAGATACTTTCTTTGTACTTGTGTAACCCAGAAAACAAATTAATTTTTCATGTTAAAATTCTACAGGTGGCTTGTTTTCACTGAGGTGTTCTCTTCAAACCAGGTATGAACCAGTAGATTTATAAAAGCTTGAATACTCCATATTGCAGTAGGCAATATGAAATTTAGAATCATGACACTTTGAAAAGCTACTCAAAAAGGTACATATAAAGTACCAGTGGGAGGCACATGGTTGTAGTGGGGTGTTAATGCTTAACTGTCTGCTCTGCAGACCCATATCTAGTAATCAACTGTAGAAAAGCACACTAAGGTTAGTACAATATCAAGCCTTTCTTTGTCTAATTTTGCTTAAAAAGGGAGACAGAAAGTAAAATTACTTTTATATTATACTACTGCTATGCTAAGCCAACTATTTCGAATTCTTCAGTGTTACAGAATGACATATTTTTACAGAGAGCAAACAAAGCAGCCCTTAGCAATAAGGCTATGCTGGGGACACATGTGTGTTAGGCTCTCAGGGTAGTATGTATTTCCCCCACTGGACATGGTAGTCCACTACTGTAACCCCATGAAAGCAATAAACTCAAAACCAAGGTTTGCTCATAAAATATTTCACATCAGGAGCAATGCTGTTATCACATCTCATGCTACTCAGAACACTTAGATCCAAATAATCCACTCAACCTGTCAAAGGAAGCAGGATATGAGGGCAAACATAAGTCTTTCACAGCAAGAGGAAAAAAAATAGCTTAAAACTCAAGAGATAATTTCAGAAACCATAAGAGTTTCCTGACTAGGAACGGCTCCCAGACTTCCATCAAGATGTTGTTCTGTCACAGCTGCATAACTTACAAACTACCAACCTAAAACAGAATGCTGTGTAATGTAGGAAACCAGAATTTATCAGGCTTTCTGAGCTATGTGTTATACACGCCTGTTATGAGCGGTTCATGCTTTGGTTTACAGCTCTTTCCAACCAGGCAAAAATAGTCTGACCATGATATTTTTTTCCCACAAAAAGACAGACTCCTATTTTAGATTGCTTGTCAATGGTGAGTGGCTTGAGTCATGTATAGAAATATGAAAAAATCAATATAGTTCACTGTATTGATCACTGAACAATGGGCATTTAAAAAAAAAAAAAAAAAAAATTGGTCGAACACAACAGCCCTCTTTCCCAACATGTGCGCAAGCATGATTACCAGGGATAGTCACAGTGCAGAAAGCCACGCAGGGATCTTAACCATGGGTTACTGAAAGCTGCCACCTCAGCAGTGCGAGGCTTTCCATAGAAGTATTAATACTATTATCACGAATCCTTAACAGTTTCCATGACAGGACAAACACCACTGTGCTATCACTGAACAAACAAAGATTGTACCTGCTCTCAGATCATTTCCTATCTAAACAAAAGAAGAAAAGAGAATAGAAGCATATGGCAAGCACAGGGCAGTCGATGATCTTATCATAGATCTCATTAAGCCCTTTTCCTCCCTTACCTTGGGGAACTGCTGTGACAAAAGTAAGAGTTACGGAGAGGTCTGAAGAAGGGCATCAAATCATGGTCTCTGAAACTGTTAGGGGGAAGTCGTTTGCTACCACAGATGTCACCACAGGAGCAAGTACAAGGAAGGTGGTTTGAAAATTTGCTCAGTGGACAACAGAAGTGATCATTAATGGTTCAGAAGTACAAATTAATATTTTAATGTTCACTGATATTTTGGCAGTTAATGTCCCAACAGCAACAAAATCGAATACCAAGCCTAAATGATGCTCCAAGCCTTTGGACCCAAAGAAACCTACAAAATAGGCAGAATAAGCAACTTTTAGCTCAAATAGACACGTGAATATAAATACATAAATAATAAATAATTAATAAATACAATACTAAATGAGCAGTTCGTTTTGCGATGTAATGGAAAAAAAGATGAAAAAACAGACAGTTTGCTATAAGGAAAGCAAGACTGTCCAAACCAAAAAACAGGTCATTGTACAATTAGTATAAAAACAGGTGAATTTTGGCAGAGGGAGAAATACATAGCACTCACTTCTCATCGTGCTGCAATTGTTCCTGTGTATATTGTTAATATGTTTCCACTAAACAAAAATTTAAGAGTGTTATTATAACATTTTTTGAAGTCTGGGCAGCTGTACTGCAGAGCTCTTTCTTCATGGATTTTCAGTACAAAAATACGCTAACAGATGTCATTTTGGTATCACATCGATGCGCATGAGAGAAAGCAGGATGACATGTTATGTTCAGCTGCTATTGGCTTATCACTGGGCTTTATAGCTATATGTTTCTATTTAAAGGAAGGAAGTAAATGTGCTATTTTACGATTTTATTTCAGGATTGCTGAATTGTCATTACACCCACACAAATCCACCTATAAAGGAAAATGTAAGTTTTATGAGAAGAAATGTCACACGTAGTGAACATAACATTTTTTCAGGTAAATTAGACAAAACTAGAGAAGAGAATGTGTTTTCATTATGTCTTTGATGTGTAGATTTATTTGAATCCCATGAATATTCTAAATCTCAACATACAGAGTGAAAGACAACTTTTTTTTTTTAAACAGATAAGTGAAGAAGCCAGAGAAGCTAGCAAGGTCTACACGGATATTGTGTATTCTCTTCCTGTCAGAAGATTTTGCTCTAAAGTATCCTTCAAGATTTATCCATTTATTTTTAAATAACTAACTCCTGACACCCTTTGTAAACTATTCTGCTGTCTTATGAACCTTACAGGAAATTTTTATTTATCACTTTGACCACTATAACAATTTCTTGCAGTGAGCTACTTGATACTTGTGTCAGTTGATGAAGATTTCTCACTGCCATTTTCTTTCACTTCTCCTTTAATTTATAAGCTGCAAAACATCCAGTTGTACACAAGCACCCCATCTTGGGCAAAAAGGTGGATGCGAGAGCATGAGTGATGTCTGCATTGCCTTTCACAGCTGAGCTCCAGATCTGAATCAAGGGTTCAGGATGAGGCCATTTGAGCCAGGAATTGGCCACATCGCTCAGAGGGCCACCACTCCAGTGTGACACTACAGACAGGCTGAATTAGCTGTCACGCACCAGAGCATTCTCAGAAAGGTGACAGTCGCCAACTGGTGAAATTCTGCAACTTGACAACAAAGCACCAGAAAAAAGTGGACTTGCTGTTCACAGTCTCCAACTGTGGTCTATGTGGATTGAAACCCTCTTCCCGTGCAGAGTTTTTAGGCCTTCTTCCTCAACTCCATCTCTCTTACAAAGTGGAAATCCTAGCTAGAACTAGACAAAGTATCTTTTTCCTATGAGTCAACAACTTGAGTCTGCAAGCATCCCGGAAAGCCAGTATCCAAGCACCTGTCAAAGGAACAGGTGTCCATGCCACACAATTTTATTTTTAATCTGCCTGTTAAATTAATCCATAAGAAAGTAAATGCTGATATTCAAATTTATTATGAGAGTTCAGAGTCATATCTTTCTTAATATGCAAATTAGAGTCTGTTTCAGTTACTGTTTGAGTCTGCAAACACAAAAAAGTAGTTCTGTCTTTTTTTGAAGGGCTGGAAACATTAATTCTTAAAAAAAAAAATTGGTTCTACAGAACATGGAAATGTTTTAGCACCTCTCAGATTTGACAAAACAGTGTCAAACCAGGTTGCTTCAAATCCTGCACCAAATTGTCTACAAATTAAAGAAGCATCATTGCCTGAAGCAATCAGACTCCCATTCAACACTGCACTTAAACCTCTTTCTGATAGTGGGCAGAAAAGTAGCCTGAACTAAGTTTAGAGAAGACCTGGCACAGAAATCACCATAGTGGTTCACAACAGTGATTTATTCGTTTGTTTATTTATTTTATGTTTATTTATTTTAACTTCAGTACCCACTCTTTAATAAAAGGAAGGTCCAGATGTTTGAAACTGAAAAACCTCCGCACTTCAAATGTATAAGCACACGTGTAAGGAGTACGTGAGTAAGATCTGGATAAGTAACAGTTCCTATTTTTTAATGTTTTTTTTTTCATTACATCTGGAGCTAGCTGTATTATTTCATATAGAAAGAGGATTTTGCTCTCTGGAACTCTGCTGTGCTAGACTTTTTGTTATGGTTTAGTTTGGTGGTTTTACTCTTTCAGTTTTGGGGTATGAGAGCACTCTATTACTCCAAGATCTGGCTGCAACTCGTTATCAGTTATAAAGTAATAACAGACATAATGATGATGGACACAGTTGAGTATGGGTGGCAGCAAACCACAGCAGTGGCAGACTGCTGGTGTAATGAGCACCCATGTAACACAGATGTGCCTTCCATAAATAATTCACTCTGAAGATACACTGTTTTCAGGAACACTGTACATTTCAGAGCACTGAGGCGGCAAGACAGATTCCCCATAGAGCACCTTTTCTCTGTTAGATGTATTTTTTTCTGTCAAATACAAGAAATTTAGATTTTACTTTGGCATCAGTATTGTATGCCTGGGGATATTGGATACTGAACCTGCCACATTTTGCTGGCACAAATTCCTAATGCCATTTTTTTCTTATACAAACTCTGATATACATAATTTCACAGAATTATTCTGGAAGAATAATTTAGCAGACCAAGCTAAACTCCACTTCTTCAGAAGACCTGTTCAATGCAAGTTGCTATACTGTCACACTAGCAACAGCCTTTTAAGGATCCTGACAACATTGTCCCCCACTACGCAGGGGAGGCTAGGTATGGGATTTGGGATCTATTCTACTCTCTGTTACATGGCGCACTTCAATTGCCTTTAAGAGGATTTGCACTATAACTTCATTTTTCAAAGTAATGAACACTGAGATACAGCAGAGAGAAGAGAGAATTTATTCATATATGCCCTATAGTATATATGGTTATCTACCAGAGAAGCAAAGATTTAGACACTAGGAAGAGAATCTATGACTTGTTACCACCATGCCTAGTATGCTACACCTAATTTGCCCTCAAATCTCTCCACTGCATCTATACATTGCAGAAGCTACCCACAAAGCAATGAAGTAAGTATGGGACAGTTCAGCAAGCCAAAAGCATCCTTATCAAGGTTTATATAGCAGCTATAAATGCTACTTTACATCTTGGTGCACACAAACTTTATTTCACGTCATAACGGGCTTGAAGTGGGTATAGAAAAGTATGCTTTTTCTCATTTAAAAATTGTAAGGCTAAGGTGTTATAATTATTTTCATCAACCATTTCATATATATATATATATGGTGTTGCATTAAGAGAAAGTATGTTTCCTCCAAGAACTTCCAAGTACTCATCTTCCTTCAGAAACACTTGTGGTTTTTTAATTTATCTTACCCTTCTACAGACTGTTAGAAATGGAAGAGAAAAAAGAAGCATATTTAAACTACTAACTTGGAGGAGAAGGAAAGACCACACCTTTAAAAAATTCTTAAAATTAACAAAATATTTAATACACGCTAGGATTTTCCTCTGGAAATCACTAGGGAAATATGAATGCTGCTGTGCTTCTGTAGCACTTACATATCCTTCATTTTGGGGAATGGGAGGCCAGAATTTCCTGAGGTTTAAGTACAATAGAGAAGATAATCACACTGGACTTTTTCTACCAAGTCAAGTTAAGTTCAGAAGTTATTGCTGACTTCGGGGAGAGTTAAGCTAAGCTGCCGTAAGAGGTCGATTAATAAAGGCAATTATAGAGAAGAATACCAGACCGGGATAAGCTACCCCAGGCAGACAATAAGATGAAATAAGAAATAACATACCATGTCAGCCTCTGAAAGGCGTGAGTTCAATTCTGCTGCAAGGCTTGTAAGCGAACAAAGGGAGTAGTCTCACAGCATCGCAGTGGCTGGAAAACAGCACTTTGAAATTCAGTCACTTACCCAGAAGGCTATTCCATGATTCAAACTGATGTTTTTGAAAACAGCAAAGAAATACTTTGAAGAACTTGGAGGTCCTCTGAAGTAAAAGTGGAGGGAGAAGGAAGTTGCACTGCACAGGATCCAAAGAGAGGGAGGACAACAGACAGGAGGTGCAAACTTGGCAGCCTGCGCTCAAACAGTGCTCTCTTCTGGAGCCAGAGAGAGAAATAGAGGCGCCAGGTGCTGAGCAACACAGACGCATGGCCCTCAAGTGAGCAGTGCCTCAGCATTACACGTTCCTGGAGATGGGACACCAGCCGGTCCACTCCTAGTGCTGCCCACAAACTCGGTGACAGGCAGCACCAGGCTACAAAGTTAATGTTTCCATGACCTCTTTATAACCTAATGACCGCAGCATCAGCTTTCCATCATCATTCACCCTGCGAGATGACACCACCCGGAGCACCCTGCTGTTTTCACATCATCCAAAGTTGCAAAGAATTGTTATGCTGGTAATCAGAAGGGGAAAAAAAAGGTGGGGGGGAAAAGTCAGCATTGGTTTATCATGCTACAGACCTAAGAAGACTGACAGGCACTGGCCTAGGAACCAACGGGGAGGGAACACTTCTAGGAATTTGCTCATATTTGTTTTCATAATTTAAGTTCCTAACTTGAATATTACTAGATTATTTTCCTGCCTTTTTTTACATGACTATTCTCTTATTTCATGTTTTCACCTTTTTCTCATAAACCATCTCCTCACTATTAAGTTTACACAGTTTATTACTTTGTCTCTGATTAGGTATTCCAAACTGAAAAGTAGTTTCCATATGTGAGCTCACCACTGCTTAATCATAATCCTTACCCTTTGGTTTCCATCCATCAGTCCTGAAAAATACTCCATTTGGCACAGTAATTAGCATCTATTCACTGGAGATGTGTTGGACATCCAAGACAGCAGCACCTACATCTCCCAGGTTACTGCCAAACCTACACATTTACATTTATTCTCTTTATGGCCTTAGCAAGTGGTAAAGTATAACTAGTACTTAGCCTCCTAGAGGACCATAATGTTGGGGTTTTTTCCAGGTGCCAGGAACTGATAGAACATCACATGCTTTGGGACAATGATGGGACATGCATTGTCCCAGCTGATGTGTCAAAAGGTGAAATTATTCTAGCTGAGACCTCTATAGGTGTAGTGCTTTAAAAATCAAACATTGCTCTTTCTGAACCATTTTTTAACCTTTCTCTCTTATATTTTTACATTACACCCATCATCATAGTATTCTTACTCCTGAAAAAAATCCTGCAATCAACTTCTACTTCCACTTAAGTAGACGTGCAGCGTGTAATTTTTTGTACAAAAGCCAGCTCATTTTTCCACTGTTGTATTGAATTTACTGCCCAGGAACAATGCATCCATCTTTATTATAAGTAGAATAAACTCGAATTAAAGAAAAAGGATCCTTACTAGTGATGTTTTGGTCCACAATATGAATCAAAATTATGTTTCAGTTACAGATCACTCTCGAAAGTCAAATTAATCAAAAAATCGTATATAGTGTGATTTCACTTTTACTAGAATTATGAAGAGTTTTGCCCAGTTTTTTCTCTTCTGATCATTCTAAAAATGATAATGCTTAATAATTAACTAAAAACACTTCTTAATTCATTGCTTGCATTCTATTTATCAGTGAAATGTAACACCATAAAGTGTATCTACAAACACTGCTTATGATTCCTGGTTCTTGAGGAAATCCTACAGAGACACAGGTTTGAAACCACAGTCATGACATTACGACAACATTATGAGTTGACATGTCAAATGCAGCTCACCGCTTACAAGGGAAAAGCCAAAAGGTCAGGAATTTCCTTCCAGAGCTCTGATTAAAAAAACCCACAAAACAACACAACAACAATGTTGAGAAGGAAGGAACAAAAAAAACTTTTAAAATTATAGTTAAGTTTTACACTAACTTCCAAAGTTTTCCTTGAAGACAGAAAACATGAACTAAATCATAATAAGTACAATTATATTCAATTTGACTACTTTAATAACTTATATTTATTTTAATTATTAGGGAAATGGGAAAAAAAAACATTTCAAGAAATTTAATAATGTAGTGACATCGACAATGAGAACAATTGACATCATCTTTGTGACATCATCTAGGGACATTATTTCACACAAAAATATTAAGGAAAACTTAATAACAGCACTTCAACAATGTTATCACCATTGACAAAGCAAGTCATTTTGACAAAAGATTTCTTTGCTGGCCTATTTTCACAGAATACCTGGATATTACAACACCTCCAATCCCATTGGGAATGAATGCCTCACACTGTTAAAGATCCTCTCTTTCCAAGGGTGCCAACCTCCAGATTATTAGGAAACATAATAAAGTCATATCTGTCCTCATTAAAAATTCCGTGGCATTGCCTTGATAAATGGGTTGTTTATCCCGTTCCTCTCCCCAGATTTCAACAACCATGCTGCATGATGAAATCTTGTAAATGGAGGTGTGACAGCAGCATGGACAAGTTTAACCTACCAAAGTGGGTGAACCAACAGTGATGGAGATGCAGGCTTAAGCACAGGCTAGCAATACACATCAGCACACAAAAATCATAGTCATCTCAAAACACCATCAGGAAAAGCTCTATTAACACAGAGGAAAACCCTCTACTAACATATTTTCATCAACACTATTGGATTCAAGCACTTGACTAAACCAAGTATACATTTACTTTCTGGTTTAACTGCACTTTTAGTTATTTGGTAGACACCCTATGAAGGGATGGGCCCATGCATCTCTTTTCTGAATAAATTTGTCCTTCGCACATATATATTACCTACATATCAATAATTAAAAATAATTAAGTTGTCCTTGAATATCGTCTTAACTCTTCAGCAATTTTAGAGCCTGTTCAAGTCTTGGTAAATAGGCTTGCCATGATCCTTCAGAGTAAATACTACTGAACAAATCTCACAACATGGACAGATCTTTTTAACTGGCATCAAAACACTTCTTTCTCTTTTGATACAGCCTACAGAAAATCCTTCCTAGAAGAGTGGGCACTCAGTAAACATTTTCTGCTACTGCATTATAACTGTTCACATAGCAACTCACTAACGCTCTTGGGAGAATTTTGTTTCTTTTCATCTAAAGAGCTTTCACAGACTTTAACATTAGGTAGATTCTTTTATTTCTTTTCTCTATTTGTAGAGAAATAAATAAAACAGTTATTCAAGATGCACCATATGCCTCTAACGTATCTGCTCTTACCCCTTCAATACATGAGAAAGTTTTAGAAAGTTACCTTTGATATTTTTGTTCCCATTCTCTAAGACTACTTCCTTTTTAAAGTTATTTATGTTTTTCCCCTTTGAAATTACTGAACTGCAAACAAAGCAAGCTCTTGACTTGAACACAGTTTAGGCTTAGTAGATCTTAAAGGCTTTTGAGCCCAATGTGAACATTTGAAATTCTGTTTTCTGAGAGTATCATTCATTCTGCCACCTACCAATGGTATTCTGGTTTGCTTTAATCCTCTGGTGAGACAGGACCACTGTGTCTGCAGAGTTACAGATACTGGCCTCACTCTTGCAAGCTGAGCAAGCAGGCTGACCTGAAAAACCTTCCCTGAGCACACCGTAGCTTTTACAGAGTTGACCCAAAGTTAAAAAGACCTTTTTCTATAACATGTAATAATGCTTGAAGTTTTGAAGGAAACCACCTGCACAAAGCCTTAATAAACAACTGGAGAATTTGGATGCACCAAGAATGGCAAACTGAGACATGAATTTCAACTATACTTTCATGCTTAAAGCTCTGATTAGTAGTTGGGTAGTTTTACATGATTATTCATTCTTATTAAAAAACTTACTTAACCAAACTGTATCAGAAATAAATCTCTTTCCTCAAGGTGAAACCTTGTCACTGGAGAATTAAGACCTCTCCCAATACAGAGTCTTTACTTATCCAAGAAATCAAAGAGTACAAATAAAAGACAAGATTTATGATTTTTTTACTTTCAAGGTCTAAAAAAACCATTTTTGTTTTGTACGGATTTGAAAATAAAAAGTAGCTTTGGAAAGGGTTTCTTGCTTGTTTGTTTTTGGTGTGTTTCATTTTGGTTTTTTTCATTCCCTTCAGAGCTTAGTAAAACAGATTGTTTTTCAAAGTAGTCTGAAATTATAACTGCTACTAGGGATAGCCAAGGAAAAGGGAAAGCAAATCAATCAGAATATCAATTTTGCACATACTGCAGACCACTAAAGCTTTACTAATAACATCAGGAAAAGCAGAACATCACAAATTAGCTATATTACTGGCTAGTAACAAGGAAAAAGCATGGACTTCGTGTATTGTATCTGTTGTTAAACTGTGCACACTGTTAATGACATAAAACAACTCACAACATAAGATCAAGTATAATTGTATGCTAATTTGTATTAGTATATTATCTTCAGATGATCTGGGATTCATTCGCTTCTCAAACAGAAGAATTTACAAAATCTCAAAATCACTGGCTGCTTCTTGGCCTGCCCTGTCCATAAAAAGAGCAAAGAAGTTGGTGAAGGGTCTAGAGCACAAGTCTTATGAGGAGTGGCTGAGGGACCTGGCGTTGTTTAGCCTGGAGAAAATGAGAGGAGACCTTATCGCTCTCTACAACTATCTAAAAGGAGGTAGTAGCAAGGTGGGGGTTGGTCTCTTCTCCCAAGAAATAGGGGATAGGTCAAGAGGAAACGGCCTCAAGTTACGCCTCAAGTTAGATTGGCTATTAGGAAATTTTTTTTTACACTGAAAGGACATGAATGTCAAGCACTGGAACAGGGAAGCGGTTGAGTCATCATCCTTGGAGGTATTTAAAAGATGTGTAGATGTGGTGCTTAGGGACGTGGTTTAGTGGTGGACTTAACAGTGTTAAAGTAATAGTTGGACTTGATTTTAAAGGTCTTTTCTAACCCAAAATGATTCTATGATAATAATTCAGAAGTCTCCATGAGACTTCACTGCTGTGGCCAATGAATGCCATCAGTGCTAGTTTAAGAATGTTAAAATCGAGCATTTACCATGCCTCTTTTCTCATCTAATGTCATTGCTTTATGAAAAGGTAGTTGCAGCATGAATAGGAAGGGCTGGAAAGTTTACCAAGTATATTTTTTTTAATGTGGAATCTTATCAAAGATAAGGACTAGTGTAAGTTTTTACAATCTTTAAATTTACTTTCTCCTCTTGAGTATTCAATGAGCTTTAAAGATCAGCTCAGCAATTACCCCGCTGATCAGTGCACCTTCACTTCCACATTGATAAGCTTCTCCTACAGGTCCCAAGAAACGGAACCTCTACACAGGCAATGATTGAGAGATTTGCATTTTTCCTTTCTACAAGGCCCTTCTGGAAGATTGTTAATATAAAATGTACACGTACACATAAATATGCACATGCAATCATGTATGATTTTAATCTAAGTTATTTCATGTTATTCATAATGGCTTATGAAGGCACATATAGCCCACCCTCTTGTCTCGCATCCATAGTACTTAACAGTGTAGGTAATACATTAAACTCTGTATCCCTTGATGTCACTGGCAAAGCTTCGACGGACTTCACTGTGTCCAGAACTGAAACCCATACAGATTTTCATGACATTTAATTTTTACTGCTTTACTGGAAGATGCATTCATCACTGTAAACCAGTTAATGGGAAAGCTGGAAGAAATAACTCCTGACATACATTTCTTGAAATGCACTTAGTGCACTTCTGATAAACTGTTTCAAAAATTAAACATCCTACCCTATTTGCCAAGTAAACACAAAGAGAAATTATGCTGCATTAATCTCAATATTTTTTAAACAACAGAGAGTAACACAAGGGCAACCAAAGGGAACGTAACAGAAGAGGAAGACAACTGCATTGAAATCAACCTCTAACTCACCTAAAGCAATCAGCGGCAAGAGTTTGAGCCACACTCCTGTTGAGTCTGCTCATAAAAATCTCAATAACCAAATCAGCATTTCTCTGTAAAAATATTAGTGAAATTACCACCATATTTCATTTGCTTCCTTCCACTCCTCTACACTAGGTAAGACTCTGTACGCTTACTGCCTCTTGTCCTCCCATGCTTATTCTCAGAGGTTTCTATTCAGACACTAACTGCAATGACAGATCCCAGTTTATTACAGACTGCAGCAACCATCATCAGCTGAACCACTGATGTCATTATTTGTCTATTCCTTTTATGTATCTAAATGTAAGTGCGATATCTATCTCTATTCAAAGCTTTGAAAGGACATTTAATGACAGAGCTATAAACGGCATAGGAGGATCCTTGCCTGTGGTTTCTCCCTGGCATTTTTAATGTACATTTCCTTTTACAGCCACAGCTGCTTCAGTTTTCCTGAGATTCTGTGGGGATCCTCCTACAGAAAGGGCAAGTTCTGCTCTAAACCACAATGTTAAAAACAGATTGCTGACTAATGTGCCATGTTCTTGTTGTAAATTACAGCTACAGCCTCCTTCTAGACAGTATAATCTTGATACACACTGTAACACAGCCTCAAGGCTGGAGAAAAGAATCTGCAGCAAAACTACATTTTCCATAGTCTCTTCTGTTTCCTCTCCTCTATTTCACCTTTGCTGTGTTTTGAGAGCCTGCTTTTAAATGACATCTGCAATGATAAAGAAAAAACAATTGAGGGAAAAAAGAGACAGTGAAAAGAAAGGAGGAGGAAGAAAGCAAAGAGAAGAATGTTCTAAATTAATCCCTGTATAAAAAAAAACCAAAAAAAAAAACCCTAAAACCCACATTGTTCACAGCCTTCTAGGATGCAATGAGTTTAAATTAGAAGTGGGAGCTCATAAAGGTTTCAACCTACATTTTTTATACCTGCAACAGGGTAAGGTCCATCTAACTCAACGTCCATTCAATTAATTTTAATAGAAATAGTCTGTGAAGTGCTCCCAGATGACAGGCACCAGCAATAAGCTAACTGTAAGCTGTTCAGCTCTGGATGCTCACTTGTTCTTTGGTAAATACAGCTCTCTTCCTAGCTTTGGTTAGTAGAATGATGCTCGAGGTCCTGCCTCACACCAATCTACTTTATGCTGAAAAAAAAAAAAAGCGAGTTCTGTGACATATTTAAAACAATTTAAAGTAAATATTGCTACAAAATGAATAAGGAACTTATAGAGACACCATGCTCTGTTCTAGCCAGTTTTTACAGAGTGGATGAATAAGGGCAGAAGACAATGCCTCATTGCCTCAACATCATTAGAGAGGACACTAAAAAACCCTTAAGCAGAACTTGCAACAGGAGAACCCATCTCCTCTGACCTTGTCAAATTCATATTTTTGGTTTAGATTATCCTAATCCTTTCAGTTCCTAGGAAGGAGAAAATGAAAAATGGATTGTATTGCACTAATATCTCCAGTTTCTGTGGTGTTTGGGCAACACTGCCATCAAAGGATTCCCTCTCACAGATTCCTGCAAGCTATGCAAACACTATTGCTCCAGGGTCCCAGAGAGGGAACTGAGGCAGAGGCAGAACAAATACCTTTCTCAAAGTTGCAGAGGAAGTCAGAGATACAGACGGACACTAAAACTTTGTCAAGTCTTAGAGTAATACCTAAGCACTCCAGAGTGACCTTGTATAGTAATTTCAGTGGGATTACTGGAATGGCACTGGAATGCTATCCAAAGGTGCAATTTACATGGGACAAAGCTTAGGAACCATAAATATAATAGCAGTTGTGTTTACATTTAAGCAGAGCATTTCTGAAGCCTTTTATTGATTCTTTGTATAGGAGATATTTCACTTTCTGATGAGTCAGCTGTTTCTAACTACAGGTTTCTGAAATTGCCCCCCTAATATGGGTTTATATTAAGTGAAGTAACCCACTGAATATAGAAAATGTATTGTTAAAATAAATGCATTGGATGTACAGATCTATTGTAATGGTCATGTGAGAAAAACTTGTCATTTATAGCTGCTTATTTGAAATGCACACTTCCATATCACTAGTTTTCAAGGAAACCAGTAAATTGAACATAAAATATATAATAAATTGATCTATCTTCATTCCACTTCACATTAACAATAAATTTAAAGAATTGGGTTGGACAAGAAAGCCTAGTTGCAACTATTTCAATTTCAGACAGTCCAAGACATCAGACTTTGCAACTCGGTATAATGTTAAGTAGTCCAAACACTGTTCCAGCTGGTATGTTTCTCAATTCGATCATCTTTCCTCACACTGAAATAACCTGTGCATAGTTTAATCAGCCACAGTAGGCTCATTTAAGTGCTACAGAAATGCAGCAAGGATGGAAGTGACATTCCCTCCTTCGAAATGAATGGAATGAAGGAAAAAAAAAAAGTTCATTCCCAGACTATAAATATTGATATATCAAATTTCAGTATCTGGAGAACTGAAACAAACCAAATACTGCAAAGGCATGAAGTGGCATCTGGCCAAAACAGACAGCTCCAGAAATTAAGCTTTTAAGTAAAAATAATTTTCAAGAAACTATAACTTCCGATTATAAAACTGGAAGCCAGTAATTACGGCTATGCCTGCACTGCTAAGGGCACCCAGGAGACCTCTCATGCCAAGTGGCATTGGTGGCTTACACCCTCACTCCTCAGGGTTCTTCCCTTCTGATCATCCCTACAGTTAGACAAGGCTATTATGGGCCCCACCAGATGTCTTTAAGAAGTAATTACTTGTGGGTTTATGTAGTTCAAAGTGCCTGCAATCATGTGAGGGCTGTGTCACGGCCTCTCAGGCTGATTTTAAAAGCACAACACTGTGAAAGTGTATGGCATACCCTGGGTGTGTTGTGAGAGCAGGCAGATGTATGTGATGCTGTGAGACATGGCATGAGGTAACACTGGAAGACTGCTCAGGGATAACAGCAGCAAGCAGTCCTGCAGTGGTCCTGTCCATATCACCACAAGGTGGGTTTTGAGGTGAATTGATCCCCCAAACTGCACCCAAGCTTTGTCTCAGAGAGAACTGGATGACCAGCTTTGAGAAAAACCCAGGGAGCTAACTGACTCTCCAACAAGGAACAGGGGCTTGAGGGCTGGGGAGATAAGTTATTTGGCTTTCTTCGTGTGCCCTATATTCATTCTGACAGAGTTAAAACAGAACTAAGCTGTAAAAACATTAAGCATCAAACATAATCATTCTAAAGCTATTTAAAGGAGCTAGAAAATCCACAGCTATGTATTTCTTGGGTCTTGCATTTGAAGTGAAATTATACAAAGAATTTATTTTGGCATCAAAGTCAGAGCTCCAGAATAAAACTTAAAACCTAAAGATTTGTGAAACAGATCCCAAGTCCTCATTTCATTCTATTATTTACTACAGTGTACACCGCCAATATCCAACTAATATCTGTGGACAAATGTTACCCAGCTGCAGACCACCATTATGAATGCTTTTCATCAGTAACTTCAGAACATCGGTAACTTGAGAACATAAAATGCTTCTATTCCTATGCTTTCATAGTGTTTATCATCAAGATTTAACTTCAAATAGTTTTAAGTCCATCCAGGAGAACAAAGCCTCCAGCTAGTTTTCCCTCCAGCCACTTTTCCTATGATGCTCAGCCACACACAGACCTCTACAATGAAATTCATAGGCTCAGACAGGAACACTTTCTGGCTATTATTTGGCCACTCTTTAACCATCCATCTCTGTCTGGGGAAAAACTCTTGAGAATTATTAAGTATCATGATAATAACTATCAACAAAAAAATAGTGAAAATTTACGAGCATCTGAAGAATGTCAGCACTGTCATGTAAGCTCCTTTGGAAGATAACTCCCACTCCAGAATGGTATTAAGGAAAGCAGATGAAGACTCACAGCTATAAATAGATCAAAGATAAGGTTTATCTTAGTCTCCACAAACTGTCTTTCTTATCAAATACTTTGCTACAAAATGTTTTCAATGGTATATAGTCAAACTAACAGAAAATATTTATTCTTGAAAGCAGGGACTCTGAAGTAGCTTAGAGGGGCTCTGTTTGGTTAGACATTATTTTGTTCATTTAACACTACTTTTCCTTAATACACAATACGATGAGCAATATGATCTCATGCTTGTTCAAGGTGGTGGACCTGTAGCTCCCAAGAAGCTTCACAGCGTACAGTGAAAAGGCTTATTTTTGAAAAGAGAAACACGGCTGCCCCCACATACACACCTGAAGAAACATGCAAAAGTGCATGTTTGTGCAGTGAATACTTCAAATGTGTGTAGACTGAGTATAAAACAAACTTCTGAAATTCCCTGTGCCACTTCCCAAAGCCCCACTTCATCTCTGTGTAGGCTGTGACTTTTCAGAAATATTTTTCATGCATGAGGCAGCTTTTCAAAGACCTCTTAACTCTTGTAACTCGTCTTACGAGCACAAATCAAATCGTGTTGGCCAACTCTTTCCATAACAGAACTGCACCTTTAAATACCACTAATGCCAGATGGTCTCAGCATATAAAGCAGCATGAGACAACATATTAATGCTACTCAAACAAGCAACTTGTGCTAACAGCAGACCAATGAAATCAGTCTTAGGCTGCTAAGCCTCTCTGTCTCCATGGCAACATCTATTTCAGACAATTCGTCAATTTTCAAGTCAGATGAGCTTGTTGGCCCTTAAACTTCTCTATTCAGGGGGTCTTCCATTCTCAGGTACTTTTTCACTTTGTGTTGGCTACTGTTATAATACAGAATTTATTTTTATCAGTTGCTCCATGGAGAAGCAAGGAACAGATGCTCCTCTGTTTCTGTTTATTTATAGATTTTCCAGTAAAGATTTTTACTATAAGATTTACACTAAAGATTTTTACTATTTATTTCCACTATGGATTTGTTCCCCTAAGGGTAACACATGGAAACCTTGCAACATAGATGTCTTTGTTGTGACTTTACCTGCCAGCACTGTAAGAAAAAGGAGAACTGATACCTTCTTCATACTCCTCTGCTACCAAGGCAGATTTTTAACAAAACAGAAAAAATATATTTGCAGCTGGTAAACAGGGAAAGAAAATATTGACTTCTCCTCACCATATGTCCATTAGCATAGCTGAGTCAGCACAAATATTGGGGGTATTTGCTACCAGGAAAAATACGACAGGAAGCAAGTAGGAACCGCCTCTTAAAGGTAAATTAAATATTGAACCACATGCCATTTATCAAGTATATATATATTGGGTACATGGCATAGCCACATGCTAACCTGCAGCATGGAAGATGAGAACCTAGGCACGCAGATGAGAATCTGAGGCACAGGAGAGCATGTTCTTATCCAAAAAGACAAGAAATACATGGCAGAGCCAGGAAAGAAGCCAGACCTTCTTTGTCACAAGACTGCTTTTCCTCTCTGTGAAAAAACTTCCTACAAAGACAATGTTTAAAGCTTAAACATGTGATAGCCCAGCTCCCAACCCCATAGCTTTTTTCTTCTCCCCATCTCACTATGTACTGATGTCATCAAAAAGAAGAAATTTCATTCAGAAAGGCATAAACTTAGATCACTCATTCCTTAACTGCAGGCTATTACAGAATTGAAGCCACATTTATCCCTCTTTTTTAAGGGCACACACACAAGTTGTCTTGAGCATTAGGATTTATAAGGCTCCTGCTTATAATGAAGATTCAGATGTGCAGCTCCCAGTGACTTCGGTTTTATCCGTGGATGCTCAGCAGCTGGGCGGAAAGAAAAATTAACCCCCTGTCTAGTTTATATGAGTTGAAAATCTGACATGGAGAGTCAGCTTACCATAGCCATAAAGCTCCCTTTGAAGTAACGATCTTTTGCATGTGTAAAAAGTTTATATTTGTAGATTTTCCTTATAGTTCTAAAACTGTGCAATAAGTTTTATGCAATAAGCCAAAAGGCAGAGCCAGCCAAAACTACAAACCCTTCAGTTTAGCATAGGAAAAAAAGTTAATTTTGAATGCTAAATGTACAAGGAATACACCATTCACAACACAGAAGGACAGCAATGCGTAACTGAAAGACAATCACACCATGGGCTCCCTTTACTTTTGAGAGGCACAAAAGTAAAAGGACATTCAAATGACATGTCTTGCAGCTAGAAACCTCACACTTTCTCAATACCAAAAAAAAAAAATCTACTGGATCATTAACTTGGTATACCAGCAAGGATGCCTTTGCCAAGAAAACAGCTCATTAAACCTTGGCCAGTCAGATGTCCCATCTGATCAAACAATTCTTTCCACTTGGCTTTAAGGCCACACCTTAGGATAAGTATTCAAAATGGCATATGATGGCTGTTCTTGCTGTAGGCGGGGCTCTGCAGCCAGAGCAGTATCTTTCTTTGGTTGTAAATCACAGAATTGTCATGGTTGGAAAGGACCTCTGAGATCACTGAGTCCAACGATACACACACACAAAAAAATCCTACGATCTCAGCCACTAGAACATGCCACTAGAGCATGCCTGAAGTGCACATCTACACATTTCTTAAATACCTCCAGGGACGGTGACTCAACCAGACATCTCAGGCTCCATGGTCATGAACAGCTCCCACAAAGAATGACTATCTCAGATGGCTCCACAGGACTTAATTTGTGAATAAACAAGGATGTCAGGTTTTGCTCATAACTCAAGATGAACAACTACCAGGAAGCAGCTACTGGCTTATACAGTCATAAATGTCTCACTTCGGAAAAAGAATAAATTAAAAATAAATGTTTACTGTCTTCGAACTGCCAACCATGGGTTTACGATTCAAGATTCTCTCTTACCTGGCCATTGTAGCTACACAGGTACGTTTCTAATGTATGCCTTTGTATTGGACCAAACTCCTCTGACAATCACCCTGTTACCTGCTGCTGTCATGGGAAGGTGTGTCCGGTGCTGATTCAGCTATAACAACATTAGCGCACTGCAAGAAACCTCCCTCCAAAGGGAAGAGCACTATGGACCAAGACCACAATTTTAGTCCAGTGTCCTCATTCCCAACAGTGCACATGAAAGGAGTAAGCAAGGTGAGAATTTCTGTCATTGTGCAAATGATAGCACCGGACAGCTATCATTTCTTTACTATATGGCAGAACTCTGATTCCAAAATCCCAAATCCCAGCAAGTTAAGTGGCTTTCTCCAGCACTTTTGCTCTGCAGAGCTCCTAACACATACAGCACCAGTTTCCAATCTTAAAGCTGAGATAACACGTGCAGATCTACAGCAGCCAAAAGAGCTCAGATTCATGTCACACTGCGCACCTCCCTACCCTGCTACCATTTTACTGATAAGGATTATTTCTTTTCAACCTTTTAACTACAAAGACCCTTGGTGTCTTCATTTAGCCTCAGCATACAAGAAAGTAAGCTTCCAACTAACATTCTGATCCCACCAAATTGACTAAAATTTCCTTTTCATTTGCAACTTACTCCAAAATGAAATACGTGAAGTATACACCCTTTAGTCCACTGCTCCTGATTCTACTCATTATTTTAATTAACTGATCGAGAAGTCTTAAAAGGACACACTGCAGGTTTCACTTTTCCTTGATTCCACAATATTTTAAGAGAATTCAGCTACAAACTTTCTTTCCAGTTTAATTCCCAACTCAATGGGAAAAAAATAAGCAAGAGTCTGCGGTAATACATGCATGAGACTGTTGTTTTAAAAGAAAATGTAGAACAAAGAAAGAGGTGGCGACTTTTTTCTTTTTTTTTCAGAAGGAACATGAATAAAATAGGTATGAAGACTTAACAATATAAATTAGTCTGCTGAGAAAAGATGAGATAGGGTTCATAAATAGTATGTTTCACAAAGCAAGCATATAAAGCACAGCAAGGTACTTTAGATGATGACACAAGAAGGCTGGGATTCATCAGGTCTTAACCATAAGCTCTTGTATATGTTCCTAAGTTAGAAGCCTGCCCAATGTCACTTCCTCTTATAGGGCACTGCGGCGCAACCAAGAGGTCTACCTGTTAATCAGCAGAGATTATAGCATGTAGGCTTCTAAATCATGTACCATGTTTGAAAAAAAAAAAATAGGTGGAATTAACACAGAATGAATTCTAAATTAGTTTTAAAACTAAATTATTTGCTGAGCCTAGTAGCAACTCCATTGTTACAACCAAAAATTTGTGTTTATTTTGAAATAGGAAATGTCATGCAACTTTCACCCTCTGTGTAATTTAAAGGCTTAATATATTGATCAATAAATTATAGAAAAATAAACAGTTTCTCCCAAATAAAGTAAATTAAGAATTAATATAATAACAAGGTGTCGTGGTTTTGGCAAATAAATAAATAAATAAAAATAAAGAAGAAAATAATGAAATAGATACAACATATACAAAACCGTATCAAGCTCCCAGGATGACAGTCACATCACCAGCAGGCACTCGGGAAGTCCCAGACTGGACTCAGTGATGAATGGGAACTGGATTCCAGCTCTGGAGTCAGGAACACACGGATCGGGATGAAAGGCAGGTGAACAGACAGAGTCCTCTCTGGACGTCGGCCATCGCAGGAAGGGGCTGACCCTTTGATCCCTCAGCCTTTATACTGAGCGTGGGGCAGATGGGATGGAATACCCCAGTTGGTCAGGTTTGGGTCACCTGTCCTGTCCACTCCTCCCCACCGATGTGACCCCTCTACGTTTTTTCCATTTCCGACCCTCTAAGGGGGCAAATAACGAAATTGGCTGCCCTTGGTTGTTATGGCAGTAAGTATAAGCAAGGGCCTCCCTGCATACCATTCCTTGGCATGGAGCACAAACATTGGGCTTATCATTCTGAGAACGAGCAGTTTTCTCCACAATATGCTCTTAATTTCAGAGAGTTAGAGGAGGCCTAGCTAGGATGTAAAGTTACAGAACAGAAAATTGGTTCTGTTTTACTTCAAACCGGGACGTTCCACTCCTCATTCCATACCATTTGCATCATGCTTAGATTACAACTACTATCATCTATAAAATCTATACATACATCATTTTTTGATAAATCACATGATTACAATTTACTGCCTTTAACAAAATGTCTCACAAAATCTTAGGAAATCACTGTGCTTTATATACATCTCATTAATTCTCTGGAGTTCGTGTTAATGTCACCATAATAAAACATCCCTTTAATCCCAATCAACAACTAAACAGGCTCACCTCCTGTTTTCATTGGAAACTGTTGAGGCATTCTGCAGATGTGGGAGGTGATGACAACTCTTCTCTTTAAAAGAAATTAAAGTAATAGACTCTCTGAAAAGGTGAGGGATTGTCAAAACCAGCCTGGGTCAGAGCAACAAACTCTAAATGCTCTGCATACTCAGACTAATTTTAAGCCTGAAAAAAAAACCAACAGCCTTCTATAGAGCCATGTTTATTCTTAACAATTACAGCCCTTTTTACTACAGCTTGGTTGCACTTTGTGTTGTTTCAGCAAATAGAAGAGAAACTCCTGAGATGCAGTAGCTGGGATGTAGAACATTTTCGCAGGTAGCACACAGCCTCTTAACCCTTCCTTAAATGGCCTAACGAAAAGGGAAGTCTTTAAATACCTCAGCCAGTGAAGCAACTTGGAAAGGGTATTATTGTATCTCTAGGAAATACTGCAGAGACTGCCCAGCAGTTAGCTGCCTAACCACACTTACTGTGAATTTCCATTGACTTCAATGAAACGTGAACAGCATTAACAACTAGCTGCAAATGTGATCTATAAATGTGCCTACATCTCCTTGGCTTTCACCAGTTTGTGAATGCGTCTTCCCGTTGGTATTCTACACCTCTGTTTTTAGCTGAACATTAAAACTGCGATAGGAAGGTAGGATGAATCCAGAAATATTATTTATTTAAGAAAGAAAATACTAAGAAAGAAAAATCTATTTTCAAAAACCTGAGTGCATTCAAAAAAAAAAAAAAAAAGAACTTAATTCAAGGCTCTTACAAACATAACAGATGCTTTTAAGAAACTCACTCAGGATGTACAACCAGCCATTTTATTGCCAGCAAATCCTACAGCCCTCTCGGGACCTGTGCAACCTACAGAATCTGTGAAGGACACTGGACATCCCACTCTGAACACAGGCAGCGTTAAAATCATTCTGCCAGAGACTACCCCAGGTCAAATCCTGGCTGGGAGACTCCAGGGGGACTACCCTAAGTGGCACTACAGCCCATAAGGAATTTTGCTGGAAAGTTAATTACAGCCTCTCAGTCTTCTGCAGAATGAGTGAAGTACAACCAGCCCCAGATTTGCACTCCCAGAAGGCGAGCCAGCAGCGTGTCCCCTGCGGTGTTAGATGGGAAAGCCAGAATGTCCTCACAAGCTCTGAAAGAAAAATCTGTTCCCTGATGCACAAAGGAAAGAAAAATCCAAATGCAGGCGGCTATGCGAATAATAGGTTCAACCGTGTTTTATTCTGCATTTTATTTTATACATCCCCGCAGAGACACCAGCAGCCGCCCTGCTCACACTCTGGGTTTGGCGCCGCGGGTGCTCGCTGCCCTGCTGCCCGAAGAGCTGCTCACCTTTAAAGAGGATTGTAAATGTAAGCCGTGAGAGAAAGAGAGAAGCTGAGCCACAGCTGACAGAAAAATGTGACAGCACAATGTGGCCAGCACAGGATCTCCTGTACTCTCAATACAAAGTGTTTTGCCTATATCTACCCATTTACAGCCCCTGCCTTTATGCAATGCAGCTGGAGGAACGTGAACTCGGTGCACTTGCATTTACCAGCGAGCAGCCCCGTATCCTTCCCTAAACAAGCAGCCATTGATAAACAGTGACGTTTGCTTAAACCTCAAGCATGCAAAAATTAGGTTTGCTCTCTAGTATCTAGATTTAATAACAAGCTCTTGCCGTATACAATTTGTATTAATGCTCTGCAAAACTGGGAAATATTAATAGGGCCCATTGAAGAGCTCACAAGATTTTTACTTGCAAATTCCAAGCGCAAGGCAAAGAAGATTTACAAAATCAAGTGCAATTACTTGTAAGTGATAAAATTAGAACAGCTGCATCTGATGACATCACTGTAACTAAGAGACGAGTTACATGCTTTCTAACATCACCCCTGCCAGAACACCCTGCCACTGACCCACACACTGCCTTTGCCCATCTGAAGCAGGGCAGCCTGCAAGACCCACAGGTGATATTGAGTGGTCTCCTCACTCCGGGGCTGATTCCTGCCCACGCTGGGCTGAAATCATGGCAGCCTCCCACACATTTGTTTCTTCTCGCTGCTGCTGTTTTTCAAAGAGCAGCACTTGCTCGCGGTTCTCTGGAGCAACTGCAGAGTCATTTAAATAGCAATCATTTAAAATATTAAAAAATGGGCTTTTGTGCAACAATGAAATACAAACATTACAAGCAACAATTTTTTTTTCCTGTGAAATTGTTGGGTTTACTTAGCACAATTTCTTGCTACAGCTAGTATTCACTCACATGGCTGGTGCCACAACTGAATAAGGGCACAATTCAATGACAGAAGAAAACCCCTAGGTACGCTTTCTGTATTAGCGAGGAGATCTCAGATCTCCCCATTCATTAATATACAGGAGAGGCATGACTTTCACTTCCCTTTTAGTCATCCTTTAATTATTTTGCAGGAAGAAATAGCTCCCAGCGCTGCAGAGCTGGAGTGTGAGAAGCTGAAAGCCTAAGGTTGGGTGACTTTGGTGGGGCCAGTACAGGAGCTGCAGTTTGGGAAGTCAAGCAGCTTATTTAGGCTCAGTGCCAGCACTGACCCACCCAACCCATTTCCTCGCCGTGCCAAGTGGGGTCTTGGAAAAAGTGACGGGTCCCAAGATTAATGTAGCCGAGCTGCACCTCATAAAATAGACTGAAGTCACACCCGCAGGGACCTGCACATCATGCTCCGAGTCACAACTGTGGTGCTCACCTCATGTGCGGCATGCTCCTGCCTCACTGGTTCACAACACTTTGCTGTTGTTCAAAACTGGAAAATCCAAAATATGCCATTTTATAGGGAATCAGATGTTTCGCTCAACTACAAATAAACCTTTTCCTTCTATTTGAAGTATTTTTAAAGATGCTTGTGAGAGGAAGGATGAACAATAATTATTTTTTTTAATCTTTTCAATTAAATGCCGTTTTGAAAATATGTTAAATATTTTGTTTCCAAAATTACATTATTCTGATATTTTCAGGATTGCCGTTTGCTTTTTTTCTAGCATGAACAATTTAACTTAAAAGTCTCAAATTTGCAAATAGTTCTTGTCACAAAACCCATATTTTCATCCATGATCTCTCCCCTCCATTTGATGCAAAAGTAATTTTCAGAGCCTGTATCTGTAACACACATAACCACTCAATTCAAAAGCCTCACTGAGGATTTCTTCATGAAACTAAACATTGAAAAATAACCACTATAAAATATTAGTAATTTATTTTTTAAAAGTAGGAGAAATTTTTATCTGCAATTTTTTCATGTAAAGAGAAAAAAAAAAAACAACCTAGGAATCTTGGAAGCATCAAAATGTTTCATTTTCAGGTTTGAAGAGATGAAGTAATGGAGGGGACTGGTCTTGCACCCCCAAAATCAATGGTACCACTGAGTCAGAAGTGGCAGCATGCCTAAACAAGTGGCTGAACAGTAACGGAGGAGGAACTGCCTTAGGCATCAATCAATTCTAAATATATTTCACTGCTACTGAAGAATACAAACTTACACCCCTAATGAGCTTAGTTATGGTAATAAAAAAAAGCCTCAAGAGATTAGCATCCATTGGGTGTTTGTTTAACATAACATCAGATATCCAAAGCAAGAGTCTATTTCCTCTCTCGGGAGTAGTCAGTATTCTCATGCACCTGAATTAAGGCAAAATATTGTTTACTTTATCCCAGAAATAATCTGTGCTTTACTATCAACTGTCCTGTTTTCCCTTGGGGCATCAACTTCCCACAATCTTTCTCCTCGCTTTATATCACCTCACTGTCTGCCATCTTCTGTCAACTTTGCCAAGCTGTATTTTCTCACGTAATGAAAGACCCTCCAAAAGATTTTGATCACTTCCCGTCTAGGTTCATACAACACCTTCTACACCTCATCACTGATAGAGTCTCATTCAAGTATTCCTCTGCTTTAACTGTCCTAGTCCCTATCGATTCAAAGCTTATCTGCATGGAACAGTAATCTCACTATAAATCTGTTACAGTTCAAATATCTGCAGCTCCAGGTTTTGCTTCTCCTTATTCAAGGGCTTATTTTCTGTCAGCAATTGCAGGCTCTAATCTCCCATACAGGTGCAGCATCAGTCTAAAGAAACCGTTGTCATAAAAAAAAAAAAAAGGCAAAATATTAGAACAAACTCTGGCATGAACCAGAAGGGAAGCACAAGTAGCATGGTGCTCAAGTTTGCAGAGAAGGCAGCACATTCTCCAAGGATTTAATGTAGGATCAGAAACTTTAGGCAGTCTCACGCTTCTGGCCTTCAGCACATCCCTGGGAATCGCTCCGTGAAAGCCGTGCTCATCTTCCCAGTGCCTAATCCGGGTTTCCAAGATTTGCCAAGACACTTTGTATTCTTATGCAAGAAAGCAGACTGGCTCATATGGAGTCATTTTGGTTTCCAATGCAGTATCAGGACTTAAAAAAAAAATCCTCATCGTGTATATTTACCCCAGCAAAAGAGGAGGCCTTAACGATTCATTCCAGTCGCTTCATTCACTAAGGATTTGTTCCAGTTACTTTGGAAGTCTAAAACACATTTCTAAAACTTTCCTATTTCTCTCATGCTTTTTTTTTTTTCAAATATTGCACATACATTACAAATTCTTTTTCAAAAATAGCTGATATTGTAAAATTAGCATTGACTCGTGCTTACGTACAAATGCATTCACACAATGTTGCACAGCCATGCAATATGTGTGATTATGCAATGTAGGCATGTATGTGCAGTATTTGGTTTACTCAGTCCAAAGCCTCTTTACTCAGTACAAAGCATCTTTATTGATGTTCTGCTGACACTTTCCTGATTTATTTTGTCAATCAACTTGCCCACTAAGTGAATAGAAACATTTTTGTTTGTTTTCACAGCAGCCCACCAGATAATTCAGGTACCATCCCTGCATACTCACCAGGCTTCTAGAAGCATGAGCTCTACAGACTGTAAACCTATGAGCCACAGCATACATTTCATTTACACATTTTATATTTTTTTTAAATAAACCCTGCGGCACTCAGGATATCTTGTAGAAACAGGCTATGCTCAGGAAGAACAACTTCTCAGCCCATCATGAAAAAAGGAAAAATAACTATGTGTGTGTCTGCGTATCTATCATTTTTTAACAATAGATGATGATAAATCAGGTCCTGATCCTGCAAGCTGTAATCACACAAAATATCCTTATTCCTGTTGTTGCCCTAGGAATGAAGTGTGGATGCTTAGAGTGAGCAAGGGTCCCCCTTCAGGTAAGAGCTGCAGAATCAGCCCTGTATTTCCTGCCAAGGCTGATACAAGGCTCCATTTCTTTTACTGCACAGCTTAAAAAAGCTCACATCATAGAAAAATAAACAGTGCTACTTTTTACTACACAGTAGAAGAAGGGGCATGTTACTAAGTAGAAAACGTCTCTACTACAACCTTAGGAGCTTAGGCTCTGGAACAATAAAGCAGGGATGTTTTTAGTGCCTTTGCAATTATTTCAAGGAGCACAACCATAAGTAGGCATGGGGTCTGGCTCATTGCCCTTCCTAAAAAGATCCTGAGTTTCTCTCCTGTGCCACTGCAGATAGCAAAAGCTTCATCAGCTCTCCACTTTTTGCGAAATGCTCAGTACCTCACAGAATGAAACTGAGGATTTAAACAGAACAATGAATTTGCTCTGGTTCAAATCCTGGTTAATCCTCTGCAAAACCCAGCATTTTCAGCATCCACCACTAAAGTTTGCCAGGACTCATCACATTCCTTGACATGTGATTTGGACATTACAACATGTGGCATTTTTGTCTATAGTGCTCCCTTTGTGAGGGACCAATCACGTTCTAGGAAATGCTTGACATTCACTGTGGCTTATATGTGGATACAATTCATAGGAAATTTTTTTTTCTGCAGTTTGTTATCATTCGTTGATATACATGTGGATTTTCTTCTGCTTGGGCTCAATGACAAACCCTTTTTCTCACATCACTGACACCAATAGGGGAAGAACCATGTCTCCAGGAAGAGCCATGGCCCCATCTTAGACAGCACAGAGTGCTCTTTTTCTCCCTGTTTCAGCTGGCTTGGCAGAAGTGCCAAATAAATGAACTGTAGTGACTGTCCCCTGACAGTAACACAAAATCACAATAATAATTGTGTATCATTCTAGTGTGCAAACTGCATAGTGGCAATAGATTAATTCTGAGCTTCAGGATCATCCCTCATACCAAGATGGCAACATACTACAAAGAAATTTTTCAAATTTCATTATAATTCTTGCATTTTTCATTTCAAGACAATGCTTTGCTACCCTGCCTCCTTCTTTTGTCTTCCTTACGTCCGATATCCTATGACCTCTAAGTTTTATCAGTAGCCCTAGCGCAGTAATTAAAAATGTTAGTCTCTTGAGGACGCACAGCAAGGTTATATTCAGGTCATAAAGCAGGACATTAAGCATTATACTGTATAGACCAAATCCCCAGAGACCCATGGAAGCTGCATCTCCACCTAAAAATCACGGTCTTCCAGACCTGTTCTGTAACCTACTGAGGGAAATGTGAAGACACGACTGCAGGTGTTGTGGGCCTCAGGTACTGAGCAGCTTTCAAGATTAAGCCTTTTCACATACAGACCTAAGTGGCGTTATCAATTTTGCAATTGGAAACAATGAAAAATGCACACTCGTAGGCATAAAACAAATGCACAGTGTCAATCACATCCCCTTTTATAAATGATGTCGCAAACCCCAGCTACACAGAACCCCATATCCTGAGACATCTGTGCGAACGCCCGTAGTGTGCTGCGGTGACACGGTTCCCGCAGGCAGCCTGGCCACGTTACACAGCTCACACAGGCACGTTCATGCCTCCTAACACTTTTTTCCCTGACAGTTTGGTTCGTGCCAGGGAAGGGGGAGGCCAACGCCTTCCCTTTCCGCACATCTGCACAGGGTGCTTCCCCGCAGAGCCCAGGGGAGCGTGTTCATTCTCGATTGCTGCTGCATCTTCTGGCATTTCACTGCGATTTTAGCGCGTTTCTCTCTTTAACGCGGCGCTACATCCAACGACAGTGACACAAGGACGCTCAGCGCCGGGTGCAGCCGATGGCTCGCAGCTGACAGCTACTAGAGCGAATACTTCAGGGACAGCATCCGCCCGCTGTCGCCGTGCCCCACGCAGCAGCCCCGCTCCGCTCCGCCCCGCCGCTACCTGCCGCCAGGTGCGGGCTCCGCCGGGGGCCGCCCGCCGCCTCCCCCCTTACCGGGCTCATGCTCGCCGGGGCGGTCGGAGATCTCGATGACCAGAAGCTCTCGGCCCTCGGCGCTGCGCCCCACCGTGTAGATCCTGCTGATGGCCGGGCACTGCAGCCAGACGGCCACCAGCGCCTCCCGCAGCTCGGCGTAGCGGTGGTACTCGAAGGAGATGCCTTCCTCGGCGCTCAGCCGCCGCCGCCGGCTGGCGGCCCCCGCCTCCGCCGGCTCCGCCGCCCGGCAGCCCGCAGCCAGCAGCCCGCAGAGCGCCAGCAGCACCCGCATCGCCCGCACCGCCATCCCGCACGCCTGCCCGCGGCCGCCCAGATGCCGCCGGCCCGGCGGGAGCGAGGATGAAGGGAGCGAGGGAGGGAGCGGGGGGCGGGCGGAGGGGCGGGGAGGGACCTCCGCTCCGCCCGTCTCCGCGGAGGGCGGTGGGAGGAGCGAGAGCTCCCCGCGGAGGGAGGCGGTGGGTGCGCGGCCCCGCGAAAGCCACTAAAGCTGTTGTCATCGCCCCATCTCGATGTCCAGATGGAGAAAAGCATTGGAAGAATCCCGGGACACGATTTCTACCTTGCTTTTTTTATTTTATTTGGTGAAATACTTTATCCTGCACTCGTGCAGTCCCACCGAGTTAATCCGCTGGCAAAAACCTGAATGAACAGACAGCGTGCTCCATGAAACATTCAAACAGTACTATTGCAGAATGAAACAGGTACTCGATTGGCCTCACAGGGAAAACTATGAACAATCATCTATCAGGTAGCTTTGCTGCACCACAGAAAGCAAAAGATAAAGCAAGACCTCCTTTCTGATACTGCGAATGCTTGGAGGGCACATCCCATTATGTTCAATGGGAATGCTCTTGTGAGGAACCACTCACAATATATTAATAAATCACAGTCTTTTCTGTACTCCAGATACTACAGGACTTCTGAAGGTTTTTTTCAACCTGGTTTTACAGGCATAGGTGTTCAGACTATGTCAAAACACCCTGTAAAGGACAGCTGATAAAAGCAAAAGGCTAAATGCTAAAGAGCAACTTCCAGTTCAGTTTTTTTTTTTATTATTATATTTTAAAGGACACAAAGCCTCACTGGAAAATTTTGAGAGGTTCAAAATTCTGAAAAGCTTGAAAATCACACATCCAATTCCTCCTTCTACAAATAGAATCTTGATGATCTTTAAGGTCGCTTCCAACTCTAACCATTCTATGGTTCTATGATTCTATGATTTCACACTGCTTTAGAATTATGTGCAATATGTGCAATGCTCTTAGAGCTGCAAAATGAACTGTAAATAAAGGTAGCTGTCATAGCATTCAAAAGATTCACATTCTTTATCAGTTTTGTTGGCTACGTTCATCACAGGCTAAATATTCATTTTCTTCATCACTTTCCCTTGTGCCTTATACACAAAGTAAACAAATCTGCTGATGCTGTGATTTTAGATTTACAGTATCATTTTCTGGAAGAACTTTCTGATCAGTCAAAAAAGTCCTTTGTGCAGTGTAGCAACTCTCATTGGCTTCCCTTCAAATTTATTTTCCCAAAATACGTCACTAAAAGATACAAGTAGGCTCAAATATCATCTATTTCTTTTCATCTCTTCAAGCAAAAAATTATTATTCCACTACACAAAATTAGTCTCACTGGATCTGAATGGATTTACATTAATTTCCATACTTATTAACTGTCCCTCTCTAAAAAAAAATTAGTATTTATGAAAACACATGCACATCTTGTGTAAAACTGTTTTATATACTATCAAATATTTTGAGTTCACATGTACTAATTTCTTTTTAATAAGGGATTAAGAAACAATGACAAGATTCTCAGAGAGTTTAGGAGCACTTGCAACACTAAGGAGGAGGAGTAAATCAATGACTTTCTTTCTATCTAACCCCTTCTATTTTCCATAGTTCAGAGATGACGACTATCATCACAGGCAAATACCAAACTTCCTTGTAATATGGAAAAATGGTTTTCACTTGCCTTAGTCTCAGAGGAATACTCTAACTCCAAGGGCATTCCCAGGCTACATGCATAACCGGGCTCCTGCGTATGGCCTTGTAAGCTAATAATACTAATTAGGGCAGGGACCAGACCTCAAGTGCTCCCTGTCCAGAAAACGTTGTGATCAGCAGATTTCAAATCTGGTTTATCTCTCCCTTATGTCTGTATATGACATGGAATAGTAGATTGTATTTCACCAACAGACGCAGCCTAAATAATTTGGTAAAGGTGAAGAAAACTTCATTGACATTTACAAAAATATTTATAGACAAATATATATATAAACTTATATATATAATATTCATATATATTTATGTATCGCTGCATTCCTTTGGCCAAAACAATTTGCTGAATGTGATTCAAATTTTCAGATACTTTTGATTTTCCTGAATCTGTCTTTTTCAGTAAATCATGATTCACCAGCAAGTATCTAAACAAATCTTAAAAACAAAAACCAACCAAAAAAGCCTCACACTCACAGAGTTCTGCTTACAAGACTCGAGTAACTCTTCACTTCTTTAATTTCTATTTTATTTATTCATCTTTGGATGTTTAGACAGAAGGACAATGGTTAAGAGGAAGGATGTGATTATACCTCCAAGGTGGTATTAGAGAGAATGATCTGGACATGCACTTATAATCTACAGCTGAAACAAGACATCAAAAATGCAGAAACAAGCCTCAGAAGTAATTTGAGAAACAGAGGAAATGTCTTACCATGGAGGACATGATATAATCCAGTTAGCCGGTGAAAAGACACAATTGAAAAGAGATTTGATTCCTGTGTTTATTACCTTCACAGACAGAAAATTATGACAAAAACCAATAGCAAAAAGTTGCCTTCTTCCTGGTCCTGCTGGTTTTAGGTTTCAATGGCCAAGATTTAGCAGAAGGCTGCAGCTGACAAAGGGAGGGAGGCAGCAGTAATAGGGTAGAGATTTGGAGGCAACAGACCAGACACGATAGTGAGCAATAAAGATTTGTAGCCAAAATGTGGGTTACAATATCATTTTCCAATAAAAATTAATGTTAAAATCTATAAATATATATATATTTCTTTAAACATCTTAAAACACTCAGCAGTCATTAATTATAAAATTGGTGAAGAAATTAAATTAAGTCATATAATTTACAAATATCATTGTTAATACACTCTGGCAAGCTGCACTGCAGTGTAATATAAGCCTCCTTATGTAGTATTTCACATCAGCAGCCAAAAGCAGTTGATTATTTTGCAATCCTAATCTTAACAATTTATTTTACTTTTAAAGTTTCCATGTTTTTTGACACAAACCCCAAGAAATTCATCACTTTCATAGGACTTATTTGTCAAATCCTAAGGGACAGTACAAGCTGCTATTTCCCACAGATAAGTCTTACTTTAACTTAAGTGGACTTTTAGGAAAAGATTAGGTGGTGAAAAATATTGCTCCCCACTTATTCCCCTATCCTATCACTTTTTAGAGTTAAATCTGTCTCCTTGCTAAAGAGGATAAAGGACAACAGATTGTGTAAGGTTTTGCTGTGCCTTGTCAAGAGCCAAAAGCTGTCACCCTTATGTTGCTCTCCTTTTTTTCTACTGCACAAAAATCTCTTGGTTTTCAGAACTACACACACTCTACAGTCTCTGGAAAAAAAAAATAAAAATCAGGGAAGTCTTATTTAATAAAGGCCTGAGACCTCAAAAATGTTCTAACATTGTGTTAGGTAAAAAAGGGTAACACAGTTCTTGATATGTGTAAGAGATAAATAGTAATGAGGTAGGTCATTTACTAGCCAGCATCACATTCAGTAATAAATACAAGGTTTTGCATTTGAAAAGGTGGTGGGCTGGTGGTAAGAGGCAGGTCCAGCTGAGTCCCGCGGCAAACCAAGCCTGTGGTTTTCAAATGAAAGTTCCTGTGTTGAGAGAGGTATGATGGACACAATTTTTCAGCAAAAAAGAAAACATTTATAAAACACATCTTGCATTATTCTCTAGGGATTTGTTAAAGATCAAAAGCAATGATGTGATCACACGAGACTCTAAGGATGTACCTAAAATAACCCTAAAAACTGAAATAGCAATGAGTGTCAGAAAAATATGGATTCAAGTAATGAAAAAAGAACCAAAAAAACCCCAAACCCATGCATACTGTACATAAAGAGATAGCATAATTAATGTGTTAAAATTACATCCCTTATTTTCAAAACCTCTTGAAGAATGGAATATACATTGTAACTTTGTGAAGTCATTCCTATCAAACTTTTAGAGCTCTGATTGGGGTCTGCAATAGCTGAGGAGACACCAAGCTTTTACAAGTACCTTTACTGGAATATTTAAGAAATTGGGTCACAGTTGTACACAGTTTTGGGACAGTGTGTGTATAGGCACAAGCCATTGGGCAGAGAACAAGTGAATAGAGTGATGTACAGAAGGAAAACCTGAAGCACTGAAAGCTCCTTGTATTTTTAGGCTAGGGGTTCAGTAAAATGAAGCTAAGTACAGCTGCAGCTGCAGGATGAGAGTGGGAACTGATCAAGCAAAGAGGATAATGGCCATCTTTGAAATCTGATTAGAGAGGTCACTTCCACTGTGGAAAGTTCAGGCTGCCAGCACAGATTAATTCAGGAAGCCTTAAGTACCAGTCTCCACTAAAAACTGAACAATACAGGGTTTTCAGCTTCCATTCACCTGTCACGGACAAGTATTTTTACTTCCTTGCAGAGGGAAGGGCAAGAAGACCAAATTTCAATGGGGATACAGATAGAGAAGCAAGAACTTCTACAAAACACATGCAGAAGAGGAATCTGAATCATTCCCACATCTCAAGTAATATTTGAATCACTCTGAATATCATTAATGTTTTGGCTTTTTTTTAAAAGCCTGATCTCACCTGCACCGTCACAGGAGTGCCCCGTTTTGGGGATTACACCAGACTGCATGTGAAGCAGCGTGAAAATTCAGGTGATCTCGACTAAGAAAAACATCTCTAAGGGACTCACAAGCTAGGTGAAGTAGTGTTTGAAATCTGAAGAGCAGCTGACATTAAAATACAAAGTGCAAGATCTTTGTAAGTATCCTTAAATACTTTCACTGTCATTTCCTGTGCAACAGATGAATATTTCGAGTAGATTCAAAAATATTAGACTACTGCTTCTATTACCAGGACAACTCCAGCAGTAGATTTTGAGAATCCAGTTTGTGAAAGCTGTAGTTTAACTTGAGAACGCACTCGGCGCAAAAGTTGTCGCTACACACAGTAGCTGTGTATCCAGTCCTTCAAACCAGCGGAATGTACAAGGCGTTCTCCATTTCCATTTCTTACTGCTGTCTCTGTAAGTAGCTGAGCAGATGGAACTGTTGTAGACCATACTAACAGAAACAATGCCTCTTCATTAGAGACAAACAGACTAAGACGCTATATCCTACATGTTGTTTGTTACAGCTTTGTGTTAAAAAACATGTGAAAGGTATAATACACATCAAACCAAACCACATTTATTTCATCAGTCACAAGTGCAAATATAGCAACAAGTCAGTTCAGCAAATTACAACACACAGAGAAGAATGTAATGTAAATGCTAAGTACACTGACAGACCAACTTCAAAAGAGCAGCAAAAAACAGCTTCTTCCAATAAAAACTTCTATTCTTTTTGCCTGTAATCTAAAATAACATAATAAATCTAGATCAGGAATGTCGCTTCACGTTTAGCCAGATATTCTGTTATTAACACTTCGCATTACCCAGTGTGCAAACGGCCTGTCCAAGCTTCTTATCAACAGATGTTTTGGTTTTAAGCAACTTTTACCCAATATTTAAATAATACAGTGCTGATACCAGTTAATATGTTCTGCTATTTGATATTACAAATTTAAGAATATATATTTAAAAAAACTAAGTCCAATTTAATATATAATTCTGCCTGGATCCAAAGTGGGCAACATTAAAGATAAAACGGAATTATTATTTTTTTTCCCCCAAAAAAGACACAAGTAATCTCAGGGTTTTTTGCATCATCTTTAAATCTGTAGTTAAAATATATGAAGTACTTACATATAAAATAGAAAGCATTCCCATTAGGAAGCTACTGCAGTGTAATTAGCTGTTTTCCCCTACCACTTAGTAGCCAAGGAACAAGATTTATGCTTAACACCCGATCACTATTTTGCTTTACAGAAAAGCAAAAGTTGACTACCAATATTAGCATCAGAATTTTTACACTGGAAACTTAATTAGCCTTCTTCTTCATTTTGAGTTGTTGCTTCTTCTCTTTTTCTTTATAGGCAATGAATTGAGAGTCTGTACCAAAGATTCTGTCCCACCACGTGAAGGTTGAAGCGTAATTGCCGATAAAGTTCATGTGATGGAAATCATGAAAACGGGCCCCAGCATAGAAAGGAACCAAATGAAGAGGGTTCAGCGGAACATCGTAGCCACTACAGGGGAGGGGAAAAAAGGAAAAGCAATTATAGTAAGGATTTTTCCCAGATATGGACCACAAGGTAAGACACTTACTTGTTGTTCTTATAAAATAATAAGATTATTTTTGGTATTATAAGGCCCCAGGGTATTCACTGTAACGCTGGCTTAAGTAGGAAAACAAGATCCCTCTTATCCTAGCCAGATGCTTCTGTAAACTATCCCACAATAGCTTTGGCACTTGCTGACCTTTTCAGCTTGGTGTATCAGGCAACACAAAAAAATTTAAGCAAGTGACCTAAAAAATTCAGTGTCTGACTTCACAGCTTTAACTAACTCAAGATTGATGTTAGGAAGGAGGAACAAGAAATAATACTTGTCTTTTAGTGACAAGCGATGAACATCAGCTCAGCTGCTCATCAAACAGCATCTCAAATCAAGTACAACAGTAGTGTTTCTACTCTTATTTTCAGCTTACTGCAAGTTCTTCAAATGTTGAAAATTCAAAATATAAATGCAAGTAATACTAAAACCAGGACAGTTTGCTTTAGAGGGATTTCAACTCTTTTGTTTAGTAGTACCGGAAAGCATCTTACCACCACCTAGTGGGGAGACTGCAAGGTAATTTATTATAAACACCTTATGTGGATAACAAACTAAAATGATAATTATCTGGGGAGATTCATATTTTGCATCAATTACTTTATGATAGGCACAACATACACCTCTCAGTCTACAACCAATATATAACCAAACCAGCAATGATGTGTTGTATAGCCTGAAGCTTCTCTTGTCCAGGAAAACCGGCTGGCAAAGTATTAAATGGAAAGAACTCTTGGCTAGAATATCAAAATTTTTAAATTATTTTTGGTGTTCTATTATGTATAAAGACACTCACACACCAAATATCAAAAGCCAGACATCCTAATGAGGCACCTAGCTTCATGCGTTCAATGCTCAAGATGGTCTAGCTGACAGTCTACACTTTTCTAATCAGCAAGTTTTGCTATTAACACTACCTCAAAACAGAAAACAGCAGTAACTGTTCAGGTTGTGCCATTCTTTCTAAGATGCATAAAAGCATTTCAGTACAGAACAAACAGTACAGCTTAGTGAAAGAGACAGGTAAGTTTAAGACAGACTTGGGGAGAAGAGAAAAAGCAATTACTAAAAAGCAACGAGAATTTCACCTGTGTACGTCAATGGTTTCCATCAAGCGACATATTACCCATGCCCACAGAAGAATCACATGGTTACAGAAAACAACAATTCCAATAAAAAAGCCAGTTCCAAGGATAAGTGTTTCCAGAGGATGTGCATATTCTGCTTGCATTCCAAATGGAGACTGGAAAGAGATAACAGATGGGAAAACAGTCACCATTTTCAATTTTACATACCCCCAAAACAGAATCACCTTTGTGGTACTCCCCCTCCCATTACCCCACAAGACTAAAACAAGATGAAGGGAATGACGTTGTGGGTAAAGGAAATGGTTTGACTGAGCAAGGGCCTTAACACAGGTATTCAGCTCCTCACTGGGAAAGCAAAAAACAGTATTCCAAGGTCAGAAGGATTATGACTGCATTAGTAATTCCAAACACTTCACTACTTATTGAAAAGTTGGAAACTTTTATTTAGGCTAACCATTATCCAAGGCCAAAGCATTATTTCAGGAATATTAAAAGCATTTGGGAAGCTCCTATCAGCTTTGCTATACATCCAGTCTTGGAAACAGAAGAAAGAAGGAAGCCAAAATATTCTGAGAGTCAAGATTTACTTATTTATTTATTTTTAAAAATAATTTAAAAGCACCCCTCATCTTTGACAATTTTTTAAGATAAATTCTTACTGTTCAAATACTATTATGAGATTGAAATAAAACATTTCCTTTTCTTTATATAGATATATATTTAAAAATATAAATATGTACACACACACATCCCCACAGTCATACCTACATTTGGTTTACAAAAAAACAAATTCCATACAGAGTTTTCAAAAGTAGACTACCACAGAAAGATAATAATTAGGGGGAAAAAAATTGACCTAATGCTTAAGGTTATAAATTTGATTATAAGAAAAAAAGAAAGTCCACTTTGGCTTAAGGGAAATTTTAAAATCATCACTTTTTACTATCAGGGAAAGTTTTCAGTGAAATAGCCGTGAGCCTACAGATCACTTCCATGTGAACTGCTAACCACTCAAGAATAACGGCCAGAGGCTGCTCTTGTCAGATACCTGAGGGGCTGCCAAGAGCAAGAGGAAAACAGCAGTGGCTGCTGCTGCAGAGGTACATACATACGCATGCATCAATCAATACCAAGCCCCTCTGTTATCACAGCCTGTATAAATCACCCCAGATACAGCAGCTTGCAGCTGACCTTAGGCACAGTATGGGTTATACACTGAAACACAGCGGTTCACAAACACAGTAGCACTGACTTCTGTGATCTGGAGTCGGTGCCATCTAAACACAGCTATACTGGTGTAAGCGCTGCTGGACACTACCTGGCTGAGAACAGTGCCACTTCCAGTCAAGCACGGCTCATTGCCTCATGCTCAATGTCAGCTCCAACACTGCTAATTGCGGAACCACCCAAAATACCTCTGCACTGCACCGTGCTATTGATGCAGTATCACACAACTGGCTATACTGCTTCCAGAGGCCCATATCCAAGCCATGATCCTTCCAGGAATCATATATGCTGATCATAATCATGCACATACAATGCACACACCCAGGCCATGTAGGAGCCACCTGTCTGGATCGTATTGTGGGGATTAGCATGCTCTGGATAACACCCTAGAGGTGGCGGAGAACTGACAAACAACCAAAACCAGAAACCTACCATTTCCTCCTTCCCTAGCAATCAAGCACGTAACACACTTTTAAAAGCTTGCTTTCACCTAGCTCAACAGATATGATCAAACTTCAAAAGAGCTCATTGAGTGCGACCTTTCATATTAAATGAAGTAAAATTACAGGAGATGTTTTCAGAAACAAAATGGATGACTGTTCTTGACAAAGAGCTCAAAAAAAGACATCTACTGTCAGAGGGATGTAAAATTCTTAAGTCTTTCAAATAAGACCTTTAAATAAGTTATATGAAACCGCATATACTAAAAACTATTTAAAAAAAAAATATCAAGGAATACATACAACAAATTCATGGTGAACCTTGTGGATATACTTGTATATTCTTTTGTGATGCAGCAATCTATGCAGGAAATAGTGCCAGGCATCTTCAATCACTGCACATCCAAAACACTGGGCAGCCAGAACATACCTTTAAAAAGCAGAACAGCTATTAGTTATAAAGCATACTAGGAGACAGACAATCTTAAAAGATAAAATAGTTTATATGCTAGTAAGAGTGGGAAATGTTTATGTATATTACTGATTGAATAACAGTGCATTGACACTACCTTTTTAACATACCAAAAATATTAATTGCCAAGCACTTTAGTCCTTGTACCTATCACCTCATCTGTTGATATACAGAAGTGAACTAGCAGACAGCATAACAAACTGTCATTTCAATATTACAGTCTAGAAAGAACATCTACAGATGTAAGACTGTGTAAGATGTAGAGAGAAAAAACATATAGCTGCATTCAGGTATCCAGACGGAAAATAAATTTCCAAGAAACATGAGCTTCTGTTGTAAAGAAGAAGTACTGAAAAAAAAACCCAAACAGACAAAAAGGCATTTACAACTAAATCAATTTTGTTTAAAAGTCTATCAGTTTAGTGCAAAAAAGGAGAACGTGAAGCAGGTGGTACATCCTGTCCCTGAAGGGACACACTGCTGCTATCATATAAAACAAGGTGGAGAGAAGAAACACTTTGGAGGAATCAAAAAATGAAAAAAATTCAGGAAGCCCAATACTTAACCCATGCCATCATGAATCTTGCTTTGCTTCCATAAGCTCCCTCCTAATCCCCCCTTCTTCTGAGTATCAGAGCAATTTGGGGCCATTTAAAAAAAGATTTAGGAAGTTTGTCCTGGTTTGAGGTAAAACAGAACCAACTTTCGTCATTGGCCAATCCAGCCCAAACCACGACAAAGCTCTAATTAGTTTTTTTAGCAGTTAAGCATCAACAGAAGCATGATTAACAAACAAAGTTTTACATCACCAAAAAACTATTGTGTATTAGAGTTGATGACAACATTTGTTAAATATTCTGCTTCCAACTGTATGTAACTCAGCATCGACATACCAGAAAAATCTACCTACCATCTAGGCATCTCTTCCCAGTCATATGGAATGTTGAAATACTCTGTGAAGTAATAGGTGCCACAAATCAGAGGAAGCTGAATGAAAAAGTGATTGAAGAGGAGCGTTTTGAAACACTTCCACTGCTTTTCCCATGTTTCTGGTTTATCCTGAGAAAAAGCAAAAAGAATCAGTTGTGTTACATACTTCTATTGCACATAATTGAAGTATTGCAAAAATTACTTTGAAGGCAGTTTCATTTCACCTTAGAAGACAGACAGCAGGTCCTCCAATAATACAAATTAACTCAGGCAACACAAACTGCATGGGATTGGATTCAGTGTCATCAAAACCTCATGTTTTTCTAAGCTGGCTTTCTGTAAAATTTAAAGTAAGCCTCTCTCAACAGAAGTTGTCTTTGCCAGTCACCCCAAACTATTCTTGTCATTTCAGTGTTTGCAATTAGCAGAAACATTTCATATTCAACAGTTTAACATAAATCAAAGTTTGATTTTCTTCATCACACCACAGAATGTATTTCCATAGCTAAAATAATACAAAAGAAGCTGAAGATACAAGCTTGTGAAGAAACAAGTTGTCTTGAAAACACAGTTTTTTGCACAGAGACATTTTACTAATTACTGTAGTAATTTCAGAAGCTGGTATTATTAGTTTCCAATTCATATTACAAGGAATGGGGGAAAATAATCATCTTTGGAAACTGGATGTGCCTTTGCTACCAATTTGGAGCATGCAGTCCATCCTAGGCTTTCTCCATTGTTAAAGTACTCCAAAATCCTTTCAAGAGGGTGTGTATAGAGATACTTTGAAAGAGAGACCTGCAATTACATAAGCACACCGTGTAATCCTTTCATAATACCAAGATACACATCTATCACCAGATGCTGCGATTCTGCTATACCTTCCCCCGCTGATACATAAACGTACATGAAGAAAATTTAACTTTACTAACATAGAGATTGACATATCCTTTTCTTTCTTATACCACCATGGTGGAAAGGTTACCCTCCCTCAGAAAAATCTCCTTTTCTTCCCCAAAATCCACTTCACTTCCACTCCTCCCACACATTGTAATTTTTCTCTGTCACTTTCAGGATGTGCACAGTGATAGAGGAAATGGGGTCATATAAATTGGAAACTAGGAAACTGCAGTTATATGCTCTACTTCACCTATTCGAAGACAAATCAGGAAGTCTGTAGTTCACAACTTTGTCTTACCTGCTGAATTTTATACTTTTGCATGTACGGTATAAACTGAAAGACAAATCCAGGTACACAGAGCAAGAAGTATGAAACTTCATGAACTATAAGTGATCCCCAAGTTGCAATCTGGAACTTTGTGTAGTTATCCAGCATGTAATTCCAGGCATTTTTAAATGGTTGCTGCAAGGGATTGTCAGGCAAGAAAGAGTCTATATATTCCACCGCCAGATAAGCAGAGTTCAAGATATCAACACTGTCGTTCATCGCCATTGTTCAAACATAAAGCATCACAATTACAGTTCTTCTACAGTTGTCTGTAAGGAACCTGAAAATTTTGAGAAAAATTGAATAAACAGCAGTTAAACTTCAGAAAAAAAACCAACATTACCTATCTCAGTTGTTACCTAGTTCTAAAGTAAAAGCAAGGAAGAGAAGGAAAGGGAAGTGAAAGACAGATCCTTTTCCTACAGAATAGTGTAAAAGAACAAAGCTCAAGACTGGTTTGAGAGTCAAATCAATTTGAGAGGCGATCAGCTCTCAAGTCTTGAGATTAGGTCAAGGGAGCAAAAGGATAAAGAAATATTAATTATTACCCAATTTTATTTCAAGTCTTCTGCAGGATAATTGTATTCTGTACTAAAAGAGCACAGAAAGGTTCAAATCAGATATTAGAAATTAAATTAACCGTGAACTCCTGATTATCCAGCCTCATAGCTGTGAGCCAGAATCCATACAAACTACATCAACACAGCAGACTGCCTTTAGACTGCAGCTGGCTTGAGGCAATCCACCTTTCCGTAAGACAGTTTTCATCACAGATCCCAAAAGCATAGAGGCAGCGTTCCTGCAGGTGACCACAACTTCTGCCATTTCCACAGTGGAAGCTGCTTGTTGGTTTGGGTTGGAAGAGACCTTCAAAGATCATCTGGTCCAACCCTCCTGCCATAGACAGGGACATCTTTCACTAGATCAGGTTGCCCAATGCCCCATCCAACCTGACCTTAAACACTTCCAATGATGGGGCATCCACAACTTCCTGGGCAACCTGTTCCAGCGTCTCACCACCCTCAATTGTACAAAATGTCGTCCTTATGTCCAAACTAAACCTATCCTTTTTTAGTTTAAAACCATTGCCCCCTGTGTTGTTGCTACAGGTGTTGGCATAAAGGCTTTCTCCATCTTTCTTATAAGCTCCCTTTAAGTACTGAAAGGCCACACCAAGGTGTCCCCAGAGCCTTCTCTTCTCAAGGCTGAACAACCCCAGCTCTCTCAGCCTCTCTCTCCATAGGCCATGTGCCCTCTGATTATTTTCATGTCCCTCCTCTGGACCCCCTCTAACAGGTCCATCTTCCACCCTAAAACGCGTGCGCAGCCCACGGGCCAGAAGACGCTGGTTAGTCCCCAGTTGATACACTCAGCCTAGGTCCAACATAAGTAACGCACCAAGCTCGGCATCCAACCACGTTGGTTACTGTTTTTCCGTCTTAGCAACAGCACCACGATGCTGCCATTTCACCTTAACAGCAAATAAACTGCAGCAAATACCACTTTATTAACGTTAAATACACCACGGCAGATGCCAAGAAAGCTCACGCATCCCGAGCTCCTGAACTGATGGGCACACACGAAAGCAGCCGAGGGACCAGAGGCGAGGCTGAGCCTGGATCAGGCTCGTCCGTCCTGTCCAGCCCATGCGAGGAAGCGGACAGACCCTGCCACAGGCCGCCGGCGGGCAGCCGCCACAGGCCGCACGATAGCGACGACATGGGGGATGCCCAGGCCGGCGGCACCCGCCCGGAACGGCCCAGGGTAGCGCCGGTAGGAGCCGTGCAGGCGGCCGGGGACCGCACCCCAGCAACAGCACAGGGACCCCCAGGGCAGGCCGCGACCACCCGCTCTCCCCGCCCTCCGCGCCCCCTCACCTGGATGATGACGGCGGCGGCCCCTCACGCCGCGGCGGAAGCAGCAGCGGTAGCGCCCGTCGCAGCAATAACAACCGCCGGGGCCGCCGGCAGTTCAAGTGCGCCCTCCCATTGGCCGCCCAGCAACCCCCAGCGTGGCGTCCATTGGCTGGCGGGCGGCGGCGGCGGAGAGTCAGGCGTGAGGAAGCTGCGGATCCCGCGCGCCCATTGGCTGAAGGGGTGGAGTGAGGATAGTGAGACCTGGGCGCGCGGCCAATGAGGCGGGAGGGAGCCCGGCTGACGTCAAAGACGTGATGAGGAGGAGACCGATGCCGGAGGCGGAGGGGGTGGGGGCGGCCCTTCCTTCGCCGCGGGGCCCTAGGGCGGGGCCCACGCCTCGCCACACGCTGCCTGCCTGCACACCTTCCGAGAAACACAATCGGAGGAGGAGGAAGGAGCAAGAGCGCTGCCCGCGGGGGCGGCGGCGGCCGGTGCGAGGGAAGGGGTCGTTCCCGAGAGGAGGCACCGGTTGACCGTTTTCTCCATCCGCGTGCTCCTGCCCCTTCTCTGACAGGACCCGCAGGGCACGGCGGGGCTGCGGGCCGACTCGCCCTCTTCTCCAGGGAGAAGCCGGGGCCGTCGCGGCGCTGCCCGCGGCTGCCGGGGCCGGGCGGTGACTGAAGCACGAGGGTACGTCATGGTAGCAATGGCCCAGAACCCCATTCATTGAGTCCGGTATCGTGCAGGTAAAATTCTACAAACAACACAAATGAACAATCCAAATAAAATGTTTCTAGTGAAACCTGTTGCCCAGACCCATAACGCGCCCTACGCTGTCAACAGTAAAATCCAGTCACATCCATTTCATTGCAGCGTCAGCCAAAAAAATGATGTTGTTTACAGCCATCATGCTAATTCCACAGCTCAGACAGTTTCACTGGAACATAGAGGTGGCCGCTACCTTAACTAACCCAAAACCAAAGCTTCCAGAAACAAACCAGCAGCAAACCAGTGATATTTCCATGACCAGTCCCTAAATCTTAATTTTTTGCTTGCATTCAGATCTTTAGAACACCAGCTTCCTCTGCCTGCCCCCCCCCACCCTAAAAAAATATCTCTTCACTGATGTCAAGGTTATTTGGTTTGAGACTTGTATGGAGAAACACAAGTTTTAAGCGACTTGTTGGCATTAGGAAACAATATACAAACTTTTATTTGAAGAAAATGTCTCAAATACGACAATAACTTTGGTCATGTTAAAAGAAGGCCATCCAAGAATGAATAAAAATGAGCTGTTTTATAAGCATGGCCACATACAGTATATTCAGATATTAGCTAATAGAAGCTAAGATTACATGCATAAATAGGCCTTAGTACCATGCAAATTCAACGCAATTTCATACATCATTATAAATTTTAAGTTAGTTTCATGCCAAATCACCTTTTGGATAAAAAGGTAAGAAAGAAGTAACATCTAAATGTGACCAAAAATTGAACAGAAAAAAAAGTCATCAGTACAGACAACATTTTTATTAAAAAGATCTTGAAATTACACCTGTTGAAGAAGTGTTATACCATCTCTTTTCTCTCCTTCAGTGGGAATTAGTAGTGTTAAGCATTGTTACATATCAAAAAATACAACTCTGTTTTACAACATAGTACTGGCATATTCAAAGTACTGTGCCAAATTATAAATAGTAAAATCAGGTTTTGAAGTATTTCAATAGAAAGCAACTTAGGCTCACACAAACATATGCACGTATTATAGTTATGTAACAAAAGTTTTATAAAAGGAAACATTTACCCCATGCCAGCTTGAATTACTGAGGTGGGATTCAATACCTACTATGAAGACTGACAGTTCATTTCTTTAAATATGTTTATTAGTCTCTGGAAAAAATAAGACAAAAATTTACTTTCACCAGAATACACACCATTCTTCACTGACAATCCGTTTCTCAGTCATGACTGACGTAAGTCTGTCGTTATGAAAGTGGCTTTTTTTTTTTTTTCAAAGACCTTGCAATAAAAAAAGAAATGGTCCACTAGGCTTCAAAAATTCAATCAACTTCTGCTCAACTGCAGAATTATCCTACGCCTTGCTTCTACCTAGAGTAATCTTCGTCATCTGTCATTGTAGACAGTCACATCTTCCACTGTGACTCAAGGTGCAGCTACAAGTAGAGAAGTGCTTAGAGAGAGTACTCAGTCACTTCAAATACACTTGTTGAAGACTGCTTCTAGTGCATAATCAAGTTGAAAATCCCTTTACTGATCATAATGGTTTGTCAATAACTGTAACACCTAGAGAGAGGAAAGAAAAAGGCATAAATCTTTAGGTAGTATTCAAAAAGAAAAAAATCAAGAACATGAAAATCAAGTTTTAATATAATACCTTGCAACTAGTATAACATCAAAAAACTGTGCACCAGCCTAATTTCTCTCTGACAGAGTTGTCTGAATCAGTGCAAAGTTCTGAGAGTTTCTGTGATTTGAAAAAATTTGCCATTACTCGTTTAATTTTGTTACCAGTGAAATACATCCTTAACACTCACTTAAAAGAACTCATTTGAAAAACTGCAATTACTGAAGGAAAAGATTCCTGAAACAGCTCGTTTTCTAAATATCAAATCCCAAAGAACTTCAGAATTGGACCCACGTAGACTGAGACATAAATCTCTTGTTAAAGACAGGATGGGTCATACCAGAATCGTCTTTCTGACTCACCACTACACGCTAAATCCCTTTTGACTACAGTTTAATACCATCTTTTTCCTTGTAATGAATAATTGTTTGAAGTCATCATTCAAAACATACCATCAGATTTCTTCAAACCCATTCTAGTATCTTAGGTTTCGCCTTAGACAGGACTTTATTTTAATGCTTTGTCAAATTTCTTATCCCAGCTTTTATACTGTAAAAAGCCTGTTAAAAAAAAAAAATCTGTACACATTACCTGCATAGCTTCTTCCTGTACTCATACAAGATGACACAACTGTCCATTTATCAGTTGTTGGATTATAATATTCCACTGTTGATAAATTACAGGAACCATCATCTCCTCCAACTACATACAAGAGACCATTTACAGCACAAACACCTAAAAAATAGACAGGAAACCAATGTGAAAATTAGCAATTGGCTTGTTAACGCCACAAAAGTATGGTTTATATTCCGTGACATCATGAAAGCAGCAGAAACCCAGGAACATTCCATTTACACTAAACAGTATTATCACTATTTTAAAGCAATTGTTGCATATACCTGCATTCCTTCTGCACATGTTCATGTCTGCAACTTGCTTCCATGTACTGGCGACAGGATCAAACACTTCAACACTTTTTCTTACCAAAGGACCGTCATGACCACCTACCGCATACAATAAATTGTTTAACACACCAACACCTGTGAACATATGAAAATATTCAAAATTAACCAGAGAATGGTTTGACTGACACAAAGGAGAAACAGAAAACATGTCCACTAACAAAAATCCTTCCATGTTAGGAGCTATTTCAGAAAACATTGGGTCAGGATGCATTAAAGCAAAAAGACAGTAACTATAGCAAGACACTGATAAAATGTCTCGTGTGCCTATCTACCATATTGCAGCACACAAAGACCAGAGCTGTTCTGCAACAGAAGATTTAGAAAATTTTGGACGCAAAATGATGTGTGGGAAAATGAGGATTGTTGAAATTTAGGTCTAATTAGAAGTGACAGTAAATGAGACAGTGTGCTCAGCCAGCATAACAGAAATCTGACAAGATGATAAAGCATAAGTGAATTTTTAGAAAGAAAAAACTGCGGTACAGAGGAGAAAAGCTGAATGGATAGACATTATACAATAGGGATGTTTCCACTGAAGTGTTGGAATACCTTTTAAACATATATATGAAACAAAAGTAAACAAAGTGAGCACCTTCCTCCTCCAGGGTGTGAAGGAAAATACCAAGGTTCCTTGAACCAAGCATCAGTCATCAAATATCCAAAAGGATATTAAAGGATCTCCCCTTCTCTTTTGCTCCTAGGGTCTCCTTCACTTTACAACAAAAGTTTATCAATCTCTAAACTTGAGATGAAGGAATAAATAAAGCTAGTCTATATCTACTTGCTAATTAGGTTGCATCTATTGAAAATATGGTAATAGGGGAAACAGAAAGGAAAGTCTATTTATTTATTCCTCAACTTTATAAAGCACTATTAGAACCCAAACACAACAGGTTTCAGAGATGCAAGGGGGGTTTTACATTAAAACTTGTGAGTGATGGACCATACAGACAACTGAAAAAACAGTATGAAAGTACATTGGGAAATCTAAAGTGTCACGTTTAAGACTATGAAACGGAAAGCTGAGATACAGATTTGCAAATATAGTTCTTAAAGGGTTCCATGAAAAGGGCACAGCTTAAAATCTTGATTAAAGGGAAACAGAAAATATGAATGCAAAAAATCAGTTAAGTCCTTCAGAGAAAAAAACCACTGGGTTAAAAAAAGAACCCTGAAACCTTAACAGCCAGCTGAAGTATCTTTGAAAACACATCACTAATATTATATGTAAGAGCCATTCCTATATGGGGAGAGAAATTACTCCTGCTGAAATAACTAAATTTTCTTATTAAAAAGACAGATTTTAATAATTAAAGGAAGAGGGAAAAGAAACACGGAAGAGTTAATTGGTACTGTAAGTCTGAAAAATAGCATCTTAATAGGAGACTGCTTTATAAATCATGCTATCTAATGCTTTATCAGTGATATTGACTACTAATGTTTCCCCATATCCTTCCCAGTTAATTTAATTCCTCTTTTATTGCTATTATTTCTAGCTATCATGTCACAGTATAGTGTGACAGCTTTTCTTTCTCCCACTCTGATCACACTTTAGACAGGATTAGACAGGATAATGCAACATTCTTTTTTTGTACCATTAAACATTACAGAGCTAGAAGGAGGGCTAATTAGATTTTTAGTTTAAATATGTGTTGTGATATAAAGGCCCCGACCCGGGCTTTCTGTATAGTTACCAACCTTCCTATTCAGTGTGTAGAGTTTTCCCTCTGCCACATTGCCATTTTTAATTTGATAGCTCCTTATTTTTAATAATGTCCTCCATTCCTCTTTGGTGCTTCATTTTCCCTTAATCCCACACCCAGTTTCCAAGTCCTACCTTATTTCTTGTTCCTTCCGTCTGTATCCTCTTGTTGCCGTCTTCTGAGTTCTCCTTTCTTTGTTAATTTTCCTTTCCTGCCCATTTTTCAGGACCCTGTCTTATATCTGTCATCCCTCCCAAATGGCCTATATCTGGATCTGAAGTTCCTCATCCCAATATGTTGCTGGAAACAGATCTGTCCCTGTATTGATCAACTTAGAAGCAGTTGGTACTAAAGAAAAGTAACTGAGGGTTAACCTCTGAAGTTGCTTTTGAATGAAGCTGAAGCAGTAGGAATAGAAGAGATGGGCTTAAGTTCCTTGAGATGACTAGAAATCCAAAGGTTTAATATAGGAACAAAATTCTCTTCAGTTAGCACCCATAACATCACCAGGACTGATCGCCAGTTGAAACAGTTCTGGTGGTTTTGGCTATTTGGTCACTACAGCCAAGCTCAATCAACAGTCATGATTTTCACATTATCACCCACTCCTCCCACACACACAATATAATTTTCCATGTATTTAAACAGAGTGGCACAGAAGGATGTTGATTATTTTACTCAATTATATGAATCTGAAATAACTGACTACATTTATTTTTCCTCTCAGGTTTTTGGTTTTGTTGTTTTTTGGTTTGGTTTTTTTTTGTTTGGTTGGGTTTTTTTAATCAGAGGACAAGGTAAAAGGCAGCAGAGAGTTGAGTAAACAAACACGGTCCTGAACTCTGGCACAAGGGGAGGGAGGAGAGGGGCAGAAAGATCCCAGCAGTTAGTATATCTAAGGCACTACATTTCAGAGTCATAGAAGTAATTCAATATTAAAAAAAAAGTCTGAAAATATCTAGCGTATAAATAGTCTACAAGCACAACGTATTTTGCAAAACCAGATTATTAAAAAAAAAAAAACTGAGATAAAATGGGTGTGCAGGCAACTTGCAAAATTAAGCTTTGTCACAACCCACGAACACTATTTGTCTTTATAATGATACTTCTAATTTGCCCATTTTATACAAATATTTTCCTCAAAACTTGCCAATATTAGATAGGAGTATTTAACGGTATCCTTACTGCAACTCTGGCCAGTTTTTAATCCAGAATTTACTTCCAAGATGCACAGACTGAGTAACTAGAAGTTTCACAAAACAACTTTTTTGAGATACAGTGTACCATGTTTCCTTCATTAACATCATAATTTTAGTTTAGAAACAAAATCAAAACATTATTTTTAGCAATAAGAGACACATCAGCTTACTGATTTTGTAAGAATAGTTTGTGATACTTCCATTATAAATACCTTCGTTTTAGTAATTACTTTAATATTTTTATATATTTCTTTTGAAATAATTTGGACTTTAATTTAAACATCACTACACAGATTTTAAACTGTTCAGAGTTATTAAAGAATAATGGAAGGCAAGATGAAAAGTTGGGATAACTATTAATCATTTACTGTGCATACTAGAAGTCCATCCAGTTTTATTTGTAGCAACATCTCTTCCAATTATGAAGCACATTAATGCAATCACCAGTAGATATTTGAAGGGTGTTGCTAAAAAGCACCATTGAGTACTTGGCAAAAAAGTGACTTAAACAACTGAAAAAAATAAATGTAGAAAAGTAATAGCATGCAATTTGACTTGAAAAAGTCCATGGGAATGCATCTAGAGAAATAAAACAATTTCTGCAAGTTGGAGAAACCTGAAATACCAAAAGACAAATAGAGGACAGTGAACAGTAAATGAGATTTGAGTCCATAATATAAATAGATAATGAAAATGCTGAAGTCAATTTGGAGCTGTGGAAGCATCATTTCATTAAAGAAAAGCAGAATAGCACAGGCACTTTTGATGTCTTTAAAGAGAAATACACATACTCAGAATCACAAGAAGGAAAAAAAAAACTCCATGAAAAAATAAAGAAGAGATTTTTAAGATTATAAAGAAATAAATGGATATACCTTGGCTAAACGATAAGGAAGGATAACATGTAGTAGCCTATACATATCCAAAGGATGTAAACACCGGGTGATGAGAAGAATTACTGAAGATGAAACAAAGGGTATATAAGTGGAAGAAATAGGATGAAACCAGTAATACAAACTTAAGAATGAACAAGGACAAAATTTCCTGCAGTGAATCAGAATGCAGAACAAGTCCTCTAAAGAGGTGGAAATCTAGTCATGGTTCACATGTAAAGTCAACCTAAAATCACTACTAGAAAAATCAGCGCTACACTGGCAAAGAGACATCTTTGAAGAAATTACTTTTTTTTCATCCTAGCCATTTAGATTTTGATTCTTCTGTATTTAGGTGATACTAAATTGATTGCCACAATCCATGCATATTAGTCTGTATGTTAAAAACATCAGAAGTTATGGGAAGAAGAAGAATATGGAAAGTATGAAAAAGCAAGGAAAGATATTTACTATTAACAGACTGAGCCTTACTCTGTAGGACAGTTTTGTATTTATGATCTGCAATACATGAGCCATCTAAGACTAACACATTCTATTAGACTCAGACTTTGGCTTACCTTTTATACTTTTAGATACATTTTAAAACCACAAATTTGTCTCTTTTACAAGGATAGTTGATTCTTGTCCACTCACCTGCTCCACTACGTCTAGTGCTCATTTCTGCAACGTAGGTCCACTCGTTTGTATTAGCATCATAGCATTCTACTGAACTAAGGCACTGACGTGACGCCCCATCATAGCCACCAACAGCATACAGTTTACCTGGAAGGGTAACCAACAGAAACCTACAAATTTCTAATGCACACAGACTGTACTGGTACGCAAGCTGAGGGAAAGTCATCGTGCTCTGAATTAGCTGCTGGTCAGTACCTGCCGTCAATCAGTTACTGAGTTTCTATTTTTTAAATAGTTTAGCATAGTACACTACAGTTCTTGTCATTTTGAGGATTTAAAAGGCAGCCAGTATCTAAAAGAATGCAAGTCAAAAGATTTTTGAATTGCCCAGCCGAAATACAAAGATACTTTACCCTGTTTTTAATTAAAAATTGTTCAAAAGCAAGCTAACTCAAGTATGTCCAACATTGGAAGCTCGCAAATAGGCTTCCTAGAAATAAGAAAAATTCAGATGAAAATTATTTGTACAGTCTGCATTTTCAGATCAGAAACAACAGTGGTTCCTATGCAGTTAAAACACACACCTAAAACTGTTTTAAGACCCAGGAGCCAGCCCAAGTCTGCATTGTGCAAGTGACATCCAGGCTATTCATCACTGAGCTGACTTGAAAGTCAGCAGTTTGCCGGGCATTGTCCTTGAGATCATCCCCAGCAGCAACCAGCAGTCAGCCACAGATAACAGCTGACAATACTGCAGTGCTGTATCACTAAAGACCAATTTATAAGTAATTGGGCTCTCTAGCTTTGCTTACATGCGTAATCTAGAGCATGCATGCTTAGCGAGATTTTCCTCAAGTTGGCCTCAGGCACAGTTGAAACTCTGAAAAAAAAATTTAAAACAACTATGCTAAAAGCTGGTCAAACCCAAGTAGAATGATTATGTATTGTTCATACCATTTGAATTAGAAGGTTGAGCAAAAACATAAATCTGAAGTATGTTTTCAAAAGTGAGAAAAGGTAGTAGGGTAAATGATTGCATTCCCCCCTCGCCCAATCTTTTTAATATCATTTGTCAACTTACCTCCAACAACACCTACGCCAACGCTACTTCTTCTTGTGTTCATTGGAGCCACGTGAAACCACTCATTAGTCTTTAAGTTGTAAACTTCAACTGATGATAAACCTATGAAGACAATATAACATTATTTTCTCTATAAATCTTCATGCAATATACTGTCTACCTTCCAGAAAATTCAAATTATTTCTTTTTAAGGACTGTTAATTACTGTGCAAAAGGCACAACTGATGTCCTTTAGATAGCCAATTACAGGTAACCCATCCCGGTGTCTGAAAATGGGCAAATTAATGAAAGCTTTTATGGAATTTGAAAAATTATTCCCTGGATTATTTTTCTTCTTTTTTTTTTTCTCCTTTCTTTTTAATTGAACCGCAATGTTCCCTCCTATGTATGCTTCAGTAATAGTTACTAAGGAGAAGGATCATCTCCGCACAAATGGTTTAATGCATCTCTGAAAGAGAATGAAGAGTGTATATCCAAAGCACTCCCACAGGTCAGACTAAGCTGTTTTTAACCCTATTCACGCTACATGAAAATGCAGAGGTATATTTCCTATGCAAACAGGACAACAGAGACCAGGTAATTTTTCCGCTCATATCTTCCATGAGTTAAGGACTCGGACTCTGACTATAAAAGGAATACTAAAGGGAACTTGTTTCAAAGATTCACTAGTCATTAAGCCTAAACTCATAGGCAGGTGCAAACAGTCCACTGCTCAGGCAGAAGGATGTGACCACTAAAGCCCATTCCATACCACAAGATGCCAGGCTACCCTCATGCTTGGTTTCATCACAGCTGCCAGGAAAGAGACATTCAAATTTGATACAGTTACTTCAAGAGTATCCAAAGCTAATCAGCAATGTGTGAAGGGAAAAATACCTGTACTCCCATCAAATCCTCCCACAGCATAAAGAAGGCCATTTAATACAGCTGCTCCCAGAGTGCTTCTCCGATCTTGCATATTGGCAACACTTGTCCACTGGTCCTTCACCGGATCATAGGAATCTACTGTGCGAACTCTCAAAGAACCATTGAAACCACCAACCGCATAAACCATCCCTCCCATGTACACCATTCCTAGAGCAGAGAAACAGGAAAGAGAGATGAGCCGTTTTGTCTCTTTGTCAATTAATTTTATTCCGTACTTTCCTAAGTATGCAGATACTTGACACAGCTTACAGTGCTCACTACACTAATCAGGCTTTTGACAGTGTCCTCGAGCCACACTTCATCCAGATCAAGCACTAGAAGTTCTGACACTTTTTGTTACCAATAGCTCACATTTCTGAATATCATACTTGCTGAATTTCCTCTTGCTTAGATATCTCAGCTGCTTTAAGATCCCATTTTCACAGTTTTAGTATTGATTGGTCACTTCTTCACATTCTTCATCTCATTAAATAATAATACAGTATTTTAATAGTAAAATTACTCATTATCATAAGGCAGTAATATTTAAATTTATTTATCCTCTGTATCTACGAGAGGTAGTAAAGCAGCTTATTCTAGAGATTACAAACTGAAGCGCAAATTAAGATCAAGTTATCAAACTTGTATTGTTCTGCATTAGCAAGTAATTAGAATTTTAAGGATGATCACTGAAATCAAGGCTTAGCCCTTCTCAGATAAATAGCTTAAGTACTGTTCCAAAAAACATACAATGCTTTATACAGATGTCTAAATTCTTAAGCATTACCAACTACAACAAAAAAATTAGGCATCATTTACCCGCTCTACATCTTCTGGAAGGCAATTCAGCCACCTGATGCCAGCGTTCTTCTTTAAAATCATAGCATTCAACACTGCGAATTGCCTTTGGTGCCTGTCCTCCAACTACCATCATCAACTAAGAGAGATAATAATATTTATTAATTACTTACATATATGAGAGCAGCTGAAAGATAAAAAAAAGTGTTAAAAAATAAAACAAGATTCTGTACAAGAAATAATTAAAGGATGTCTCTCCTAAATAAGAAATTTGATTCTCGCAAACTAGGCAAAATTCATTTTTCAAAAAACATGCAATTTGTAACCTTTGTGTCCACAAGAAATATCTGAGATAGAAAAGCAGGAAACAGAGTCTAGGTAGAGCTCCCAAAGATGGGCAGATCCTGCTGTATTTTCACATCCTGCCCTGACCTCAGGTATGAGAATTCAACATCTAGGACATTCAATGGAACTGTTACTGTCCATCAGAGAAGAGCCTTATCTGGTTCCTTTGAGAGAAATGTGCTAAATGCAAATCTCCTATTCCATTATTGCAGTTGCCATAACAGTACTATGAGAAAACTTATTTACTTCATTGGAAAGAAGACAATATATGATGTTTACTCTGTTTTCTTCTTCTAAAATGAAAAAAAAAAAGTACTATATTTAGCTAAAAATTGAATAAATGCCCCAACTCAGAAGCATCAGTCTTTGTTAGGGATTTTTTGGTTGTTTTTTTTAAAGAAACAGGCTTATTTCCACTCTAACACCAGGCCTATACTTTTATATTTCTCAAATGCTGAGGAACTTACTAAAAAAGACTCCTCTTTTTTTGGTACGGGGAGGGCAGGAGGGGGGAAGACAGTGGAGGTGGGTAGATGGGAGGCTAAAATGTCTATATCATAAGTAGTATGGAGTATAAAGTTAAACATTTGTTATATTTTTGAGATAAATAATTCTGGTACGAAAATTTTTACTGGAATACCTGAAATGATAGTCCTGTTTTCATGAAAACTGTTAAAATGGAGTTTGAAGAAATCAGTTAGTTGGAAAAATAAGGGTCTTACTTTTGGAAGGCTAGCTGGTGTTCTCAATTTTGTTCGAGTGCTTTTCATCAATGCTCGTTGCTCAGTTGGCAGCAAGTGATACTTCATAGCTTCAATGAGGTAATCTTTACAAGCACTGCTGTTCTTAACCAGTATTTCTTCTTCAACTCTCTGTTTATTAATAGAAGTTTAACAAGGTCTGAGCATGTTAAGGAAGTAAATCACAAATAACAATCTGAAATGTAATAAAGCCTGTGTTATATCACAAAATGCAGGTTACTCTTGATTTGTTAGATTGTAGTTTAGACACGAATTTATGTGATTGCAATATGCAGTCACTGAAAAAAACCCCAATTAATTAATCTCTTAATTAGTAAGTAGAAGAAACAGTGTTAGGCAAGGTAAATCACTTCCTCACAATCAAGCACATTTCTTGACTTTTCAAATACAGGGAGTACAGAACACTTTAAGAAGAAAGTAGGGGAGAAGAATTTAACAGACTAGTAAACCACCCCACAAAAATAAGAAACCACAACAGCAAAACAAACATAAAAACCCACAAAAGCAAAACAACAAAAAGACCCAACAACAAAACAACCCACATGAGTGGAGGAAATTCATATCGCAAAACCAGAATTTTTAAAATAAACACCTACCAACCTGCTACTACACCTACTAACCAATGCAAATACCAAACTTATATTTTCAATTTTTAATATTTGACCCGACACCTAAATATTCAAAATGATCTTATAAAATTTGAAAGAATGTTCTATATCTGAACCAGGTAAAGAAATGTTTCCTCCATCAGCAAGTCCTAAACAACTTGAACAACAGATTAAATTCTGAAATTTAAAATTCACTTATGAAAAGAAGTGTTGTATCACATATCATATTAAAAAGGAAAGCTAACCAGATCTCAGCTAATTAAATCATTCAGATTACTAGTGTAGTATGACAAGTAGTCAGCCAAACAGACAAATTACTTATATATGATATCTTCTATGTGGCAATCCCTCATTTGATTCTCTCTGTGTGTGCGTGCATATGCACATGTAATGGTGGCTGTCTGTTTATTTTTACTATCAGTAACACACTACATTACAGTGTTTAAATTTAAAATTATCCATCTAGCATTAAAAAAAATTAACTGAAATGTTCACATACAGAAGAATTAGTATTCCTTTTTGCTTACCTGAACTAAATATTCACGGGAAAGCAAAGGCAGCCGAACGTGCTCCATCAGGCGTGCCATTAGCTCCTGCCTTACATCTTTGTCATGGTTTACCCACGCTATCACTGCTTCAAATACCTTCCAGGAAACAAACATATGCAAGTCCTTGACTTACAAATTCAGTAGTATGAAAATATCAGTGTGCCTCCAGAAACAGTTTTTGCTTATACTAAAATTCCTAGTGTGAGATGAGATGACAGCAGCTCCCATTATTTCCATATTTACCCACTACAAAATTCTGAACAAGCAATAGCCAGTCTCTTTTTATATCACTCTTCTGCTGGTGTTTCAAGGATAGCTGCACCACATTGACAAAATGCACGCAATAATTTCATTGATACTAAAAATCCAATAAAAATAGGTAAACAAACAACACGGCAGAAGGAATATTACAATCCTCATACTTTTCTTCCTTTCTTGGGAAATCGACCTGCCATATTGTCATCCAAGTGACTTATCATCACTGAGCCTTACTAAGAGAAGCGATCCCAAGCCTAGTTTCTCCTCTGTTGCACAGCAGCTCATCATACACTACAGCATTAAAACCTTAATTATACTCCACTGATACATGTGATGCTGCTTCTAAGTGACAGATCCGGACCTTCAGGGTATTATGGGAACGGCAACATGACTTGGCTAGTTGCGGTTTAAGCAGATCTTGGATTCAGATTTTCGAAAAGGTTTTAACACGAAACACTACGTAGCCATAAAAATCAGTATTCAAACATGTTTCTGAATACAATTTAGCCTAATTTGAAGAGGTGCTAGTACATCTATAATACTCCTTGGAAAAAAGAAAACCAAAATGTTTTAAATTGATCACAACTGGATTCAAAAGCTCAGAATGAATATATCTACAACCTGAAAACCATTAGAAGTTCAAAGAGCTCACTGAAGATCACAGAGTTTCAAAAATGGCTTTAAAAGAATGAGATCTAGCTAAAGGTGAGCCAACATGTATTTAAACTCAAGTTTGGTTATACCAAGCTATCTACCCATCTCCTCTGCAACCCACATTTGTTTGGTTAGGCTAAACAGCCCATCTACAGGGTTTTAATACCTTTGTGGGACTGCTGATGTTAAAGTTAATAGATGGCATATACTTGGTCTTCACAGAATCTTCATGGTTGGAAGGGACCTTTGAGATCATCAAACTACTATTTTTGAGTTATTTATCCCCTGGTAAACCAAACTCCTTTGTATGTGACTCACAGCATGTGTTCTGTTTGTTCTGCTCGAAGATGAGAAGGAATTTCCATTTAATTTAATTTCCATTTTTTTTCAAGGGCTATGTGATTTAATACAGCTTTAGGATTTTTAAGAGTTGAGGTTAATTTTCATCAACAGACTGACAATACTTTTGGGAAAAATCCTTAACACTTTTGGGAAAAGCCCTTTAAACATGAGCACAATACAAGCGTAATTTCATTGAGGAAACGAAGCACACATCCAAACAAGTATGCAAGAGCAGCAAGAGCTCTCTCATCCGAAATGATAAAAAGAATACTGAGATACAAATGGTCTTACCTTCTCTTCTGAGGCAATTGTGAGTTTGTCACTGGATATAAGACTGCACACCTGCTCTACACCAAGGTTGAGGTATTCTTCACTAAGTACGACATCAGAAAAGTGCTGTTCTGTATGGAGGAAAAGAAATACTCTAACATACAGTGTGAATTGTATCCCACAATAAGCATTAAAGCAGCAGAGGAAAAATAGAGGAAAATGATTCAATATGTATGCTCTTTCATCATATCTAGAAGCAATACCTTAGATTAAAACATTTTATATAGGTTAAAGCTTGGTCTTACAGACAGCTTTTATATTTAAATATTCTTTAAAATAACTGAAATATTAAAACACATATACTAAAAATAGCAATCATGGCAATTTGACATTTTCAGCATTGCTTCATCTCAGTACTTGTCCTTCACAATTACTTAAATCTCATTTTGCTATCTTTGTACACACAAACACATCAAAAAAATTTCCAGAAAAAGAATATGATCTGTATGGTGTTGTCAAAGCTGTTGTAAACCCACAGTTCAACATGAACAATGGCTGATTCATTAGAACTAACCAACAGTTTTGCTGTCTAATGTAGGTCAAATCAAACAAGTCTGGATCCTATTGCATCTGTCAGAGCTTCTCCAAGGTCATGAAAATAGTACATAGCACAATCTCAAAAACATGCAGAAGGTATGTAATTTTTCCTCAGCTTTTTCTTTTAATGCTTCAACTTAAACAAAACTGACAAAATTTGATGTTTTAGTTGTAGAACCAGACATTTTCTTTTAACATAGAGCATGTATCTTTATCAAGTTGTTGTTCAGTTATTCCATTGTCCTCTCCCTTCCTTAAAACTGTTTTTAAGCCATTCAGTTGCTTGAAAAGTAGCTCCACCTAGATAACTCTTGTTTTTACTCTCTTCAGCTATTCTTAACAGAAGTTAGAAGGCACAACTGTTACTTGGAATTTAAGAATTCACTCAAAATTAGAGTAAGTAGAAAAGGTCATCAAACATATTCAAATTAAAGAACCTTTTAAAGCCTTTTCTATCACTCCCCTAGTGCTACCATAGTTAAGACTCCACGCTTGACAAACTGGCTTGAACTGTTAAAAAAAGTTAAAGAATAGTGAATGCTTCCAGATCAAGTAGTCCAAATTTTTCAGGTCAACTTTCAGGGTACAACAGCTTTTTCTCACTGTGCTAAAGACTGGAGAGCATAACATGATAAATCTAACACAGTATAATTCTTATCCTGTATCTAGTGCAGCATCCTGTTCCCTGAAACAGGAAGCACAAATTACTTCAGACAAAAGTCCAAGAATATGACATGAAAAGTATGATAATAAAACCTACTCCCATAAAGGTCTCACTATAACCATGAAAGATTAGAGATTGGTAACCAGAAAAATGGTATTTTACTTTAACCACATTTTACTAAACAATGAGTTTAGTGAGATACAGTCCAGTCCCCTTGAATCCTGCTAAATTCTTGACTTTGATACCTTCCTACAGTAATAATACTACAGCCTCATTGAACAAAAAGCCCCAAATCTATATTTACCACCCAGTTTATCATTAGTTTTCAGTTAATATCCCCATAATCTAATGCTGAATGCAATGATAGGGAAAGCCACAATCTCTACTCAAAATCATTCATTATTCTATAGTCCTTTCTAGCCTTCATCTCTATTTTAAGTAGACAGTCCTTGCCCTTCTACCAGCCTTTTCATTCAGTCCCTCATCCTACCAGCCTTTACATTCATGCAATCATCATCACTACAAGCCCCTCCAGTTCTGCAGCATTCTCTTATGATGGATGCGTAGCATTTTCTGCCATATTTCAGGCAATAGGAGAGAAAGGATGAGGAGAAATAATATTGATTTTTATAACACCACCATTACTTTTCCACTCCTTACAAATCCTGTTTGCTTTTCAGACTACAAATATGCAGTTTCTTGAGCTGAAGTAGAATTTTCTGAGGTACACTTATTGAAATAAGTATCTGATCAATTTTACTATTTGCATATGGCAAAGAGAATTTGAGAAAGGTAATCTGCATAAATTAGTTTTATGATAAATGCCAGATTTCAAGTGACAGTGCCACAAAACAGCATGCCTGACTACTCAGAAGTTAAGAAGTAGAAAGAAAGGGGAAGCAACACTCAATCTCAAACAAATCTGAGGTTCAGAAGCCTTGTTTATCTTCCCTTGAGAAACCTGATCCAATAGTGGATCACATGCAACAGAATACACTTCATAAACTGGAAATACCCAGTTTATTTTACAGACTCACATACAAAAGCCTTCTATTTTAAAAAGTTGATTTAGATTTATGACATGCTCTAAATAGGAAGAGATCCAGTCCCTAACCAAGAGCGAAAGATGAGAATTTTCAAAGTAATACAAGGAATGCAAGGCTGTCACATGCTAGGAAGAGAACTGTAGCAAGAAAATCTGACAAAAAAAATAGACTTGAACAAAAACTAAGACTGTTGTACTGGATGTTACCCTATGTGCTTAAAGCATAAAATAAGGCATGGGGCCAAGCAAAGGAAGAAGAGTGGAAAAAAAGGAAAAGTTAAAACAAACTATTCGGTCAATAGCTACAGGCTCAGGTTCTCAAGGAACACCTGGAAATAAATTCTCAGCTGAATGAATTACAGAAAAAAGAGAACTAGGAGAGTATATTGCTGTATAAATTCTACTTATCAAAAAAAGAGGTAAGGTGAAATCACTTGTCTCTTAAGAACCAGATCTCTTGTTGTCAAGGAGACCATTTTAACTGATTGATAGATAATCTTTTGGCAGAAGCCAATTGAAATTACAGCTAAATGGATTATTCAAAATAATTAGAAACTGAAAAAGAACAAGGAAATGCAAAACTACCAATTAAGTTTGTCAACGGCAATTTAACTAAAGCTGTTCAAGTGATGAAGACAGAAGGCATTATTTTATTATATATAAAAATAATGCTTATAAAATTCAAACTTTTTACTTATTTTTAACAAGGAGGATATCAGCATCTTTCAAATAATATGATTCAGTACTAAGAGTTCCAAAAATCCCACTTAGATCCTCTTTTTCCAATAATTATGAGAGAAATCCTGTGCAGATTTCAGATGTAGCTTTCCTTCCCATGTAATTGAAAAATAACAAGTTAGTGTCAATATATTTATGGCCAGTATTTGGGCAGTGTGTATTTTTTTGCCTTCTGAGTTCTGATTTGTACTATCCCGTATTATTGCTCATATCCTGAAAGCTTTGATAATCTGAAAATACTAACATCAAACATCATGCAGCTTATGACATGATTAAATATTTCATGCATCTGTCCTGTGCAGAATCTCAAATTAGCTTGGTTTTTATCTGTTGCATTAGGTAACAATACTTCTTCGTGAACATCTCCTAGATAAGCAGACAGATAGAACTATCTGGCTGGAAGTTTTCATGAGAGAATAAAATACTTATTTTTTTCTTTCCAAATCCGAATTTTCCACGCAGTGTGCAACTTTGACAAATTTGTATTGGAATCCTGCCTCACTTCTTGCCACTTTACCCAGACGTTGAAGCCAGCTGGCTCCAGAGTCAGGCAGCCTGGAAACAAGCTGGCTTAGGAGCTGCAAAGGCTTGGCTCCCAAATTCCCACTTCCTAAGCAAGTAGAATCCTACTTCTTTATTATCAAAACTAAAATCTGCCTTTTAAAAAAAAATCCCTTCCATTTTAGGACATTTCTAAAATATCTGTTCCAATTGCATATGAAAAACAGATTTTCACATTTTTGCAACCGAAAGAGACAGTTTCTATCTGAATAGCTAAAGATCTGTCCTTGTCTGCCCTGTACCAGTAGGATGGGACTTCAGCTTCAGGGACAAACTAAAAGGACATAAAGGAAGTTCTTAACAATGTGAAAGGAGCTAGTAACAAAATCTTTGGAAGTACAATAAACGATGCCAGTGTGGAGAGCACAGGAAGATAATAGGAGCTGTAAATGTCCCACTTTTTGGTATTTTTCATTATGTGTCTGGAGATGTGTATTATACATACACACAGCAGCAGTAAGCACATGACCTACCTCGTCTATTCAGAAGGCACATAGTCTTGCTGGCCGTAAAGATATCGACACTAACTTTATATTTTTCAATTACATAGGAAGGAAAGCTACATCTGAAATCTGCACAGGACATTTTATGCTATAAATATTTGTGGATTAATTCACAAACACAATTTCACTTATTTATATACCAACAATAGACCATCTCCGGCTTAATTGCCTTTACTAAATGGAATAAACAAATATAGAAGCAAAGGTCTGCTGAAGTTCCTTCAGGTTAAAAACCTGTCAGAGAATCATGGTGGACAAAAATAAAAGCATGTAACCAATCTTCTCCTTTTTGTTTTATGACAGTGGCTGTTGTCAGTGCCTGTCCCTGTGTATGACAATGTTGAAGACTGCCTAAATTTCTGGTCCATCATTAATAGGCTTCAGTCATTTTCTAACATTTTTCTGAGGTGTTCCAGCAGCTGATGACACTTAATATCCATTTCCAGAAATCTTTTTAATATTTTGTACGCTTTCAGAGATCTTCTCCAAATATCTTCCCAAAGCGACATTAACACGTATGAAAAACATGGCCAGAGCTTATCAGAGCCAGAGGCTGCAGCTGGAAAAAAGAAAAACCCCTTATATTCCCTAGATCTTTTCATGACCGTAATCCAATGTATATTAGTGTGTGAAACAAAATATCACAAATATATCAAGTCTCATAAGTGTCTTTTGTCTGGCTTAGGCCAACTATCTCTATTCCACAAAATAGATATTTTTTATAAACTAAATGGAGTACTTGCATCTTTCTGATGTGATAATGCTATAAAACCAGCTGGAACTTTCCAGAAATATAGCTTCTTTCTGAACTGATAACCTCTTGGTTTAGAGCAATGCAAAACACAGAATCTTGGAAAGATCCAAGCCTTATGTTCACTTAAAAGGACAATGACAGTTTCTCAAGAAGACGAAACAGAAATATTTAGCAAGAATTAGTTTTTTTAAGTATTGCTTCAATTCACAATGTCACATTGTGGTATTTTTTTTGCTTGGAACAAAAGGTCTTCGCTAATGGTCTAACATAAAACACTGGTCAATCAGGAACTCTATTCTTATTACAGAGGGATAGACACAAGCTCTGCCAGTTGGAGAACCAGAAGCTCTGCTAGTTGGAGAACCAGAAGCAGCTCAACATTGCAGAATCAATTTTTTTTTTTAATCTGATTTACTTGTCAATTTTATGCTTAAATAACTGCTTTTGAGAACACCATGAAATTCATAGCAGCCAAGGTAACAGAAGCGTAGCAACAGACGCTGCTACTCAGAATAGAAACGTAAGAACGATTCTGCGAACTACGTCCTTTCAATCTCATGCATACGAATGTACACAAGAATAGTCTACATAAGACATGCATTCTAGTTTCAATGAACTAGAACTAGAGTTTCAATGATCAACAACAAACATCAACAACTAGTTTCAATGATCAACAACAAATGAGCAAACTCATTCTAGTTTCTGGAGCCTTAATCCTAAAATGCCTGCTCCCAGGAATTCAGCTGCCTGTGATACAAGGCCTAATTCTGAAATAGCACATCACATACCTTCGACTCAGACTTTTGAGAAATTTTTTTTTTAAATTGTAAGGAAGAGCCTTGACAAAGTAAAAAGCCATTTAAGATAAGAACAGGGGGGCGAAAGAAGCTATGATGGCTGAGATGCAAACAGTAAGAAGCTTGAAAATCCGAGAGGAAAAACATTGACCTGAAAAGGTATAAAACTGTACAGAAGAAAAACAGGGAGTCAGCAGACAGAAGTCCAGCAACACTGATGATCAGCCCATTCCAAGGAGAGATGAAGGCCAACCGTTCCTCCCTGGGTGCTTTTAACAGGACCGCTGAGCATGCTGGTGCCTGGCTTAGTAGCTTGCAAGTCCCAGCTAGGACCAACAAATAGCTTCCTTCTCCTTTTCACTTGTCTGCATCCTGCTTGCAGGGTCTCTCTGAGCACAGCAAAGGATGCCTGAACAAAATGACCCAGAGAGGGAGGCTTACAAGGTGGACACAGTTCCTGCGCTCTGAAACACATTTAACCAACATTGTACTCAAGGTCTTGACAGGGCCTTAGATTACTTTCTAGAAATATAAAATCTATATAAATATTAACTTCAACTAGACTGAACAAAGATTGTTTAGAAGCAGCTGAAATAGTTTAGAAACTACTAAGCCATAGTCAGAATAGAAGCTGGAAAAAATAATTTAAAATTAAAAAGTAAGAAACTGCTATATTAAAACATGTTCCCTAAAACTTTAAATATCTGAACATTAACTAGAGTTAATAAATTTACACCTTGCTTCCTATTCAATAAAAGGTCAAAAATGTAATAGGCTTTTTGGATTTGATATTATATTACTCAAAGACAAAAGGATTTAATTAAAATGTTTTGCATAATAGTCTAAATACAGTTCTCACAAAGTCTTCCAGTCACACATTAGAACTTCTTGAGTAAGGTACGCCTTACACAAACTAGTACTTTCAAAACCAACCTGAATAGCTTTTGATTTTTTTTTAAATTTAATTAATTTGAATACAATTTCACTAGTCTAAAAACTTCCGAGTATGACTGATTTGTATACCTCAGTTTCCCACTTAAGTCAGCAACCAAGGATTCTATTGGCAGACACCTAATCATATAAGTTTGATGCATTTCTGTTTTTTTTCACTGAAACATCCATTCTTGATAGAGATACTATAATCTCCTGGAAGTGTGTGCAGGAGGAAAATCTATACCAGAAAACAGATTTTCTAGAAATTAAGGCAATTGAAAACATTTATCTAAATCCTTCCTTTTATGAGGTGTAAAATTACTCAAGGCAATAAAAAGCCTATTATTTGGACCTAGACACATGAATTGAAGCACTTCGTGCTCTATTTCAGGAAAATCTTCAGTTTTAACTCTGTACTAATTGTTAATGATGTTAATTGGTCATTGTACGTTTTAGAAAAGTTATGAAAAGCAATACAGTCATTCTTTTCTGCAGCCTCCTCAGGCTATTTCACTTTTCATTCTCTTTTCTGTGTTGCGCTCATACTAAGCCTAACAGAATGCTAAGGAATAAGGCAGGCAGCGCAGAGAGTACAATGCAATGAAGCAGCTCACACCCTGACTATGCACAGCATATTTATCTCAAGAGTAAGAACAGAGTGTGCATCGCTTTAACATTCACCACACAGATAGAGCAAAAACACAGTAGGAGTTGAGCTGGCAGCCTGGGGTATGGGCCAGCAGGACTCCAAGAAGATGATGACAAAAAGGGAAGCATAGACGAGGAAAGCACTTTCTGGAGGCATCTCACAGGAATGGAAGATTGTTTGATTATGGAGGAAAGAGAAGGTTAGCTCCAAGCACAGAAGTAGTAGAGAGAGATACGAAATAAAAATATTTGAGGTGAGGGCAGTTCTGTTGAACTGGAAAAGCCAAGGATGAGAGGTTGGAATTTGATCCAGGGGAAAAGGAATATTGCCGTAGTAGTAAAATGACCTTAGCAAACAGAGAGAGAAACACGATGTCGAGCAGACTAGGTAGGGAGGGAAGAAATGAAATAAAGGAACATGCAACTGAGTAGTTGAGAGAAATGACGGAGGAGGGTTGAAGTTGTCAACTTTACAAACCAGAAAGACTGGGAGAACACTGAAGTCACCCAGTGACAGAGGGAGACCAGGAGAAAGGAAAGATGATTAGATGGAAATTCAGTTTTGCTGAACCTGAAGTAGAAATGAAACATCCAAGAGACACTGAGAAGACAGGAAAAGACTGGGAAGATAGTGCAAGCTGCAGGTAAGGAGGCATATCTGAGAGTCACTCTCAACCTCTCATAACTCATGACTTTTGAATTTCCCACCAAATTTATCCTACTCTCTGAATATTTACTGACAAAGCTCTAATCAAAATATAGTACTTTGCTGGCTAGTAAGTCAAACCCTGTAAAAGAGGAGGGGTTTTTTCCCACTACAAAAAGCTTCTATTAATAAGTAATTCCTCAGCATAACGTCTTCTGTCTTGACTGAAACATCAAGACCTCAAGGCACTCTACACACAAAAGAACAGTAAGATCATTGCTACTTGAACAAATTAAAAAAGCCTTAATTTTGGTTACAGTATTATGCTACAAACTTACAAGCTTACACAATGTTTTGTTTACTTTTCAGTGATCAACATTAGGCAACCTTTTTTGGCATCAGGAGCAGTCAAACAAGGTTTTAAGCCATTATGTTAAAAATTACCAACTTACTAAGTTCTCTGAAACTACATGTATATCAGTTTCCAATAGCAGAAAATACTGGAATATAAAGGGAAAAAAGGATTTTAGCCCCCACAGAATCATAGAAATATAAGCTAGAAAGAACTTCAAATCATCTAGTTTTGCAGAAAGATGTGATTTAGATCAACTTAAACCAGAAGTTAGTCTCACCACTTTGGGTTTTTTTTACAGCTGCCTAACAGTGGAGAGTCCATAACTTCCACAGACAGCTTGCCTGATCTGGGTTACTTTTACAGTTTGATTTTTTTCCTTAATACATGAAATGACTTTAAAAAACACCTCACAAGTTAAGCTTATTCATTCTCAGTCATTTTTATGCACAGGAAGATTTGCATTCCTTCTCATCCTCCTAGCCTTTTAGTTTCTTGACTGAAAGGACTCTCTTCTCCACAGTCTTTGTCATAGGTTAATCTGTTTTCTTAATATGATCATGTTTGACTTCCTTGGATTCATTTCAGCCTGTTTGCATCTGTCTTAAAGTTCAATTTAGCGTTTTCCACCTGAAGCCTTCACCAGCATCAAGAAAAAGGGAATGATTATTCTCCCTTGTCGTCCCATACAACACTACTGTTACTTCACCACAGAATCAAAATTGCTTTTTCATTCACAACAGCAAGCAAAATGAGAACCTAATTTTCAAAAATGTCCAGACTTGGCATAAGCCAGTCATCTTACAGGTTTGAATCACACAGTCTTTAAGATGACCATGACAATGCACTTTTACTAATAAAATTAAGAATTCCATGAACATTTTTTTCAGGAAAAAAATGAGAAACAATCTAACAGCAAGCATGCTTTATAAGGAAAGTAGAATTTTGTTTATTCAATTATGTGGTTAGTTAGAAGATACATCTCTATCTACTTTATATCAAGATAGATGAATGAGACTACATGTACCCTTTATAGTAGGAAATTTCAAGTCTTGGGCTAGATGAGTAGGATTTTCAGAAGACAAGGTGATAAAACAATACTCATGGCACGTTTATTGCTTCTTAGCTAGTGCAGTACAGGGAATACAGACAGCCCCACCCTGGCCATCGTCTTCTTTCTTCCCCCATCCATGTACTGCTTACAGACTTTGGCGTGTGGCAACTGCCAGAATTTTAATTCTTTCCTAATTTCCGCCTCTAAGTGACAGTGCAAAATTTTAAACAGCAAGCTAACTTCTTTTTGGATTACAAATTGCTTGTACCCTGTATGGCCCTGATAAGCCATGAAGATGCTGCCCCTTTGTGCTTTTTATAACTATGTTCCAGCCAGGAGACTTTATTTCTCTTAAAAATATTCATATGAAATGCACTCTTTGTCAGAACATACGTCTGCAATATCTTGGATAAAATTCAGTTTCCTTTGGGTGGAGTGGGGTGGGCATGGAACCCACGTGTGTGTGTACCCACACACACAGATATCAAGCTATATGCTATAATAATGATAACTTGCCTGCATATGTGTTGGCCTTGTTCAAGAGGTCTGTGCATGCATGCATGTCAGCAAAAGCACGAATCCCCAAGCAGTTGATAGGATGAAGCTGGGATTCCAAAAATTCACAGCAAGTCCTTTTCACATCCTGCAGTTGTAAGAGACCAGCTGCTGGGAGCAGTACCTGTAAGAAGCAACAGGTGGTTAATATCCCAATTCAATTCTGAGTTTATACAAGAGTATTCTCAATATTAATACAGAAAACAAAGTAATCCATTAAAAAATTAAAAGACTAAAACAGAGAGGAAAATTTCAGCATTACGCGACTGAAGAACTTAAACCCCAACATTAACATGATTTTACCTCCCTTTAAATACCATTTAAGATTTAAAATAACAAGCAACATCTCTACCACCGTCTTCACTGGGAAATCATTCCATGGATTATAATTCTCACACTTAATGTAAACCTCTTCCCAATATTCATTCACAAATTCCCTCCTTATTGTTCCCAGCGCTCCATAGTTACATCCCATTTCCAGACCTTCAGCATTAGACATTTCTTTAAATCAAAGTTTTCTAGACCATGATAGAATATGCAAATCTTGTTTGCATGCAAGCACTGGACAATTGTATCATTTTTTAGCATCAATAATAAGCATCTTTATGCAACTGATTCCAGTAAGGAATCAATTCAGCTTCCAAAGAAGTCTGTGACCTTCTTGGAAGAATGACAATTCAGGCATTTAAAAGCTGGAGCATATAAAATAGTCTATAACTCATTAAAAATCCATAGCAGTAAGGAAATAGCATAAACTACATATTTGTCATTCAACTCTCACAAAGCAGGCAAAAAGTAAAGGGGAATTTAAAAAAACGCATAACATACATGTTATTTGCCCAGTAAAACTTAAACATGAGATTTAGATGAATTATAATTGTGCCTTTGAGCAAAATTCCATACTGCTATCTACAATTCTTTGCAATACTTTCCTTTTCTGTGCCTTTGACAGTTATTTTAATGAGATGTCTATTTTAGAACATTCAAGTGTGAAATTAACGTTGGCTTGCATCTTCAGTGGATGACAACAGGCAAGATTTTAACATGGAAGTCTTGCAACTGTTCACCTACATATAGAGAAAACATATACTATAGGACTGCATCAATAATAAGCAAGCAAGAAATACACCAAAGACAATGGCTGCACTACTCTTGCTAATGCTTTTCATTTAAACAATTTAAACAATTACTGGGTAGAATTAAAGAGTCAAACGAAGAAAACTGGAAGAATAAAAAGAGAGCTGGAAAAGCTGAATAAAACAGCTTAGAAACCTGTGTAACACTTATTACATGAAAACTGCAGAATATACTTCTACATAATTGCTCTTTGGAAGAAGTTTTAATGTTTGTAATTCTCTGTAGAATCAAATATTTGCCAATCTTCTTTGTAAGCATCTATCTACTTGGCTTCTAAAGAGCTACTGTTATTGTTTACTCTTTAGACTTTTTTTCTTAAAATAAAACTAACAATTATGATTCAAACTAAAACAGAAAGGACTACAGGTGATACAACATTGTAAAACTAATGTCTGCTTTAAGCTTCTACTATTTATGACTGTTCCTCTCCTTTCAACCTGCCATATATGACACCTGCTTGAAAACCATCTTTCCATTCCTCAAGATATTAATCCCTAATTTGAAGCAGTAATACACTACAGCCTCTGTTTTACACATTTGGCTATCAATGTAGACAACAAAAAAGAAGGATCATATATTTAACAAAAGTTTGCTTTGCATATCAACTGTTAATGAAAGAGAAATGAAGGAAAAACCACAAATGTGATTGCACTGAGATACACAGACTGCTGCTAAGCAAAATAACTAAAACCAATTTAAATCTTAGCTATTCCTTGAAAATATCAATAAGTCTAACAAAATTAATGGGGAAGATCTGTATGTAATAGGCATAAGTGCTGGATAAAGTCACACAATTCAAAACAAATTTAGAGAGCTTAAAGGTTACTAATGACAAGGTTAAAAGTACAGTAATTTTATTTTGTCATATGCTTATGAAAATATGAATATAATATTAGTAGTACAATTCCTATCACTAGAACTACAGTATGATTAGTTCTAACAGCAAGTGGATAATTCATTTGATAGCAAATTCTAGGATAAGGTATAAAATTACACACCAAAAATCAGGTCAAGAAATCTACTACAAGTATTTATTTACACAACTTGTCCCAATGAAGCAAACCTGTCACAACTGCTGACAGCTTCAGTAACTAATCAAACACAGTCCTAGATAATTTTAGGCATGTTATCAGTATAGTTGAGCAAACAATATCTGAGAACAATCCTTGACTGCTTAAATGGATTCAGAAGAAAAATACGTTCAATCATCATCAGTAAACAGAATGGAAGGGTGAAATTTGAGAACGGTGTGCAGAAAAGAATTTAAGATTTGTGTGCACAGTCACACTGAGATGCTTGCTCACTCACATGAACAGGAAAGCAATGTTACAAGAACTAGAAAATCACTCGTCATTGTGGGAAATTTACCTCAGCTCCTAAATCATTATAATTGAGTTTGTAAAGTTACAGATTTCAATACATTTACTTATCAGACAGTAAGACACAAATCTAAATATATTTATGTGTCTTCTGCTACTAAAAGAAAGGCAAAGTGCATCAAATTTATCCCACTGAAATTATACATTGGGCTTTGGTTACTAGGCAACAAGAGCTGTGATAACATTTAGCTATTTCCATTTGTACCTATAGAACTGTTAACCTGGAAGCTGTAACAACCTGCGTTTAAAAATACAGTTTCATCACAGGCAGATTCACTCTGCTGAAGCCGATGGGGGGAGAGGGGGGAACCCAAACTCCTCTCAAACCTATAAAAAACCCTATATTAGAACTGCAGCACAGATGAAGTTTAACTGCTGCTGACTCCAAACTGGTAGGCTATAGCTCAGACTTATTTCCGAAAATAGCCAGTAGAGGGTACCCTAACTTTCCTTTAAAGATTAAAAATACTTCAATATGCATACTGCTTTGCACTGCAAGAAGTGCAGAGGGGAAAAAAAATAAAACATCTCCAATTGTTTATTCTAGGAAAATGTATCCTCATCACAGCGGTTGTTGTTTTTATAATCAAAGAAACTGAACAGATTATTATTACAGATGGCAAGTAAGAAATCGCATATTCTCTTTTTTGTGTCAAAGTCGTGGTGATGAATCTTGGAATGACTGCTACATTTCCTAGAGCAAATCATTTAAACCTTACAAATCTTTGAATACTAGTCCATGGTTATCTCCTCCTGGTTCTCCTTCCTGAAGTGGCACTCCTATTCCCAAAGCTGTGTGCACCCACCACCACAAATACACCTTTCAGACTCCACTGAGACAAAAAGGACCATGACCAGGTACAAGCATTTGTTTTAGAATCCACCTGCAAGGTCACCTGAGGAGTCAGAAGGAATCCACATAAGGCCCTAAACTTGGGTGCTGTTTTCACTGGAGTAGATTCAAGCCCTTCAAAATAACTCAGCTAGATCATCAACCTGTAATTGAGGCTGCTGCCCTCTCTTCATGGTCCTTCAGATACATGCCAGAAGTATGTTGTGGTCTGAGGGCACGGATGTCGCCTGCAGCTTTTCTCCCTGTTTTTTTCCAGACAGCATCACGACTCTGTTCACTCTTATGCAGCTGGACATAGTTACCTCGTGTGACCAAAACATACATGTATTGAGCTCTGAGGTGAGGAGCGGCTGGTACAGCAGGCACCTCTCCAGCTACGTGTGATCCATCAGTTCACAAGGAACATGTTTACAACAGTCTCAGGGAAATACAGCCTACATGATGGACCAACAAGCCCCTACAATGGAAGAAGGCTCAGAAGAGATGAACTCAGGGGAAAAGATGTAAGCAATGAGCACCGAGTAGCGGAAAGCAAGCTGAACTTACCTCAAAACAAGGGGGACTGGAGGATAACCTTTGTTTTAGATGTATGGCTGTACCAGTGAGTTATCAGGTCATGTAAACTGCTTTCTCCGAGATAATTAATAGAACATGATGTCCTCAGCTAGCCAAACCAGCGGGGGATAGAGGTGTATATACAGCTCAGCCCAAAGTAAAGTACAAAAACTGAACAACAAACAGAAGGAACTCTGAATAGAGCAACAGGCTTGAGCTGGCTTTATCCCACATACTCCTTCCTAGTGAACTAGCGATGCCCAATATCCGGACAGTGGGCATATAGAGACTGGTAATGGGAATCGCTTTTGAATGGTGATCCAAATGTATATTGCAATTGCTATATTTTGCTTGTGTTGCAATTTCGGTACATAGCTGTATCTCTTTGCTAAATCAAAACATAGCCTGCATGTAGCACCAAGTATCTTTAAATAAGTAAATTTTATATCAGACATTAAACCCTCCTCATGGACTATCTAGAAGCAGCTGGTCAGAGAAGTTGCCCTGGAGTGCTACCACATAAGACATGGTAGTTCATCCTACACGAAAGCTGCTAGATGACTTAACAGGCATTGCTTCAAAGTTCAGTGCTACACTCCCCTTCACACAGCCCCTGGCTCCCACAAGTTGGTAGCACTTTATACAACACATAAGCAACATAATCTAGTTGAGAATGGAGGAACAAGTCCAGTGGAAGGGGCAACAAAGATGGTCAGGGAGTTGGAGCATATGATATTACAAGGAGAAGCTAAGAAAACTGGATTTCTTCACCATAAAAGAGAAGACAAAGGGGAGATCTTATTACTATCTACAATTATCCAAGGGGAAGGCAGAGAAGACCGAGACCGACTGTTCTTGAAGGTGCATAGCAGTGGGACAAAAGGCAAGTGGGAACACAGGAAAACCTGACTGGAAAGAAAGAGTTTGGTTGCTTTTTGTTATTTTGTGTTGGTTTGGGTTTTTTTTTTTTTTTAAACCATTAAGGATGGTTAAGCCCTGGAACAGGTTGCCTCAAGAAGCTGTAGAGTCTCCATACATGGAGATACTAAAAATACAGTGGATAGACCCCTCAACATGCTTGAATTGGACCTGCTTTTTAAAAGTTCAATTCAAAGTAAAATTTAAATTGATTAAAGTTTTCTGCCTGCTGATTTAAACCAAATTGATTCAGTAATTTTATATCAATCCATGCTATCATCTTTGCACTCCTCTTTGTACTGATAGATCCTCCTAGCTAGAACATATTGTTCTACCTGCAGTATGGAGATGCTGAAGGCAATATTTTCATCTCCACTATTTTTAAGTTTCCTGGAATTTCTGTCATGAATTCTTGCCCAAATTCAAATTCGTATCCACCAACAATGCATTAAGATTAGTATAATGACAGTATGAAAATAATTAAAGAACGTATTGCAAGTTTTGGGAACAAGATCTCACAGCATAAACAAAACCAAAATTTCCCAGAACATTAAAATATTTTGCAAGCAAATAAGATGATAAAAATCAAAGCAGTATCTGCCAAGAAAATTGAATATAATCTGCTGTCTAAAATAGAAAAAATCATTCTTTATCACATGGAGGGCAAAAAATTACAAATCTGTAATATTAGGAAAGAAACTAATCTAGGAAAGCAAATGTGTGAGAATCCAAACACAATACAATGCAACGTAGAAGCACACAGGAGACCAAGTTACATCATTCATAATTGCAGATATTCTGTCTTTTCAGTTCTGACATTAAAATGAAATAAATTTCAGAGAACAGCAATTATGCTAATACTTGTGATAAAACAAATACAGTAAATTTAACTTCTATTTCTAAGGTTCAAATAATGATTTCAGCAAACTAAACTCCTTCACTTGCTGTTTATACTATAATGGCATAAGGAAGAAGGAAATGAAAATAATGGTCAAAGATCATCCAAATTATCTTATTTTTTTTATTCTCATCTACATGCATCTGTGCTGTAATTAAAGCGGAGGTTTGTAATGGAAGCGTAGCCTAAGTTCTCATGAAATCATTCAGCACTGCAGTGAAATTATGCTATTCAGGAGTATGCATACAAAACCACTAAAATAGATACAAACATTTTAACACTTGCATCTGTGGAATAAAATGTAGATGTTCTGATTTTGGAAAATTCAACCCTGCTAGCATTTCTACACGAAAAACACGTCCAAGGTAAACGCACTGATCCATTGTTAAAATACACACAAATAAGATGCTGCACTGGATTTAAAGATGTGCACGAGCTGCAACTTTAGAACGTGACACCATGTATCTTATAAAACATACCTTTTGGACATCTTAACGTCCTTGATTTTATAGGCTATGTGAAGACTTGGATGTATAAATTTATCCTTTAGCTTAATGAGGCCCATGCAATTAAAAATTAGGCGTGGGTGGCAGTTTTGTAGTATCAGAGGAAGGAATCAGACTGCTAATCAAGATACAGTCGTATTCCTTCACATTCCCTTAGTACTAGACACAAATTGGTAGAGCACTGTTTCAGTTAAAACAAGCAAACAATCATGATAATGTAATATTTTGAATGACTGGCACGATCTACAAAATATTAAGCAGCTCCCAACTTGGAAAGCAGCATAACAGATTAAAATGGAGCATAAGGAAAAAGTAACTGCTTTACATACCTGCTTTTTAGCCAGCATCATGATCTGTACTTGAGCCCACTTCAGTTACAGGGACAGGCAATTTATAGGAAGCAACTGATATGCTCAAAAAATGGCTTTAGAAGAAATACCACTTTAGAAGATTAATCTGAATGAACTACTAATTATTAGTTAAAACATTTTGGGTGGAGGTGGTTGTGTTGTTGTTTTTTTGGGTTTTTTTTGGGGTGGGTGTGGAAGTTTTGGGATGGATTTGGGATGTGGTTAGGGTTTGCCGAAGTGCAGAAACAAGATTCATGAAGCAAATTAAGTAACAGAATAGTCACTTTAAGCAAGTAACACACTATAATTAATGGCATCTATTTGGTCTACAAGGGAGAACCATGTAGTCTTGTTTCGCTTGAGGTTTCTCCTACATCTCTACCAGAACAGTGCCCTCATCACCATGTGACAGCACATTTTGGCTTAAGCCTCCACACAAGAGACAGATTGATTTTCTATTCTGATGGTTATTTTTGTTACAAGTCATGAGCTTAGACTTTCATATCCTCTTTTTCTGTAAAAAGATACTGGAAATAGAACTGAAACATTGTCTCACTTGGAGTGAAACATTCTTGAACCTAAAATAATTTTAGTTAGAATTTTAGATTTTTCTTTCAGTGAAAACAAATCTTAAAAATTTTTACTTGATAGAAACAGAGGTTTTGATTTGAAGTTTGGTCAATGAATTTAAGTGTATGTATAGTAACTCATCTAAAATGAAAGCTCAGAATCCTCATCATACTGTAAATCAGGGCTTATAAGATTATACAGCTGCATAAAAATAGCTGCATAAAAATACCTTCATATTTTCTTAGGAACCGGATAATTTAAATAACACTAACTAGAGTCTGAACAAAGCCACTTGCTGCTGATAATTTGTCATTCAGAAACTGGACAATTTATTCTTTAACTATGGGAGCTGAAGCGCTAGCCAGTCAAATAATACACAAAGCTCCCTGGCAAAAGGATTAAAAGAAGCTGAAAAAATTATGTAGGCATAATAGCATAACTCACTCTACGTGGTCTTCAGTCTTTCTCTAAAGGCTGACCCACATAAAGAATTGCTGTATCAGCTGATGCTTTTAGCTAGTCTTCTTCAGTTATAGGATTTACCCATAACATCTCACACCTTCAGTACCAGACCACCCTCCCTTTTAGACTCCACTGACAGATACACTGAGTTTGATTATACCAAAGATTACTATGATATAATCACTAAAACTAAAGACATAAAAGGCTGACTAAAGAATCAAAATGTTAACGTTCTATGGTTCCCAAAGTAGACAACTTTGGGGGGAAACGAGGAGGAAGGCATTGAAGGAATTACTTGTTGGTTTGTTGCAGTTGGTTTTTTTTTTCTACATTACCAAATGACTGACTTGTAAGAAACAAAGCTTGTTCTCCTAGTATAACTCCATATTTTCTGGCAATTCTCAAGAGAGGGATTGAAACACCATCTGCAAACCCCTAAAGCCTGTGCTGGAAACAAATGGCTGCATAATTGAGTTAGTAGATTGTGAACCTCTGCTTTCTCTATTATCCCATTCTCTGGTACAGAAGATGCATCCACACTACTAAGTTTTATAGTAATACAAAACCAAGAACTAAGGGCAAAAGAAACAACATGAAGTAGCAATGCTTTGTGTGCATGGTGCTTATCTTCAATACAAAAATTGTGTCAAGATTAACATCTAATGTGCAATAAGCAGCCCTTTGGTGGACTCAAAAGGCATTTGATTACTCCAAGCTTTTAGTGTTACAATTATGTTTTTATATTTTATTGAGATAGTATTTTATCTGTCATTCAGTTTCCTACAGCAGACCATATTTATTTTCTCCTAGAAATGTTACAGGGGAATACCTCCTTAAAAAAAACCCAAGACACTAGGCTTAATGACAAATTTTGTAATCACTTTAATCTAGATACTGTGCTTATAAAATTCATGTATGCAGGGACAGAATCCCCAAAGCAAATGGCACACCTAGCCTCCCATTTGAAATTTTTTTTCAGATGAAGGTTTAATGCATACATTTCATGATTTAAAGCATGACCAATATCCACAACACAGAAACAGTTTCAAGAAAGCCTTTATTCAGCTTCCAGAAATTTCGTCTTACATGTAGCCGTCATACTGCTGAACTTACTTCAAGCAAGAGAGGTCAAACATGGAATCTCTTCCTTAAGTGGCTTAATTTACTCATAATAAGCACCTTGAATTTTACAGGGAGGTGAATGGGCACACATGCTTTCATTTGCATAGAACGCTTTAAAAATGAGCAAATTACCTCTGAGCTTTAAGTTAGCAAGGGCTGTCTTCCAGGTTTTGCCACAGGTAGCTTTATGGTCATACATAAAGATACATGGATGCCTATGGTAAAGGTCACAGCTGAGACAAAAGTAGCTGCTTTCATCCAACTTGACAGAGAAGAGTCTCTGAAACAGCCCAGCAGCATAATAATTTTAAAGATCACAGACTCAGAAAAGTTGCGCAAGCTGTTCAGTCTGAGAAGGCAGTTTGCATACAAAAGTTCTTATTCATTAACGTCTAGTTAAAGGGCAACCACATTCTAATGAGGCAGGATGAAGGGACCAGGTTTTTAGAATCAGAAAACTTGTGATCTCAGTCCTGATTACTTCTGACTTACCCATGGGTCATCATTTTTCTGTTTCCTTTATTTAATTAGTCTATTCAAGTCTGTAAACTCTTTTGGGCTACACCATACGTATGACTTGTTGCTATAATACCTATCACAAGAGAATCCCAATGCTAGCTGGCCCATAAAACAGTTAAAAATATTTTTCAGGCTAGCCTAGTACTTCAGTTTTTTAGCTAAAAGTACGGTCAAATAATGGGTAAAATCCCTGTTTTCTAAAAGGAGAATCCAATGCATCCCTCCCTCGTCAACTGCATGAAAAAATAATCTCTGAGTTTCCTTCTGTGTGCTCTTCCATTTGCATGTTCTTCCCATCCTGTTTTTAGAAGGCAAACAGCCTTCTGGTGTAGAAGTTGAGTAGTTCCGATCAGTTCCTAAACCAACCTTAAATCATGTTAATAATGAAAATACAGGAATTATAGAATACTTTAGGTTGGAAGGGACCTTTACAGGTCATCTAGTTCAAACCCCTTGCAATAAGCAGGGACATCTTCAACTAGATCATGTTGCTCAGAGCCTCATCCAGCCTGCCCTTGAACATTTCCAAGGATGTGGCATCTACCACCTCTCTGGGCAGCCTAGTCCACCCTCCTCATTGTAAAAATTTTCTTCCTTATATCTAGTCTGAATCTACCCTCTTTTAGTTTAAAACCATTACCCCTTGTCCTATCACAAAAGACCCTGCTAAAAAGCCTGTCCAATCTTTCTCATAAGCTCCCTTTAAGAACTGAAAGACACAGTAAGGTACCCCTGGAGCCTTCTCTTCTCCAGACTGAACAACCTCAACTCTCTCAGCCTGTCCTCAAAGGAGAGATGATCCAGCCCTCTGATCTTTTTTGTGGTCCTCCTCTGGACCCACTCCAAGAGGTCCATGTATTTCCTGTGCTGAGGGCCCCAGAGCTGGACACAGCACTCCAGGTGGAGTGTCACCAGAGGGGAGTAGAGAGGGAGACTCACCTCCCTTGACCTGGCGGCCATGCCTATTTTGATGCAGCCCAGGATGTGGTTGGCTTTCTGGCCTGTGAGAGCACATTGCCAGCTCATGTCCAGCTTTTTGTCCACCAGTACCTCCACATCCTTCTTGGCAGGGCTGCTCTCAATCCCTTCATCCCCCAGCCTGTATTGATACCAGGGGTTGTCCTGGCCCAGGTGCTGGACTTGGACTTGTTGAACCTCATAAGATAACTATATATTAGACCAAAGCAATAGCCTATTCATACCAGGTAGTCCAGGAACACCCATCTTCATCCACTACCACAAAAGATGCATGAAACCTCATGGTCTGGAATAAATTAGCCACAACAGAGAACATTTCCGTGAAATGTAAGGGATAGCTTGCTCTTGAAGCACAAAGGTACATCTTACCTTTCAGAACAGCATTTCTAGTTAGTTAAAACCAAATTTCACTTAAGAAAAATTGGCAGTGTCCAGTGCTTTGCAGGCAAATGAACATAAGGGCTGCAATGGGACAAGAGCCTGGATCTTCCACGTTTGAAAGGGGACAGTAGAAGATTGTGGTGGTCCTATGGTTCTAGCTGGTGGATCAGGGATGCAGGCTTCTTTTAAGAGTAGGAGAGAAGTAGAAAACAGAAAGGAAGAAATGGAAAAAAAAAAAAAAAAAAAAAAAAAATCGCCCTTTTTAGAACTGCTTCTGTCAAGCTCTGCTGCAACCAGCCACAGATCCCCTCCTCACTCTCAGCCACTCTGGAAGCAAGTTTGGCAGCTGGTTTGAGACAGAATCTGTTATGTCCTCCTCCTTTCCCTAATATATGGTCAAACCCAGTATTTATGGAAATGAAGCTTCACAGCACTGCTCTGCTTCCATCAGAACCATCCCTTCCTCTGTCTTCCCCCCTTCCAAGGAAAAGGGGAAGAGGAAACCTAGGATGGAAGAAAGCAGAACAGGTGAACCCAACCCAGATCTGGACCTCAGATGCTCTCATCTAATTAGGGAGGTAAACCTTATGGGGTGAAAATAACTGCTTTGAAACACAGCCTATATAATGATAACCCACTGTTCACAGGTAATCATTTCCAAACCAACCAGTGCAGCTAGAAAAGCATGCTGCTCACCTTCTGCATCCTAGGCAGCTCCTCTCATGCATTTTTCAGCAACAAGCTCTATTCATTAGGCATCCACTGTTTAAGTGTAATAACAACAGTAATATGTATGCACGTGCATGTTTTAGTGCACTCTTCTCTCTAGGTATCCTAACGAAAAATGTATTATCTTTAAGCATAAGTAAATAACTTGATCTTTGACCCTTAAAAAAAGTATATGGAGTCTTCAAAACAAATAGATATTGGAGGAAAAGCAGAGTCCTTGTTTAGTCATCTCACAGTCAAGCTAAAAAAGGCCCAAATTTTCTCCCTCTCTTAAAGGCATGAAAAAGCTATCAATTAACAGCCCTAAGCCATTCCCAAAAGTGTACTATTCCTGTCATATTTTCATATTTTAGACCATCCAGCAGAGTGTTACAGGTGAGAACACAGATTTATACAGTGACATACAGATGCTGCTGTGCCTTTTTTTTTTTTTTTTACACTCCTTTTTAAAGCCACTATTTCACAATGAGCAGAAGTTTTTCTAAGGTGACTACAGTATGTTATTCTATTCTAGGAAAAGTCGTTAATGTAAAACATAGCAATACGTAGGAGTAATTCAAATTTTTTTTTCCATGCACTGCTTTACACTTTCTAACATTAAATTTGGTCTGCAATCATGCTAGCCCGACATCTAGCTTAGCAGTGAAATTTTCTATTTTTGTCTGGTCTTGAAAAAAATCCTTAAACCAGTTTATCACCTACATCTTTTGCTACCTGCTTTTCAAAACTAAAAAAAAAATCCATCCTTCTTTGGAAGCTTGTGACACATTACAACCATTTTGATACAGTGAAAACCAACTATTTGTTCCTGTGCTCCCTAGGGATTTTTGATCTATTTATTGCTCATCACGTGACAATCTAGAAGGGACTATAACTAACTTGACTTTCAAAAGCCTTTGATCTGGTTATTTCTGGACTACTCAAAAAATTACAGGAGGTTTTTAGGAGCTATGCACAACTCAAGTACAATTCTAAAACATATGGAAAGTTTAAACTCCCCTTATGTTACCTGACACTAACAAAAAAAAAAAAAAATTCCCTGATAGTCTCTCTAATGCTCAGGATCACTAGTGACATTGTACTGATTTACTAAAATGTGAGCTGAAACTGCAAGGAATTGCAAAAAATGTTACATTGTCTAGATGGCTATCTCAGCCACCTCACTTTGAAAGTTTCTTCTCTGGGGGTATGCAAGGATTATTTTTTACATATGTCTATAAAATCCTTTTTGCCCTAGTGATCTGATATTAATTTGCTTCAATGCCTCATCTTTTGACTCGTTCTCTGATCCTGTCTGTAAGAGGATGCACCTTGCACAGTCCTTTGGCATAACTGGGACCTTCTACCTTAATTAGTTTTTGGCACCTTGCTCATGCATGGCTCTGGCAGCCTACATGCTCTCCTAAATCACTCATTAAAGAAACAATATGCAGGAAATGAACAGCTGTTAAATTTAGAGGTGCAGTGCTGAGTAGAAGTGTTTTATTCTTTTTATCATTTAAATTAAACATGCCTGTTTAAATCCCTCAGTGACTTCCCATTCACCTCCCACAGTAATCAGAATCACATGCTTCTGAAGTGCAGGATTACAGATCAGTATCTCTTCTATAATGTACTCCTGCCTCAACCTCACTTCTGTCTCACCCCATCACCTCCTCCATGAGTTTCTGATTCATTCCTTGGCTCTTGCTTAGACCATGGTGACACAGCCAAGCTACAAGCCTCTTCACCGCCTTTGCCCAGAAGTCTCTCTTCCAAATAAGCAGAAACAAGTGGTTTTTATCCTCCCTCAAAACATTTTATGAAGAAACAAAGATGTTGAGATAGGGAAAATCTGTGATTCAGTCCATAAGACCACATTCTTTCTCCAGAAGTTTAAGACTTTCTGCCTCCCACACATTCGGCCATTTGATAGTCCAAGACAGTCTCTTACAGCCTCAGGACAATTTTAATTCAGTCCTCATACCTTTTGATCCACATTTTAGATTCATCTTTATCTCTTGTGCTCATTCTTTATTCTGTTTCTCCCTTATGTATTTCTCTTTAGCAACTATAAACTGGTGTACAAAGTTCAAATTTCCATTCAGGTATCTTTTCATTCTTACAAGGCTCATACCCTTCTGCCTACCCAACTTTCTTTATGAACAAAGTTCTGGAATCTCCCATTTAGCAAGACTGTGGGAAAAAAAAGATGTTATAAAAAGATTCATTGGCTGGAAAATGCCAGCAAAATGTGAATAAAGCATCGCTTGGAGGACAGAGAGAAATAGCAGCAAGGTATCTTCAGAAAAGGAAAAAAAAAAAAAAAAAAAGGCAGGAATGTAAAAATGTGAATACCTCAGGAAAGAGTAGTTGCCATACCTGTGCGGCATCTGCTTCTCCTGCTTCTGATGGTCATGCCACCATTTTTCTTTCTGCCACCAAAGCTACAGCTGTACAGGAACAGCAGTTGCCTTCTCTACAAACTCCTTTTGCTACCTACCTCCCGAAACTCCTGAAACCTTACCATCTATAACCAAGCTGAAAGAATAATAAAGAATTTTATCCCTAAATGAAGAAGCATGGATTGTATTTATTCAGCTTGGCTTAAAACCTAATTTGGGAAGGTCTGCTCTAGTTCTAGCACCACAATGCAAAAGAAGGTGTTGAACAGACATGTCAAAGAGACTTTTTAGGAAGACAGCTCAGCTCAAGACAGAATTGAGACAACAGCTGAGTGTTTCTGTCTGCTTTGATCTGTGTGGCTGGCTGCACATACCTGTGCTATATACATGTCATTGTGTATGTGCCTGCTGGAAACATGCTCAGCCTCACGACCAGCTGGAGCTTGGGGACATGGAGTTGCAGATACGTTACCATTATACGGCCACTGGATTCAGCAGCTCCTAACACTTTCCTTATGTTAAGCACACAGTGTGATTTTCTTCTGTCACATATCACCAAGTAAGCCAAATTGGAAAAGGGTTTTTTTCAGTAGGGCATCAAATGTCTATCAGCCAGGTGTGAGGCTCTGGAATACACCTTAAACCAAACCAAAAACCTCAGTTTCTCAGTCCTAAGAAAAACAAACATAGAAAGGGGAGTGACAATATAGTGACCATATCTATTCTGCAGTGCACATAATATTGCGCCCCAAAAACCAGGTGGTTTCTACTTTGCACATACATAATAGCTAAAGTCATAAAAGATATGCTATGGAAAAAAAAATATGTAGACATAAATACATACTACTTAATATGCATTTAAAAACTGATAGAGCACAAAATATCGTTTCCCCACAAAGTCGTTTGCTTAGTATTTTGGCCAGCAGCTCTTTTATGTAAAGCTTACTCATTTAAAGCACAAATTAATGAACCTTGTATTGGTAATAAAATATGCCTGTAGAAAGATCACACTCCTCTTTTCCCTTTCCTCCTACACTCACTCTCCTGACAGGCAGGCATGTATAAGCAAATGAAGAATGCTTAGTAGGATTATTTCACTAGAAAAAATTAGATCATTTACTGTTGCCTGACATGTCTTACAATGCATATAAATTCGAGAAGTGTGCCACTGTCTTTCCTCCAGCTAAGCTACATATTAGTTGTGCTCTCACATGATTAAAATTCTCAAAACTGTTGTCAAAAATACAAAAAAAAAAAAAAAAAAGGGTCAAAAGAGGTAACCAGATGGTTGCTTGAGGCCTAATGTATAAAATATGCACAAGAGCAAAACACAGTGGAACTTCACTGGTACTTCTTCAGCACACAATCAAACAGTATACTCTAAGACTGTTTAGTCAAGCACTAAATTCTTGCCCAGTAAGACTTAAAACATGTTTCTGTGAGTAGGGTTTGTAATGAAACATCAGCTTGGATTTAAGTACCTCTCTGCAGTGTCAGCAAGCCCCTAATATTATTAAAACTGTGCTGGCATAAAAGAATAGAAGTGAAAGTTTGGATTACCACATAAAGAGTGGTTTAAACACATGTGAGGATTAACTGATGTTTTTAATTCAGTTTTAATCATAAAGTCATTACAATGAGCCAGTTTTAGAAACCATTTTAAATTGAATGACTCTGGATATGACTTCAGGATTTGCAAGAATTCCAGAATTTAGTAGCCATGATGGAGATGAGCAGAAAGACCAAAAGCTCGTTTATTCTTACAGCTCTGTGAGATGATCCATTAAAGAACTCAATCTCCTCCTAAACCTTTAATAATATCTGTCAGGGAAATAAGATCACCAACCACTGATAGCTTTTGACGCTCAATAGCTCTATTACATAAAACATGCTTTGTAAAGAAAAATGCTTTCAAGAATTAGTGCAGTTGCTAGAAACCTACTAGCAAAGAAAAAAAAAAAAAAAGAGTTTATGGACAGAACATTCTATGTCTCTATGCAGGCAGCACAAAAACTGATACTAAGCTGAAGTATGATGGTGGACAGCATAAGAAAGGTTTTCAGGTTTCAAGATCAAGCCAAGTCCAGCAAACACCCGCTGGTGGAAGATGTGGGAACCAGAGATCACAACAAATGTTTTAATTCCCAGCAGGGGACTAAAAACCAAGCAGGATTGTAACCTGTTACCTCAGGGTTCAATAATTAGCACCTTACTCATCATATATTGAAGGGGGGGGTGGGGAGACTGTCTACAAATATTTTACAAGAATTATCACATAAAATATAATTAAAAGAACACTAAAGCTGTCACATCAATTAGAAACTTGAAAGCATCAGTCAAGATACCCTCTGTTCTTAAGACCTCTACAAATACAGCCTTTCTCCTTCCTCTCTTCTCATTCTCACAAGGGCATAAGCTGTGAACTGCAGTGAAGAGAATCATCAGTAAAGCTGTGTGGCTCCGCATGCTGGGATCCACCACATAGTCTTTGAATGTCTCAGCACACTTAAGACAGAAATATGTTGTATTGGCGTTTCTGATTTTTAGCCCCAATTCTAAGCGGACGGCCCAATACTTAAAGCAGCAGTTACAGACAAGAGTGTTAATTACTCGTTTTTGACAACTGTATTTCATCTAAAAATTAAGGCAGCTGACAATTTAGTCTGTCACTGCATAACCTGCTTTTACCTGATGAGAAATGATGTACGTGTACCTCATTTTTTTAAAGTCATATCTTGACAAATTATCCTCTACCTATGTAAACTCCAAGTAGTAATAAGAAAGCCCAGGTATATGGTTTAACACTTGACTCTTCAGCTAAAAAAAAAAAATTTGAGACATGTACTTGCCGCAGGGGCAGGTATGATGAGCTGGTGTGGCGTGCAAAATGATTATCAAGTCTTAACAGGTAAAAAACATCAAAACAACATTCCATTTGTGCCCATCCGAGGCACCAGAACACAGTGCAAAGACTATATTTGTCTGAATGGTGCTGAAAAATTATGCAGTATGACAATTTAACATTTCATGTTATTTAACATTACATGGAGAGAAAATCCATTTTTGAGAAACTGTATCAATTATCATCAGCCAAATCTGTCCAAAGTGTTATGCTTATGGGAGATTATTTGGGTATCAGAATTCAGTACCAGCTCAGAAAAATAAAACTATATTAACAGCTTGAAAGACAGGTGTACAGTTTTAATGAAGATTTGGCCTAACAGTCTGTCTAAAAAACTATGTACTGCACTAGGATATTTTGCTGAGTTTTTGGCACGTTAAATTTATGTCACAGGAAATACAAATTCACATATTTCAGCTCAAAAGATGCTGTTGATATTTATAAACCTTAATGTAAAGTCAGAGCTATTTTCATTTAAAAAAAAAAAAATCTACTGTAGCTATTGACAGAGAATTCAGTGCAATATTACTCCACCTTTTCAGGGGCAGTAAGAGAAACAGCTTAAACTCATTCACTCAAAGAAAAGTTCTCTAGAAGGTAAGAAAAAAAAAAAAAAAGTATTCAATATATGCAATAGCAGTGGTATTACATGACCTAGCCTCATTCTTCTTTAGGAGCATGCAGAGTTTGGCAAGAAACCAGCTCAGAACGATACTCACATGGCCCAAGATTATGTCTCCAGCACCAAACAACCAAGCAGCCAAGTGTTGCTGGAAATACTTTGAAAGATAAACCAAGATGAAAAAGTTGTAAGAAGTGGCTGTCCAGGTACTATGGAGATGCAAGAGGATAGTTGTACAAAGAACTGTGGGGGAAAAAGCCCACTGGCTTAAAATACAGATCTAGGAACTCAAAACTTGTATTCAATTAATAAATAATATACTGAAAACTTCAGTGGGAAGACAGGTATTCTCCAAAGAAGAATAATTTTTAAATGCTGTCACCAGACAATTTTGGTCAGTAAAGAGAGGCAAATAAAAGTAAACAAAAGGCCTTTATCAACAACCAGCCTGCAAACTTAAGGATGCCGAATTCAACTTGTGGTACAGCAATAATAGTTTTATTACCTATTAATCTGCATCTCCTAGAAGATTGTGACTGCTTCTAGCCAGGAAAATTGCTACCATTACCCATACTGTCATCACCAAACTGCACTGTCGAGCATATAAAATAGTCTATTTGAAAACCATTCAGTGATTGCTGTTAATTCAGGATGAACTCCCCTTAAGGAGCCCTGCATTTCAGTAGAATGCACAACTGGGGAGGTACTGGACCTATATTAATTATCTGTTGGTTTCTTGGTGACATACAAGGTGTTACTCATGATCAATAGGGCTATAACTGCCTAGACCCAGCCCACCTAGCACTCCCTCTTTTCGAGATGTATTTTCACTTAAGGTGTTTCACTTTCCTTCATTATCAAAAAGGCCTTAAAGAAGAGGCGGCTAGAGAGGCACATCTTCAAACGCATCAAGACCAAACTTATTCCCTTCCTACCCTTTTTATATTCCTAAATCAAATGTAGCATTTTTGTCCAGTCATCTTTCATAGGCTCTCTGAAGGAGAACAGTCAAGTTCCTGTGGAAGCAATTTCAGCATTACTTTGTCTCAAAGCAATTATATATATAAACACATACATATATATAACGTTATATTTAAAACAGAAACTACTGTATGATAAGATTTAGTGAAAGCTTCACAGCATTCAGTTCAGTTGAATAAATATTTCTTTTATCTCTCCCACCCACTGACACAGCAGCAGGCATACTTCCAGGACACAGAATGCACATCTCTGCTCAAGTACTGAAATGAACTCTCTCCTCTTATGATGCCCAGTCAAACATTTGTAAAGGAAAATCAGCCTTTGCTTCTAAAATGGAAAAGTCTACCCCATTTAAACCAGAAAATTTCCTATGTTCATAAAGAAAACCGAATATATACCTTTGAAAGGTAAGGGACGTCTTTTGATGCAATAAGGGAAAAGAGATGCTCTTTAGTGTTCAAAGGCATAATTTATTGGTAGGCTTTAGAAACTCTTGAAAAACATTCCAAGTTAGGTATCTAAAATGAAACTGTTTCAAAAAACATGCTTTATGCTCTTTATACTTCACAGTGTTGCTAACTCATATAAAGGGTGTTAGTTTAGTCAGAAGTTTGTATACACAAAATATTTCTTTTAAGGATAAAGCCTGACAAGCATCAAAATATTCCTAGAAATATTTTGACTCTCAGCTCAGATACAAAGACAATATGGCTCTGAAGATTACTGGAATTTAAGCGATAGTAATTTGATCATGTAAGTGCTCAAAGACTGTGGCAATACAAAGTACAAACTGCTTATACGAAGTCATTTTACATTTTCTTCAAGCTAAAAGCACACACAAAACCAAACAGCTGTTGTTGTTCAGCTGATGTGTAGTCATAAGTTGTTAACTGGTAATTCCATCATGATCCTGAATTTCCTTTTTAATTAAACTCCTGTAAACTGGTGTACCTGTCCGTTAGTGGAAAGGGTACTGAAGGAGGGAATCTGAAACCATGAGACACAGGGATCAGGAAAAAAAAATCTACTTCGTTATCAAATCTGATATTCTGGCAACACAACAGTTTCAGAAAAAAATGTGAGCCCCTAAACAGAGGTCATTTCACATGTCCCACCCACAAAAAACTGCACATGATACATCATAAGCAGGAAGCACTACCTCCAAAGAAAAGTCTATGATGTTCAGTCTAAAGAAAAAAAATTCAATTATATGAATGAGAAGAGTCTTTCCATAAATAAGACTGTTACAGCAAAACTAGCAACAAGTTGCTTTACAAGACAGCAGAAGGAAGCACCAGAAATTGGTCTAATACAGGCCAAAGAAGATTTAAGTCAGGTAGTATCTTTTTAACTATAAAAGCTATTAAAGCAGCTGGAAAAAAAAACTACCTAAGGATTGTTATGAAGTTTCCAGTGTTAGATTAAATATGCTCTGCCAAGACTAGATACATTCAGTCACTGTTTCACTTTACAGAGTCAATAGCAGTTATCTTTTCCGGTATTCCTTGTAACCTCCCATTCTTTGTTCCTTTGTGCTCCTCTAACATACCCTCAGTCCTGCCTATCCAGCTTTCTGTGGGTCATGCCACAAACAAAATTCAGAAGCTGACCATCTTGAAAAGCACACATCTGTTTGCTTAAGCCGTGGGACATCTTTGGGTTTTGGTGTAGGGTATCTGTTCATTTTCAAGCTAGAGGACTTTTCAGGATTCAACAAGTTGATCAACCAGTATATCCTACAGGTGATGAGGTGTAGCACAAATAGTAAAAGCCCATGTTACCAAATATTGTACTGTAGAATGACCGCCTTAGTAAAAAGCGTGGACAACAGGAAGATCTTGTTTCTTGAGGATTTCTTAGGGAAACCAGGTGCTTTATCGGACCTTGTTTTTTACAGCACCTCAAATCAAACATGCTGTCAACTCTTATGCACATGCCCCATGACACCATACAAATAGAAGCAGGTCTGTTATACTTTAGATGGCAATCTGTGTGAACAGTAAGAGTTACAAAGGAAAGATGCATACATATTGTGTGTTCATGTGTTTATAATATGCTTATTACTATGCAAACCCTGTTCTTGAATAATTTCAGAAAACGAACACAAAAAATGATACATTTTATAAAAATTATCCTGTTCAGGATTTTGGACTTTGTGTTTGTTGTACCTAGCAAAAGTTCTTTAAAAGGAAAAATATGCCAGGATAGAGCTTTGTAAAAATATCATTATTTGTGATTTTCTCTTCTGCTATCTCTCATGTACACTTCTTGTTCAAAAGCAAGATAGCATGTCTATCAGTAGGTCCAAAGTGAAGGTACACGTGATAATTTCCCCAGGCAGCAGGGATATGTCCGCTCCCAACACAGGTGTATGTTCCTACACTTCAATACACTAACTCACAATATTGTGTGAACACGACAGCTGGCAGGGCCGTGTTATAAACCAGATCCTTGAAGTGATTCAAGTTAAGAATAACTCAAAAAAAAAAAAAAAAAAAAAAAACAGGGTAAGGAAAAAGGGGAGAGGGAAAAAAAAAAGTGATGTGGTTTTGTTTTTTTGGTTTTTTTGGTTTTTTTTTTTATATAGAAAGTCCAGTGATCTAGTTTATAATACAGATCAGCAAGCAGCTGTACCAGCACAAATACAGAAACAGAGAACTGTAGTGCAGAATCGGAAAGGAACACAACCAATTTTATCCCATGTTTACCCCAATCACATCCCACTCACCGTGTATCGAGCTGACCTCTAAAGCCCATAACAAATATACAGCTGGCAAATAACTGCAGAAATTTCTTCTCCAATATATTTGTGCTCAGAGGAGGCCCTAGGTATAAGGCTGACTAAATACATGCTGAAACGCATCAGCGTAGTGTGGGAGAGTTACTCACGCATGAGCTTCTTATAGTAACTAACTCTCCCACATTGTGCACTGCGTGTAGCTAATACCTATATGGAAATTGAAAAAAAACTGATGTGCAAGAAAGAAGTTGATTTGCCTTCTGAAAACATGAAAAATATGATATTGCATTAAGTCTGACGTTTAATTTCATTTCTGAGAAAAAAAAGGAAGGAAGAGTTTAGAACGTAGGAAAATGTGACATAATACGTAAATATGAGAGAAACACTGGTATAACTTTATGCTAAGTGACTGCCATTGGAGATGAATGATAAAATAACTCCTTCTAAATGAAGGACAAATACTCAAAGAAAATCAAGAATGTACATTCATCGTGTTCATATACCAGTTATCTTACTGTTGGGGGCTGGGGAGAACCTATTGAACCAAGAACTGAAGAAAAGAGCAAACATTCTTTTGTATTTAACTAATGTACTGATAACAACCAGTGAAGGCCTCCTGTGTTGATAGCTTATGCACTAAATGAATGTGTTTTTCTCCTCAATCACTGATTACACCTGATTTTTCTACACCTCCCCCCTCCTTGCCCAAAAACATACAAGTGAGAACATGACAGTGGGGAGCAGAAAGGAACGGCTCTTACTCACAAGTTATGAAGGCACAGTAAGGAAGCAATCTCCTCTCCACAACTCAATCAAGAAAGATACTGATGAAAGAAGCTGCCTGCCTCTTGAGAAAGACCAGTGAGCTTGGCTATACCATTAAGTATTCATTTATAATTACTTTTCATAAATATACAATGTAGCTATTTTAATACCAAAGAGTACTTAGCAATTCTGTATTACTTAAACATGAAGCGCTCATGCCCTCTTCAAACCAATATTGTATCACGAATTAGAAATTAATTCAATAGCAATTCTTGCTATGTATAACCTGAAGAGACAGAATAATGTACTTGAAATCCCATGAAGGGTATCAGATGAAGAATCATAACCAGATACCTAGAAGATGAAGCTCCAGTTTAGCACATTAGCCCAAAGATAAAAAAGTTAGACACAATATTACACGGCATCTTAGGTTTTCAGTGTTCTGTATTCCTACAAGATAAATCCTTAACCATTACCAAAATCTCACAATACCTTCTAGCAATAATTATGCCTGTTATACAGATAAGAAGTTGAGCACTAGAATTAATCTCAAGAGCATGCAACAAGTTTATAGAGATAATACAGTTTTAACTAAGGCCTTACAGTCTGTGCTAGATTTCTAAGTTTCCAGAAATTCACAGAATTTTCCCACCTTGGCTTTCAAACTGAAGGAAATGCACTTGCATCAGCACATTCATTTTTATGCATAGTTTGGTTCTGCCGTAACACAAATAAACAGTACATAACTAGTACTAACACTGCAAAAAGGATGAAAGTGACAAAAGTAAGAATAGCTTTACATTCATTACCAGTCATATTACAAGTGTATTCAGAATCAACATTAAAGTGCAATTATATTGCTATAAAACCAAATCCATTTAAAAGCTTGACTATCTCCTCAGTACTTAAGCAACCACAAACTTGTAATATCATTCACCAGCCCACATTATTTATATTACCATCCCCAACTTCATCAGATATATCTTCAGACAGAAGTACGTGACAAGAAATTAATCTTGCAGAATTAAACTACTTATAGTATCACCTAAGGAAGGTTTAGTAATAGGAAATTTTGTTTCAAGTTGGTAATATTTTTCATTTCTAGGCCTTCAATCAAGCACAGCTAAAACTAGCAGTGACCCAAACAGATTCAGCAGCCAATAAAAAGCTATTAATTTCAGCCTAATGCCCAATAAAAGCAATCAATTTCAGAATACACAACTGCAACAGAAGTTTTCAATGCCAAATATAGCAACATGGTTTTGTCCCCTGTAAAAGCAGGAAAATAACCACCAGTAAACTGGCATTGGGCAAGAGCAGAAACAAGGGCATAGGAGCAAGAAGAAAAACAAAAGAATTAAATGTATCACCTGTTACACAACTAGTTTTAAACTTACCAAAAATCTATGCTGAATCTCAAAAGATAGTGGAAGGAAAACATACCCTGACCATCTTCAGGAATTGTGGTTAGAAAACATTAAGGAAGCTCTGTTCTCTAAACTTTTGTTTGTTTTATTCTATTTGAAGTTTCAGCTTAAGGTACAACTGATCAGAAATACCGATTAGCTCTGTTTGTGTGGGATGGGCAAACCTTCATGCTAGATACTGGTTGATTAAAAAAGAAAAAAAGCCAACAGTACCTAAACATTTCTGCACAAGTGGCCACTGGCAAGGTACAGAGACCAAGCAGGAGAGAGTAATTTATTCTGCAGGCTAGCAGGGAAAAAAAAAAAATACATATAAGAAAATAAACAGAAACAGCTTAATTGGAGAACATGGTTTTACATACAGGAGCAAATCTACTTTGTTTATGTAAATTGTACTAAAGCATCAGAGAGGGGCTGGTACAGAGATGGCTGACAGCATTAATTTTAGGCAGAGTAGACCATCTATTTTATTGTATTATACAAGGTTTGGTTGCAAAACTGACTCTTCATTTACTTGAATAGTCTTTGAATTTGACTCAGAATTTAAACAGCGTGGCCACTTGCTTTGTAAGCACAATGTCTGAAAAAATTCCAGTTTGCAGATGAGATTTCCCGTGTCAGAGTTGAACCTCACTGAAAAAATAAATTACATCTCTCTTGTTGCAGAAAACATTCCCACTCTTACCTGCACGTTTTCTTCTGTAACTTGAATTTCAGCAGTGTAAATATAATCAATAAGCATCCTTAGAGTCCAGCCATCAACTTCCTTTATTCGAACTCTCTTTGCTCGGCTTTCACTCATCTCACCTACAAATACAGTTTATTAGACAAGTAAATTAGGTAGAAATACAGCACATATGTAGAAGTTTAATAGTAACTGCTCCTGCCAGTAGTAGAACTTTTTGTGTATGATCAGTTGTGACAGTAAAGCAATTTTAATAATAATAATTCAATTTCTTTCCTTTCTCCCTCCAATGAGAAAAGAAGACTTTGTTGTTACCATCATGCGAATGCTACCTGGGTTAACACTTTTACTGCAGGTGACATCTTTTCTTCAGCATTCAATATCAGGAAAATGTTGTTATCAGATCAAAGTAAGACTTTTCAAATGCATATAAAAACATTTTGTTGGCAAAGCATGCTATTAAAATACTCTAGCTTTAGTAACTTAATTGAAGGAGCATACCAAATGCAGTCTGAACTCATTTTATTTAAAATAGGAAAATTATACCCCCATAGAAGAATTAACATACATATTTCTTTGCCTACTTACTACTCCCTTAACAATTTCACTCCTGTTACAGATCTGATTTAACAGTTAAAACTCAAGCTAAGATAAAATGGATCTCATTTTGTGGAGGCTGACATACTGGCCATATGCCACAAACAATCTTCATAGAAAGGCCTGAAAAATAGCTTCTTCCTTCTAAAATATGATGTTTCTCAAAATACAACATTTTCTTTATATCTGAAATAACTGCCCAAAGACACATTTCAAAGTAATGATTATAACCTTCCTCATGACTACCAACTGCACATCTGTTCATCTCAGACCTTTAACCCTTTTCGCATTGACTTGCACTGGGAAGAGAAACATGAACTACACCAGTTACGTTGGTAGGTATATAAACTTTGACTTTGGAAGAGTATATATCCCAGTCTCTGGATACATCCATTTCTTATTCTTCTGTATTGGATGTATTCTTATTTCTTTCCCCTAGGCATCTAGAGATAACAGTATTGATGAGGTAACAAATTTAATGTATACAACAACAGAAGCAGACAGGACGGGGAAACAAATCAGAAAAGACTTATCTTTTGTTGCTATTTCCTTATGAAGTACATACACATGTTCAATGTGTGTTACCCTGTGGTCTCCCACGATTGGTGCCAAACAATGCATTTTACTCAGTGCATTTGGCAAAGGGATCATCACAGAGAAATCTATTGTTATTCATGCCTTTTTTTTTTTTTTTTGAGCTAAAGGGTAAGAAACGGCATTTTAAATCAACCCTTTAAGTGGTAGGAAGTGCAGAGGACTATCTACAGCAATGCACTACTACTTAATGGCACCACGGGTTGCTAGCATTCCAGAAAGCAATGATGATGAACTACATCAAACCCAGCAAAATCTAGCCCCTGTAAAACCTTCTTTTTTCACTTGTTCTTCTGAAACATACCTTTACACCTCTGAAGGAAGATTGCAGCGTGTTCTCTGCAGGGCCCTGTACTCCAAGTTTCTACTTCTAGTTTGACACAGATTAAACCTATTGATCTTCAGAGCATGCATGCTGCAAGTTATTTATTATGCAAGCTGCTGTGGAGGTGGTCCTTTGGGAAAATTGTGCGTGGGGGAGAGTAGTTTGATATTCTGCAAGCACATTAGGTATGTTTTCAGATTTTGTGCCAAGGCTTCTATAGCCACGGACAAGCAACTTCAGTTTAACAACAGAGCCCAGAATACACCAAAAAAAAAACAACTCCAAAACAAAGACCTTTCATGCTAAACAGACGTACAGTCTTACTACAATTCTAGATCAGTCCTCTTGTGATCCAGATTTGTTTGACAGATCATATGCAGGAAAAACATAGATTCGCTGGCTAGGCAGTCTCAGTCTAGAGTTCAACCTGCTGAAGAACTCTGCTCATGACTGGAAAGTTGCACCACCATATCTCCACAGAGTTGTTAGTGGCAGGAATGCGTATTGTGAACAGAAAGGTAAGCACTGAGCTGTTCTAACCTCCCAAGCAGGAGCAGCAGAGCAGTAGTTGAGCTAAAAGTTACTAAAAGGCTACCTACAAGGCTTATATGGTTCCTCACAAAGTAATATAAGGAAGGCTTTTCTTTTTCTTTTCTGCCTTTTTTTTTTTAAACATAATTTTACAAATGGAGAATGAAAGCGAAGAAAGCAGGTAATTCCCTGAGGATAACTGCCTTGGCAGAAGAGAAAATTAAACCTTGTTCCAAGTCAGGCCCTACGGCCACTGAAGTGTCCCTTCACTGATGTTTTATAATAATTTACACCAATTTAATTCAGATCACAATAGGTATTTCTGCAGAATTTCAGTGTATATAGAAGAAACAATTATTCCTGGTAACATAGTTCCAGATGTTTAATATTTCCTTTCTCCTCTATAATTGTTACTAACTTTAAAAGACAGTAACTTTTTCTCAGCATTTAATAGGGCTACTTCTACCATTGCAACACGTGGAAACAGGAAAAAAAAAAAAAAAAAACACCCACCACCCACAACAACCAACCAACCCGCCCAAACAAAAAATCCCAAAAGAAACCAGGCAGAGGGTTTGATGTCAGTTAATGCCATACCCCATCCTGCATAGCAGTCAGTACCTAATGACTCAGAGAAAGATGGAAGTAACCTGCAAACATGCATCCAAATATAATTGGATCTTCTAATTTCTAGTCAAGAAGTAACCCTGAAGCATACCGTGTTTTCAGTCACTGTTTTATTCTGAATGGAGAAAGATACTTTTCCTTTAGTTTGTAGCTGGTTAAGGGATCAAGCTTCCTTATTTGAACTTAGAGATTACTGGATGAGAATACAAATCCACCTGAGATGGGTGAATTTCAGGGTTCATGGAGATAGAAATTATGATGAACTTCAGTCATTCAACACAAAAAAAATCCTGAAGTACACCAACACCACAGCTGGGCCCTGCTAAAAGCAACCTATGGCAGATAGTAGTATAAAATCTGTTGATAAATCTTCAAGCCACAGCTGAATTCTGATTAAACGCCTACCAATTTGGTTCACAAACTACACAAATATTGCCACAGATGTATGGGTTAAACGCTTCCCACCTCCCACACCACTGGGGGTCAAAGATTACACTTAGCAACATAAAACAAGCAAAAAATTTTAAAAGGGACTGAAGCAAGGAAAGGCTGAAGATGTCAGTGATTCCATCTGGTGAGCGACCGCAGGCATGGCTGCACTGGCACTCCTAACAGGCAATAAACATCAGGGCAAGCAGAAACATCTTGTCTGCCACAGAAAGCACAATGTAAAACTTATACTCCCAGTAAAGAATATTTTCAATGTGACAGTCAATGACAGTTAATCTTTAATACAGAACTAATGTCAGAGGCTTATGTTTCTCTGTTACTAAGGTGATGAAAAGGAACTGCAGAAGCAGCTGTTTTCATTTTAACTTTAAAGAAAGCAGTAAAAATTAAGAAAGAATGTATCAGTCACATGGAATGTTTGTCTCAACCACAAATGCAAACTTGAAGAATTACTAGAGGACTAGATATTTCATTTTACACATAAAACTTTAAAGCATTGTTGCTGCTAGCAGTGACTCCACTTCTAGTTTTGGTTGTGTCAAAATATTTACATATAAAATCAAGAATAATCAGCTGCTTCCCCAGGACACAACAGTATTTCAAATTTCATCAATCTTCCACATCTGCATACAATTAAAGTTATTAAAGCTCCAATTTACTTGTATACTGGCAGGCCAAGAGTCACATTTCTGCCTCCACCTGAGCTGGTGGTCAGAAGCAATACGTTGCAGAAAATTCTTTTAATTTCAGACAGTCAGCATTAACTACCAAACTGGCACAAGATTTGAGAACTTCAGAAATTAATTTTAACATGCATTTAGTAGCATTCTTACTTTGACATCAAATTCCACATGATTTCAACATTTATAACCATTATGGAATTAAACCTACAGCACAGGAATTCAGCTGGAGGCTCCTATGAACCTGAACCTATCTTAGCCTTCTTGCAAGCCCTCAGCATTCCTATTGTAGCAGCAAAGCAGTTACTTGGCCAGCATTGAGCGAGCAGCGGCAGAATCAAGCCTGCACAGAAAAGTTGTGGCAATGATGCAGAGTACATCTGTCATGGAGAATTACCCTAAAAATACCAAAACATGCACTCCAGCTATAGGCTGCCAAAGCCACAGAAAGCTTTCATATCTACTAACAGCCTAGAGCACTCGGGGTCTGAAGAACATAGCAGCGGTAGTTCTTAAAGGACAGAATTTACTCCAAAATTCACATGAAAGTTATTTTAACCTTCCTTTGGACAAGTGAGATTACTAGAGCCTTAAAGGGTATAACAACTCGACAATTCCTAGCTTAGTTAACATAATTTTTTTTTTTTTTTATTTAGAGCAGTCATTGTGCTAACAAAGAATAAGTGGCCAGTATGTTCTTAGACTGCAAAAAAAAAAAAAATTCATTAAGAAACCCAAATGTTGCCATTGGCTTATCAAAAAATTAAATGAGATCCTAAAAAGCAAGAATCATTTAATTTTGTGCTTTATACAGTTGGATTGGATTAGAACAGAGTAAGTATTGAAACATTTGGTACCTGTAAACATGGCATGGAAGTAGGGGCTGCAGGCGGCCAGCACAACTCTATGCGCTGCAATTTCCATGTCTTCAGCTACTATCGTCACATCACACAGCAAGTTTTGACTATTTAGAAATAGCAGAGAAGGCAATTTCACATAAGTGAACCACAACAGAAAAGCATATAACATCACACACAATCTATTTTTCCATGCCCTCAAAAGAGGCAGGCAATATTGTTGAAGTATTGTTTTTAAACGCATTACACAACCACATGGCTATTACTCAGTCGGATTACAGATGGTGCTTGGGTACATAGAACTTTCTAAAAATCAAATAACTGAATTGTGATTTCTTGCACAGAAGTTTTCTGCACTGAATAGCCAAAATTTTTATCAGCACAATTTATAAGCCTTCTCACTCAAAGTCTGGGCCTCTTTGAATAACTATGACAGAAAGTATAATTTTATATACACAAACACTAAAAACTGAGGTAAGAAATAAGACTTTACAGATAACAAAGAATCCAAACTTCAGTTGTGATGTCTGTGTCACATTACACTGGAAGCCCATGCCAACTTAATTGTTCAAAATCACTAGTCAATCATCTCCATATTTACTGTTTTGCAAGCATTTTTCACACACACAGCCCATGCACATAACAGCAATTATTTTTTCCACTCTGACCAGTTTAGAATTCATTATGGTTAACTTCATATCTTGCCTGACTTTTTATCTTCATTACATCCACTTGCATTCTTGTCCTTTGCAACTGTAATACATACTTCCTTCCTCTTCTGTTGCAATAGAGAAATATCTCTATATTTATAATCACTCCTAATACAGGTGTTTCCAATGCAGTTTACAGGTATTGGATATTCCTCTTCCAGTGAAACCCACCACACCGTGTACTCTTTATAATCAAATTTTCTAGATGGAAAGCAGGGGGAGGGGAACAAACAAAAAAACCCACCACAACACCAAAAGACTGCAATTTCCCAGCATCCAAATAGCCATAGTCACAACTGTCTTATTTCTTTCTCACGCTAGCACTGTCCCTGTAGAAGTAGCACACAATACACAAAACTAAGGGCCCCGGCAACAAAGGGAAAAGGGGAAAATACAATTTTACAGAACATATTCCTTAGGGACGGAGCTAGCGCTGTACATCAATCTAGTGATCTCTATTTTCAGTACTTCTGAGAAGGTAATTTTTTAACTTTCCTGAATATATATTGCAGTTAGAGTGCAGACTTTCTGATAGTTTGCAACTACCACGCAGAGCTGTAGCAGAGACTGGGATGAGCATTTTGCTCCGACAGAGCTAGAGCTTTCAGTCAAACTGCTCAGATATTCACCCCAGTCCAAAGGAAACTCCATGATTTGTCAGCCTCTGCAATCATTCAATTCCTTTGAGCACTCAAGTAAGAGTGCCTTGTGGAGGCCACACACCAAAAATTGTGGCCACAACTCACCTTTGGGACCATACTGCAACTCTGATTTTTGAATATTTTCCCCCCTTTCAGCTCTTAATACCTACAGCAACTATCTAAATCTCGTAAGTTTAACCTGCAATATGCTTATTGTAAAAAAAAGATGTATAATAAAAGATGTAATGACCATATCCAGATGAAACACACAATTCAGAGGAGCTTGAAAACAACAATTACATTTATTATACAAAAATTGAAACAGAAAGATGCACATAAGAGGTCATCAGATACCCAGCTTTTTCAGACACCTGCACTTACCCTGACAATGGGAACAAAAGGGTTTATACTTAGCTGCACAGAAATACCAAAGATAACAATGAATCCAGAAGCAACAGAATTACATCAATGCAAAATTCCAGCTGATTAATTACATTGCACATATATAGACACAGTAACTTAGAAGCAGTCCAGATACATCTCTAGTCTGGAACTGCATTAGGTGAATGAGTACGTTCTGCGTTACTATGAAGCTGACAAGGTAAATAAACTACTAAATAAAGAAACAAGCTTATAAACTTAATCATGTACTCTGTTGCAAGCATCTTGTGGCTTCCACAGTAACTCAGCACTTTCATTTCATAAGGACACACCAATTTATTTCAGAAAAGCTCACGTTCTGAAGCGATATTGTACCAATTTGCTTGTATAGAGCAACTGAATGAACAGAGCCATGGAGGGTACACCATCTTGGTAAAGGAAATTATAAAATGGGGAAGGGGGGTGAGGGGAAGAGGAGGAGCAGCAGCAGCTAAAATATAGATTTAAGAACAATAGCTGTTTACCAGCTTGCAGGTTTTTCTTCATTGGCTTAAAGAGAGAAAAGTCATTACCCACATCTTCAAAAGATTTTTGGTAAAGTATTATTTGTAAGAATGAGGATTTTAACAAATATAGGTAAGGTCAAATTCCACTGTGATAAAACCAAATTATAATGAAGAGGAAAGATAGGCATTAGAGGGTAATTTCTTCATATGTCAAGAACTAATTAGCTATCCTAATGATCTCTCTGACTCAGTGTTGAGGTGATGGTGAGTAATGAAATGACAAAAACTACCAAGGACAAAATTACTCAAATTTGACAAAAATTTGAAAGCGCAGAAAAAACACTCTTATGAGCTAACAGAACCAGGTAACTTGACAGCAGCCAAAAACATAATATAAGCTCACACACTTAAGGATTGCAAAGCCAATGTATTTTAGATGCTTAAGCAGAGGATTTCTTCACTAGTTATCCACTTTCTGGAGCATATACCTCTGGCAGTAATGAAAAGAACTGAGATAGAAACCACTTTAAAAATGCAGTCAATTAAATCAAAAACATAATTTACTTGATTAATATTAGGTATTCATTTAATGAAGTCTGAAACATTTCTAAAATATTTCAGCTTATTATTTCAAACAAGTAAATGCATATATTAATGTTTATAGTCTTATCTAATTAGCACTTACCATTTTAAAAGCTGTACTCAGCTTAAACAGTAAACATTGCTGCATCAACTAGCTTATTAAATAAGAACTACAGTTAAGGTTTGCATGGTATTCCTCCTGTTCCAACTTTAACTGTTTATACATGTAAGAAACAAAATTGCTCAAATTGCTTCTACAGCAATTCAAATTTAAGTAACCATGGAAACTAAAGTATATTCTGAAAATAATCCATGGCCTTCAACAATGCACTCTGCTGGAAGAACACGTATCTTTTACTCGCAACTCAACAAAACGCAGGTAAGGATTCTGACTTCGGAAACCGTTCTAAGACTCATTCTGAGAAACTGTTTCTTCATCTAAACTCTTGGTCTTGGTCCCTACGAAGTCATGGCTACTGGTTCTAACCTGGCTCTATGGTCCTTGAGACACTGAATCTGGTTACTGGGATCCTTCAAAAAGCCAAGGGTGTAAGTAAGGTGAAGCAACAAGTATCAGTCCTTCCAACATAAGGTAACAAGACTGTTAACATACTAGAAAAATAGTCCCTGCTCTTATACCATTATCCTCAGACTATGGGAGTCTTTTAAGTCATTTATAGTCAGCGTATGATTTTCTCCGATCTTCCAGTGCAGTACAAACTGTGACAGCCAGATAAATACATTGATCTGATCACAGTACCTACCATAGTATTAAAGATTTACCCATATGAAACAGCGAAGATCAAAGGCAGAGGCATACTTTAATAGGGTATCAGTTGCTGTCTTTTTTTCAGGTGAAGCTTCTCCAGTTTTTAATCTTATATGGGAAATAACAAAGGACTACAGGATTTTCACACCCTCTGGTACTGTCTATGCTAAAGAAGTGTTTTATTTATTTAATTTCTCTATTGTTGCTGTTAGTTATAAAGCTGAATTACTGTCAGCAATAGTTGTGAGTCCTAATTACCAGAGCTCAGTTGTGAGCTCTAATTACCAGCTGTCACAATTTTCAACACCATCTCACCTACTCATATGTAGAAAATAAATCAATACAGGTGCTAAGAACAGCATCAGCACCAGGCTCCTAGTTTTGCTCAAACCAATGGTAGCATCACTCAAGGTCTTACAAAACTTTACCGAGAAAAGTTAGTTTCAACATTTGATTTGGAAGTTCATCAATTTCTCCCAGGGGGCAAGCAAAAGATAACTAAGAAAAGAAAGTGTACTCTCAGTTGGTTTACATTCGTTAGACTGTGACCCGTGTCTCCAGACTAGAAAATTTTAACATTTTTCCAGTTCACAACCCACCACAAAAATCAACAACAGGTATACAAAGAGCCTTAAGCTCAGCTAAGGAGTCACTCTTCATCTATCCAGGATCAACTGCATACAAGACAGGATCAGTAGCTGTAACTCCTTAGTACAACCTCCAAGTATTTTTCAAGTCTCACAAACCTAGTTTTGATTAACCTATGAGGGGCAAAAACATACTGCACACATTACAGCTATCATCACATGACTGTCATTGTACATTTAATCCTCTCATCAGCTACATTTCTGGAATTGCATGTTCTTAATAATTAAACTATTAACTTAATAAATGCAAATGAAAGTAGAAATATATTATGGACTCCAGGCAGATGTATTCAGTGAACTAATACCTTCTTAATTCATTCATAACTTTAAAAGCTTTCTTCATGTGCCATGGATTTACTGTAACAGGACAGTGAATTTCAGTGTTATCATCTTTCAGATCCAAGGGCTTCTGATGGCAAAGTTTGGTACATCTGGAAAGAAAGAGGAAAAAAAAGAAAAGAGTTAATACTTTTGTTTAATGTCCACTTCTGTCACTCCTATTTTTGCCACCTTCATCCTGGGGAGGAGGAAAAGATTTGCACTTCAACTTATTCTTTACACCAAGCAATTTTAGTTTCCCTGTTACAACACCGTGGAGGAGTAGGTAGAATTCCTCAGGAAGTGATAAGTTGGTGACCAATACTAGCACGGTTAACAGAGGCACTCAGTGCTAACCATAATCTCCACTAAGGAAAACATGAAGATGATGCCCTAGAATATTTCCCATAAGCCCTGAAGTGAGGAGAGCAGCAGAGGTTTGGGAACTTTTAGCCTAGTGTCTGTACAGACTGATGGCAGAACGCAGCATCCACCACTGTGGTCTTTCAACACCTTCACTGCCTGTGAGACAAGAGCTGCTCTCTGCCCTTCCACCAGGACCTCCCTTACTGGATAATGCAGCTCCCAGTTCAAGTCTGACGAAGACCACATGGTGACTACCGTAATTTCCAGGTTTCCCCTACCCAGCAGCATGAGACATAAATAAGTATGAGAAAAACTGGGTAGTTTTGCAAATTCACTCAATATTTTGGAAAGCAAAAGTGACCAACCTCTTAATTTTTCTTACTCTAAAAAACACACCCAAAATAAAACAAGAAAAACTAAGTAGTGTGAAAAACCATAAGCTCTATCTACAATTATCTCTTTCTGTAAGAAATCCCCAAGTGCTACAGACACTAACTTCTGTGTTAGTGTTAGAAAAATGATTATGTACACCCCTCAGTCACTAGCACTGTCCAAACAGCACATGGGTTTCTCATGCCAAGCCAATGAGTTTCATGTTTACAATCACAATGTTATTCTTACAAGGCAAATTACATTGTTGTAGTACTTGGAAAATGCTTAGTATCAGTGATGTTTTCACCTACAGTATTGTAATGGTATTCCTGAACCTCTGAGCTCGAAATAAACAAAACCACTGAAGTCACTTGGTAGTGTAACTGACCCTGGTATATCAGAGATGTGATTTCAAATAAAAACCCAACCTTACTTGCTTCAGGTAAGAATAGTCGAACTGAACACATGCATTGACTCCCAGAATTCCAGCCTCTTTTCCACCATACCTAAAACTTTTTACTTGGGCATGTCTAAAGAAGCTTAAATGAAAGACTCAAAGCTAACTAATTTAAGATTCTAACCTAGAATTCTATATTCTGTGCAGTATAACAATATGTAAAGCAAAGTATTTGGCTCTACTTTTCATGACTCCAGAACTAGCAACAAAATTTTGGAACAAAACAACACAAAACCTCAAGCAAGAAAGGAATAAAAAAAGTCTCTGTAAAATACTGGCTTACAAAGTAAGGTCTGTCTACAGAATTCAAACTACTACCAGCTTACTGCACTGTACCATGAAACTGCTATGCATTAAGAGTTTCATGCCCAATTTTGAAAGTTATACAATTCATTGCTAAAAGGGTCCAAATACCAAGCAGCAATTTTGCACTAGTCAGAAAAAGAAAAAAAATCAAGTTACACAGCTCATACACATGCTGTTGTATGGAAGGGAAAAAAAAAATGCCATCCTATCTAGCAAACTTCTTCAGATTGAATATTACTCTTCTAAATTATGTGACATATGTAGCAATCAGCATTCAGAAAAATGATACACAGAAATCAGTGACTTCAGGGAACATTCAAAACACCAAAGATTAACTGTGAAGAAGAGGCCCATCTTATAATTACACCACTGACTTATCAAGTCCAAGATAAGAACACTTCTTTTTACATCCCAAACCAGTACATCAGATACTCATGTGTACATATCTGCATACATATACAGACTATATACACAACATGTACAGATATGCAAGAAAAAAAGTGGTTAGAGTTGCCTCTAAAGAGCTGCCAGGCAAACTGGATAGATGGCGGAGTTCCTATGAAGCGTAAATTCATTTGCTGAAGTTTCATTAGCTGGTCACAAAGGATGATTTTGTTTTAAGGTAATGAAGCCTACAAAACCGTCAGTCATATGCCTTCTATTTTGAGAACCGCTAGTCTGCCTGAAGTTACTTCAGTCTCTCTCACCATTTCACCAGTTGGGTCAAAGCTGTCTGCCACTGGTGCCCTTTGGGTTTTTCTCCAGAGCCTCACCCACAGCGTACCTGAAAACAACCTCCTGAAGGCGTGGGATAAAGCTACGCTGAACTAGAGCATATAAGACTGGATGAGCCCATCTGAAGCGCAGCTGGAAATACGTGGCTTGCCTAGCGCCCTGCCACTAAAAAAGATGCTTAACTAAAAAACCAGAAAACCGAGAGTGTGATGAGCATGACTGCTGAGTCAAACAGGGAGTAATTTGGGACCACATATGGAGGAAGCAGAAGGAGTGAGGGGGAGGAGGGAAAAAAAAATAAAAAACCCCGTCCCCGCAAGCTGGAAGCGCAGGGGAAGGCGGCGGGGCGGAGGGAGGGTGCCGGCAGCCCTGCCCGCCCGCGGGGCGCCCAGCTCCCCGCGGCCCAGCCCGCCCGGTGCCCGCCCGGCCCCGCCGACGTGGGCAGTGCAGCGGCGCCACGGGGCATCTCAAGCCGCCGGGCGGCCGCGCTGGCCCTGGGGAGCCGCGGCCCGCCGGGCACCGACTGCCGCCCCCCTCCGTCTCTCACGGCTCCGCCGCCGGTTCGCCCACACGACTCTCCCCGCCGGCGCTGCCCCGCACAGCCGCGGCCGGGTCCGGGTCCCCCCCGCCGGGGCAGGGGCTGCCCCGCGGGCAGAGCTCCCCACCCCCCCGGTACCGAGGGGCCAGGGCGGACAGCGAAGCGCCGTGGCATCTCCGCGGCTGGGCCCGGCCCCGCGCCCAGGGTGCCCGGCACCGCACAGCGCTCCGCTCCGCGCCGGCGGGCTCCAGCGACCCGTCAGCCTCCCCGCCCGCCCCGCCGCCACCGCCGCCGCACTCACACGGGCGGCAGCAGCATCTCCATCGCGGCTCCGCTGGGGCTTCCTCCGTGCAACGCGGGCGCGGCGCGCTGCCGCCAGCACCATGCCAGCCGCCGCTGCCCCCGCCGCGGGGTGCCGGCTGCGCCCGCCCGGCCGAGCCCCCGCTACCCGCCGGCCCGCCGGGAGCCGCCGGCGCTGCCCACTTCCGGGTTCCCGCCCGCCGGAGGGCGGTGGCGGGGACGGGCCCACAGCGCGCAGGCGCGGCGGCGGCGGGGGGCGCCCGGCCCGGCCCCTCTCAGGCTGGTCGGCGGTTGCCCCTCAGGCGGCGGCTCCGAACCCCAGAGCCGCCCGGCCGGTGCTGCGCTGGGTGCCATCGGGGCTGTGGGGCGGATTGCCGCCGCTCGGTGGTGCTGCCCCGTCCGAGCGGCTGCTCATCCCTGGCCTTTAGGAAGAGAAGTCGGTGGTGTTCCCCTCCGCTGGAAGAGGCCTGTCCTTGGAGGGGGATGAGCCCGGGTGCGGTGCCCTTCTCGGTGCTCGGACACCCGGGTGCGCATCTCCCGCCTCCCCGGCGAGCGGTGGCTGAGGGCCGGAGAGCGGCACCTGGGAGCCGGGGGCACGTCCCGCAGACAGAGCGGCCGGGCCCGGGTGTCCTGGGCACCGGGGGAAGTGGTATGGACCACTGGTGTGCGTGGGGACCCAGACGTGCGCTTATTTTGGGGAAAATATAAGTAAAAAATTGGTCTTCTCTGTGAGCAGACCCACCCCTGTGGAGCGGCATCCACGGCTTGATCCCAGGCCGGCTGAGGTGGCCTGACATCAGGTTGTGCGGGTGGTTGCAGCTCAGAGGAGGGGCCAAAGCAGAGCCCAAAAGCACATCGAGGCAAAGCAGGGGGATGCTGCGTTTGAACAGGCCACAGCACCCGTGCTCTGGTTCACTGCGACCTGCGGGATCTTGTCCACTTTTATTGGAGCCAGTCCAGCAGAACAGCCACTGTGCCGCTCCAAACAGCTGCCCTCCTGCCATACAATCGCAAAAATCACTAATGTTGAGCCTTAAGTACTTGCGTTGTTTTGTTTTAATATTTGCTTAATGGCAAAAAGAAGCACAGAAAGGACAGGGAATTATTTCAAACACTAATTCAAAGAGTAATGAAGAATACGACATTTCGCAACTTCTGCTTGGGGCATCTAAGAAGAATTTACTGCACTTTAACCCCCGTAAGTTACTTCTGAATCTCAGATGACTGCATAGTGGAAGATGTGCTTAGCAAGCTGAGCGCAATTCGGGTATTTAAGAGTGAGAGCATCTGTAAAAATAAAATGCTTCTTCACAGGAGATTTGACATTGACCAAGTTAATCTAAAACTAAAAAATTACTAACTGACCAAAACTATTTTTCCAATAAGTGAGAGGAGTCTGAGGACAGCACATCTTAAGTAGAAGTCAAAACAGAAAATGGCAGGTGCATTTTGGGTCAAGAATATTATACATGGATACATAAAACCTTAATTAGTGCTTCTAATAAGATTACAGGTTATAAAACTAAATGCATTTCAATTATTATTTCATGTTTGCTAATCTCTAATAATATTCCTCATTTGGAAAATGCTGGTTTAGTTTTCTCAGTTTACCAGTCCTCTTCTACTACATTGTGATGTTTGATCTGGGAACACGTCAAAATTTTTTCAATGGCTTTCCACTGGAGGTTTTTCTAAATTAAATAATCACAATTGCCAGTGCCTGTCTGTGCTTCCTAACTGCTGAATTTGTCTCTTCTCGTGAGACAACTTGATTTGCTCCTGGGTTGCATTGGGGAAGACAGGCTACTTTAAAGATTTGAAGGATGCAACAAAACCTGCTTGCAGGGCAGTCTGCTCCAAAGGGGCCAACTAGCCATAACGCGCTCTGAAATGGAGGTGTAAAATTCAGCCAGCTCCGTGTGTCATAGCGTCAGCGAGTTCTGAGTTCATAAGCAGGTCTGGTCTGGGTAGATCGGAGAGTTGCTAACGACTGTCATATCGTACTTTCAGGTTTCTGTACCCCACAGTAAACTCCTGTACATGTTACTTTGTAAGACAGGGATCCTAGCTTTCACTGATCCTTAAGATGTAGGTGACTCTTACTAGTAATAGAATATACTGTGTTTAAGGGCCCACATTAGACTACGAAGTCATGTAAACTTGTCTGGGTGCTGATGAGGGGTTGTGTACACTACTCACATATAGATCCTGCAAGCACATAGGCAGCTGCAGATTCTGCCCCTTGTTAACACAGCAGAACTGTTTAATAACGTTCATTCTTAAATAAACATTAAGCATTTGTAACCTGTGGCGTCTGTCATTTTCTTGCAGCGTTGTTTTGGCTTTTGAGCCAAATGTTTAATGTTAGCTGAAGTAACTTGTGGGATACAGAACATCAAAACCCAACACAAATATGGCAGGGTTCTATTTTTTTTTCTAAAATTATGTCTTTGTACTTCAGTAATCCTGAAAGGAATCATAAACAGATGAAACAAAAATGATTACATCCAAAATACGTTATGTGGTTATAGCAAAATAACTTGCATATCTAACTATAAGAAAACACATCCTTTAAATACAATGTTTGGATTTTTATGGGATTCTGCTAGATCTGATACCTTTTCTTAGAAAAGACCTTTTAGAAAAAAAAGTGATTTATATATGTGTGTGGGTATATATATACATGCAGTTTTGAAAGGAAGGAGGCAGAGTTTCTTAATGATGATGAAACAGCTGCCATTTTTGCTGCAGCAATTCAAATCCCTGCATTTACTGAGAAAAATCCCTAATGTGTTTAGGACTGATCCTGTAACAACTCTCAGTCCTTTCCCACTTGTTTTAGGGAGTTCCAAAGGAATGCTGCTGAGGTGTACTAACAATTGTACAGTTCTTTGGATATATTGACACTAGAAGTACTTCACCGATGTAGAAATACTGGTACTATACATTGGCGATGTACAGCCACTGAAAATGCTCTGCCTTCTAGCAAGGCAGTTCCACAAGTTACAGAGTCTTGCGAATGGAATAAGCAATCCTGGTAAAAGTGAATGTAACTGCGTGTATATGCAGTGTCTTACAAGTATCTTTAAGGGATCGTGCACCATGCTGACGTGGTCGTGTTAGAAGAAATCTGTATTAGGTTTAGCTACAGAGAACACTGAAATACGTTCTTACTAGTATTTTTTTAATTGACAAATGCAGGTTAGAAAGACATCTCCAAGGTCAAGAAATAAATTTGTAAGAACATTTGCTCTTGTTTAAGATATTCAAACTCATAGCTTCTTAAAGGTTTGGGCAGAACGCTTATGAGAGCATGCTGCTAAGGCTGGGATTCTTTTCATGAAAAAGGAAGAAGAAAGGAAGGGGCTAGAATTAAAGACTTAAGTACTTCTCTGTATTGATATTGCTTCAAACAGAAAAACAAGGTCTTTCCTCATTTTGTTAGCAATTATTCATCATATTGTATCTTACTGAATTTAGTTGTGGGTAATTTATGTATAACATTTACGTAAAAATAAGTATGTTTTTATCCAGAATTATTCAGGGCACCCACCCATTTTTTCCCTCTGCATTTCACTGCCAGTAACATTATCATCCAGCAACAGACTTTTAAACACCGAAGGCCCCTGCATCTAAATAGATCCACAAGGACCTATGTGGAATTCATGAGAGAACTTAAGATCAACAAAGACATTAGCTATTACTGCATTCCTTTGTCTAAGCTCTAATATCAGCCTTAATCCGGCATTAAAAGGCCTTACTGTAAGAGTCTAAGAGGCTCTTTTTTCCCTAGAATAATGGAATATTTAAAGATTCATAAAACCATTGAGCTAAGGACATGAATGTAATTGAGAAGAATTACATTGAAAAGTAATGTGAAAAGGAAAAGCAAGAAAGTGCATGCAGCAGACTGAGAAGGGGACCAGATTGCAGAGGAATATGTACTGGAGAGTAGGCAGAGAGAGAAAAAATAAGACATGTAAATTGGGAATGTGAAATAAGGAACAGCAAAGCAGCTGCTATCAAAAATAAATTGTACTGTGACCAAAATCAGTTAAATATAATTAAGCACGGATAAAAATATTTAGTCTCTTCTAGCACTATTCTTCTGTGTAAGCAATTGCTGGAGCACTAAGAATGATACATACTTAATGAAAATAGGTGATCAGTAAGATTTACTCTGTAAAGTTCATGGACCTTATATGATGATGAAAATTAGCCAATAAGAACTGGCTTTTCAGTGCTCAAGACCAGACATAGTGTAATTTCCAAAAAGAGTTGATACGGCACAGAGTCTAGTAAGCAGGCTTTAAATGCTCTGACCTTGCAAAAGACAGACAAATAAAAAGCAAATAGTATGAAGTTTCTGAGTTCTGCTCAAAGGAGAAGTCAGATCCTTGTGGTCAGTGCTGAACAGTGCAGTGTTCTGCAGATTACGCATTCAACTTAGTGCCATGGAAAAAGGAAGTCCAAGTTCAAGCACGCATTACGAATGGAAGCAAGTGTAGGTCGTGGCTTTGATTCATATTAGTACTGCAAATTATTAAGACACAAAGTAGAGATCAGATCTTGATGAGCAGATCTGAGTTCCAGCGCTGAGAAGGTTTGGATTTCACATATGGTGTATTCTTGAGATGACTGTAAAAGAGAGGGACCAACTCCTACTCTCATACTGGCAGACTTGTGTTGCTTCCTGCGCACTGGATAAGGCAATCGGGTCTCTATACTGAGTGGTTTACATTTACCGACCCATCCAAAAACCCATGAAAAATTATTAGATTTCACCTTGTAGTCATGCAACGACTAAGACATGACCCAAATGTAACAGCAGAGACCTGCAGCAGGGATTTCTCGGGGAAAGCTGGACCATCCCAATCAGCTGCTGCTGATGGGGTTCCACCCTTCACACAGAGCGACACCTTACCCAAATAAGTTCTGCAGTTTTGTGTACAGCCTACACCAAAAAAAAAAAAATAAAGGGGAGCAGGATTTACAAGATCCAGTCTTTAGCAAACAATATCTACAAGAGAGCAGAAGAGGGACATTTTACATGTCCCTCTGTAGTGAGAGGACAAGGGGAGTAACAGTTTTAAACTGAAAGAGGGTAGATTTAGATGACATAGTAGGAAGAAATTCTTTTCTGTGAGGGTGCTGAGACACCAGAACAGGTTGCCCAGGGAAGTTGTGGAGGCCCAATCCCTGGAAATGTTCAAGGCCAGGTTGGATGGGGCTTTGAGTAACCTGGTCTAGTGGGGGGTGTCCCTGCCCATGGCAGGGGGTTGGAACTAGACGATCTTTAAGGTCTCTTCCAACTCTAACCATTCTATGATACATTATGTGGATAAGCAGGATTTAGGGCAGCCTCTTGTTCACAGAAGTCATCTCAGTCATTGGTGTTTTTCTCCCGATCATTTAAAAGAGTGTAGATTATTCTTATGTTCAGTCATACTTTTTCAACTTGTAAAAACATTATTTTCTTGGAAAATGAAGCAAAAGTAGTTTTCTTCACAGATAATAACTCTCAAGGTATAGTGTCTCTCAGTGCAAGTCCATCAAAGTCAGTGTATTTCTGCTCCATCGTAATTATTCTCCACTCTAACCGCAATATTATAGGATAGTCCTAACCAATTCAATTAACAATTTTTTTGAGAAGAAAACAGGTACAGCTAATTAATTAATGTTACGTTTTAAAAATTGATATACTGCCATCTAGCGCTCACTGAATGCATAACTGTACAGAGAAATTCTATTAATTTCAATAGTTCTTGGTTATCTATGATTGACCTTTAGCAAAAGAATAAGTAAAGTCACCAATATGCATGTAGTCATGCATATAGAGAGCTTACCTAAGAACAGTAATTTGGAGTAATTTACACTGTGAAAAGTGACACAGTACACTGAAAGAATCAATCTGAATATATATTGTTTCATATTGCATATGAATTAGACTGAAGGATCAGTATTTGCAGAATCTACAGCACTTGAGGGGGCACTCAGCAAAAATGAAAAATAGTGTAGATTGGGAAAGAACAACAAATTCTTCTGTTGTACAAAAAAGCAATGAAATCAAAGACATTAAAATATTAAAAGATTATATTCAGGGAGTCATAACAATCACAGAGGTGTAGTTACTGCATATAATTTTGCACAGAGATTGTTCATAAAAAGTGAAAAGCATATCATGCTGCTATTCAATAAATTTATTAAATCCTTGTTTGGAATTTTTTTATTTTTTTTTTTTTAAGAAAGACTACAAACTCAAACTCAATGTAAAGATTGAGAAAAGAGGTCAGGATCAGTACACTTAACTATGCAGAATGCCTAGTAAATTCTGACTCTTATTCTACTAAATAAAAAAAAAAAGAAGGGGAAATTTAAGTCAAAGATAAAAGTGTGACAAGGTTTCGTCCAATAATTCTGGTACAAGCAGACGCTCATACAATGAATAGTTTATTATGGTGTTACTGGAGTACAATTTGTCTATGCAAAAGAAGAACATTGTGATCCTAATACACCAGGGAAAACAAAGGTATCCTCAGCATCTAAATATTCGAAAGACTACCTTGTCAGAATGCTAATATTTAACCATACAGCCTAAAAAGTTAGTTTATGGAAGCTAGTTCTTGACATATTCATTTTATGATTTGCAGACCAAATACTTAGAAAATGGGAAAAGATCAGAGGGTGGAACACCCAATTTTTCCTTGAAATATCATCCTCTGTATTTACTTTAATTTTATCAGTAGTTTTCTTGAGGCAAATTATCTCAAACATTCCTCTTTTTCAATGAAAATTACCCTCGATGGTATATAATCTGAACGTAAATATTTTCAGAAACAGCTCTGCATTTCCATTTATATAGTTCAAGCAAATGTTTGTCATATTCTGATGGCTTTATAATACAATATAAACAGAAATGTGATTTTGAAAAATCAGAAGAAAGTGATAAAATCCATAGTTTAAAATTACTCTGCAGAGGGAAAACTTTTCACTCTGCGAATTAGGCATTTGCTTAAGCCCTAAACCATTTAAAACTCTAAAACTCATCTTTAGTACAAAGTGAGCAAGACACATTATGCTACTCAAAGTTTGATTTATACTTCTAGTGTATATTTCTAAAAATAAATATGAAACAAGAGTTGTATCCCTTCTTTAACCTCAATTTATTTGCTTTTGAATACAGCTGGAAATTCAGTAGAATTTAAGCTAGAGGACCCATTTGGTTGTTCACAGTTCTTCCATTCACTGTTCTGTTACGTCCTCTGTCTCATCTGCATTAAGCAGTCAAAATTCTCTCTCTACAGCTGTATTAACCTTTATCTACCTATTTTCATCAGCCCTATCTCTGGACTTTATTATGGACACATAGGACATTTTGCTAAATAATTTGTACTAATAGATTAGCTGAATTAACCAATGGCCACACTAAGCCTCCAGCATTCAAATTTGTATATTAATTGGTGAAAGACTAAAAGAGTTTTTATTAATACCAGTGTTACGCTTTTCTCAACAGCTTGCATTTAAAGGCTATAGAATTTTTAATGGGCATTTTATTTATGAAGCCAAAGCTTCATAGCAAGTGGCAGCTTTTGATTACATGATTACTGTGTCTAAACAGCCCCATGCTGTTCACCACAAAAAGCTTACACTTGCACGATGTGAAAATCTGAAACTATACATGGAGAGAAAGGTTCCTTTATTTTAAAGGTATTCAGCAGTGAACTGGTTTTGAATCTCCATAGGACCGTAAAAACTCACAGAAGCTTGAAATAAAACAAGTACCTGTGAAGTGTCAGTAATTTAAGGCTAGAATGTAGATTGCGCTTACTGCAGTATGACTGTCAGGACTATTACAACCAATTCATGCAAATGAAATTGTCTTCACTGTTATTTTTACCTTTTCACTTCCCATTTGTATTTTTAGTCCTGCTGGGATCTGTCACAACTCCATATGCTCAGAGCAGAGACTGTATTCTTTATATAGAGCTGAATACAATTTAAGTACTAATTGGACCTGCAATATGAATAAGAAACAGTAATGATAATTACACCTTATAGTTGAATTTGAAAAAGGTTGTGAGCCCAATCCTGTTTCCATTCATGCCAAATTTCAAATAAAACCAAGAGGAAGAAAAGTAGATATTAGGCCTCTTTGTGAGGATACAATTGTGAAAGTTAGTCCCCAAATATTGTAATTATTACTAATATGGAAAAGGTTATGTGTAAGTGCACTATTTAATCCTGGATATCTAATCTACACTAGCTTTCCTTAAGGACATCCAGCAAATAAGGACATCATAGCATGGCATTATTCAACTATACCACATCTTTTTACCTTACCCTTATCGGATAGCTTCATCATTACTGATGGAGTTGCAGAGGAAGTAATTTAAGAACAGGCCATATCTTAATCTGTTTTAGACTCCCCAGCACTAGATCAGCCCTCAGGAGAAGACCTTCAAGTCACGTGCACTAAAATGACAATATCTGCAAAATTTGCCAGAAGATGGAACAGGAATTGAGCCGAAGAGAATTTTACTTCATTAAAACATTGTTTACTTCATTAAAACCTTACTTACATCATTAAAACATCTTGCTATAAAAATTACCTGTGAATCTAGTAATTAAAATAATATATCAGAACCAAAACACAGATTGGGTGATCTACTAAGAGCAAGAGTAGACTACTACTACTAAGATTATATACATATTTTAGGTAAGCCAGTTGAAACTGGCAGTCACATATTTCTAAAAATTCTAACTGGTGTTGTGTACAGTAAATATTTATGTTCTTAAATTATTTAAACTTATAATTTTTCCCCAATTGTGCTCTTCAGTAACCTGTTGAGAACACTTCATTTTCCATTCAGTAGAAACAATACTTACCAGATATATTAAATCATACATATTCAAAGGACCGCTGGTAAATGTAAATTTCCTGAGACTTTAGAATTCTAAAATTATACTTAAAATAATTTATTTGTTAGATTTTCTCTCAAACACTTGTCTAATGGCATGTATCAGGCACACTGGATATATATATGCAAGCCATTGAACAATGTGTTTTGTAAATATACATTAGACCAAATTTCCAAATCTCTGAACAGAGATTGTTAGAAAATTATCTTTGAACAAGCACAGAGAAATGACAACAGCAGCAACTGTGTTCACGTTTTAAATAGTATGCTGCTTATATAATGTAGATGAAGTATGTGTTTCTCACCTGACTGTATTGGGTATCTGAAGAAACAGGCTAAAACCAAGATCATAGCTAGCATATAGTATTTTATGGAGACTCACAACAGGAGGATGAGTACTTCTGCAATTGAAATTATTACATCCATAAAAATGTAGTTGCTTGAGCTTGGGTATCCAAGTGATGAATCAAAACCCTGATTTTAGGCTTCTTAGTTTCTAACTCTTTGAACAACTGTTCTAAATCACTTCATTTTTAAAAATTATATCTCTCTCCCCCCTACTGTTTCCCCTCAAATATCATCCTTAGGAAATTTAGAATCCAAACCCCCCCAATTAAAGGACAAATACACGTGTGCATTCATAAGCATGCATGTAAGCAAGCAAACAAAATGAGGGGAAACGAGAGAAATAAATATGCAGTTCAGCATTTTATTCGGTCATAAATAAAGCAATAGCAGTTAAGCAATACAAAATGATATGTGACTTTTTTATAAAAGACTGAAGTGTTACTTTTATTTCTTCAAAAAGTTAATGCTATTTTAATTAAAGAAAACCCTGCTGTAAAGTATTTTTAGATCAATATATTTATTCATACTACAAAAAATACTCTAGTCATTGTCAGTAACTGGCACTGCTGTTAACTTCTTGGCCGTGTGACTAGTTACAATACACTGCACACTAGCATTTCTGGTTATTCTAGAACTGACGTGCTAACCAGAACAGACATTATTCCTCCTTGCAAAACAAACAAAAGGTAAAAACTTCGTGATTTCCAAGCAGAGCAAAAGCTCAGGCAAAGGCACTACGCAGGTAAGCTGTATAATTATACAAAGAAATGGGAAGCTCTGGCAGTCACACCGTATCCTCATTAAAATTGCACAATCAAGTTTCAGACTAATCTATTGAACCAACCCTATCTTTGATGTTTGTTAGATCTGTGTAGAAGTAGACCACACCTGGCAAGCTCACTACTTGGCAAGGCAGAACACCTTACAAAAGTAACACTGGTTACTTGAACAGCAACCAGTGAATTGAGGCCTCACTTCAGTGTCACAGAAAAACTTTGTCCTCTGGCTGCTGATCAGTAGGATTTGTGTTCTCCTGAGGAAGGAAAAAAGAGGAAGCACAGTACAGAAAAGAGAACATTTAGGCTGAGAAAGTGGAACTGAGCAGGCTCTTGTCACTGGAGCTGGACTTAATCCTACTGAAAACAGCAAATTTAAGGCTTGTTTTTCATTTAAGGTAGTTGCGCAGGTCGTTAAATATGTGTATCTAAAACAAGACCAAATTAATGCAAGCTACAAATGTAAATGCTCTTGGTGGCAGGTTTCAGTTGGGTATTTTCTACAGAAAGATATCCAAGGGAAGTCACAGAAACAGAAATTAAAAACTTGGGACAGCCTGAAGGAGCCCATACCTCAAAAGCAGCTTTTTCCCTTTGGCATTTCTGCACTCTTTCAAGCAACGTAGAGCCACGCCAGCTGTTCAGGGTGACAGCCCTGGCTTCTCTTAAATAGCAAAAGGTGAGATAAGCTAATGAAGATTACCAAAGAATAACCAAAATGGTCAAGGAGTATTTGGCATACAAAAGGGTCTCAAGGAGTAAGAAAGAGATCCATAAAGCGAGTAGCACAGATACCGTGGGTGGCCATAGTTTCTCTCAAGAACAGAGCGTTATAAAATGAAATTAGCAGTGGGCACGTTTTAAAGAAAATGTGTTTCTTCACATTTCTTCACATAATATACAACCAGGCCAGAAATATCTTTGATGATTTACTATGTGCCTTGTGCATGCTAAAACTTTCCATGGTCTGAAGGGGCAACCGGACACATTCGTAGAGAAGATCCACTGGAAATAATTAAGTGCAGAGACTGTCCCTTCCTCGGCAAGTCTCTGCAAGACAAATTGTTGGCCACGGGAAGAAATAACTCTGCACATGCACAGCAAGCCGAAAGCAACACTGCACTGCCTCCGTCCCTGCACGTTTTTGTAGCCACCTGCCACTCCCCACTCCTACTTACCTCCCCGCAATGCCAACTGAGCCACCTGCCTCCCAGGGACAACAACCCTGGGCCTGCGTTAACTAGCCCCCCTTTGAAACTCAGTCCCGGGCTGCCGAGCCAACGGGACGGAGCCTCGCCGAGGGAGGGAGCGGCATCCCGGGGAGGCCTCGGGGGGCACAATTTCGGGCCCCGGCTGCCGGCTTGCAGGTCCCGCTCCGTGAGGTGGCAAGTCCTCGTGCCCTAGGCAACAAACACGGGCCTGGGCCTGCACCCCGCCCCAACCGATTAACGCGTGAAGCGGCAGGGGCCGTATCCCACCCGCCGGCTGCAGCCCCGCCCCGGGGCCGGCGCTGCGGAGGGACTCGGGCCCAATAGCGGCCGGGGCCGCTAATGGCGGGGCGGGGCGGCGGGGCCTACGCCTGGCCAGGCGGCGGCCGGGCCGCCGGTTAAGTACACGCGGGGCGGCGGAGAGGGGGAGTGGAGATGGCGTTGACGGCGGGGGGTAGGCGGCCACAGGACCTGGACAACGTGAGTGTGGGGCTGGGGCGGCGGTTCCTCCCGGGGCGGCCGGCCAGGCTGCTGGCCGAGCACGGCGCGCGCTGTCGGGGTGGGGGCGGCCTTCGCTTTCCCTTTCGTCTCTTCCTTCCCCTTCCCTCTGTTTTCTGTGCGGGGCGCCGGAGGCTTTCTCCTCTTCTTCTTCCGGGAGGAGCCGCCGGGCGAGGCCTCGCGTCAATGGCCGTTTCGGAAGCGCAGAGGCCGCCCCCCCGCGCTGCCCCTCCGCAGGCGCGCTTGAAATACGCACACACCCCCCCCAGCAACCGGGGCTTTGGGTTGTTTTTATTCGAGGCTGCTCGTGTAGCTTGTTCTGGGTTATTTTTTTTCCGCAGGCGGATCCCCGGAGTGTAATCTCTGGCTAACCCGCTGCGGGCTGGCGGGGCCGCGGCGTTTTTCTGTTGATTTGGGCGTTTCCCCAGGTGGAAGCCCGGGCGGGCAGGGCTGGCTGTGGCTCTGCCTGGTCCTGCCTGCCTTCTTCCTCCTCCTCCTGGTACTGGGCCGCCATGGGGGTGGTCACAGGCTGGAAACGGGTGAGGGAGCCCGGAGGCTGAAGCCTTAACCTGTGCTTGTGGTAACATCAGAGCGTAACAGAGGGCCTATTTTTTAAGGTGTTTTGGCTTCCAACAGTGTGGTTTTAGCTCATTGTAATTAAATGAAACCTGTGTTTGATCTAATTAGGACACTTACTAGATTTTCTTGATGTCAGATTGCCTGTATGGCATCATTGTCTCTTGCTTTAATTCCCCTTCCCCCCACGTTGCCCGTAATAACATCTGTTCAGGGAGGTTGTGTCACCCAGTGCTTCCTAATGCTAGCTGTGTTTCAGGATGCAGAGATGGATGACAAATTGTAGCTGGTCTTGTGGTAAGTAATGTGGTCAAACGTGTGGCCAGCAGGTCCAGGGATGTGATTGTCTCCCCAGTACTCAGCACTGGCAAGGCTGCACCTTGAATTCTGTGTTCAGTTTTGGGCCCCTCACTACAAGAAAGACATTGAGGTGCTGGAGCGTGTCCAGAGAAAGGCAACGAAGCTGGTGAAGGTTCTAGAGCACAAGTTTTAAGAGGAGCAGCTGAGGGAGCTCGGGTTGTTTAGCCTGGAGAAGAGGAGGCTGAGGGGGGACCTTACTGCTCTGCATAACTACCTGAAATGAGGTTGTAGCAAGGTGGCAGTTGGTCTGTTCTCCCAAGTAACAGGACAAGAGGAAATTGTCCTCAAGTTGTGCTGGAGGAGGTTTAGATTGGATATAAGGAAAAACTTTTTCACTGAAAGGGTTATCAAACATTGGAACAGGCTTCCCAGGGAAGTGGTGGAATTGCCATCCCTGGAGGTATATAAAAGGAGGGTGGATGTAGTTTAGTGGTGGTTTTGTCAGTGTTAAGTTGATGTTGGACTCGTTGTGAAAGGTCCCTTCCAACCTAGATGATCCTATGTTCTGATAAAGCTCTGTGAAGGATTGTGCTGATCTGTTGTGATACTGCAGAAATAAGTTCACATCTTCCTATGAGACAAAGGGTATTGGTCTAAGGAGGATCACTGTGGGAGGTGTGAACTGTTAGGTCTGCTATTAGTTCTGTATTGGGGAGGAATGAGGCAAGATGTCTTGGCTGCTGGAGTGCTGGTCCTGCACACTTGCTTTCAGAGCTTAAAATGATACCTAGCCCCTGAAAATGGGGGGATGAGGGATAAGAGGGCATCTCACTCACTCACTGAATTTTTTAGAGTTGGAAGGGACCATAAAGATCATCTAGTCCAACTCCCCTGCTGAAGCAGGGTTGCCCAGAGCACGTTACTCAGGACTGCATCCAGGCGGGTCTTGAAAATCTCCAAAGAACGGGACTCCACAACCTCCCTGGGCAGCCTGTTCCAGTGCTCTGTCACCCTCACCGTAAAGAAGTTTCTTCTCATATTTGAATATATTTGTATACTTGCTTCTGGATTTTGTATCAGTGACATAAGAGGAGTGCCACTTGTAAACCTTAAGGTCTGTAGTAAAAAGGTCATCTTACTAGGCAGGTATTTCAGCAAGGTTCTTTTCACAGTCAAAGACTAGGCTAATTAAGAGGTATCAAATAGGTGAGGGAGGCCTGTTCACACTCTTCTATGGTTGGCCAAGTGTGGCATTCACAGTACTAAAATAAAACTTCTGACTGAAATAACCCTTGATGACTAGTTCTTTCACTGTAGGCAGCTGTCTGTAGGTGAAATAACACTGGGGAGCCAATCTACATTGTCCCAGCTAATAGGAAGTACAAACCTAGGTCTAATCGCAAAACTTCATCTCTCTTGTGCTGGCACCTAGAAGAAGGATACGCCTCCCTGTTTTGAGGCTTATGCTGCTTTTTGTCATGGCGAGGGGAAGTCCTCAGTTTAAAAACAGTAAATACCCCAGTGAATGCTGGCATGTCTCTCTAAATAGTCACAAGTGTCTGTTTTTGTCTTGTTCTGGGCTGTAGTTGATATCGCTCAGGAGAAGAGGAGCCAAAACTTGAGTTTCTTAATCTTTTGAAGCAAGCAAGTCATAGCGTGGGACATAGCAGGATGCTAAGAGGGGAACTTGAGCAGTTTGAGCATTTGTAGTGGCTGTGTATGTTTAGCTTAAGATGCACTCAATGACTGTGTCCTGGCCTGGAAGGAGCAGAGATGTGTAGCACTAGGGCAAGTTCTGTGTCTACAAAGGTAGGTTTTTCCCCTCCACCCATTTTTACTTTTTTTTTTTAATTAAAAGGTAAAACTAAGAGGTATTTCTGGAAACTTACACAGCCAAAACATCTGAGCTGAATGTAAAGTTAAAGCCCCAATATTTGGTGCCAATGCGACAAGTAAGGGCTGCATGCTCTCAGTGAAAGCAGAGAATGTCTTGCCCAGCACTTGGTAGTGTCTTCTTTCCCCCGTGAACTGCTCTTGCCTGGCTTCAGTTTGAACTACTGCTGCAGGTGTTTCAATGTCTCAGTGTCTGAATCACTTGAAACTGTTACTGGCACACTGCAGCTGACTTTACTGCCTCCAACTGTAGCAGGAAGGAAGTAAGAATAACAGGAATTTTTGCAGTATCTGTGTAAAATATGTAAGAGTTTGTCACTTTTTCCATCTTTTCATGTAAACATACTAACACTTGTGGCCTCTCTCAGCAGAGATGCTCAAATGCTTTTAATACATTTTAAAGACTATAGTTCTTGAAGTCTCAGTGTGATGCTGGGAAGTAGATTAGTGTCAGATTCTTCAGCGACTGAGTTCTCATGCAAAGATGGGATGAGAGTTTACCTAGAACTTAAGAGCTTGTCTCAAGATACTAACCTAGGTTGTTTTTTTTTGCCCCAAAGCTTGATCTGCTAAGAGGAAATTGCTAATACTTTGTACTTTACTTTTAGAGCTTACCTGTTGTTACTCTTTGCCCTCCCCTTCTGTTCCAGGGTTCCTTGGAAATAACACAGAGTTTGGAAGATGATCCCCTACTGGATGCACCCCTTATTTCATCTCATACGCTGCATTCCCAACTGAGGCCAAGATTTCATGCTATCCCAGCAGTTCTTCTTGCCAATTTTCTGTTGCTAATACATGTAAGTTTAAGAAGCGTGACTTCCTTATGAAAACTTGCTGTCTGTATTCTGAATTCTTAGTGTTCACACGGACAGCATTCTCCTGAGATGTGCATACACTGCTCTTCCAAACCAGTGAAGTCTTATTTGCTGATGAATTTTGATAATGTATATGCTACATTATATTTGCTGAGTTCTCATTCTGATTGTCTGTCGACACTAACATGCTACAACACATCTTGTGAGGAAGAAAAGCCTTTTAAATAGTAGTTTTTCTATGCTGTTGGAAATGTACTTCTAAAATAATATCACTGCTGTAGAATTGCTCATACTTGTTAAGAGACAGCTAAGATGACTTTGATATGCCTTCTAGAGGCTCAACTTAATTTCACAGGAAGGCTTAAGGTAACTAAACAGGTAAAGCTGGACTTGCTCCAGGATTTTTGCATAGTAGTGGATGGAGAGATAAAAGGAATCCAAATATTACCTCCTGCTCTGACTTCTAGGGGTTAAGGGTGAAAAGCACAGATAAAGGACAGATCTTGTACCTAACAGTATGAAGGTCTTTTTAAGGTTGGTAAACAGAAGTAGAGAGACTCCTGCCTAGTAGTGAGTTTATCATCGATAAGCTGAAGATGCTTACTGTTGCTTGTGAGCGTGTGGAAACCAAATGTGAAGACGGAATGGTGGCAAGCTCTGATCCTAAGACTTAACCGAAATGGTACTTGCATGGCACTTAGGTAAATGGTTTAGTGGTGGACTTGGTAGTGTTAGGTAAACAGGACTTGATTTTAAGGGTCTTTTCTAACCTAAATGACTCTATGATTCTATAATGCCCCTAACAGTGACCTGAATATAGTATGTGTATAAAGCCAGAGAGTGCCTAAGATGTAACATCCGTATGTGTTGCTAGCTATTTTAGAGCTTCATTTGATCTCAAACAGAAAGTGCAGTGCCCAGTGCTCTGTAAAACATGCTCTCTGCCAGAACTTTAACAGCACATACCAATCTCTAAGGCCTCTCTTTAGGCAGCTGCATAAAGCTATTCAAACAATATACCCTAGCCTTCCAGTTTTGGAAGTAAATGTTTTGTGAGCCTCATAGTAATATCAAGAAATGTCCCTCTGTCTGTCACAAACTTAGGAAATACTTCTGCTGTTCTGCTGAATAAACTACCAAACTTCCCAATGGAAACTGCATATCCAGCCTTATACCCTTCCACTTCCAGAACACTGGTGCCATTGAAGTCTGCATTATGAAGGCAGACACTGCTCTTGGTAGTAGAGCAGTAAATGTGTTTCAGCCTAGCTTTGGGGCCTTGCTGTCTATTACTGATGTAGTCAAATGTCAGTCACCCCAGTCCTAGGAAACTGTTGCTTCTGTCCCCATCACTTCCCCTCCCCGGCAAATGGAGAGAAGTGTGGGGAGGTGAAGAGAGGGAAAAGTGCTGATGCCTCTGTGAATATACACTCCTCCAGGTAAAGTTCTTAGTGAACTTGCTGCAGTGGCCAGTATCCTTTTCTATCTATAACGGAGAAGTATCCTTTTCTGTTGAAATACAACACTTTTAATTGCCACATAAAATAGTGCTGTCTCTCTCAGTGAAAAGATGTATGGGGAAAACAAGCTTATATGATTTCCTTCCTCTCTGCTTCTGCAAATGTGCACAAACCTTGTGGAATGTGGTGACACATTCTGCTAATGTGATGCACAGTCTGCTAAAGGGACAAGTATCCTGGAGAAGTTCAGCCATCATAGTATTATGAGGTGGAGTTGTAATCATCTCTGCAGTAATTTGTGTGTAATGTGAAGTATTTCTCCTCCACCCTCCTGTGCCAAGAAATGGGGTTGGGTGGCAAATAGCTGCTTCGGTGCAGCTGCCTAGTTACATACAATTCTGGAGTGCCTGGATAGGATATGCTGGAGTGTGGTGGGGCTGAGTTTTTTTTAAGTGGTTTTCATTTTGCTAAGCCTTGCATTTCTACAGGCTTCTGGCTCTTATCAGGAGACTCTGGAGAGCAGTGGAAAGTGTGCAGGCTAGAAATAATTTCTTTATTAACCCTATCCTTCCTTAATTCCCTCTGTATCCACATATACAAAACTGAACTTAAAAAGTTATTCTTGGAGTAGTATTTGTATATAAAACCCCACTGTACTGGGGTGAAGCACCTGTTCTTAGCCTGCCTTAAACTGTAAGCAGAATGTCTTTAATAAATGACACCCTTAATGCCAACTACCTGTCTCCTCTTGTATACGCTGCTGTAGTAAATTACTAGATCTGCAATGCTAGGCCGTTCCTGCTTGCATCAGTTTAATATAGCCATTTTCTGTGCTGTACATTCCTAACACTTGGAGGGAGTAGAACTAGATGTGTTAATGGTTTAAAGTGGCAAACCGAATAGTAAATGGACAAAATAAAATATAGATTAGCTGGATTATTCTTAGCTTTGTAAGAAAAGGCTGTGGTAAAATGATAGATTAAACAAATGTTTTGTTGATAAACCCTCCATCTTATTTAACTCCTTAATCTAGCTACTTAACCCACCTCAAGGTAACTTGGGATTTAATTTGCATTTGAAGTAATGGCTTTATGGATAATAGAGAGCACACTCCTTTCCTTTTTTTTTTTTTCTCCCACCTTCTACCCTATCTGTCCTCTATACTATATCTTTCAAGTATTCATGATTATGTAAAAGTTATTTTCCCTACTTCCTTCCTCCAATTACCTAACTCTGTTCACAACCAGAGCAAGCTAAGGGTAGCTCATATCAAGAGTAATTAAGTGGTTCTGAAAGGTTAATTTCTGTGAAGAAAGCTGCTTGAAAAATGACAAAAAATATGAAAAATAAGTTCAAGAGAGTGGGAAGGGGGCAGTGGGCTCTTGGATATCCATAGAATTAAGTATGGAGACAAAGATGGCAAAGGAAAATCAGACACTTCCTTCCATCTTTAGTTCTGATGTGTTTCTATCAGTTATGAGATGCAGAACCTTGGACCCTTTTTAAGCCAAATACATTAGAGGTGTTAGACTTTTGCAGACTTCAGGCAAATTGATTTTTTTGGTGTGTATAGAAGCTCTTGATTTACTTCTGTATTGGTGGGAGTTGTTTTTGGTTTTAGTTCTGTTTTAAAAAATTCCTATTCTGTAAAATGAACCAGGATGAGAAAGTACCATATTTTCTTGTTCACTGAATGAAAACAGAGGGAATATTTTCTATGACAAACATTTTATAAAGATTTAAAAAAAAAAGCACTGTGTATACATATAGCCCAGATAATGTGCACCCAAGAGTCTGCCTTCTAGTTGGCCAAAAAATGGCTGATGCTCACTGCTTATAATGAAAACTTGAAGAGAAGTCTAGAAGACAGGAAAAGTTGTGGCATAATAGCACTAATCTGAAAGGACAAGTGTATATATAATCTGATTATAGTCTGGTCATTCTGACATAAATTCTGAGCAAAATAGAAAAATCTGATAGTGATGAATATACTAAAGAATGATTACCAACTGGCAAAGATGACTACCCAGTGTTAATAATTCACTTTAAGTTACTATGATGATGTTTCACTTTTTTCTAGTGTCACAATCTGGAGGTTATCTTTAATGGATTTAGTAAAGGGTTGACTGTCAGTTATGAAATGTCTGTTGGTACAAGACTGTACCAATAAGTTACAGAGGCTGTCCTGCAGAGCAGTAACAAGTGTAATTGAGTCTAAAAAGATGTGATTCTTTTGGTTTTTTTGAGGGAGTATGTCAAGTTTGCATTAAAGTAAAAAGACATGGTAAAGAGGGTCCAGAGATAAGAGAAACTCACTGTGAAGGGAAGACTTGGATAATAGTGAAATTGATTTAGATGAAGTCTCCTGGGAAGAGTGGTGGGTCTCGGCTTTGTTTGGCTGGAGACTGGTTGCTCTCCTGAAAGACAATCTTGCTACTTAATTTCAGTCAAGAGTATGTTCCCAGAATGACACATAGTGGTTGTAGTAAGTGTCTAATGTTTTATGGTATTTCAACTGTAATAAAATCAATTCAGAAAGTAATGCATAATGAATAAAATATGTCTTTTTTTTTTTTTTTGGTTAAATGTTGACTTTAAGAGTTTTCCTCTCTCTTCCTTTCTCTTCCAGGTTGCTTTTGTTGTTCTAGCATTTTTAGCAGCTATGTTTTGTTCTTACCCCAATCCAAATCAGGATAAATGTCCTGGAAACTATACTCACCCACTTAAAGTACAGACTGTCATAATCATTGCAAAAGTAATTCTGTGGATTCTGCATGTTTTTTTTGAACGATATGTCCAGCACCACCACAGTAAAGTCAGAAGCAGAGGTTACTTCTCAATATACCGATCAACAAGACATCTAAAAAGGCTCCCGCTGCTGATACACTCCACAGGTGAACTTCTTTTTATTACTTTTTTTTTCTTCTAAAGCTTTAAACTGACAATAAAAGACTGAACAGTGTATATATAAGCATATATTATATGTTGTGAACTTCTGAAAAACCTGCCTATGAGCATTTATAAATTATATTTATTTTAGTCAGATGGACCTCCTGCCTGACCTTTCTGGCCTTCCAGATGCATGTTGTAAAGAACTCTTTGTAGTGGAAAAATGCCCACAAGTAAGTGTGAGCTTGAGCAAAACATCTAGTCATTCGCATCTACTCTTCAGCCATAAAACGTTCAGCCAGCAAGGTCTGTTTGGCTGCTAGTGATCTTGATTTGCATACTCATTTGTCTCATTGGATACGTGGCGACACTGCTAGTCCTTCCAAGAAGTGTGCTACTCTTCAAGCTCAGCAATTCAAGTAGAAACAGATTAATTGCCTGTTGCTCAACAGCTGTCTGGAATCAGTAGAATAAGCAGTCTTCTACGGTGAGGCTGTGTAACATGTATTCATCTCTACTTCGGACTCCCTTTTTCTATGGATAAAGGGTGGCGTATGAGTGGTTTAACTATATATTCTGTTACATCACTGGCCATTGCACCTGGAAGTGTTATTACAGTTAGTTGGTGTAGCTTCTCTAACAAACTCCTTCAACAAATCTAAAATGCATAATCCATATAACTTGAAGGGATTTTTCATACAGAAATAAGAGGGGAAAAGTGAACATTGGTGGCTTTTATGGTATTTTTGCCTCTTATAATCCCACCTCCCTTCTGTAAACCTTTGAATAACTAGAGTAGAAATTTTTTTTCACCAGAATTGGTAAGTTAGAAGGTCCTGCTTTTTATAAAACCCTAGCTTTATTCCCATCCAGTCACTGCAAAAGCTAGTCACCTTGATGAATGTGCAAAACTTCAGGCTATGGCCACTAGATAGAGCTCTGAAGATAAAGATGTGTTTGGAGTGCGGGGACAAAATCAGGTTACAGCAGGCTTAAGGATGTTTCAAAAGACTGTTTCTGCCTATTGCAGTGTAATCTGAAATACTTAGCCCTGTCTTCAGTCTTAGATGGAGCCCCATTCTCCCTTACCAGACAACCTCTGGGTGTGTGTAAATGTTCAAGGTGCCATCAGTTGTTCTGTGGATTTTTCATGTATGTCATCTGTAGTTCAGAAGGTGGTTAGCTCCATTACTGCAAACTCCCTGCCATGCCAGTTGCTGCTGGTACCACTTCCAACCTGATAGTTCAGTTGCCTAATGCAGTATGAAAGAGAACTATACAGTCTTCTAGCTACAGTAATGGTCTTAATACACTTAGTGCTTTATCCAGGCACTTGTTATAGCATTTTTAGGGGAAAGAAAAGAACATTTCAAACTAACAGAGGAGGGTATGTAGAGAATTAAGAATGTATGTAGGTCTATAACTCAACACTCAACTCTCCTTGACTGTGCTCATTTCAGTTAAATTTTCAGTGACTTGCACGAATTAAAATAATAGGCAGACAACTGGAAACCTGTGCAAGTATCTCCCTGTGAGAGAAAGGCGTTTGGGTGTTTTGCTATCTTAGCCTCATTGAAATACACTCAAGTCCACCACTTGAAGGAAAACATCCTCTCATTTTGAATTGACTGATGTGACCTTTTAGGAGTTGAAAGAAATTACTAGTCTCCAAGAAGTTTTGGGGATGGATAGCAGCAACAAGGCTAGAAACTGATTAAACCCACAAGTGTATATCGGCTATTTCTAGTCCATTTCTTCTACTTTTTTTTTAAGTGGAGAAATTGATGAGGAAACTCATAATTCTCTACCATTACAGTCAAATGCTGAAATTAAATGTCATTTTTCTGCCAGCAGTTGTGATCTTGTATCAACTGTGTTAAGGAAATTAGCCAAAGAGGCAAGTATTGTATGAAATGGAAATGCGTTATTGAAATGTTGCAGCCTAATGCAGGTACTAGGGGTGAGAAAGTAGTAAGTAACTTTCGACAGCTAATGCAACTGTTGCACCTGTAAAACATAACATTTGTTTTCTAGGTAATGCAGCCCTGCTTTTGATTCTGTCAATGCAGCATTCCTTTCCTGATCGCAGTAAAGTGTACCTGTATCTTATCCTGGGAGTCCTAGGCCTGGAGCTGATTAGTTCCCTGACATGCTTAGTGATTTACACAGGTGAGAAGCAGTTTTTGCACTCTTGAGTGAGACTTGTTATAGCTGCTACTCAGCTGTTTGCTTGCCCTCACAGTAGCTCACTTTGGGTACCCCAAGATATTTAACTATAAATACGGAATGATTCTGTGCTTGTAGGAGAAATAAGGCAAATCCAAAACAAATGGGAAGGTTATCAGGCTTTACTTGGTCTCCAAATGCTGCTAAATGAAATCTCTGTGTTACCTCAAAGCTGTTGATCCACTGAAGTGGCAATAAATGCATAATTGTTGAAAAGCGTCCTATGAACAAACTTGTGTGTGTTCTCAAATGCGTGCACCACAAGCTGTGAAGCAGTAAGAGCTAGCTGGCTTTACCAGAACTGCTTCTGGGATTTTCAATGATGCAAGTCCCATATGTTGGTATGATGTGCCTTATTCTCCAGACTCTTCCACCCCAAAAGTGTCAGTTCCTCTTTGTCACTAAAGTAGAAGATTCCCTCAGAAAAAAAAATACTTTTGGAATCTGTGCTAATACTGAAATAAGATATTGCTTCACAAAACTGAGGCATTGCTTTGTACTGTCACTGTTAGCTTGTAAGGTTATCTGCTTTTAGATTTGGTGTAATTTACCAAGACTTCATAAACCTCTTTCCATTATATATTGCAGAACCATCTAAAATGTTGATTAAGAAATGCTTGAACCAGATAGTTTTTTAATATGAAATCAGAGAAAACTATTTGGGTTTATGGCCTGCATTAACCCCAATGAAAATAGATTCATTGGGAAAAAAAAAAAACCACAAAACCAACCAAACAAAAATACCACCACACTTAAAAGGTACAAGACACTAAAAAAAGTTATTATTTTTGTTGTCTGAAGAAAACTAGAGATGTTTACTGTGAAGTCCATGTCTAAATGATATATAGTTCCTGCTCTTAAGCTAGTTAGATTATACTACTGCTTCTGAGATGCTGCTTTCTGATTATTCACAGCTACAAACAAGGACATGGTACCTGAGCTAAGTAGCCTCAGTACTGCTGGTTTCCTAGCAGTGGGAGGGGAGGGGGGCAACACCAACAAAACCAATGGGGGGAAGAACTTAGTTTGCTCCTGACCTCTAATCAAACAGGAGGAAGGAGGGTGGAAATACCTTCTTCAGGACTGTACGAAGCTTAAAATTTAAAGCCATCTCTATGGCAGTCAGTATGTGCATTAATCCAACTTCTTTTGTGATTTCATAATTAGCAATTAATCTAGGATGACTTTTCTTTTGGAGAAGAAAACTTTGGTATGCTCTTAGTAATGTAATGACACACAAGAGAAATACTGCCAAGTAACTTGGTCATAAAAATATAATTTCTTGACTCTCCTGCAACAACATTGAAATCATAATGCAACAAGATATAAGGTCCCAGCTGTAAACTGCATCCACCTCTAAGTGTGCAGAGACTGCCTGACTGCAGTAGGCTTGTCAGGCATTCCCTGGAATGGAGCAGCATGTCTCAAGTAGACACTGTCCTCTGGAGAAGTAAAGGTAATAATGAGGGAACACAAGTGTAGCAGTCCTAGAGAACTATTCCAGGAATGCTGGAGATCATCCTTTCTTTGCATACGCATACTTGCTTTCTTGGGAGACTCAGGAAATAAGAGATAAATTGCAAAACTTTGATAGAACACCAGGAATTCCATTGAAATGTTATTTCTTACCCTGAGGCCTCTTTGACTTCAAAGAGCTACATTGTGTATGTCTCTTACCCTGGCAGAAAAGGAAAAGCAACTGCAAGAAAGTTGACCTTCGTAGTAGTAAGATCTGAGCCTGGACTTCCATAAGAGCTCTCAAACTATCTTTCTGTTTATTTGTTAGTGAAAGGGTCTTGGTTCCTAGTTTGTACTGTGTCAGTTCCTGTGCCTATCAGATCCATTAACCAACTTATACTAGGAAGTTGTGAGGTGCAATATTTTGCTTTCTAGCTGAAGGAGGCTTGAAGAATGTCCAGCGAGTCCTGGAACCAAAGTGAAGGAGGGACAGAACTGCATTGTGAGGAATGAGTAAGGCAGTCTGTTTTGGCAACAGCTACCTTATTTCCTCAGCAGCTCCAAACCAACAGTCTAAGCTTCATTCTCAAAAGCTTAGTGTAGAAAACTAAGGTTAACTTTTATGTAACAACACTTGTCTCAAGCTGGGGAAGACCTCCAATTACCCTATGTTGCTTTTTCCAGTGGCTAGTGTAACTTGTTTTCTTGCTTTCCAGCCCAATACATGTTGAGGTAAGCTAAGAGACTGCCTGCATATCTGTCTCCTGTGTAGCGATGGGTTTTTAACATTTTAAGAATCAAGCTAAAGCTCTACTGAAACATAACAAATGTATTTGGCCAGCTTTGAAAATAACCTGAGAATCTGTAGTAATAGTGACACTCTGATAATTATCTTTTTTTCCTCTCAGAGCAGAGTATGTGACTTGGAAGCATGAAGCTTCTTTAATAGGATGATTTTAAGGGCAATTCTCTGTTTAGGGTTAAGAGTGCCCCTCTCTAAGGCAACCACTTAGCAGATACCACTTATTGTTCAGATAGTGTCCAGAGCGACAATGGGGAGACTAAGGTCACCTTACACTAGCAATTCATGATCAGCGTCTTCCTTGTGTTAGTATATTACTCCTAAATTTTGGAGGGAAGGTAGCACCAGTTCATACATTGTTTCTGCACTGTGGAATAATTATTTCTTTGCTACAATGAGGTGTAAATGCTTATCTGAAGAAGGTTCATGTACCTGACTTATTTTCATATAAATATTACTCCCTCACAAAGGAAACTGATGGCATGGAATACCTGATTGTAATTGTAGCTATTTCTGCTGGCTTGTTGGAGCTTTTTTATTAATTTTGTGATGCACAATATCCCATGAAGTACAACTGCCTTTCTTAAGGTCTCCATTCAGCAGTGTATATATATATATATAGCTGTAGGATGCAGAAGCAGAGATTCAGAAATCTACAAGGAATTGCAGTGATTGACCTATAACAGCCTTGACATATATAAATTGTTCAAGTGAGGTAAATGTGCATGGAATGAAGTATGATACAGACAGCTCACAATAGTAAGCTGACATTTGAAGTTTGTTATTGATAGGATAGGGAGTCAAGCTTTAAATGGTTTACTAAATATATGTATTTAATGACTTTCTTACATACTTCTAATATCACTTGAATAAAAGACTAACATTCCCACAAACAACACATGTTGGGAATTCCACATCCATTCCTTCGTGGCTTTATTTGTAGAGAAATATAGTCATAGAAATAACTAACCTTTGAGCCTAACTTGTAGTTAACCTCTGGAGGGTCTTAGCATTGTTTTAGCAGGGTGGCCTGTAATAAACCCTGTCATTTTATTGACTTGTAAGGACAGTCCTTCTCTGCTGTAGTAGTGTGGGTTTCTCACAGAGCCAGACTGTAATGGGGTTTTTTTGGGGCATTAGATGTATTGCTTCACAAGTAGCCCTAACTGCGGAGTCTGGAATGCATACTCTGAATCTCTCAGTATACTCCCTTAATCAGGATCCGACATTGAATGGCTTCAAATATTTTAAATTTCCTTCCAGAAATAATGCAGAGGGTGCCTACAGCTTCTCCCACCCATCCCCATTCAATATCTGTTTAAATTTATCTTAAACTTCATTCACAGGTGCCCAGGAATGACTTCTGGTTTTGACAGTCAACACTACAAGGTTCACAATGTGAGGATGATTAGAGCCACTCTGGTTTGAATCTTTAATGGCTTTCTGTAGCAAGTCTGCCCTAGTTTTAGAGCAGGCAGACAAAGTGCTGCTTCATCACAGGTAGTCTAGTTAAAATAGTATCAAAGAGCTTAAATTAGAAGTTCTGACCTAGATAGTAGTACCAAAACTTCTTATAACTTCTTTATGGCATAATGCTGAATTTATGGCCTGAATTTGGAGACTGAATCTCAGTAACCTCTCAAAGGCAACTAAGGTTTCACCCTCTCTTAAATGACAGACTAAACTCTGCAGATGTTAAGAAGTATGTTCAAGCTTCCCCATTCAGGTCTTCACTGTGGTCTTTTAACCAGCAGGGCTGGAGAAGGGGGGGGGGGGGGGAACAACCCCACAACAAACCAACCAAACAACAAACCCCACCACTAATTTATAATGAAAGCCATTCCAGAAGTGAGCAGAGCTAGTCTGCTTTTTCTTTCCTCCCTCCCTACTCCCCAGATTCCCTTATCTTCCTATTTCCTATCCTAAGGCAATCTTATAATCATCTGTTACAGATTTTATTTTTACCTTGAAGCCTGGTGATAACACCTTTCTTTTTTGGTTGCTTTCCAACTAATTTATGAAACTTTGTTGTAGTGAAAATAAGCAACTTCAATCGTGCGAAGCCAAGACCTGACATAATTGAAGAAGAAAAGATGTATGCCTACCCTAGTCACATTACCTCAGAAATTGGATTCAGGTAAGATTTTTCTGTATTAATCTTGTGCTGTGTTCAGCTATAGTATATAGGCAACACTAATGTAATTGCATTACTTTCTGTGGACTCACATAAAATCTTAAAATCTGTCAACCAAAGCAGAGGTGGAAATAATAATTTTGAAGGAAACTATATCCTTAAGGCTGGTATTTTACATGCACAGATCAGAAGTAGCACAAACTTGTACTTTCTACATAGTAATGGCAATTCTTTATGATACGGAAATCCTCAAACATGAGGACAGAAACGATTTGACCATTTATGGCTGGTTGTATGGATCTTTAATGTGCTATAAATAGCTGTGCTTAATCTGTGCTAGTTGACTTTATATGGGAGTTCAAGGAGAGATAGTGGTGTCTTACACTGTTATTTAAAGTATGCCTACAGAAGCCTAGCTTAGAATCATAGAATGGTTTAGGTTGGAAGGGACCTTAAAGATACCTAGTTCCAACCCCTGGCCAGTTTCAGACAAGGAAATATACTGTGGGCAGTTGATAGATGAGGAAAACTTTGCAGCTTTGTTCTTTCTGTGCCAGCAGTTGGACATGAGATTCCAGCATGGGCTTTGGAATATATTTCCAGTTTGGGAAGGAACTTTAAAGGTGGGTGGGGCTCTTAGGAGGTAAGGAAGTTCTCAGCGAGACAGAGAAGCTATCTAAAATAACCTCTAAAGTGCTGAGACTTACTGTTTGTCCTCTGTGTACCTACTGCTTGAACATCTTCCAGTTGTTGAAATGAGCCCGGTACGACTTCACAAGAACCAATCATCAAAACTAACGTGGATTTCCATATAAGAATTTATTTAGAAATTTTCTATTGCAGTATGACTTGCTTCTGTATGTGTGCCTTAGGAAAAATTTGAAGTGCAGAGATGACTAATACTTTGGCACTTCCCCTGATGTCACAAATGCAGCACACATGCTTTTATGGAACTTGGAAGTAGATGTCCAGGATACAGGAAGGATTTAGAGTTGTCTTGAATTTTGATACAATGTCTGACTTCCATCTTGATTTAAACACCATGGTCAATGTATGGTGGACCTCATTCCTTTCTCATTCAGCTTCTCCCTTGAGAAATTCTCAAATGCCCAGAGAATGAGTTTGCAACAATGACCAGCTGAGGAAAAGACTCTGATTTTTTTGATTAAAGAGTGCAAACTTCCTGTGAGAACTGATTGCAAAACAGTTATTTTAATTCAGCTCTATACAACTGTGACTCTCTTTCCCCTGAGACTTAGGGTCTATTGAAAAGTGAATCCTGTCAGCCCTTCTGTTGACCCTGGTTATAAGAATGTTTTTTGAATATCATGACCTCTACAACCTAAGCTACTGATCAGGACCTCTTCTGGTATTTTAAGTTGGTAGTACAGGTAACTAGTTAAGGTTGCAAGCTTTCTATCTACAAAACCTGTTTTCTTTATTTTTTCCAGTTTAACTACAGTAGGTTTTCAATTGGTCCTAAGCCTTTTTTTCCTACTCTAGCAATCCTCCTCTGCACTTTCAAAGAACTATAAGGAGGGCTGTATTCCTCCACAAAATGCTGTAAGTCTGAGGAACAACTTTTTAAGCTCCAAGATGCTCACATGTGTACTAAGAGGGCAGATTCCCAAGATCTTAGTTAAAATGAAGGATGTCTGAAAGCTGGGGGTATTTGAAGTGGAAGGTTAGCTGTACATAAGGCTGTAGATCTGAAATAGCACAACTGTTTGGTGCTGATGCTGTTATGATATTGTGACGGATAATATCACTGTATATAATAGTACATCATGTGTGCTATGCGGGTTAATCAAGAAACTTCTGTCCCAAAGAGCTTATGATCCCTACAGCTGAATAAAAATACTATGTCTGCTTAAAATAAACTTCCTAATGTGTTTGGAAAAGGTGCCTTGAATTTCTTAGTACAATTTTAGCATGTTGTCTGGCTCACTAATTTTGTTTGTTAAACAGTAAGAACCCTCATACTACTACAACTCTTCTGTAACTGTCTAGCAGGAAATAAGTGTCTCCAATTGTGTATACATAGCATGAAGTTTAGCCAAACTTTTTTTTCCTCTTCTTGTCTTCTTACACAAAATGGAGGTTAAACATAAGTGTTGTAGATTGTAGTCTTCCTCAAAAGTTAGTTGAGATCAACAAAAGTAAAACTGAAGGAAGCAATTTGTTTGAATATTTGTTAATTAGCTCTGACACTTTGTATTTTAGAAAGCTGCTGTCACTTAGTGAAACCTGTATTGACTTTTGTTATTTCAAGGGAAAATTCAAGTTTAGAAGAGATAGTTGAGAAGCAAGGAGATGTAATAGAGTATCTTCAGCGACACAATGCACTGCTCAGCAAGAGACTATTGGCACTAACATCTCAGCAAATTAAAACTTAACAGCATTTGGAAAACTGCTGCTGGAGCTCGGGAGGGAACATGAGGTAATGTAATATCCAGACTAATTTGTACAGATGACTCTTCTTCAGTCATCTTTCACACTTTGAAATGGAGGTTCAGCTGGAAGGATGAGCTCTGCATAAATAAACCTGTTACAACTGGACACTGGCATTCTTCAAATCATCAGTTCTGGAAAAAAGTTCTGGAGCGTCAAGGATTTTTAATTCCTAATATGTTAAAGTTGGATCTGAGGTAATGGTTTAACTTTGTTCAGTTGTTGCTATTATTTTGTACTGTTGTAACCTTTAAGCTTCCAACTACCAAAGTATTTTATATTTCTAGAATACGAACTTTTTCTCTAGAAAAATCTGACTTTGCAAAGGATGTCTTTTTAGTTTCTAGTGCTAAACCTGAGACTAGATGTGCTCTGTTACTGAGTCCCATTACTTCCAGTGTTAGAGATGGTATACTTCAATAATCTTATACAAAGTAGGTGCTTACTTTCTAGATTAGTCTCCTTTTCTCCTTTGTCAAGAGAAGGAATGAAACCGTTGCCTGTGCCAGTGGGGAAATCTGGTATCCAATTTAGGATTTAAAAAAAAAAGTGGTGGGTGCCCCAAAATGGCAAATCGTGCATAGAAGTGTGTGGTACAAAACAATGTCATGATAAGCAGTTGAGCGGTTGTTCAGAATTCTGGCTTTTAAACCTGTAAGAGGGATCTTCAGGGCTGATGACTTTCCTGCTACTAGGGAGTCTGTGTCAGCCAATAATCAACAAAATTCCTGCTCTGCCAACTGAACTAACTTAATACAAAAAAATAATTGAGTAACCTTTTAAATTCACCTGGTAACTAACTTGTGTTGAATGGTTTTTAAGATCTTGTTAAAGATGGATCAGTTACAGGCATCCTTGCTCTTTACTTTGACTCTTCAAAAAAAATATCAGCATCTTGATTCAAGAGCTAAAATGGTATATGTGGGGAAGTGAAAAGCAGAAGACGACAGGTCTTCTAGAAGCTGGAAAAAGAATTTTTGGTTCTATTTCATGGATTTATTGGGAAGGCTGGTAAAGGAACCATTCTGTTCTGGGTACTACTTTGTCTACTAGTGTAGACCAAGAATTATTTTAGAAGCCAATACCTCTGTGGGGAGACAGGGTAATCACTAGTCAAAACTAGGAAGAAGGGTCTCATGAGTGGTCTTGGAGTTCAATATCAGAAAAACAGAAGAAAATTAATCCATCCTACTCTGGTTCTAGGGCACAACTTTAGAAATAGCTAAACTGTTTAGTGTGCAACAAACATGGGGGTTGTCTCATTTAAAGGAAAACAATAAATATTGGAGGTTTTGCTGCTATCCAACACTAAACTGTTCTCCTTAACTGTTTTTTCTTGAAAATGCACCCAGGATTTTATAGTACGTACGTGAAAAACACAAATGTTTTTTGTTTTAGAGCTTGGGTTTTGTTGTGATTATGTATATCAATTTATATTTCTATGAAAAGCAGTAAAATGTGACTGTGAAGTTCATGCACAATAAATGCAACTGAGGAAAGATGTGAATTCTGTCATTTCTAAGCTTATGTACAGCTGGTGAAGACTGTTCCAGCAGGCAATCAGCATATTTTCTATTACACTGAGCTTCTCACAGCATGGTTTTTGGCACTTAAAACTAGCCCAAAACTTCTGTGGCAAAGACAGCTATGCGTTTGTTTCGAAGCTTTGTTTTCTTCTCCTTCCTGGGTCATGTTTTTCCACTGCACTTCAGCCTTTCCCTGCTACTCCTGTTTCTCGCCAACACAGGAATAGGCAGCATAGTGTAGCAGAACAACTTCACTGTGTGTGGAGGGTGTTGCTCGTACCCTCCTCTTCTTCACGACTGCTTAAGGTGAAGCTTGGATGAACCAGCAGTATTGCTTTCCATGGAGCAGGGCTTGTGCAGGGTTGCCAGGTGTAAGTGATGTCCTGCCCTTTGTAAGTCATAGCTCTTTGAGTACACAAATGCTTAACAGCTTGCACCACAGCGCAACATCTCGATTTCTTAGAATATTTAAGCTTCTGGAAAGAAGGGCTTTTCACACTTGCACAGGCTCCCTCTCTACTGCTCACCCTGACCCCCTTCCAACCTCCGCCCCTGCCGGGGCTACGCAGAAGGGCCGGGAGGGACCGCAGGCACCGCCCGGTGGCAGCCCCAGCGCCTTTGCCGCCGCCAGAAGAGCCTCCGACCCGCTCGGCGACGGACACCTTCCCGCCGCTCCCTGCCCTGTTACGCGCTCTTTGTGACGTCACCGCGAGGCGGTGTGGCGTGGCATGCTGGGTGTTGTGGTCTCGCCGGTGCCGTGAGGCGCTTCCCGCGACCGAGCCCACGGGTCTGCGGCGGAGCCGGGCAGGGAGATGCGGTGGGCAAAGCCGGTGCTCAAAATGCGACGTAAAAGGGGAAATGGCTGCTGTTGTGCAAGCGAGGGGGCGCGCAGCTGTCACGCGCTGCATCTGGCGCACCACAGCTCTGAAACCAGGCGCCGAGTCGCAGTTTTTCTGGTTATGCCACACCTTGCTTATCTTAACCTTACCCTTAACCCTTACCCTCTGCCAGTGTAAGACGCGGTGCCGGGTGTTGTGGTGGCTAATGCCATCTCAGCAGCTTTGGAGCTGCTCTTGGTCTATCACCGCTGTAGCCTGGGTAACTGCCCCTGCAGCCCACAGCCTCAGCACCTGGTTGCAGGCTGGACCTTCACTGTCCCAAGTAAAATCCATAATGTCCCTCACGTTCAGTAATTAGGGATAAATTTCTGGAAAAAAAAGCATCACCTAGGACCAGAGTGGTTTGCACACACTCTGCTGTGAAGCCATGCTTTGCCGCAAACTATTGCAGCCCTTCTCGGGCATGGTGTGGTCAACCTGCATGTAGGTGAATGCATGTGAATCTGAACAGCTTTAGAAATTAGTAATGTTCTTTATGTAATTACAGCTGATGAAGTGCATAAATATTTGCAGATCCATGATCTTAACTTGGTACGGTCTAGTGGATTTCAACCAGGGCAGCAAGAAGGTAAATGAAAACGGAATGTTTCCTAATATATCACAGAATTATATGGGGTTGGAAGGGACCCCTGGAGATCATCTAGTCCACCTCCCCTGCTAAAGCAGGTCCACCTCGAGCAGGTTGCACGGGAACGTGTCCGGGCAGGTTTTGAATGTCTGCAGAGACAGAGAGCTCTCTGGGCAGCCTGTATGTTGCAACTGTACATTAAAAAATAATAACTGTATTCTATTTTTTATTTTGGTTTTATTATTATTCAGTTTGTACCTAAATAGCTTTTTGTTTCTGTAGAAAAACAATGTGTGTGTTTTTCAGGTTTGGGAAAACAAATATTTCAGACGACCTAAGAAACAAAAGATTCAGGGTTGCCCAAAAAATGTTCACGCTGTGGGGTTTTTTTAATAATTTCTAGATCAAATACTGAAATGTGCTAAATGTTTTGTATTTTCTTTTAAAGAAAAGACGTTGTGATGATCTCTTGTGAATGCACATCATATATAAGCGAAAAACTCAGTTGATACTTGTGTTTTATTTTTCTGAATAGCGATTCTATATAAACACTTCAGTATTCCACCTTACAAAGGAAATCACTGATTGCAAAAGATTTTAATGAGATTTTCATGTTTTAAGGTTCTACACGAATATATAGCTAAGCAGGCTTGCCCCACTGAAGGCTGTTCTTAATCTAAAAAAGAAAGTATCAAGGACCCAAGGTGCTTGGGCAGACAACAGTCTAACCTTGAGGTAACTGGAGAGACGTGAAAAAGCATCCTCAGTGTTGGAATGAGTTAGGTTTTTAGGTATTGTTGCTAACTGAAGACATGGGGTGCGCTGTCTGGGCTGTTGGAGTGTTACCCACTTGGCACAAATATTTTGCAGCTTGATCACCAGCAAGAAAGATAAAAGCCATTGACAGTAGTGAGAGATCAGTGTGCTAATTGTGCTTGCCTGATGATGGTCAAACATTCGAGATTGATGTTGATACAAATCTTATGTGACCCTTAGCAAAATTTGGCTTTGTGTGTACAGATACTGAGATATTTATAGCATATGTATGTGGCGTAAGGGAAATATTTCCAGTCTTTATTCTTCTATAATTTCCTTTCTTCTATACTGGAAAGGGAAGAGGTGAATTGTTTATTATCCTTTGGGAACACACTAATCTGCTGTTTCTCACCGCAGCTTTACGTTTACCTCTTATTTCCTGTTGACCTGCTGCTACATCATTTTGTATTTCACTCTAAAATAGCGTACATAATTTAAAAGACTTAAAGAAATTGACTTTCAAATAAAATTTAAAACTTTCCTATGTAGCTCTACAAGACAAGGAGTTACTTCTAAGTTTCAGAAACTTGCATTTTGTCTTTTTAAGGTCTGAGTTTGCCTTTGGATCAAGTCTTCTGTTAGATTGCATACGTGCAAACATTTATTCTGAATTTCAAAACACAGCAATTTGTATTTGTCCAAACTTCCTTTAAATGTACACTCATACATGCACATGGAGAGTTCAGTCAATTCAGCTGTTGTAGCCTGTCTCCAAATGCTTCATGTTTATATATGTAATCACACCATTATCATGCAAAACTGTTTTTACCGGATGAAGCTTATGTGGCACAAATCAAATGAAAATGGGTAATTTTAACAAAGTCAAAGGCAAGTCCACCTCGGATGAAAACAAGGTGTCTTTGAAGTGCTGCTCTCAGTGAAGTTAAATGTCAATGTAGCGTTGTGCTGTAGTAGCGTCATTGGGCTCCTTAATTCTACTGCACAAGACATCTAGCACTTAGAAATTGATTTACAGTATCCAACCTTTAGTGGGAGAAGTTACCACACATTTTAGCTTCTGCTATGCTTTGGCCTACTTCTGAGTTCTTTTGTCCTGAAATAAAGCCATTTTCTTAATTTATGAGAACATTCAGATTTCAAGATTTAACACAGGTAATTAAAAATCTTGCTTATTCTAGGCATGAAGACAATGCATAATCTGGGTTCTGCTGTAATCCTATCAAAGTATCGTGATGGTATGTTAGTGCATGCTGTCATTACACCAAACAGTAGTTTTATACTAAGTTCTTTCTATGTGGCTTTTGTCAGAATTTTGTATTTTTGAAAGATAAAAAAATTGAGAAAAATGTTGACATGAATAACTACGATTTATTTGTGTCAGAAACTGAGTACGAAAAATTCTTAGACACTGATTCCATATGAATCCACAGGGAAGCAAGACAAATTATCTATTTTCTTTAGATACACTGCCTGTAACAGCTGAAGAATATAAATTTTGAAACGTGTAGAGTTTATTTAAAATGAGACATAGTTATTTGAAGGTCATACTATCTTTTTACAAAATATACAATCAAACCAGCTACTTTGTAAACATATCTGTCAAAGATCACAATCAATGCCTTTTTCAAAGACGACTTCATGGTATCGGCATGTCTAAAAAGAATAGACATTTACAATAATTTTGCAGACTGACAATGGGCTTCCTAGGACACTTTGGTACTTTTTTTTTATTTTTACATCTGTAAACAAACATGCATATATAGCTCTCTGGTAGATACATTATGTTTTTCTTACAATTTTATCAAAGTTAATTGAAGAATTATGGTTATATAAAATATTCAGTGCACACTAAATTTATATACTCATTTATAAGACATAACTGTTAAATAGTTACTCTTCACCTTTCTTGCTTTCTCATACTCTTTACCTGTGCTGCTAAACAGAGATAGCCGTGGATACATATGAAAGCTAAGTTAAATAAATAATTAAAAAATAAAATTAGTGGTAGTATGCCTCTAATTTTGGAAAACTTTATTTTTTTTCAAACCTTCGAAGGTTTACCTGGAGGGCTGTTGGCATAGACTAGTTTTACCATCTTTTCACGACAATTTTCCAAAACCCCAGAATAGGATGTGATGTTAAATTTTTTTCTATACAGGGAAATTTGAAACTCCTGTTAACCTCTACCAGTATGAATCTGATTAAGGTTTCAAGTTCTTAGAGATGAGGGGTTACATACAGACACTGATTAGAAAGTTTTGGCTTCTAGTTTGCTTGATTGCTGCTCTTTCACTTACTAGAAACTAACTATGTGTTGCAAGACAAAATTCTAATACTGGATTTAAACCATGACACTGCTGATCTTCACTCATCTTTATACAACTTACAAAAAATGTTGACGTTTCAAGACTAGTGCAATGACTTGAAAATCTGTGTATGACTTATTTTCAGATTTTAGTTCTACTAATGAAAGGGCCAATGTATTTTCCTTTATATGGAGGTTTGTCATTTCTGCTGATATAAAAAGACGTGAAACGTATATTTTTAAAAACAAAACATAAAATAAAAGCTCAATGTGTTCTTGACCTCCAGTGCTGAAAAGAACAGCCCGTTTTCTGTTTGAAGTTCTCATTCATTGTAGTGCTGTGTTCCAAATATCCCATTCATTCTAATTACAGGAATAGAGTACTACCTAACACTGGGGTTGACCAAACAAAGGCTCCTTTTCAATGGTCTATTTTTATGCTCTATTTATAATACTGTAGCGGGTATTTTAGGAAAACTACTATTAAGTGAATAGGTCTATAGTACTGAATTTTCAAGTATGTTTTAGCTGTCTGGTTTGGCAGCCCAGTTTAAGAAAACAAATGATAGGCTTTGCAGTAACAGCTCATTAGGCAGGAAGATGGGCTTGACCTTAAGGCCTGACTTGAGGGGTCTGAGTTATCAGTTTTGCATGACCCTTGGCTAATCTCTTATCTCTGTGTGCTTCAATTCTCTATCTATAGAATGAGGGATAATACTCTCTTTGCTTTCTTATATTGTAAAACTCTTACTGTGAAAACTCTTACTGGGCTTACTATACATGAAGCCAGTAGGACCACTAATGTGGTGCTAACTTTGGTACTATTACAGATATACATTCTACGTTATCATTAAGGTAATTCCATAAAGATGTAATGTTAGCTGTTAAAACATATATTTATTATGAATATTTAAAAGTATAAACCAAAAATGGACTTCACAGTTCTGTGCTGGAGTCTAACAGTATTTTACCATAAATACTGCCTTGCACACAGCCTAAATTGAATAGTCAACAGCACGTCCAACTTCTCTCAGCCTGAACAGAACAGACCATTAAGAGTCCTCTCGGACAGATCCTTCTTAATGCCACTGCAAATCCATCTCAGGCACCTGATGTTTGATTTGGTTTTTAACTTTCACTGGTCATTTTGAGAGCCAAAGAATTGGTATGGAATTTTTCAGCTAGGTGAGTTTCATGTACATCCTCCCATCACCCTCCGTTTCTTCCCCCTCCCTCCCTAGGGTGTGAGCCAACATCCTTTGTTCCAGGTCTTGCAGAAGGTGGCTGTCAGGACTGCTGAAGATGGGGCTGCGGTGGCTCTATCAGTAGGCTGTTGTCGGTCTGGACTTCTGACTAACTTCTCCATCAGTTTAATTGTTTCTCTTTTAAAACACTGAAAAGCCCACTATGAAATTGCTGGGGGAAAAAAAAAAGAAGGGAGAATTAGCCATTAATGAGAGATTTAGGAAATTGTCTCATACAAAAGAGAATGTATTCGTTATAAAATAGATGGTTGAAATCTGGCGTCATGTTTCTTGATTTGGACATTGCAGCTAAAAATGTTAAAAAAAACCCAGTCAAACTGCCAAAAGCAAGAAGGCCTCTAATATAAGGGGGTTTTCCACTTTTTATCCTGTGCTTTGCTTATGTAACTGATGAAAAATCAAGTTCAATCCCCTCATTTCAAATGTTGTTATGAAAAAGAGAGGCTGCTACATTCATCCCAGTTTCCAACTACCTGTTGAAATTCAGGCTTAAGGGTCCATCCTGTTTGCATCTGCAAATAGCTTTATCCATATGTACAGCTCCATTGAGATCAGTAAGATTACTCTAGTGAGTCAAGTTACCCAGGCATGTAAATATTTGCTGAATTAGGACTAAAATTGGAAGGGAATGTAAACGTAGATGGTAAATCCTACTTAAGATAAAGGAGCTGAGCATCCACAGTGATGACTGGAGTTAACAGAGTTGGCTCAGGTGCCTGTTACCCCTTATTCCCCAGTCAAGCTTTATGGATTTCTAAACAGCTTTAAAAAGCAGAATTATCTTTAGCTAAATGTCTACAGGATATATTATGAATGAATAAGTACAATGTTTTGCTTCGTTATTGACTTTTGTTGCAAGAAATGAGGTCCCCACACAGGAGTTAACAGTGAAAATAGCTTTTATCTTGTTACTCTGTAGTGTAAGTGCACGTGTATTGTGCAGCTACTGCAGCATCAAGCAAAATGCATTATATACTGTTTCAGAGCACATTAGAGAAAACGTAATTGTTGTCTGTGCAGACAATCTCCAGATTACGGTTGCTGGATGATGGAGGAAGGGGGGTTAAATTACTTTTCTTAGGAGTTGAAGCAAGCCGTTCAGAAGGATTCAAGAAGTTGCTGGACCTAAATTCCACTGTCCCTGTCATTGAGTCTGCATGCAGAGTGAATTGCTCTGATTGCTTATCTTTTTAGGTTTATGCTTAAACTGATGAGGGAATCTCATTTAATCTGTCTCTTGTTGAAATGAATGCAGTGAAGAGACATGGCATTCAACAGTAAAGCATCCTCCTGGTATGTCCCTCTTTCTACTTGAAGCTCAATTCTGCCAGCAGTATGCAGCCCATCTGAGATTAAATTTAAGATATGGTAATCTTTTTTCAGCCTCACAAAGTTGCCAGTTTACCAGGATCCCATATGCACATTCCACGTGTTTATAGGCCAGCGCTATAGAGTGGAATGGTACCTTTTTGCATGGCTGTTTTGGGAGTGGTGTAGGCCCTTTTCACCCAGGCAGTTTATGCACTGACAAAATTCTTGGTATGGGGTTGCTAAAAGGTTGACTTTGGTCTCCTTTTCACTGTTAACCGTTTAGCAAATCGAAACATCTTGGGTCTACAGAGTGCAGGTTCTGCCCTCATTTATTTATGATGCTGTCACGCCTGGGGCTGCAACATTGTTTTAATATATAATGAGTTTAGAAGATGCAAAACTACTGGCTGCATGTTTTATTCATTCTTAAATTGCAGGAGCTCCTTGGTTTCCTTTTGATGCCTGTCCTATTTGCATATGCTACCTGTGTGCTTCTGCAGTCACTTAGTATTTGAATGTATATGCCCTCATCAGCTATAAAGCATTAATGTTTTGCACTTGTATAGCCTTTCATCCAAGGAGCTCAAAGTCTTTTGCTGACAATGATTAAGAATTACAGTCCTCTTTGAAGTGGGTAAATGCTCCTACCTTCATGTTACTGACGGGCAGAGCGAGGTGGCTTTGCCCTGCATCCAACGGGAAAGAAGTGTCAGTACTTCTAGTCCTGGAGCATCCTCTCCAGCTACCGCTTCGCGCAGCCTTTACGCTCATGACAGCGTTTGCCCCGCAGCTTTGCCAGTAGCATTAAACCTTTGTAGGGCAGTAATTCGTCCTGTTTAGCAGACTCGGTTATTTTCCACTCTGCCTTAGCGAAGGCGTTTGCCCCGGGAATCGGTGCCCAAGGAGGGGGCTAGGGGGTGCACAACGCGGAGGCGGCGGCCATCGGAACCCGCACCCCAGGCGACGCTGGGTGCCCGCCCCGCCATCCGCCTGGCCGCCCGCAGACCCGTTTTCCCCACCAACCACCGGAGACCGGGTGAAATCACAGCTGTGGCTTGGCTTTCTTCAGGTGCCTCTTAAAAAGTGTTCCGAAACGCAGGTGTCAATTAGGAAACGTGCCGATTGCGCAGAGCGCGCCCGGCTACAGCCTGCACGGCGCCTCCGGAGAAGGCTTGCGGGGAGGCGGCGGGAATTGCCCCTCTCCCAGCGTTATTACCCGACACGCGTGGATTTTTACCTGGCTCAGGGGAAGGGCACTCGGGAGTGGAGCGGCATGCAGCGCCGGTGGGAGCAGCCGTGCCGGTGGAGCTTCCTGCGCAGAGCCAGGTTGGCTGTGGAGGGAGGGAGGGAGACGGAGAGCCAGTCAGGGCGTGAGGGGGGTGGCCGGCAATGTGCTCCGGTAGTCACGGCGCGGGGGCAAGCGGTCCCACCCTCCCCGGTCTCGCCGCTCCCCGGGGGCAATCGGTGCCCGGCCGCCGCTCCTGCTGTGCCGGCGGTGCTTCTCGGCAGCAGGTTTGCACCAGCTGCCTACCTTGAGCCCCAATTTATTCCTGCCCACCCCAAAGTTGCCACACTCCCGGGATGAGATACCTGATGCACCACCTCACGCTGCCGCTATAAGTAGAGATGAAGCGCGCGGATCCAGGCAGCAACACGCTGCCTAAAGCGCGTGGCAGCAGAAGTCGGGCAACTACAGGCTTGTCCCGGAGAGTAGAAACGGCGTGTTGGATGGGGTTAGAGGAAACACGCCGGAGGTGCCCACGGCAGGCACGAGTTGTGTGTGTGTGTGTGTGTGTGTGTGTCCGTCCCACCCCAGGCACACGCAGTCACGGTGGGGCATCGCTTACCCGGCCTCTGCCCGCCGGCAGGGAGGAGGCTCGCCAGGAGGAAAAACACGATACAAAGGAGCAGTTGGAGTCTCATGTCTGCGGTCAGCGTAGAGGCGCGCTCTGAGGGTGCGTGGATGTGTATACAGGCGAAGAAATGTATAGAATACCGGCCCGCGTGGCTGTTAAGAGGGCTGCAGCGCGGCAGGCAGCCCCTGCCCGGCTCGCATACCAGTGACAAGCTGGGGAGCCAGCCGCGTTTTCCTGCAAGGTTAATGATCAGGCAGGGGCAAGGTTCCTGGTTTGCACTGCGGTCAGTGCCTCCCTCTCTTCCCTTCTCTCTTTCCTCTCTCTCTCTTTTTTTTTTTTTTTTGTCACTCCCCCTTATTTTCCATAAGCAAACAACGCAGGAATGAAAAGTCCGTGTAAACAGCAGCTTCTGTCAATGCATTCGGGGCAAGGAGCCTCTTGAACAATGCAACGACTTCTCTTTAAATTCAAGCCAGGCAGGAAAAAAAAAAAAAAATGTAAAACAAGCCCCGATGTTCCCTCCCCCATTTGCAACTGTTTAAACTTTGCATTGCCCATATTGGTCCCACATGCAGAAAGCGATGGCAGTGGCAGGAAGCCTCCGTCCCCCGTCCTCTCCCCCCCGCTTTGTCCCTCCTGAAAGCGTGGGCTGGGGAGTACCCCTCAAGCACGGCGCTCCTCGCAGCTCAAATGCTTTCTCTCTTCTCTAAACTAGCTGCCAAGTTGTGGCTATTCAAAGTGAAACTGGTGGCAGTTAAGGCTAATGGGTGTCTTTTGTACCGTCAAGTATTTTTAAAGGATCAGAATATTCTGGAATTAATTTGCAAGACTTTTTTTTTTTTTTTTTTTTCTCCCCAGTGTCGGGTAAAATAGAAATGTTATACGATATATTTGTTACAACAGGGCCATTTTTGCGAAAGCTGTTTTGGCCGGGACGTTACATTTGCACAACCCACCTGTACATTGCATTGTATTTGTACTAGATTATGGTGAGAGCTCGCTTTAACAAACCACGCTGGAAACATCTGGTGTGATAAGAGTGCAGGTATGCAAGCCTGAAGAGAAGAAAGACAAACCCTGCCAAATGTGCTAGCAGCAGTGGTAGTTTTGAAATCCCATGAATTGCTGGCATCAGTTAAAATTCGACTGGTCCTTTTCTTATTTTCAACATCCTGATTTGTTGGGATGGAATAGCACCTAGTGATTTGGAAAACGAAAATATGTCCCTTTTTGGAAAAAAGTTTGTGTTTTCAAATATGCGTGAAAGAGTACATTTCTGTGTAGATGAAATACTACTATTATTAATAGGAAAGCATTAGCTAAAGTGGTCTAAAGTTGTTATTTGCCTAATTCCATGAAGAGTGGAATATATGCTTTTTAATTTAATTCCTTCTGTTTCCTCTGTTGTGGGCTTTCCCATTTTCTTCAAAAGCCTATTTAACTTGATAGGGCATGTTAGTCCCTCCTCAGAGCTATACATCACTACTGGGTTAATTTGTCTAAGTAAAGTATACCTGTATGAATTAAAGGACAACTTGCAGCTTGAATACATGGTGGAAATAGTTATTAAATGTTATTTTAAAATGATGGCAAGACTGCTGAGGAAGATGCCTCAGACAAAACAGTAACAAAGGAAATCCTTTACTGGTTGATCACATTGGTCTGCCATAAGCAGCCCACGCTTCCCGACGTTCATCTGTACAGCTTGCTCGTCATTATGTTTTCTCTGTACCATCTCTGGTCTTTAAACTGGACTTCTGTTTAATATTAATGCCACTAGCTCAGCTGAAATCAGGGTCCCGTGGTGCCAGTGACAGACTAGTCCTAAAGAAGGTATCCTTTCAAACAGAAAGGTGATGGAGAAGGAGAGAAGTGGTGTGGCCAGGTCACACAGCGAGTTTTTGACACAGTCAGGGTTACATCCCCGGTATCCTAAATGTCACTTTGGCACCATCTCCCCCAGGACACCTTTAGGGATGTGTTCACTTGTGCACCATGAATGAGAACATGCTGGTCACCTTGTTTGTACAGCCCTCTGTAAATGATGATGACTTTCATTCAGCAGTGAGCTATATGAGGTTCAGACTCATAATCTGAAAGTGAAAAGTAGTGTAGGCTTCAAAGCGATAGGGACTCTGTAAATAGCTAAAAGAGCAGAAAGAATGCATAGACCATTGCCAGTCCCTCAGGCTATCTAGGCCTCTTCTGCACCTGTATGTGGTGAAGTTTACAGACATTCTGAGGGCACATTAAGTTTTAAGGGAATTTAGTAAGATACAATAATTAAGTGCAATATTTATCTTTCTTTTTTTTTTAACTTTGGTTTACTACGAGCTGTTAATTCCACTCCATGATTGCTCTGTGCAAAAGTTTACAGAAGTTTATTTGACTAATAAAGTCCAGGTCATTCTAACATGAGCATCACAGATTTCTTGTAATTTTCATGTAAGCTACAATAATAATTTGATGCTTACCCACTGAAGAAATTTCTAAATTGTATTAGTCCCACTCTAGAATTTCTAATTTTTTTGCAAGAAGCTTTCTTTCAGGTACTTTTTCAGGTACTTACTTTCATGTGCCATACCACTGTATGAAATTAGACAAAGAACAACTAGGCAGAATACAGTGATGTAATAGTTCTGCCTTTTTCATAGTGTTTGCTGGTAGGTTTTGTGTTTTGGTTTTGTTTTGTTTTTTTCTTTGGCTTAAGAGGAAAGGGAATGTGAAGTACGTAGGAAAGCTGGAGGTCTGTAGATAATGCTTTATGAGCTAGAAGAATTAGTTCTTTGATTCAAAAGCTTTCCTTCTCTCTCTATAATCTGAAAGGAACACCACAAAGGGATGATGATTTCAGCATTTACGACCTGTATCGTTGCTATTTTTCCGGCAGGCACTCTGTTCCCTACCTCCTCTTTGGTAGGATCAAAATAGTCAAATTACCAGTTTACTTCCAGAAAGAGAAAAAAATAGTTAGCACATTGCAGAAATAATTTCAAAAGTTACAACTAGGAAAATTAGGGCTGCCTTTCCTAAATATCAAACATTAACTCTAAGTAACACACACAACATTCTTTTGCATGACACATTTCAGTAAGTCATATTCAGTACTCTATCTCTTCAGTGGATATAAATTGTTCTGCATGACGTTTTCAGCACAGAGTGACTATTACAGTCTATGTGGGGGAAAATAATTTGAAATCATTGTACCATTTCTAAGAATAAGATTGGGAGAAATAAGAGAAAAGTGACTAAGGGAGTATCAAATTATTTTGCCACATATATAAAAAAGTAAAATCTTTGATAATTTAAATGAGAGAGCAAGTGATTGGAAGCACAAAAGATAAAATAATGGGTAGAAGCAGTAAAATTCGTAGCGATTAGAAGTAGAATAAGCAGAGTTGGGTGATAACAACAGGAGAGAAAGATAACTGGGCACTTCCTAGTAAGAAGTAACGGATTAATTAGCATTCCCTATTGGGCTGCTAGCCAGAAATTGAATCTTACCTTTCCTTTGAAGGTCAGCACATAACAATAAACACTAGAGTTTATAGTTAATCTTTGAGAACAGCTTTCAAATGCTATCAGTATAAAATGTTAAATGAAACTTCTGAAGTACAGGAACTAATTGTTAAAAATGGCAATACTGGTTTCAGTCTCTGTACCTCAGATACCCCCTCGGATAATATCTCTTCCCCTCCTAGAGATCTATATAAATACATTGATTATTGTGGATCTCTAATATGGTATGAGAAGACATGCTGAATGCTCAATAGAGTGAGAGTAACAATGAACATTTTTGTTTATTTTGATGTAGAAGTGTCAGATAAGCGATAATATCAGAGTTTCTAATCAGTTTTTCTAACTCTGTGTTCCCCAAATTCATCCATCCTGCTGATCTGGAGCAATTATTTCACTAACCAGACAAGACCAGGTATAAAGATGTTTACTTCAAAAGAATTTGGTGAAGCAAATGATCAAGTCCAATGGCAAATGTCATTAGGAAAAGTTCTGGGCTTTTCCTAGTTCCTCTCTATTACATTGCAAGATGGTATATAGCTGTGCAAGAAATGAGCGAAGAAAATGCAAAAAAAAAAAAAAAAAAAAATTGAGGCACTGCTTGAGGTGAAAAAGTTGGCAAAGAAATTCTCAAAGGGATAAATTTTGAAATGTTGTTTAGGCGTCTGTGATGTATTTTTTTCACCACAAATTTCACTGGGATTATTATCTCATGGTTTCATTTGGTCTATGGGCCAGCCACGAGTATAAAGGATGGTTTTTCTTCGGCTCAGGGTATAGCATCAGAAGCCAACTAAAATGTTTATCTTCTTCATTGACTATAATCGAGAATGCTACTTTTTTCTAGACAAAACTTCATCAGCTCAAAAATTATGACCTCAGGAGAAAATGATGGGACTTTCTTTCATGATCTTAATCTGTGCTTGGAAATGAAAATCTACTCAGAAACTAAAACCCATTCCTCCTCTTTTGCATTTTATGATTTTTCTGGAGGAAAAAAAACCCAATAATCTACTTCCCTGCCTGTTTGTGCTCAGCTGCCTTTCCTGCCTGGGGGGTGACAGTGCTCCGGAAGAAAATGGTGGTCATCAGGCAGAAGGAATGTGCACCAGTAACCTGACACTGGAGACAGATGTGCTCAAGGAAAGGAAATGGGGGACGGCTCAGCCTAGGCTAAACCTTGTGTTATTTCGACTTTTTTTTTTCTTTTTTTTTTCCCCGTTTAGAGGTTTTCCATGTGTATTGCAGAGATGCACAACCTAGAAAGTATGTTTTCTTTATTTTTAACTAGGAAGAACATTGCTGTGTCTGTGACAGCATCTCCAAGGTCTTACTGCAGTACAATACATAATTAGAATTATTAGAATAGTAACAAAAAGGAAAAATAGTCTCTAGTAGACTTCAGTCTGTCTTCTGTAACCCTACAATCTGTAGGGTTGATTTCATTTAATACAATGAAAGTAATATCAGCCATACACCTGAATAATCATAAAGTCCCTCCTAGACGTTGATTTCATCGGTTACCTACAGAATTGTATTGATGGATTTTCCTTTTTACTTAAGGAAAACACTTTTACATGGGCTTGACGGTGCTCTTCTTTTTCAGTTGTTTTCCATCGCTAACAAGTAAATTTGATTCTAAGATTCATCTAGGAAATATATATATGTGTTTTGTGTGGGGTTTTTTGGTTTGTGTTTTGTTTTGTTTTTTTTTTTTAATAGGAAAACAAAGAGGTGAACTCTGGAGCAGCAGTGACTGTGATCCCCACCAGCATGACCACATGTTCTGTTTCAGGCAACCCATTTGGGGTCAGATTCTTCTCTGGCACCAGTCATAATTTCAGAGCTTTTTTAATTTGAAGAGACATTTATGTTGTCTTGAATTAATGATGTTCAAGAAAAAAAAGTGCAATGCTTGCAAAGCACAAGGTTCTATAATTAATTTTTATTTGCCAGTTAACTTTCAAATATGTAACTGCCTTGCATATCTAGACCTTCATGCCCTAGGTTTCAGCAGGGCAAGTCTTTAAAAAGTATTTTTTTCATATTATAATGAGAACTATCATAAGTTATCACGTAAATAAGGCAAACAAGGTACCTTTCTGCTACAACATGTAACATTTAGGAAAGAGAAGTGCTTACTGCAGTATTTAATGTACATGTTACTGTTTATATTTGCTAGGGAAAGTTTAGTAAAGAAACACAGATATATTTGCGTCCTGAGCTCTAAGTTTTAGAGCTTCACATGTGGTTGGGAAATCAGTATTTTTATCTAAACCTATCCCTTTAGCTGTACAAATTTCAGTAATTTTTTCAGGCAGAAAGATTTAATTTCCTGGAGATCGTTTTCTACATAACTGATCTTCTGTTTTGGATCTGGGCAGCCGCTAGCCACCACAAAATTTTAATGCAGGAAGTGCTAGGATGTGCTTGGCAAATTTCTATAGAGATTGGATGAGTAATTACTTGAGACAGAATTGCAAATGACCCTCCAGCTCTTTGCATATTTATAATTCGGACTTTGGGTATTAAATTTGGTTTGCAGTTTCAGTAGGTTTTTTCTGTGTTGCTTGCAGTTTATCATTAGGGATGTGGTGTCACATGAAGCAGTTCTGTAGGAAGAGCGACCTCAAGTTCCCATAAGGGCATCTGGTACGATGTTTTAGTATTCTGAATAGTTATCACTATTAATGTTAACCCTCTGCAAGCCCAGTCACCAACTTGCAACAAGATGGAATGTGCACTTTATGTATGAGTTTTCCTATGAGGCTTTGGACTCCTCTGTACAGTCCTTTGAACTTTGCCCTTTGGCAAAGCTCTGCCTTGCTCTTCATCAGTGGCTGGGCTCTGATGCTGCCTTTTCATATTTTTCCTATCTGAATTATTTCTTTATCTGCTGTGGTCAGGAAGGTCAGCCTTTCTGTTGCCGACAACTGGTGAGAGGTGCAAAAGCAGAGAAGCCATGTATGACTTTTTCACTTTTCCGACCTTCAGGCAAGCTGAAAAGCAGGAATGGCAAGCTTACATTCAAAGAAAAGATATTAACGTGTGGAAAAGAATGAAGGCAAGAAAGTCAAGCTTTTATTTAGGAAAATGGTGAAATTCTCATTGAATTCCTATGTTGTTTATCCCTTTACTGCTGTGTGGGAAAGGCCAATGTTTTCTGGTTGCATATTACATAGGGTTTTTTTTTAATTGAAAAGGTTTGCAGTGCTTACTCTCAATTAGGGTAACAGCACCTACATGATAGCTAGCCTCGGGTGTTTTATTAGCTGTTCTAGCTATTGTATACTTCTAACTAATAACAGATTTTCCAAGGGACAAGATTTACATTGTAGACTTGTGAGCCCTGTCTATGCCAGCATCTTTTTTTAATTACATACACTGGATAATTCGGTTATTGTTTCGTGGTAACAAAGTCTGCCCCACTGAAAAGACTGCTTTGAAGAAGCTGTCAATGCCTTAGCTGCTGTGCTTGCACAGACTACTGCTCTAATCAGTGCTTGCTGTGGATCTTGTACACTGACCATCCTACTATTTCTCCCACTGTTGAAGCTGCACTGATGGGAAAGGTGGGAAATTTTGAAGAAAAAAGCCTACTACAAGACAGAGCACTGTAACCTGTCACCCCCTTCTAATCCCATAAGGTGATTACTGGCTGTACAACGCCTATAGCTATACTATAGCTATACCAAATAAGGTCCAGTCTTTTTTTTTTTTTTTTTTTTTAATGGAAAGGGGTTATCTCTATCAATGGAAAGACCAAAGACTAAATTAGCAGAGATGATGTAGTGGAAATTTCTGCCATGTCTGACACTAGGTACAAGGTACAGTGAAAGAATATCCTTTAGAAGCTGAAGCAGCTGTGCAGCTAGTTCAGCATTGTTCGGGGGTTTAATTTGCTAGTTTTGAAAGGTGACGGTGATTTGCACTGGTTTTGCTTCTGCAACGTGTGTATGTGTTAAATAATAATCATGTCTAATGTGACTGAAAGGCACAAAGCAAAGCTCAAAGTTTATTTTTCTGATTTTGAAAGGAGATGATGATTTGCCCTGGTTTTTACATCTATATATATATGTATTAAATAATAGTCACCTCTAAAGTGAATAAAAGGCGCAAAGCAAAGCTCAAAGTAAATTGAGTTGATCTCAGTGTTCACCACAAGGATCCCTGCATTAAGCCCTCAAAGAAGATCTTGAGACTACAGGCTCATCAAAGTTTTGTAATGGATACTGTACTCACTCAGAAATAGATGAACCCAGGAAACAAAGCAGCAGCCAAAAACACCAACCCTCAGACAAAATATGTGCTTCGTGGAAGAGAGGTTACCTTAGGTTACATGCATAACTGAACCTAATGACAAGAAGAGCAGTTCATGAGATGTGTTGCATCACAGCTTTAAAAACTCTGTTGAATTTGGCAGTGTTTTTATTTGCTTTTGTGGCTAGCAAATATTTTCAGCTTGCAAATTTCTATAACATAGACATAAAAATCTGTTACCAGAGAACCTGAGGAACTTTCCTTTTGATGCACACTATTTTATAAAGCCTATTTTGCAAAATTTTTTATTGTGGTCCTTGCTCATTTCAACTTATTCCCGATTGCTGTGTTTGAATTGTTTGAAAACACAAAGATAATGTTGCTATTGATACAGAGGTGAAGATGCTGTTGTATATAAATATACAGGGTGAAGGAGTAATTGGTGATTTCGTCAAATTTCTTAACTGTGTAAGTTTAAAGAATCTTTATTTTAGCTTTGTGGGTGCACAGCTAAATAGCACACAGCTTAAATTCAAGTTGTGTTGCTCAGTTGTGGTGGATTGTGTAAAACAATCATCTCATTTGTTTTCAGTGTTTATATGCATAATGTTTTCTCACAAAAAATAAACTGGATTGAAATGCTGTTTCTAATGCTCATGAAAACAGCTATGTATTGTTTAAACATTTTCAAAAACAGCTCTATGTTCAAAAGAAGCTGAGATTGAAAGTAATTGTAGAGGTAGATCCCACAGACGATTGACTTTTTGTGCGCTTTTGAAAATTGGCCTTCACATTTGGATGCTATTTTGCGTATGTGTGCATACTAAAGCTACTTGTTACCTTTTTTTTTTTTTTTAATGAGACACTAAGGTGAGTGGTGGGTAGCTAGCAGTGGGCTTACAGGATATGCTCGGAGACAATGTGATTTGTACCTTTGCAGTTAAAATAATAAATGGACTTAATAGTTTTCCAGCATGATACATGCAGGATGGAAAAATCCTGCTGCTCAAGTATATTGGTGTGCTGTTAGGTAGTAAAACACAATTTTCCGCTTCCACAGTGAGCAAATTAAATGTAGAAATCAGAAAGCTTCCTCTGGCCAGCCCATAGCCCTTCCTAGTGCCGGAGGTGTGAGGTAGCTGTGCAGTGTCCTGGCTGCCAGAGTTGCCTGGGGCTGCTTTAGCCCCTGCATTTCTTAGGTTTAGGTTTAACTGTCTTTAAAAGCCTCCAGGGAGCCGTCCTGACAACAGACAGGGATTAATGAGATGCAGGAGTCCAGGCTTGTTTCTGTCAAGGAGGTTGAGTGGACAGTGAAGTGGCAGAGGCAGCTATCAGTAGTTCTGCCATTTCTGCGCTGGTGAGTCTCCAGATATCTCACTGACGCTTAGTAACCTTTTGCCTCTCCCCCACTCCCTCTCTTTGCCCACTTGCGTTGTCCCACTGCTACAAGGGCACTGTAGCAGAGGTCCACTGAATGTGAAATCACACACCATCGTCTTTGCAAAGTCTTTTCAAGAATTTCAAGCTTTCAGTGTGACTGCAGTGTGACTGCAATTATTTGCAGTATTTTTGTTCCCCTTACATAGCTTTTATAATGTTCTGCATACAGATGGAACTTAAGGACTTAACTCCTTATCTACAGTAGATTTTGGTCATGTCCAATGTTAAAAGCTTGGGGAGGTCTCAGCACTTCACTATCACTTGTTTGGGACTACTGAAGAGGTTCACATCTTCCAGACTGCATCTTCATGGATGGAGTCTTGGAGGGACTGGGCTTTCTTTGCGTGTGCTGCACTGCCTATGACACATGCAAGTGTCTCTTGGCTTCCAAGCTGCTTGGAGAGAAGGTGGCCAGAGTCGCAGGCCACCGCTGTCCAGGCATTTCTTGCAGCCTCTTCCTACTTGTCTTCACTCTGAGGAGTGGTCAAGGTGGAGAATACCAGCTAGGTGAATTGTTTTCATGCCATTGCGTTTGTGTTTTTGTAGCACCTTGCTTCTGCTGTCTTTTCTGAGGAGCCCTTTGGTTTCCTATCTGTTGTATTGTGGTTGTATAGTTTTCACAAGATGTGGAAAGGGTACTGTGGCCTGAAGATTGGAAGCTACTGAGAACAGGTTGTAAGCTCCACAGTTTGTTCTGGCAGACAGAAAATGTCCTGCAGGCTGCAGCTTGGACAACTTGTGAATGGTATTTCAACTGGAAATCCCAATTAAGAATGAATTTATAGAATGAGCATTAGAGGTGTTCTTCAGAAGACTGTGTTATCGGTGCAGTGATTTACCCATACCAGGTTTGGATGTGCTAGCTATGGTTACCTGAGCAGTTTAATAGTGAAATAGCTATGCTTCTGGGTATTTGCTCACATCCTCTGATGTGTTTACGACCTGTTCTTAGGGCCATGCTCTCATGGTGACAGGGGTAGCCTTCCTGAGCTAACCGATTTAAGGCCATCATTGAATTGTTACTAATTTCATCCTGATTAACCATCATTAAATGCTGTGTACTTAGAGAGCTAAATAAATTATATGAGGGGTATAGACAATAATACTAGAACCTTTTATTTGAATTTCAATAGCAACAAACTCAGCTCACAGTTTTATTGATAAAGAGAATACTGTATAATTTTCTCAGTGTTTATCAGTAAAAATGGAATTGTTAAAGTAAAGTTTATAATGCAAAAAATATTTTTTCCTTTTTGGTTTTCCCAAGAAAACCTGAGGAGAACCCAAATAGAAAGTTGAGGTTTATTATACTCTAAATTAAGCTTAAATGTCTTATAGTGTTATATTTATCAAACTGTGACGCACTTTTTATGTAGAATTTTAATAGAGATTTTAAATAGAACAGTGATTTACAGCTAACTGGTTGAAATACGTTATTTTCAGGGTTTGTTGCAGTTGTTACACATTAACTAGCAGTGTGCTAACGGCTAAGTAAATGTTTGGCAACTGATCAGAAACTCTAAATGAGGTCATAACATACAGAGAGGTCCTGAGAGCTTACAATTCCTGTGTGTCTCAATGAATATTGTAGCAACTAACCATCCTTCACAGCTTGTAGGCTCTCATCCAGCAGTGCGCTGGAGTGTGTGAATGCCTTTAAGCCAATAAGTAGATCCATCAGCTTCACTAAGGCTGCTTGTCTGCTTAAAATTACGTACAGGAATGAATACTTTGCTAGGCCAAGGTGTCATGGAATAAATAAATATTGTTGGGAGAATTTCAGTACAACAAGGTGAAAGACTTGAGAACATCTTTGTCCAGCATGCTAAGTTGCTGCTCATTAATGTATGTGAGCAGTGACTTGTGTTCTCTATGAAGTGTTGTTTTCTATTTGGTTGCAGCTCATGAGATCATAAATACATATAATGTACTCTTGTTTTATCCTTGCATAGGTATTCTCATTATAGTTGATGTGATGAATGCAGAACTGTGAAAGTAACAATTTTAGGCTAATAGGCATGTTTCTTATGACGTCAGACTTAACTGAAAGCCAGATATTCACCCACCCCAGCCCAGTATTTCAGAAGGAATAGTTTATGTTCACCCCACATTGTCTCTAGTGCTTTTGATATAATTTGGATTGATGGATTGACTGCATTACTGCATTGCATTGACGGCCGCTAACTGGAATGGCATGGTAAGTAGAAATGCATAAAAGAAAAGAAGTACATTCTTTAATGAGGTAATTTATAGGAAAAATATCTTCTGAAGTATTTCATTGTAAATAGGGGAGAAGAGCTCAAAGTCTTTGCACTGGAAAACTGATGACCAATTCTTAATATAGAGGAAAACTCACAGCAATGCAAAATGTGAGTTATTTGGATGTTTGTATGAGGCCCCTGTCCTAGCAAGTGGTAAAGACCACTAAGAAACACTGGTATAAAACACAGAAAAGGAAAAGCATTTTCATGAATTTTTTGTTGAAATACTATCAGTTTATCCAGAGTTTCATTATCTCTTCTGTTATCGAACAGGAAATCCTGTCTTTGCTTTACTGCCTCTGAAAGTTAGTCTTATCATCCAACCATTCTTTGCATTTAGCTGCCTGAAGTTTCTTCCACTTCTAGTATCTCACAGAGTGATTAGCTCTGAAAGAAGCAGGTGGAGCCAGACTGTGTCTAGCTCTTGTACACACCATTGGATATTTTGTTTGTGTGAAGACAGAAAAGATTAATCTGGACTCACTGAGCCTGATAAACTGGCCTGGTTTTCAACTTGTTCAGGATTCCACTTAAAGAAAATATAATTGCTAGTCAGAAGGGACCTTGTCTTCTGTTACGGCAGGACCATGTTTAGCAATAGTATTTAGCAATACTATCAGCTTTATCATAATGATACACTAATGGTGGTATCAGGTATACAAAACCTAGTTACCTGAAGTTAAACATCTTGACCTGGAATTACTTTAGGAATGTGTTTTGGGTTTGTGTTGGTTTTGGGGGTTTTTGGTGTGGGTTTGTTTTATTTTTGTGAAGAAAAAAATAATTGTCTTCAACATAGGGTCATTTTTCAATAGATTTTGTTAAAACTCAGATTTTATCTTTTGGTGAAGATCCTGAATGGTTTAAAAATAAAACCAAAACCAAAATCTTAGGAAAATTTCTATTGGCTTAAAAAGTGCTTTTTTGTCTGAGAAAATAGGTTAAAAGAAAAACCCCAGCCACCTTTGTTTATAACTAATTTCTCCCAGGTTTGATGCGTAGGTATAATCCAATCTAGATAGATATAATCCCATACTGAGTACCAACCATGATGTAGTGCAGATTTTGAGGATGAAGATAAACCTAAATCCTCATAATAATTTGGTTGGTGTTTTCAGTAGTTAATTTTTATATTTTTTTAGTTGCTTGTAGCTCCCTTGTTCATATAGAAAGGCCAGCTGAAACAGAAAATGAGTCAAATGTGAAATAGATCATATTAATTACTTGAGGGAATGTGTAGAAACATTTGGAGAATTGTGGTTTTTAACAATAAATGCATATTTTATTTTACACTTGTAAATTAAAAGAATATTACTTCTGTAAGATGACATAGTTGCTCACCCATTAACTTGGCATCTGAGATCCAGCCCGATACAGTTTTCAAGTTCTTGCAGCAAAGAACTCTTCTTTTCTTCCATTTTCTTTTTTGTTTGTTTGTTTTGTTTTTCTCCTGGCATTCTCCTTGTCTAACCATAAATCCAATGGATATATTCATATAACATAATAACTTTGCCTTCTACTTTAATTTATCCTGTAGATGTTTCCAGGTGATGAAAGGAGACCTTTTGAAAGTTGCCTGCTCCTTTCTTTTTTTGTTAAGTGATAGAAAGCACGCTCCAGTGCTGACAGAGGATGCTTTTGTCTTGTTGACATGTACGCATAATTTATACAGCCTTATAAATCTTGGCTTTATGGGACTGTGTCTTACAAACGAGATGAAGAGTGTCCCTTTCGGAATGGATTTGTTAACGCTGAGAAAGAGTGATATTCTCTCCCTCTAACCTCTTGACCACCCTTTAGTAAAATAGCATGGTTTAGTGTTAATGGATTAATTGCATGTATAGCAAACATCTTCCTTTTTGACATCAGTGCAAGCTGACACCTGTATTGTCCCGTTTTTAAAACAGGACGGTGTTTCAGAGAAAAGAAATAGGGAGGAGAAGCTTAGAAAGAAAGACTTACTGTGTTTAACAGAGTAAACTTTGAAAGGCCTGGGCTGTGTATATATCTGTTATTGTAGTTATAAACAATTATTGATATTGTAGATATTAAACAATTATATCCCTTCTAAAAAGATTTAAGAGCTTTTTAGAAACTCTTCCACTTCTTTGTATATTTTTAGGTTTGTGTAAAGGGTAGCTTCAATCTCTAATACCTTGGAACTGTTCTTCTCCAGGCTGAGTAAAGTCTTTGAATTTTATTTTACGCAGATCAATTTAATGATCATCCTGTATGGAGAAAAAGGCAATACAAATAAAAGTGCATTTTTTTTTCTCTATTTTTGTGAAGAACTGAAGGAACTAGGGTGTCCACCTGTTTTAGCATTACACAGTCACTTTGTCCAGAATTATCTTTATCTGACAAAAGTGGAGGATCACAGCATTGCATACTGAGGAGAGCAGCCCAGTTTATCAAACAAGACTGTTTTCAGTTCAAAGCATGTAAACTTATTTTTTGTTAAAACAGATTTAACATTAGGATGTTAAATTACCCTCTGAACACCTACCCATTAACAAACATAGTAAAAGACCTTTCCAGTATTCTTTACTGAATTATCCAAAAACAACCACAGGTGAGCTACCCCCAAAAAAGTAAATGTGAGTATTTGATATTCCTTTGTAGGAAGACACAAAAACATTAAACCAGATCTAACAAGATACGTAGAAGAAGCAACTCTTTTATTAAGAAAAAAAACCCCAAACCTAATGAAGTAGTTAAATTCTAATTTTCATTAAGATCCATTAACAAAAGAGACCTTTGATTTCTTCTCAATCACTTTTTAAAAATGTTTGCTACAGTACTGCTTCAGTTTGTTTTAATTGCTCGCACACAACTGGAAAATGTGATAATTTGCAATGATCTTTGTTTATACACAGGAGTTGTGCTGCCTTAATTTATTTAGATTCTGCTGTAAATCGACACTGCTCCTTTTTACTTATTACAATGACAGATAATGTTTTCTCGTAATATCTTAATACCAATTGGCTACTAATTTATGCAATTCCATGTGTTTTGTGTTTCATTAGGCTTTGATTTTGTCATAGTTGCTGGTCCTTGGCTATACAAACTCAGAAATATTCTTTTTTAGAACATGTAGCAAATTTTGTAACAACTGTACCTCCTAATATAGCGTTGATCCATCTAGTCCCATGTTCATCAGAAGTTTATCCTAGATCTGAAAGACCAATAAGAAATAAGAGAGAAGTGATTGATCAGTATTAGTTGTATTGTCACTACAGCACCTCGGCAGCCTGGATGTGGGTCACTCGTCGCTCACTGTCTGTTGCTGTAGGCACCGTACAAAACCAAAGCTGAAGCCCACCAAAACCCCTCTGTATAATCATAGTGTTATTGTGGCTGTAGATAGTATAAGGCAAGAATTGTAGGGAAAAGGATCTCTCATTAGATCAACCCATTCTCTGAGAAAAGCAGAAGACTTTTCAGGCACATGAAGCCCTACTTCATGTCTGAGATAGAAACCAAAATGTTGTATATTAGGAATGCAGTAGAGGTATTGTTTTTATAGCACACTGTAGTTTCCCCATATGATGTCCCCATCACCTAATAGTTTTGCATTTTAATCTCTGCCCCACAAGAACTAACCATCTTAAACTGTCTCTGTGTACTATTATCCCCTTCTGTTATACCAATTCCAAATTTTTTATTCTTTTGGATCATCTAATTTATTAATGTAATTAATATAAGCGTAAAGGAAATTGTTTTCAACCTGTGGCTTTTTTTCAAACTTGTCCTAAAGCTTTTCTGTTTCTCCCACTTAGATCTGTTAGCCTAATGAAAGGTATCATAATTTCCAAAATCCTGATCTTTTTATAATATGTGTAAGAAACAGTAGAGGGAAGAGACAGGCAATGAAGTAATACCAGTAAGTTTAAAAGGCAGTGACCAGCAGTCTATTTATTCTGTTGATTTTCTGCCTCCTCAATCATCTTTGGATGATTTTTGTGTTTTGCCAATGATAGTTTGTTTTAGACAGTATGAGTTATGACTCCCAAAGCTCAAACACTTTAGCATTTTCTAAATCAAATGGGAACAAAAACTGGAAAGCGGTTATCATTAGGTTTTGTGTACATTTTAAAAAATGCAGTGCCTGAATACATTCAATGACGATCCAGTGCATATTTGCTCTGGTGTAACCATTATGCAAGCCCTAGCAAAGACAGGTGAAGAGATTTTTATACTGTGATAAAACCTCATTCAGAACATGAGCTCATGGCAAGGTCAATATTCCTGATGATATTTGCAGCCAGATACCTCTTCAGCTTAGACTTGTATTACTGAGTATTGAAATGTGGCTCCTAACCCTCCTAATAGGTGGGCTGCTTGTCTATAAGTAAATGAGATCACACACAGGCAGCCATAAAGACTAGTGTGGCTGGATGCAGCCAAGGCTGCCTAGGTCAGTCCTTCATACAGTGGATCAGGTGCTACTTATAGCCCAGTAACTCAAGGCATAAGTGCCCTCAGGAAAAAGAGGTAAGGGAGTTCAAGCTTCCTTGACTTCCAGACCATCGAATCCTCTCTTGAATAGATAAGGTCTCTTCCTAATCTGCTCTCACTATTTTTAATTCATGTATCTCATTTTACTGTTTTGTTTTGTTTTTTTCACAAGGCTCTCTCTGCTGCCTGCTTCATTTTCCTCAGGAGTGCCTTTTTTGCTTACTCTTTCTAAACAACTCCTGAACAGCACTGTTACAGATAGTGCCGGCTCTCCTTTTTCCTCTGCCTAATATAGGGTAGCACTCTGTGGCTTGTACCCTGAAAGCAGTATAGCTTGGGTTATGTAGGCTCTGCTTTCAAGCTAACAAACCTTGCCACTCAACTGTGCCAATGTGACCTCACTACTCGTAGTTCAAGAGCTTGCTTAATCAGACCTGGGTTGGATACTTCTGCATGGTGCTCTACAGGGCAGAGCAAACATGCTTTTACCTGAAGAGATCGTATCCTATCCTTTTCTCAGCTGCCATCCCTTAGACCTGTCTGCTCCAGAACATCATACTGATGAGCATTGCTAGCCTTCTAATGTGACTGCAGTTTCTATCAGTAGAGAAGTATTTTCTACTGGCATTATTTCTCTGTTCTGTACTGTAGCTATTTTGATAAAAAGTGACATTGTCAATCAGAATGAAATACAGAATTAAAGTTTAGGTGCTGGTAAATTTTAGCAGCATCTGCTGAACAGCTTTCTAAACAGCTTTGGCAAAGTGTTTTTTAAGTACTTGAGATATTAAAAATTATGGGAAAAAATATCATGTAAAGCAGCCCTGTAATTATCATCCATGCCAATATGTGAAATGCTTTCTCCAAAACTATTTTTCAAATAGGGGAGGAATTCACCTTTGTTATGAACTGTTCTATGTGTAAATCACTGGATATTTTAAATTTCAGATTTTCTTTTTTAGTCTAAGCATCTAGTTTGATGGTGGTGGGCAGAAAAGTGGGGAAAAAAGGTGAGAATGAACTGTCTTTACAGTTGTCTGGACTTTAACTAGAATACATACACTTCTGCATTCTTGTCTATTCTGTATTTTATGTGATTGGAGAGGTGCCTGAAATATTCTGGATGCTTTTATTTGTGATCTGCACAACTGGTAAGCATCGTAGAACACAATTTAATATAGAGACATGAACCTATTGATCAATACAAAAGTGGGATGGAAGCTTGCCATCATAGGAATGAATATAAAATCAAATAGTTTAGAACTTTTTTGTATATGCTTGAAGAGTTGAAGAATAGTTATCAGTGACTTGTCAGAAAAGCAGTTCTAATGTCAGTCTGAAATACGTTATATGTGAGTATAATGATTGGAATATTTTAAGGAGATGAAAAATGTTAAAACACACAGCTGTAGGCAAGCTCAGAGCTTCAGTGTGCTGAGTTGAATGACGCTGCAATGTCTTCCTGAGTGTATTATCATCTGGAAATGGTGGTTCAGAGGCCTCTTAACACCTTAGGTTAAGCCTAAGCTTTGGAACTTCCCTGAAGGGCAGAAGAGAAGTAAAATTGGCAATTCAGAATAAGCTGTGCTAATGTATTCTGGAGTAACTGGACATAACAAGAGTTACAGTCTAGCAGTGGTCATTATTAATAAGAAAAACTCATTTTTTCAGCTTGCAGTATGCAAACAAGTGAAAAGATGTTGGAAATGCTGAAAAACAAAGGACAGAAACAGTAGATGAACTGTATTAGGAACCTTTGGGAAGGGGGAGGACTTTGGTAGGACTTAGCTGTAAGGCCATGTTGTCCTAGCACCCAGTTATTGCTGGAGACAACTGATAACCACTGACCGTCTCTCAGGAAATGTAGGTAAAGTGAGCAGAACCATAGTGGGCCACAGAAGGTGCTGTTAAGGCTGGCTTGAGGTAGAATAAAACCAATTTTGTTTTCAGTAATTTTACTTTTCAGTTAAGTCTCTTCTAACTGACTGCACTCTCTGAAATTAACGGTATGTTTTTGTACAGTGTCTGCTTCTGGCAGTGATAAGGCCTGATGTTTATAGTTAATACCAAGGAATGGTATGCAGAGAGGCTCCTGCTTATACTTATTGTTGTTAACAACCAAGGTCAGTTCACTTTATTTGCCCCGTTGGAGGGTTGGAAGTGGAAGCCATAGAGGGGTTGCACTGGTGGGGAGGAGTGGGCAGGACAGGTAACCCAAAACTGACCAACAGGGTATTCCATCCCATCTACATCATTCTCAGTATAAAAGCTGAGGGATCAAAGAGTGAGCCCTTTTTATTCAATGGCCAGCATCCAAGGAGGACCCTGTCTGTTCATCTGCCTTTGATCCCGATCCATGTGTTCCTGAATACAGTTCCCATCTGTTGCTGAGTCAACCAGTTCCCAGTGCCTGCTGGTGACATGATCGTCATCCTTGGAGCTCGATATAATTTTTAAACATATTTGTATATATTTAATTATTTTCTTAATATTATTATATTTTCTTTTTATTATTAATATTTCATTGAAGCTGTTTTAGGTTTTTTCCCAACCAATAAGACTCTCTCGCTTATTCTCTCTCTTCCTTCTCCTTCTGGGAAGAGAGAGGGACACTCTGTCATTTGTTTAGTGGCCAGCCAAGCCTAAACCATGACAGCTTATCACAGACAGTCATTTAAAGGTCCCCAGCCACGTAAAAAAGAAAAAAAAAAAGTGAGCTGTGGAGAAGTATTACTAGTGAGAAAATATAGTCACTTTAATCTGTGAAACTCTACCATTTCAAGGCTATGCACACTGGAATAACTAGAGGATCAAGGTCAGAATTCTAGTTTGTCCCATCTGTTTGTTACTGATTGGTCATGAGTTATTACATTCTCATCAGTGAGGTCACTAAAGACACTTGAGGCAAAACATGACATGCTGAATTTTTTTGTTTTCTTTTTTTTTTTTTTTATGGAGCACTGTGATTCTATCTTGGGTTATTCTTTATTATGTTGTTAATAATTCACATAAGCAAGGCATATATTTAGTACTTTGTGAATATGTATGAAAATAATATCTTTATCCTGAAATCCTTGATCTGCTAAAATTAGAAGTTGCAGTTCAACATACTCAAAACTTTGGTTTGATGTTTTAAAAACAATCCTTAAAATCTCATTAGGTTCACAAGCCGATGCCTATTTGAACTGCGTGGTTGGAACGGGAGGTGGTTTAAAACAAACTTCTGTCCTTAGCAAAGGCAAGTCAGAACTTGGCTAAGAGTAAAATTTGTGTATTTTCAAAGATCTCTCAACAAGGGTTGAATTACTTAGGCACTGAACTTTGTTTTTGTCATTGTAGGCGATCTACATGACATCAGTTTCTAGTAACTGCCGTTGTATTACATTTTTTTTTTATATAATTGCATTTTCTTTATTTTGCAACCCACTGAACTTTTTTGGGGATTGTTTTTTTGTTGTGTGGTTTGGGTTTTTTTGTTTGGTTTTGTTTTGGTGTTTTTTTAATGTTCAGCATAGACAACCAATTCAGACAAAAGGACAATAGCAGATGAAAAACAAGGACACTTCAAAAACAGTCTAAATGTGGGAAGACAATTCCAACCAAAATGGTTAACCACTCAAAATCTAGGACTGCTGGAAATCACAACTTCAATTCTAGATGTGCATATTGTCATGTCGCTAGGTGACTGTCCAGCTTCAGTGGAGCTACAGTTGCTCTTAGGCCTTATTTCAGTGGCCCATCATTACTAAATAAGGCTGTTAAGGCAGGTATCTATCTGAGGGCTGGCTGCTGAAGAGAGATAATTAAAGCACTTGCTTAACAACTTTGCTGTATGAGAACTTTCAGTCCGAATCTGCAAGGACTGATCTGGCTTCCTTTGCAAGGTTTTGACCAGTCCTCATTCCCTTCAGTGGCAAAGTTAAGGAGGCACTGTATGAACTTTTCAAATACGTGACACAGGCTCTTTGGGAAGACTGGTTAAGGTCCATGCACCTTCCTGGTGGTCACCCTCTGAGTTAGTAATGCTATGAAGAAAGGGAGGAGGATTCTGTGAAGAGAAACAGTGAGAGGAAGAGCCTAAATTGGAAAAGTTTTATCACAGATTACATGAGTCTTAACCACTTTTGGAGGAAAGAGGGGGCTATTCAGTATAACTGTTATCTACAGCCAATTCAGCTAAGCAAATACATACCACCACTTAGGTATTGGGGCCACCTGTCACCAAAACAACAAAAGCCACCTCCTTGAAATAATACTGCTTTTTAGATACCCACCTGAACAAAAGAAATACTTTAAAAGCAAACAACACATGAATATAAATTGCTCACAACAGTAGCCATGGACAACTCCTTTCCCTACAACAGGACATTGATAAAGACACATAATGTAAGAAAACTAGTTGAGAAATGCCATTTGTGTTCCCACTGCACTTTTTATGTTCTCTTCCACTCACCAAGCCAGTGGGAGATATTTGGGAAGGAGAGAAGTGCAATGAGATAAGAGAAGTTATGAATGAAAAAGAAATTGACACTTTGATGAAAGGAGATAACTAAAACACCATAGACAGGTTTTTACCAAAAACAAGGGAAAAAAATGGTGGAGAATTTAACGAGCACTAAAGAATGAGGGGTGGTTGTACTTTCTTCAAGTGCAGAGCTTACTGTGCTATGAATGACTCGGCAATGGATGCTGATGTCTTCACTGGGTTTTCCTGAGCGTGCAAAATGTATACATCAATTGTTTTTTAATCAAGAAAGGATATAATATATTTTTCTTTCTCAGTTTCTCTTTCTTTTTATAGTGATTTTTTGTCTCTGCTAGGATTTCTTCTTCCATGTTGTTTAGTGTTGCTGAGTAAGCGTTCTTGGACTTGTTGAGCTTAGTTTTGTTCATATGACAAAAAGGGAAGCTATTTTGCTTGCCAGCTGTCCTTTCTTCAATGCTGATGGTGTCAATAATAATGGCAGCACTGTCAAGGAACTGTTATGCCTGGCTGAAACTTATGAAAAGCAAACCAAAGAAGCATAACATTTTCCTGTTGTATGTGTTTATGAGCAACTGTTTAGCCAAGGATGGCAGTACAAAAGCTTTGACTGAAGACTTTTAAAAAAAGGCTAAGAACCTAGAGAGACAGACTAAGAGCCAAATTGGAAAGAAAACAAACTCTTAAAAATGTAAGATTCATTTAAATGATGCAATGAAGAGAGTAGTTCTTGTACTAAACAGTTCAAAGAACTCCAGTGTAATGGCTCCTTCTTTAATACAGGATCATGGGTAACTACTGACAAAAAGGATAGGCACTTGACCAAAATCTGTTTCTTTCTTGCTTGCTTGACTTCCTGCATTTTCACTCTGCTTTTTCTTCCTTCCCTAGCCCCTCTATCCATAATTCTTTTTATATTTCTTTTTCAGTTTTATCCTTCCTCTCTGTTCCTCATTTTGTGACTCCAAGTCTCATCCTCCTTCCATACTCTATTCTTTTAGCTTTCTCTATTGTTCCTTGTTTTCTTACCATTTTCTGTAACTCAGTTTGAATGTACCTGGGCCACACCGGCTACAGTGATAGTAGATTATGCCATCCCCAGTAGCTCAGCTTCAGGGTCTTGAGAAATTAAAACAAATATCCAAGTTTGTGCCAGTTTTGGCATGTGAGTATGCAGATATTTGTACTACATTTAGTGTTTGTTCTTTAAGCTCATGTGTTATCATTCAAAGATGAGAGGTCAAGAAGGATGGAAGTTTAAAGAATGTTCAGGAAGAACTAACTTTTGGAGCTTGTGTTTTGAAGTTAGGTCAGTCCTTGACTTTTTGCTTAAAGATCTACAACCAAAAACTCTTCAAACTGAAAAGATGAGCTTAAATCAAATAAGTGAAAGTTAGTTACTTAAATATCAGCAAATTTTCTTGAGAACCATAAATTAAACAGATGTAACTTATAACAGTTTGACACTTCTTAATAGAATCATAGAATCATTCAGGTTGGAAAAGACCCTTGGGATCATAGAGTCCGACCATTAACCCTATTCTACAAAGTTCTCCCCTGCACCATATCCCCCAGCACCACATCTAAACGACTTTTAAACACATTCAGGGATGGTGACTCAATAATACAATTGTTACAACAACTCTACAAGTCATTTTATTTCATATACAAAAATACATTAATTTACATTCTTTCACTATCAGTTTAGATTTTAAAAGGGAGAGGCAGTGTTACTGTATACTTTTACATCATTCAAGCTATACAATTGATGTAAACTCCAGGATCTGAATACTTTTCTGAGACAGGGGTAGGAAACATAGAAAAAAATGTTTTTAAAATAGGAAGTGTTTTCCTCAGTTGCCTCAGGAAGTGTTTTCCATGCATCCTGTGGAATTCATTCCTGCAGAAAGTTAGCGATTCATAGATGCCATGATGGGGTTTGAGATGGTTAGCTATGAAAACTATGACTACAAATGCATCTGATTGAAGGCTTCAGGTCTGAAAAGGAATTTCTGCACATGCATGCATCGTTGGTTCAATGAATTACAATGTTAATAGCTGTAGTCTGAAACAAGTGGTAATGGGTAATTTTAAGAGGTGCTTGATGTTCTAGCATGGTAAAAACATGCAAAATGGAAAAATGTTAGTATTTGCTAGTACAGAAATCTTTGTTTCAAATACCATGTTTAAGCAGAAAAACTTACAGTCTAAAAATGATAAAACTTGCATACAATAATTAAAACAATAGCAAGAATATCCATACGTTTTACTAAAGGGTTCTAAAAAAAACATGTTTGCAAGAATGGAGCAGTAATTAAAAGATGAGAAAATTATCTAAAATTTCATAAATGGTTTGGTAAAGTAAAATAAATGCTTTGTATTAAAGATACAGCAAAAAACACTTAAGTCTTTCATATCAGCTCTGGAAATAGCGAAAATTTTACTAAATGTTGAATAAAACGCATCCTTATTGATTACTTCCTCTATGCAGGTGTCGCATTTATTTTTTTTTTTTCTCAAAAACGATACTAATTTTATTATCTAATGACTAGGAGTAATGATTAATAATATAAAATGTTTGCTGAAGCCTTATAAGGGCAATAAATCAACAGAGTCATTCCCCAAGAAGGGGCAATGATTGCGTATTGAATGAAATGGGCGTTCCATTCAGAAAATTTATTAGCTTGGATTTTAAACATCAGTCAAGCTTGGTTGAGAAGATGTTTCAGCAGATTTTTGTGTTGATTATTGACATTAAAATGTATGTTCATTTGAAATCTTTCTTTGGTAATAGTCTTAATATCAACCAAGGAATGTTGGATCTGAAATTGGTTTTTCTACTTTGCTCCTGGTTTTCAATAGAAAAGGCAGAAAAGACAATAAAAATGGTTGGTTTGCTTTGCTTCCTAGTAGCTGGTCTCCTCTGTTCTTCTCTTTCCGGCTACTGCAAAACAAATGGAGAGGTAAAATCACCATCCTGTCCCCTCTGTAACTATGTTTTTGTGCTATGTTTTAGGCTGTTTTCTAAAAGCTCAATTAATCTGTCAGTTGATGCTGAATATACCTGTAGTGTTTTTAAATGGTCTGCAATTCTGTTGCAATCTCAGCTTTACAAGGCTTTCTGTGTTTTCTGCTATTGTGTTTATTATATGTAGTATGCGCACTGCTAGTTCCATTCTTGCTGATTAATAGGGTGTAAAAAGAAGAGGTGGAAGAGGAGGAGGATAAGGAAGAAGTAGAGGAGGAGTAGAAGGAGTAAGAACAGGAGGAGGAGGAAGGAAGAGAAAAATTACTGGGGTACCCAAAAACACCTACCCGTATCATAGCCCTTTAATACCTTTGAAAATATGTTTTTCTTACCTTCAGGTTCACCAAAATGTTGTCATTAATACTGTACTTTCATCTCTTTTGGCCTGGAGCAATAACGTAATAAAATTTATATCTGTATTATTGTCCTTCAGTTCTGCTATCTTCCTTAACAGGGCTGTAAATAACACCACTCGCATTCCCTGTAAAATAAAAAGTAAATGAAAGCGAGGGAGGGAAAGTCTGCAAATAACTCCTCCCAAGGCCACGACCTCCTCCATCTCACACGACCAGAGCAGGTAGATAAGGAGGCTTCATATGAAAGCAACCATTCTAAGTGACTACACATTAAATCAACTTGTAGATCGAGCTTTGACAGGTGCTGATATGAAGGGCTGGCAAAGGCCACATGGGAACTGTGTGCTACATAAGCATTATTTTCCTGGTTCCTGAGGGTATCTGAAGAAAGCAGAAAAGGTGAAAAATCTTCCACCTCTGTAAGCAGTTCTTCACTTCCCTCTCACTAATGGATGTGCAGCTCTTCTGGAGCATTATAGTGTTCTCAGGCCATAATATTTCACTCCAAATAATCTTTTGCTTGAGAAAAAATACACTGAGGCATAGAGCCAACAGTTGAAGCACTATGTTTTCATCAATTATAATTTCAGTTATTACTTTGGGCTTGCATCCAAGTGTAAATTGCTAACACTTTATGCAGTTTCCACATTAACGGATAGTTAAATGGTACATCTAGTAAAACAAAGATAAAATTATTAAAATGGTAAGTATATTTCTTTGATGTACAGTTCAAAACTTTCTGTGCTTTTTTTTTTGCTGTATTAAAAAAAAATGAGCTTTACTACAGTCCTCATCCCATTATAGAAATGAGAAAACATGGATAGAAATAAAGACAATTTCTTATCAACAAATCCTGCCACATGGAAAAAAATGTCCTGTTTCACATGCTTTTCTTTTCAAGTTCATCTGTTTCACCCAGTTGAAGAGCTCATAATTTTGAATCTGATAAATTCTTTGTAGAGAACTCTTATGAAGAAGATAACAAATAGATTAAAAAAAGATTAGAAAGCATAGATCAACGAGTAATCTTAAAGTCTAAATCCACAGTAGCAGCCCAAGAGAAATATGCAAACAGACTTTTAATCTTCCAGCACCACTGCCTCCAGGCCTAATTTGAATTCAACTCTTTACTCTGTTTCACATACTCTAACTATAAAGTGTCAAATTTAGGCCTGAGTACTTTGACTGAATTCTAACAAAGCAGGTAGGCATATTAAACTTCAAGTTTTTATGCAGCTGCACTAACTATGTACATTCATGAAATCATATGCTGCCCAGCGGCTTGCTGAACTTAGGGTTTTTATCACTTTTAAAGTGAATATCCCAATCATTCCCACTTTCTGTGCTTTACTTCCTGTCATGAAGCAGTATCAGAAATTGAAAACTGGATTCTTTTTTAACTAATTACAACTTGAAAACTCACTACAAATTGATATCTGAGTAAACGCTCCTGAAACATATGTAGCGTGAATGTTGCATCCTCGACACCAACTGTTGTGCTCTATGAGCCTTCTGTGGGGCTGCACTGCTCCCTCATGCAGGTGTAACCTCAGCCTTCTGAGTGAGAACTCTGTCTTTTTGCAGTCAGTCTGGTTCTTGAAGTTTAAGGACAAAAGTGGGCATATTCCCTTCTAGTCCAGAGCATTTGAAGAGTGAGTCTCAGAAATTTAGAAAATAAGAAGCAACCTAGGTGCATTACAGAAAGGGGTAGAAAAACCCCATCAAGAGTGGATTTTTAATTTATACAGAATAATTATTTTATGTTTGGTCTGCCTCAATCAGCCTCAAAAAAGTATGCAGTTTGTAAGGCTAGAGATAATGGCACAGAATGCCAATATACACGTGTGTTTGTGTGGACTGTGTGTTGCATGGGTTCAATATCACTGCATTTTATGAGGGTTGTTAGGAAAAGAATGAGAATACATCCTGAATTCCTTCATTTAAGAAAGTAGGTGAATGCTATTTTTAGCCCTTTAATATTACCTTTCTTCAGAGTACGTAAACATATAGTCCCATGAATTTACATCTATCAATTACATTTAATAAATACAAGATTTACATGTATGATGTAAAATGAAGAAAAAGGCTACACTGTGTAGCTATCCCCTCAAAAATTCACTCAGACTAACACATAGAGTTTGGTTCTTAGCTGAACTAGAGAGAGATACTATTTATGTCTAATAACCTCTTTCTTTTTTTGTGTCTTTTTCTTCTCTGTTGTATGACAACATCATCTTTGAAGATGCTGTTGCTGGAATTAATCACTTCTCCATATACCAGAGTACTGGCATCCTGAATTTGTTACATCAAAGGATATTGACTGAGAAGACAAATAATTAAATGACCCGTAACACAGGTAAATGATACTCTTGGGATCAAAGGACTCCCCTATGAATACTGAGTGCTGCTCTGTTCTGCCAGTCATAGAAAGTGTCATTTGGTTGCAATGCCTGTAGTGAGGTAGCTTTTGTCAGTCCTTCAAAGCGAGAGTTTTCCAAACAGGATCTTCCTGTTTGTTTTCCTTGTTTGCTAATTGTTCAGAAAATACTAAGATGAATGCAAGACTTGGTCAAATATCAATTCATATGACATGGCTACATTAGTACCTGCAGGCTAGGCTTCTGAACCACTTTCAAGCGAAAGAGAAGGCAGTCATCAATAACATGTTTTGGAAATGGATGGAGATGGCTGACTAAGAGTTTTCCGGTGCAAGAAAATATTATTAAAAAGGTATTACCTTTAAATATTCTCTTGAACCAAGACCATTTAGTCTTTGAAAGTGAGTTAAGCTTAAGATGTTTAAATCACTCTTTTCTAGTACAAGAGTGCCCATGTAGAAAGTTAGTGTTGAACAGCTACTGTAGCTGTAGCTTAGACTGTAAGAGCTTGGTTGCAGAGAAATACTGCAATGTGCCTTCCTTAAGTATGTTTTCCTAGGAATCATGGATGTGTCTGTCAGCGCCTCTGTCCTCTCTTCCTTTACTTATTTCTCCCTTTTTTTGGATATGAAGATCTTATTCAGCTGCCAAGGTTAATGCTTTATGTATCATTAGCTTTGAACTAGGCTGGATATTTCACTGTGGTGCAAATAAATCATGAAACTAAGTGTCTACATGAGTATTAGAAAGCAGATTCTATTCTGTGCCATGAAGCAGTCATTCTTCGTGTTATAGCTTCTCTGAATATGATGGATAAGAGCTGCTGTCCTGCAGCAAAATAATTTGAAATATATATATGTGTGTGTGATATCATATTTAGAAGAAGAATAAATTAAAGGCATTGTGTTTGTCTAGAAGTTGATGGCTGGATCAGCAGCTAATATAAATTTACAAACTCCTATTCAGAGATATTACTAAATGACTTAGTGCTAAGAATCAAAACTTGAATATGTTGCCTGGTAATATAAAAATATTTCCATTCAAATTGAAGCAGAAATCTATAGCTGCAAGAATTTTTGGAAGATTTATTAAATACTGTCTGTTATAGTAAAACATGTTCAGATGTACATCTAAATCATAATCTCATGGACTTCAACTGTTAGCCTCGTATATACAACTTCTATATTGCTACGATGGTAACCTGGTATGATTAATTCTTTATACATTTTTATGTAAAATAATTGTTCACACACATTTGTTCTTTCTTACTATTTTTTATTGCCTCATTAAAGTTCATGGCTTAGATCCACTTTGTTGGTGAGGTATCTTACGTCGCTTTTTAAAATTAACTTTCTCAACTAATAGTGCTCTTTCTTTTCTGCTTGTTATTATTAATAACCTGCTAAAGCTTAATAAAGAGAACAATAGTCAAAAGGAACTACACCTATCAGTCAGTGCATAAAGAATACACTTTATGGGTTGAACTAAGGAGCGAGACCTACCAAATCTCAGAATAAGAAAATAATTACTTCACCTGTACTGTGTCTGTATTGGAAAGGATTGCTTCCCCTTTGGAGTCTCTCTAATGGGAATTTTTAATAAAAAATTAATTAGCTTCAGCTCCGAGGATGTGGCCATTAGCATGAACAAGTCACTCCCAGAATTACAGTTCCACTTCCGTAACTTGTGCCTTGATCAGGAATGGGCCATTAAGTGTAAGCTGTTCCCTAACTGAATTATGCTGTAAAAAGCTTCCTAACTTTGACAGAACTGGATTTATGTTACAGGAAAGACTTGTCTAATGCCAGGATCTTTAGTTGGGTTCTCTGCAGCTGAGAACTTTACCATACGTGATAGAAGTAATGGTGTTAGTGCTGGCAGGAGAAGGAGGATACTCAAGAAGTGCAGTCCTACCTGCAGGAAGCTTTGCAACTGTTCAGGGTAGAAGATGATGTGTTGTCTTCTTACAGAACAAAATAAAGCATAGTAGAACAATATCGCTGAATTTTGGATAATAATAAAAGAGAGCACAGAATTTTAATCTGGTAAAGTATAACTGCATGTCCCTAGTAGAGGGTCTTCCTCTTTACTGTGTGTGCATGGTTGCTTCTTGTCTCTTAATGGTTAGACGAATAATTAGGTGATGATTGTATGACATCTTTAATGTTCTAGTGGCTTTTATAACTGGAAATCATTAAAATTAGTTTTGTTGTGACTGGACAATAATGTAAGAAGTGATTTTACCTCCATATAGCGTTATAGAATCATAGAATTGTCTGGGTTGGAAGGGACCTTTAAGATCATCTAGTCCAACCATCAACCTAACTCTGATAAAAAACCATCACTAAACCATGTCACTAAGCACTATGTCCACCCGTCTTTTAAATACGTCCAGGGATGGTGCCTCAACCACTTCCCGGGGCAGCCCGTTCTAAGGCTTAATAACACTTTCAGTGGAGAATTTTTTCCTAATATCCAATCTAAGCCTCCCCTGGCATGACTTGAGGCCATTTCCTCTTGTCCTATTGCCTGTGACTTAGGAGAAGAGACTGTCCCCCGCCTCTCTACAACCTCCTTTCAGGCAGTTGGAGAGAGTGATAAGGTCCCCCCTCAGCTTCCCTTTCTCCAGGCTGACCAACGCCAGCTGCCCCAGCCTCTCTTCATAAGACTTATTCTCCAGACCCCTCACCAGCTTCGTTGCCCTTCTCTGGACCCGCTCCAGCACCTCAATGTCTTTTTTGTGGTAAGGGGCCCAAAACTGGACACAGTACTCGAGGTGGGACCTCACCAGTGCTGAGTACAGGGGGGCGATCACCTCCCAAGTCCTACTCACCACACTGTTCCTGATACAGGCCAGGATGCTGTTGGCCTTCTTGGCCACCTGGGCACACTGCTGGTTCATGTTCAGCTGACAGTTGACCAACACCCCAAGGTCCTTTTCTGACAGGCAGCCCTCCAGCCACTCTTCTCCAAGCTTGTATTGCTGCATGAGGTTGTTGTGACCCCATCCCATTGGCCTCGGCCATCTGCCACGTCTGTGAAAGACTCAGTCTTTGCCTTTACAAGAAGGTTGAGTTGATTTACTATGAAACATTTTTAAAGTAATACAACTCCTGTGTGGATATTCATATTTCAAAGTATTTTCTTCACAGTTCAGCTTAAATGTGTTTGCAATCATATTCTTAACTAAGATCCAAAGTGTATGATGATTAGAGGATCTCTTCACGCAAAGAGAAATTTCTTTGCAGTATTTAATGTTAGGGTTTGTGTTAAGAGAGTCTTCAAGATGAAGTTGAAATTAATCTCTCCCTAGTATCATCTTCTGTTTGCAATATCAACTTCACGACTAATGTCTTTCACTCTTTCACCTCTTTTAATTGTAAGGCAACATTTTACTGCCTATACCAGAGTTACCCAGTATCCAATCCTGGTATGCTCTCCCCTTTGAAAGAGACATTACAAACCTTCTTAAAGGTATGCCTCACTTAGCATGCAAAGTAAGACAGAGGCCACTTAAAACACAACTGGAGAATGTGCACATAGACTTTATTTTGTTTTATATTTAATTCTGTAATTTAATGACATTTTTTAACACTTACTGTACTAGGAGGTTGGTCCCATATATCTTCTATTAGTTAAAAGATTGGAAAGTTCACTGTACTTCTGTTTAGAACACATGCAAAAACTTGGACTGTAACTCACAAACAGGATTGAATGTGTATGCTTGGTTTGGATATTCCAAGCCACAATCCTGAGTTGTCAAGTGCTCTCTTATCTTTGTGTCAATGCTGAATATTTTTTCCTGGTTGTATCTCCCTACAAACAGGAGCTGTTTTGGATTGAGAACATTGGATGAGGAACAGTGGTTTTTAATCAAAATAACTGTTCTGTAGACTAAATGTCTTCAAAGCAATAATAATAATAAAAAAAAAAGACCAAAGAAACTCAATTTACAAAGAAATACGGTTTACTGTGCTTTTAAATAAAAAGTGCTAGAATCTGGGTCCTTGTTAGGTTCATTCATCCTAAAACAACTTGTAAACAGTTAATGAAACCACAAATGCCCGGTAGAGTGTTTTCTCTTAGAAAACCTTGTATACACAGAGGTTTTCTGCTAAATATGTTATATGACACCTGAAAATAAAAACCATTATTTCTTCTGTTGTATGTTCTTTCCTTATTGAAGTACTATTTGGTTGAAGGAAATTATTAAAATAGCAGACCTTTTAAACCCCATTCACCTGGTCTATGGGTGGTTTATTCACTATCTTATATGTGTTTTCTGAATACATGTTTTAAAAAATAATTTGATGTTTAAGCAAGGCGGGAAGTATTTGCAGCAAACACTCTATATTTTGCTAATTTTTAAATTTTCCATTTTTTTTATTTCACTTGTTTGTGTTTTCAATATCAATAACATTTAATGAGCTTTTGGAAGGTTAAAAAAAAAACAACGAAGATAAAACTGAACTTGTCTTAACAATAGTGTGTATACTGTGAGAGACAGTTTACAGGATTTTTTTATTACCAAGCCATTTTAAATAGTGTGAGACTTTTTTTTCTTTTGCATTTAGAAAACTTGCTAGAGTAAAATGAAGTGGTTTATTGTTTAATCTGTTAATTAAGATATTGAAAGATTTTATAATACAAAGCTCTATGAGCCACTTCCCTTGAGATGCAACGACTCCCGATGATGTCCTGCACATACCACAGACGTTTGCCTGTGCAAGACCAAACTAGACTCTTACTTCTAAATGATGGTTTTCCTGCAGTTCAGAGTTAAAGAGGTACTGACTACTGAGGGACCTTTGTCTTCCCTAGAAACAGGATGTGACCGATCACTTTTTAACTTGGTGAGAAGAGGGAGTGTGGATGTAGCTGGCTATGAGACACTGTCTCCCAGCTGTTGCAACTTTCCTGCTCTGCACTGAGTACCTTTCCTTTGCAGGTTTCTGAACCAGGCTGTGGAAGAGCAGTAGGAAGGTCTTCTGTGTGAGGCACCAGCTTCCACTGAGGTCCTGCAAGCAATGTTGCCTAAAGGTGTTGATATTATCTGCTTGTTATAAAAAGAGTGGAGTAATGTATTTTACTGTGGGAGGATTTGACAAGGCCTAAACTGGATAAGTCTTCCAGGGGTTGCCTACCATTACCAAAAAACAGTTGTAATTTAGATATCGGTTCTCCTAGCAAATTGACTTGTTTTGGGAAAACCATTTTTGTGCTAAGCACAAGCTGTATAGGTATCAGACCTCGGGCTGACAAATAATGTCTTGACAAAATATGATATTATCCTTCCAGCAAATAGCTCTAGCATTGATTTGGTCGTGGATTAATTTTTAAATTAATGGTTAATATCAATTTGCGGGAGAGGGCTAACAGTTTAATCTACATTTATGGTCTAGAAGAAGAGAACGAATTTAATTTCTTAAAGATTACATAGATTGGGATTCCTGGGGATCTGCCTTTTTGTCCCTCCATGATCCCTGCTAGGGGGTGGCAAGTAGGGGCATTGGGAAACATCAGGAAATGTAGCTAGGAGTGAAGAGAAACCAGTGTGGCAGTGTCACTGGAGAAGACAAGGAAGTAAGCATGCAGCGAGACTTGGAGCTCTGCTATAGGTACGGAGAACATTGCAAACTGATGGACTTGCATACTTGGGAGAACATTTTAAGAGGAGGACGGGGAAGGTATGCCTGATATGGAAAACCAAGAATTATCAATCCTCCATTACGTAAATAGCAAAAGATCAAATGCACGCATTCTGGTGATCTGGGGAAACAGTTGAGAGGCTCTGAAAGGAACTTGTCTTGTCCCTTTTTTCTAGAAAGAAATAGTGTGGTATGGGATAAACCAGAAATTTTGGATTAACATTAGCTATCGGTCAGAATTAGATACTCTCTTTACTTTCCTGAAAAACTCTGACAATCTGAAAATGGTGCAACATAATTAGGCTGCTCAACAACTACCATCTGAAGCTTTGTGATACAAGGTCAATTTCTAGATATTTTTACTCTTGTCACTGCGGTGAGGAACAAAATGACTTCTCCTTCTCTGTATATATTATACATTGTAACCCAGCCCTCAGCTTTTCTAGTCATCTCTTAATATGCGAAAAGGAGTCTTCTAACAATTAGTCTGTGAACTACTTTGTGCTTCCTCTTGCTTCTTTTTACTTGTGGACAGAAGAAACAGTGCTGGTGTAGTGCTGGTACTTGAGACCTAAGGAAATGGGTAGGGTCCAAAAACTGAAAAACTGCAGAAATGCTTTGCCCATGAGGCAAGAAAGATCAGTTCCAAGCTCAGCCTTAGAAGTTCAGCAGATCTTCTGGATTCTGGGGAGAAAGAGGTACTGATTCATTAGCCATACCTGGTCTGTGAAGAAATGGAGGACTTCAATATGAAGGCTGAATGAGGCACCTTTCAAAAGCAGCAAGTCAACCTAATTTTTATAAGGCATACTATAAACTTTCTAAATATACAAAATCAAATGCAGTATTGAATATAGATTGCATTGCACTGGAGAATTTTTAAAAATATTTGCCTTGTACTTTTCCGTAAGCTTCAGCAGCTGGTTAATGTTAATATAAATTAAATAACTACTATAATACTGCTATACAGTCTCATTGTAGAAATATCTTCCAATGCCAATGTTCTATTGACTGAACAGATAGAAAAGTAAATGCACTGCTGTTAAATATACTTTATACGTGACCGAAAAGCGGGGAAGAAACCAAACATATCTTCTGAATTTAAAGTTCCTCTTTTCGGAATTTAGACCAGATGTGGTCTGTAAAAAAAGCCCTGATAGTTTTATTAAGGCCGTGAATGGAGGTTGTAAAAAGGTGCTGAAGCAGCTTCACGGGTCGTGGTTCATTAACTCTAATTGGCATGTCTGGATTCCATCTGATGATGATCAGGTCCTTCCTTTCTCACATCCTTTTTCTCACTGTCTTCAGGTGACCAGCTTCCAGAGCTACCTTTTTCAGAAGTATTTCCAATAGTGCACCTGGGTAATATTCTAAACCACTTCAGTCATACTTGAACGTGTCTTTTTGTTCCTGGATTTTCTTTTTTTCTTATATTCTTCCTGTGTGGAGATTTCCTCTGGAGAGAACAGAACCATCATTAATGGAAAACATTTTAGATTTTGAGAGATTAAGTTACATAAAAGTTTTCCTACTTGACAAGACTTACTTTTGGAGATCAGAAATTTCTTACATACATTAAAAATAGAAAATGTAAAAGCCTTATTGAGCACCAAGTGCCTTCTCATTTCAGGCTTGATATGAGGGAGTGAAGAAGCAATGTTTTACATACCACCCACGTAAGACAACCACAATTTATAGTGTGTGGCCATCTGTGTGTTTCCCAAGTTCTTGTTTCTTTATTGGAATTGACTGTGTGCCAAAAGCAGAACATTAGCTCTACAGGCAATGGAAAAGATATGGAATAGGTAAAGAAGTTCATCCCTTTATTTCAAGCTGTTTGTGACTGAAAGTTACAATTGGTGTCCTAAGAACAGGAATTAATGCTTTCAGACCTGAAATAGCACCTCTCTTTTTAGCAGTAAATTTATGGGCACAGAACTACATGTTTTCCCCACTAAAATTAAAATATTAAAAAAATTTTCTGAACGTGGAATTTATTTGGCAAGTTTAATTCCAAAACATAACTAAAACCTCATGTCATGGTAACTATGAAAGTTTACAATTTTATTGGCTTTCAGTGTGATTTAAATACTGTTAAGTACAGTTCTTTAAAATAAGCAAATAAATAATGCTGTGTTGTTAAACATTAATTTCATTAACATGACTGGTGGTAGGGAATTTTCTGAAATCAAGAGAAATAAGAGCTGTAAATCTGAACATGTGTTCTGAGTTTATAAAATCAAAATCTAAGATTCCATAAAGTTGTCTTTTCCTGGCTCTTAATGTTGTTATAAGTATTAAGAAATCTTTAGTTTTATATCCTTGATATACAGTGCCAAAATAAAATAATCAAGTAACTGTAAACACATAACACAGTTATAACACTTCTCATATTACTGTTTTAAATCTGTTGAATTGTTTATACCTGTAGGCTAAAGTTTTGAAAATAATTCTTATAAATCCATTTTGCCATTATTAGGAGACAGATAACTTCCTAGAATTATTACCAACATTAAATACCTGTGTATTTATTTTTTTAAAATGTTTTCTCTTTTGAGTGTATTCCATTTTTGTTAATGAATTTATTTTCCTTCAGAATGCCACTGTCATGAGATATTCCTATCAGAATTGTCTGATACTGATTTCTCAAAACCCTATGGGCATTTATGTTTCTTTTAAAATATTTCCTTTATTCTAAAATAGCAAGAAAGGTCACAGGTAAACTAAGTATCCTACTTCTCACTTCTGTTAACTTGTTAAAAAGGTCACTTTTCTAATTGATAAATGCACTTGCATATAGTTATCTATATGACCTATGAATGTTAGCACAGTATTATTCTGTTTGTTCAGGCTTATTATCTGAGCAGTGTTTTAATTCTTTTAGTTATAATCCTAAAAAATACAATATGCATAACGAAATTAAAACAGCCTATCTTACCCATGTTTCAATATACCTTGTGACTTTTATTAAAAGAATCTTCCTCTTATATCAAAAAAATCCGGTGCCACTCGATAGAATAAACTATTTCATTCTGGGCTCTGCATGTCAGCATTGATTTGATTCTTTTACAGCCTCCACTTTCCTGTTTTTTATTCTAACTCATGATCTAACTGATCCCGATTTAGCCAAGGTATGCTAAGCTTAATCTATAATTCAGCAATTTTCTCCATAGTATCCATATGTCTGAGAACATAAAACAGAGATGAAAACTGATAGATTATTAGAGGCCATCTCTGGTCTTTAGTCTCACAATACTTTTGTACTTTTATTGGCTGAAAATTGACTTTTTTCCTGCATTTTGTCTGTAAGTGAGGAGCTCACTGGCCTTATATACACACTGCAATATATTAACGTCAACCTGTTGTGAGCCTTTTTAATTTTCTTTAATGACAGAAGGAAGTGATAGGTGCTTAAATATAGTCATAAACCATTTTTATGCAAAGCTCTAACTTCTTCAATCTCCAGTGTTAATTTACTTCTTTGGCTTCCACTTTTCCTCTGGGAAGCTCTACTAATTTCCTTCATGCTACAGTTTCATATGCATCCTAGTCTATGTTTTCAGATGTTTGACCTTTATTAGCTATATAAAATAGAACATAGTTTCTGCTTTGATAGCATCCAAACGCTGAAATTCATCATTAAGGAGTTACTCCATTTCCAGTTCTTTTCTCCTGGACCACTACTAGTTGTTTTTAAATTGCGGTCTTTGCATAAACTGAGCATTCTTAGGCTCTGATATCTGATCTATACAATCTGCCATCAAAGGAAATGAGGCCAACATATATTTGACCTGTTGCATAAATTAGGAAAAATATTACTTTCCCTGAGAAGAATGCTGGTGCCTTTAGATGTTGTGGAGTCCAGCTTGATTATATTTCCTTTTTTTTTGCTATTCCCTCATCTCCTTCTACTCCTCCGTACTTTCTTTATAATTGACTGGTCCCGAAGTCCTTAGACATATGTGTGTTTACCTTTAAAATATGCACTTTTGTTTTCACAGACTTCCAAAATACAGTTATCCAATACTTAAAATATTTGTCTAACCTGTTCTTTAATTATTTTCTCCTATATTTGCACTGTTACTGGACTCAGGTCTTTGCTCTTGCCTTAGAAACATACCTTTTTTGATTTATTCTTTCTGTTTGGGCTCATGAGTCTCATTTGTCTTATTTAGGCTATGGCCTGTATCAAATCTGGCCAATTTACGTTAGTGTAACAAGTTACAGATGAGCTATCCTGTCTGTTCGCATGAGTGTTCTTAACTTGCCCCACATGCAAGGAAAATGCTGCTAGTTTTCAAAACCCCCCGTGCTTCAGATATGCAAGTGTAAATTCATATATAGAGCAACAGGCAATGAAGATTGTTTCTAGAGGGAGGTGACACAGAGTTATAGAAACGTAGAATGGGGGGGGTGGTGCTTGGGATTATCTGGTCACTATTAATTTCTAATGTCTTCGGTATTAATTCCTTCACTGTGTTTTCATTTTTATGAATCTTTTCTGATATGAAGAGGTCACTGAAAAGCAGCTGGTTTTTTACTTTAATTTTGCCCACTATTTTAATTTTTGCCTTTGTACTTTTAATTCAGCCTCACTAAGTGCTAGTACTTTCTCTTTCTCCTGTGCCTCCTGATCCATTAGATTATCTTCTGTGGAAATACCATTAACAATCTCTGAATCTTTTGAAATTTGGGTTGTTAGCTTCCCTCAGGTTGGAAAGACTTCTTGAGAAGGTTTCTGGAAGTCAGGAGCATCCCTTGAAATGGAACAGGGAATACAGAAGCCTTCAACTCAGAGGTAAGTAGATTCCTCATTGTATTTAGATGGAAGTTGCATGAAATTCGATCTTGATGAAGAAATATATTGATTTAAAAGACTTAATATTTTCAAAGCATGTTTTATGAATAATTTTTTTAACTAAATTTTTCATATTTAGTTATGAAAATATCTACAATGTATCAATCAATACACCAAAAAATTATCTGCTCTGTTGTACACCAGTTTGAGCACAGATTTAAGGCTCAGAAATCTACCCCCACCCTTCCTTCCAACCCCATCAGCCACAAACAAAAGATATATGCAATTCTTCAAGTGAAGAATACAGGAAACTAAGAGAAAACACATTTTATTTTGAGGTATGTTTCCAAGATTCCAGCCAAGTCATGCAAAAGCCTACCTAAGTTCACTTATCTGTGCTTCTACAGCTGCCTCCATACTTCATAGGAACTGTTAACTACTAGCCCGGTGAGAGCTGCCTGGGTTCTGTGGAGGCAGAGACAGAACGAGAGTTCAGGGGGACAGAGAGGAACATCAGAGCCAAGAAGAAGTGTGAACTAATTCAGAGACTCACATTTCAAATGTTTCTAACTATAACAGGAGTCTGAGTACATGCTCATACAGGTAGCTTTGCAATATCTTAATAATTTTCTAGGGCATAAAGCCAGGAGAGATCCCTGAGATTGGTGAGTCCTTTTATTCCTATATTTTTTCAGATGTGATTCTCCTAGGCATAGAGAACTGGAAAGCCTCTACCCTACTCGCAAAACATAGTCCTCAAAAAGCCCTTTCTAAAGACCACTCAGACAGAATGGAGTACAAGAATATCATATTACTAAGGGAAAAGTAGAATTAGTAGGCAGAAGAGAACAGGAGCTGGTGGAGTAATCTTATTTATTATCTTCTTCTAACCCAAAATGTTAGTTTTTTAATCTGGGAAAGACTCCTTAACCTCTCTGGCACTTACTCTGCTATATATTTATCAGCAACATTTACCTCCCAGGGAGAGGCAAACCCTAGTATACTTCTGAGTTTAATAAGAGTCATTGAGTCACGAGTGCTACCCAACAATTCAAAAGCAATCTTATGACTCCAATATGAACTGAGTTTAGTCCTAAAATAATATGTACCAATTCTTTAGGGATTCCTGGGAAAGTCTTAATGCTCAGTTTTAACTCCCACATCATCGGTTTGAAAACACAAGGCTGTTTTTTCTTTCGTTTCTATCCTCCCCTGTAGTGCTTTTCAAAGGTGGCTTATTTTTCCTGAGTTTTGCCACAAAAGGGAGTTAGTAAACTTTAAAGTCTGTGTGTTGGGAGGCAAAGGAGTGATATGAAAGCACCCTGGTAATGTTTTTGTGTGTGGGAAGACTTGCTGTAGGCCTATTAGGTTTCTCCAGAAGTTTTCTCAGAAAAAAAAAAAAAAAAAAAGCAAGACAAGAAAACTGTCTTGCTCTTAATGACCCAGACCCCTTGAATTTTGTATTTGATTTCGATATAACTGTCTCTGAATACCTCCATTTCATTGTGATCAGCACAAGGCATTCTGTGGTCTGCTCATTGTGCCATTTTTGAATTGAAATCCTAAATTCAATCTGCACTTGACAGAGCAGTGGCAGATGATGTCTATGAATGGAAGCATCTCGTTGGTGCTTATGCTGAGTGAACAGGGAGGAAAAGCACTTATTGTTACAGGGTTTTCCTCCTGCCAGCTAAATGATATAATTTGCCAAGCATCCATTCTGTTTCTCTTCCTTGCTGCACTGGGCAATCTTCTCCTTCCTGGTAGTGTGCCTCTTTCAACGCTTTCTGCTCCACCGTCAAGCAATTTGGCATAGGTTCTCCAGTGAAAGAGGAGCACAGCCATCACATCACGTACATTACAGTCACTTAGCAGTTAAGAACATTTGTGTAGGAAGTGGAAAACTTAATTTCAGTGCCCTCTTCAAAGGAGCCTAAATACACCATAGAAAGTGCTAACCACCAAATTGTAACCTAAGCTGAAAGCACAATCTGTCCTGTTGCAAGTGCACAGAAAAAAATTGAAATTCAATAGGCTTCTGCTGTGGTTTGTGCAGTTGCCCAGAGGAAGGTGCACAAGTGAGTCTTCTGAAAAGAAGATTTATTTTTTTTTATATTAGTCTAATGACTTTTTACCACTGGGAAAGCATTGAGCCCAGCATCAAGAAGGCAGATTGTGCATCCTGTGCAGCCCTGATGGGTCCTATGGACCAGCGTATGGTGGGATTTGGGACTCAATGCTATGCTCAGCATTGCATTTGACCTGATGTAGACACATTCCTGCGCAGCATACAGGTTAGAGGACACACTGGAATGGCTTAAAAGTTACATCTTGCCTAATATCCTCTCTAACAGTGACCACTAGCAAATACTTACTAACTCTTAGTGAGAGTTAAAGAAACTGGCGTGTAGAGAGTGAGTCTTCCCCAAAGCATCCTATTCTTATGAATTTAGGATGTTCTCAGATGTTTAGGAACTTCTTTCTTTGGCATGGCCAGCCTGTGCACGGTAACTGACATGTTCAGCTCTGGGGTTCAGTTCATGGATTCGGATGTATAAAAGTTAGGGGAACCAAGTCCCTCCTCGGGTATAATCCTAAAACTTTTCTAGTTTTCTTTCTTATAACCTTCCTACATCTCTTTGTTTTCTGGCCTCTATACCTTTAAAAACTTTCACATTCCCAGCAACTAAAATTTCATATAAACTGCATTCAGCCAAAGGAATCACTATAATTATTTCAGATTAGATACATTCTTTTATTTAATTATTCGGCAATTACCTGCACGTTTTCACCTGTAAAGCCATGTCTGTGTTGCTATGCAGATGGTTGTGTTTCAGCATTTCCTATAGTTCAATTCCGTGTAGGCTCTACTGTTACTCCCCAGCTGTACCATGAGTGGTCCTCAAACCAGGACACCCATACAGCTTGTTTTTCAAAGTGTAAAAAGGCCCTGTGTTTCCATTATGCAGTGATAGTCTGGTTTTAGTAGTATGTCTGAAAATTCTACTACCAGCTATACTTACACCCCTAAACCTCCATAAGTCTTAAGATAAACATACATAGAAGTGCAAATATATATAGTAGAGAGAAGAATATGAAATATAAAAATCCTCCCACATTAGCAAGTCTAATTCTCTACCATTTTCACTGAATTTTTAAATGCTTTGTTTTAAATCATTACATTAGGAATGTAATTATAATATAGCTTCCCACTTTCCAATTGAATGCTTTGGGTACTTAAATTTTGAGAATGTCCTCTTCTTGCGTTAATCTTCCATTAGGTGTACCAGTCTTGAGTTCTATTTTGGCTTTAGGATTAAAAGTTGTTCTTTTGAACATGAATCACATGTAGTTTTATTACTGATTTGTGAAAGGGACATTCAGGTCAACAAAAGCTGTCTCTCCAGAGAATATTGTAAAATGGATATCTGTCATTTTTAACTGCATCAGAAGGAAAGTAATAACTTTCGATTACGAATAAAAAAAAAAAAAGGAAAAGCTGGAACGAGCTTCTATCCTCTCATATATCTAAGGATGTCATGACCGCTTATCTGGTGCTCCAATAATATCCTTGGATGAGGCATGCTATGACTGTGGTCAGTCCATGGTTGTGCATGGATTCTGATTCAGAAGCCCAAGTGAGTCTTTCCTACTGATTTCAGTAAACTACATTTCTAAGTACTCCCAGCAGTAAATAGGCCACGTACTGAGGAGTCTTATATGTTCAGGTAATTTTATTCAATTTAAAAAACATTATTAAAATCTCTGTTGCGAAACTCAAGTAATACTTCTACATTCTGTGTCCATAATGTAGCATAACTTCTGCAATAAGGTGTATAAGGATATTTTTGCAGTATTTAAAGCAGTTATTGAAAAATTGCTTTATTTTATTGCACTCAAACAAGAGTGGTAAGAAGCTCACATTTATGGTTGATTTTAAAACAAGGAACAAAATTCCAAAATTCTTCTTCTTCTTCTTCTTTTTTATCAAATTAACCATAATTTTACAATCATCTCTCTACTTAACTAGTTAGGATACTTCTGAATATTTTATAATACAGCTATAATTTTAGCCTTTTATTAGGGAGATAAAGTATTTTTAAGACTTTTCACACAAGGTAAAAACCACTAAGACAGAATGAACATAGTTGTTAAAGAAAGGTGATGATCATAGCAATGCCTAAATTGCATTATTCTAAGCTGTGACACAACCTTTAATAAGACTTGAGAGCAGCCTGAGAACAGTTAAGTGGCAGAGAACAAAATCATTAAGTGACTATGCAATCTCACAGTCTTTGACATTATTAATTATGCTACCCCATGGGGCCAAGCAAAAAAATACCACCACAGCTCTCTAAACCGGACTATTTTGCTGGTTTAGAGTTTGAAAATATTTCATTCTAGAGCAGAATGTATTAAGCACATGTATTGTGCTATTGCCCCTCCTCATGGAAAGAAATAGATACTAAACTATCAAATGAATGTAGGTCACTAAGTGTTATTACCAAGGAAAGTAATGAAAAAAAATGGTGAAAGACATCCCTTTGTCACTAAAGAAATGTTAAACATTAATTCCCCAGGCTTTCTTCTGCAGATCTGACACGGTTGTTATGTGCTTTGATTTTCCCTAATAAGAACAGGTGCACAGCCAAGTCACTTTATTCCTGGAGTTACAGTGTGTAAGTTTTGTGGGTAACGTACAGGTGGAGATTGATGAAGCTGGGATGTTTCCATGGAAATGTGTGGAAAACTTTACTATGTAGTGCAAAGCTTTTTATTTAAAAATTATTTAGGAATTCCTAGTAATTGGTTAAGAAAATACATATTACATGACTAAGTCTTTCGTTTTCCTCTTTCCTTTTCCTCAGTATTTTATTCTCCAGTGTAATCAGATTTACTTACTTGTACAAAACAATGTTTTCAATGTTACTCTTTTTTTTTTTATTTCTTGCAATCCTCAGGACTTGGCCCTTACACTTTTCATTCTGTAAAGTAGTAGCTGATTTACAACATTTGTTGTTCCCTTTGGTTGGAGTTTGGAAGTTTTGGCTGATGTCATTTTTCTAGAAATAATCTGCTCTTTGTAAATGTGTGATCACTGACCTTGCTTGAGCCTTTATTTTTATAAGAAAGAGAAATAGAGGGGTTTTGTCTGCAGACTTCTGTGCTTGCAGTACTCCATGTGACTCCATGGCCTTACAATTCTCACCAGCAGTTCGTAATTAAAAGAAATCCTCATTAGAGAAATCATGGAAAGATTAAACTTTCCTAATATAAAACAAACAAAAAATATTAGAAGTAAATTTCAGAGAATAGCAAGTTCTCAAATGCACTTACTATTTGCATCTATCACTGCCCATTATGTCAGTGATCAAATCATTATAGAGGTTTATATAGGAATCTCCAAAGTGATCAGACAACCGTAACTTTTGTGGTCGCTATTCTTAAACATCAAGGATCAAAAAAGTTTTAAAAATAAGCAGTTTAGTTCTCATGTTCCTCATTGAGATTTTTGTCAATACAAATCCCATCAAAAGTCTGTGCACCCCATGTGAGCAAACTGAGATTCAGTTAGTCAGGCCGATATAAGGAGACTGTGTGTTCAATACCGTGTGGCATTGCTTATGATGTAAAGGATAAAGCAAATTCAAATGCACCTCATTTCTTGTCACTTCCCATGGAAGCTAGGCAGAATCTCCGGGTCTTCCTGCATAATGTATAGTTCAGTTAGTCAGACTCATTCATAACTACAGTAGCCATCCTGGCTTCTGATGCATATTTTTTAAGCGCTGGCTGTAAACTCTGGCCTGAGATGTAGGGTGGATTATCTCCACTCTGATATTAAGATCCCCTCTGCAGAATAGTTCTGCTTTACACACTGCTTTTTTTTAGTGTATATTGAGGGGATATGACATTCCCTGTCTCTTCCTTTCCTGAGAAGTATAGGCCAATGCCTCACGCTACCTCCCAGAAAATACTTCTAATGAAAGTTATAGGAAGTGCTTGAGGTGTTCTTTTAAGAGCAGCCCTGCTTTAAAGCTGCATTTATTAAATGTTTCAGAAAGAGGAGTCACTCATCTGGGAGACAAAGGCTCCAGAAACTCACACTTAACGAATAATGGCAGAATCCTTCCCCAGGTTTCTGTAATCGTGGCAGAGTTATGGACTTTGTACCAGTGGGGAGGGAGAAGACACCAGGGTGCCTGCATGAAAAAGGCATCTTGAAAAATGTAAGTAATTTTAATTTAAGTAACTTTTAAAAATAGTTGTTTAGTACAGGCAATGCTTCATTTTTTTTTTTCCTCTATATGTATAACTGCTTTTCTTTCTGGGAAGAAAAAAAAAAAAGAAAGGTATATTTATAGATAAGGAGAAACAAATTTTGTAGGGCAAGGAGTACTGCTTGCTAGTATCTTCCTTACTGTTTTGCCATTTGGATTATGCTGTGTAAGTGGAGCAAAACAGTAAATTTATTCCACCGAAATTCAATTAGTGCATAGGAAATCAAGTTCCCCTGAAGCAAAAATCTGCTAAGTAAATAGAAGAACTCCCTTGCATGCACCTGTATTTGGAGTAGCTCGTCACACTATAGAGATATGAATGGCAAGACAGGCATTTTAATCTTCAGGTTTGAGATTTCAATACTAACAGACACTGCTGAGAGCAAGGCTTCCAGGAACTCATGTGTTGTTTTTGGTCTTTGCAAGATAATTCTTCTCCAAGTAGCACAGCTAGTGGTTCATGGTGACTAGAGAACTCCCTCCAGTGGGAGATTTATTGCATGAACTCTACTTGAAACCGTGCTCTTCTAATGACTGTCTCTCTTTGGCAGCAAATGCATCACAAGCTATTAATGTCTTGCTCCCTTTTGCCTTTCTACAATAAATCTGTAATATTTTATATTTCTAAAAACAAGACTCTGTAAAGCACATTGTGCTTTGTTTCAAGGAGCTGTGGTTTGGTTCCTCAGAGGAATACAGGTCAAATAGTTAAAGGAATTAAAGTCAAGGCTTACCTGCTACACACAAGAAAGAATAGAAAGAAACCGGAAGACTGCTTCCCCACTGTCATTTCTTATATAGAGGAGCAACAGTGGCAATGGGGCATAAAAATTATGTTTCATGTAATTTGTGACAGTGGGTTTAGTGTCTTCTGAAAGGGCAGCTGGAAACATATGCTGCAGCCTCCTTCAGAATGACACATCCACTACAGATCCCCAGGCCATTTGCATTCTTGATAGCTTTTGCTCTAATCTGTGTCCTGTACCTCTGATTGTCCCAGATGCTAGCCTGTACTCCTCTAATTGTAAGGAACAATACATAATGCCAGCAAAAAACGTTCTGTAATACAACATGCCATGAGTATTTTCTTGATCTTATATATACGTTTTCTGTAGGATTTTCTAGTACTTACAGAAGCTACTATTATGAATAGTGTAATGATACATGCCTCATTTAAAATTTAATTTTCTGAATTAAGTTTCATGTTCCTTAGGGTTATGATTTGGAAATAGAAATATTTGACAACCAAACAGGTGCAGAACAGGCTTTGACTATAGAAGTTCCCTTGTGACACATGTAACGAGTCAATTCTGCATTTTTCCCTACTGTCCATCTTTAATGCAAAGACGTAATTCTGTTTTGTACTTGTTCATTGCCTTTCTTCAGGTATCTCAGCTGCCATGTTATGGGGAATTTGTCTTCCTACCTAGGGCCTCCATTAATGCTCTCAGATTTTTTAATTTTTTTTTTTTTTTTTTTTTTTTGAACAGGAGAACCCTGATTATTCCAAACGATCTGCTTAGCTTTTTCAGTTAGAAACAGACTTTTGAAGGAAAATGTTATGTTAACATCTGCACAGATTAGTGCATTTTCACAAATGTAGGATAAACTTAGAGAAAAAGCCCTCATTTTTCTAAGAGAGGGAAAAGCCTGTCTTTGAATAGAAGGTAAGCATACCTCCCTCACTTCCCAACTATATTATTTTATATTTCTAGTTTGCCACGCTTTATCACGTGCAATCCTCTCTCCCGGTCCCTTGTCTCCATTGAAATGGCAGATCTGAGCTTTTGAGCTGGCACAGGAACTGCTGATTCACACTGTATGCTCTGCTGTACAATACTATTATAAAATACTGTAATATGAGGTAAGATTTTTTTAGAAAAAAACCCTTAAAAATTGCTTTAGAAGCTTGAGAAATACAGTATATTTCTATTTCTCATTTTCCTTAATCTAAATAAATAATTGAAAAATACACACAATGTTCTATGTTATGAGAAAAGCAAATAATGCGCAAGCTTCCCAATCACAAGAGAAAATAAACCTATAAAATTAGGTTTAAATAAAAATAATATATAAAAATATGCATATAATATATAAAAATAAATATTTCACTAGCATATTAAGTGTGATTTGTTCTCACAGCAAATCTGTCCAAGGTCGTTGCATACAAGACACTTTGAATACAGTCTTAACCTGGAATGTGAGAACTAGCCCTGCTGAGTACACCAAGATCTACCAGACATTTGGCACCTATGAGCTCTTACATCAGGATTCTGCTCTCATAGAGTGCTCAGCAGAAGATCTAGCTTTCACTTTGCAAACTGAAAGCATGGCTGTGGTGATAAAAACAGGACAAGTGGAAAGTTCTTGAATAGTTTTGACACTAGGGAAATACTGTCAGAGCTACTCACACTACATTGCTGTGATACGTTACTGTGGAAGCTGAGAGCAAGGTGGGAGACCAAACTTTGTGTGTGCACACTTGCAGGCATAAGTTTAAAATCAGTATAATTCCATTAACTTCCCTGTTTAATCTTGTAAGACACATCTCAGTTATAGACACGTGAAACAGAGTCTCATTTTCATGTTCATGCCTGCGCCAAATAGCCCTGCAGATAGCTGTTTGCTGCCATGGGGACTGCACACCTGTAGCACATACTTCCCCCCGTCCTCGTTAGAGCGTGAGGAGTTGCTGTTCTTGCCATCTCGGTACAATGGACTTCTCTCAGGAAAAACTGCTGGTGTCCACGCTGTGTGAATGAGGTCAGTTCTCATGGCAACCACACTTTATCCTCAGAAATGTGCATTGTTTCCTAACACTTTCCCCTTCTGTGTAGAAATGATGTAAAATCCCAAGGGAGCAGAAGAGTAAGAAAGAAACCTAATTGGCATGCAAGCGGCAGACACCGTGACACTTATTTACCTTTTACGCTGATCACTATTGTTTCACAAATTATTAAGCAGCCTGAAGTATTACGAAATGAGATGTATTTTAAGAACACTCCATTAGGGTTGCTCAGCAACATGCCCATACAATAGATTTTTTTTTAGACGGTAATCAAGTTCGTGCAGGATTAGTTACCGTCGGATGTGGCAGAAACCAACAGCTATATTGCTGTGTGCCTCAGGGGGTTATTCTAGTCACTTCCTCCCTCCCTCCTTTCCTTCCCCCCTGCTCCAGTTTGAGGAAGCTTGTCGGGGCTAGGCTGATCCCATGGGAGGTTGGTAAGAAGAGAGGAACTGCTTTGTTGGTGGGATTGGCTGGCGTTCCCTGCTCCCGCCCCAGTGAGGCTCCTGCCAGCAGGGGATTAGGTGGCACGATGGTGACTGTGAGAGCGCTACGCCTTTAACACGGGAATTCTCCACTGATAGTGTAAGGTTATGTTAAGTCTCCTTTGTAGAACTAGCAGCAGATCGGGTTGAGTTTTGGTTTTTTTTTTTTTTTCTAGATTTCAAAACCTTTTGAACGGGAGAAAGATGTCCCTCACACTTTTAAAGGCATTTTCACTCATTTAAAAGGGAGCAAAGACTTGGCCTCAGCCTAATGAAAACAAATATTTACTTTGATTATAAGAACAGCCTCAGTTTTGCCAACCTAAGCATCTTATAACTCCTCAGACCACAAAGCAGAAGCGCTGCTAGGAAAAAAGCCTTCCCTACACAGAACAGCCACTTATTTCCTGGGAGGTTACTGACAACACTGCTCTCAACTGCGTGGCACAGCTCAGTCTGAGAGGGCAGATCCAGCTGCAAAAGTTCTTGCTCTCATACTTTAACGCAATTTCTGTCCTTGTGACTTTTATTGATGCCTTAACTGATTGCTCTCCACCCTTCCAATGGTATTTGTAAAGCTAGTGTCACGTACTTAAGTCTACCATCAAGACTGATCACAAAACCTATAATAAGACTATTAGTAAAAACCGTAAGGTACTATATTTATTTTAGATTATTACCTTCTTTGTTGTCATGGGGGTCACTGTAGATAGAAGCCAGGGTAAACAAGGAGAAAATTACAAAAGCCAGCAAGATGAAAGCTACTTCAAGGTTTGTAAAGGGCAGCTCCATGAGCTGTTACTGCTTCGCCTAGGAAAAAGAGTAAAGGTTTACATGGCTGGCTGTGGAAAGGGACTGCTCCCAATCGAGTAGTTAAATCTTTAGTCAGAAGCATACTAGATCCTGGTCAAACTGGTTGAGTAACTTTAGCAGGTAAGGAAACAATACTGCCGGCTCATGCAGGAATGCAGGTTCAAGTCCTTTTTACCGAGGAGAACTTAGTATGTATGTTCCTCTAAGGGATATTTACAGCAGTTATTAAAGTAAAGTTGCACTTAACTGGCTGTGTATATCTATCTTTATCCTATATTTATTTTATATATGTTTATGTGCAATGCCTTTAATTACAGGAACATATTTTGACTCTGAAAGAGTAGTAAATAAATCCTTATTAAAAAAAAGTATCTGTAAAGATCTATAGGAAAGCATAGATTTTCTTAACAGTAAAACTCCTAGTATATAAAAAGTCTACCTTCTGTGTAGTGGAAAATTTAATACATATGAGAGAAAGCACCAAGGTTACAACCAAATTACAAATCAAATCCCAATCAATAGTTAGTGCAGGGATTCTGAAGTCAATGGAAATTTAAAGTGTTTGCTTGCTTACAGGATTTATCTCTAAAAAGCAGTCTCTCTGAATCTCAAAACCAAGGAGTCCAATACATTTGTACAGAGAAGTTGAGAGAAATCAGAAGCATATTAAAAAAAAATGAAAACAGCTTGCAGCAATTAAAGGGAAGCCAACACTTACTGATTGCCAGGAATTTGTGTGTACATTCCATTGGTGTTTCTTCAAAATCATCCCAGTCCTAGAAAATGATTCATTATCAATGGACCAAATTAATCACTCACATTAATCACTCACAGCTGGAAGGATCTAATGTAATGTGGTTCCCTGGTGTTTTTCAGTTGCTGCCTTGCTGGTGGCAGGTACAGTCCACATCAGACTAGAGAGTGGCGAAAGCGGAAGAAGGGACAGCTCAACGAGTTTTTTTTTCTTGTACCTGCCTTCAGGATGCTGGCGATGTGCAAGCAAACTGAAACAACAGAAGTTGTAGCAATGCCATTGGGGCAGTCGAGACTGAAGTTTGTACATTGTAAATCATGTTGAATTTTAAGCCCTAGTAAAATATTAACATAATTGTAAACAAGACTAACTAGTATAAGAAAGAAACCCAGCTCAGTAAATGTATCAGGAAGAATTTTAAAATTCAGATCCATACTGATATAAGCAATAATTATTGGAATGATATGGCTATGTTACCAAACCTGTATAGATGCAACTTACATGAAGAATGGTCCTTTGAGAGATCTTTCTGATCACTTTGTGGGAATTTTTTTTGCTGTAAAGTCTTGGTCTGAAAAACACAAATACTGTGTATCCAAAGTAAAGCATTGGTCACCTCTGACTGTATTAGCTACATGTTAATTAAAGAGGATTACTAAACGATTTTTTTTAAATATTCTGATTATTATTTTAAAATATAAAATATTTTGACATTGCTACTTTTGAGTTCTGATCTTTTGTATGCAGGATTATTTCCACAATAGGCAAAGGAGTGGTGCTTGTGAGACCCAGTATCAATAACACCTGAATAAATAAGAGCATGCAGAGATCATTTGATCTCTGTCACATCCAACATATCTTCTGCTGATCATTTTTGCAACAAACATTTCATTAGTAGCTATTATTAATACCACTTTATGATTTCTAAGAGTGAAAACATAGTTACACCTATTGTTACTTCCCTGTCTATATGACAGATTAATTGCTTACCCCATTTTATACAATAAACCAAAGAATCACTTGTTTTGGTCAGAGGTAAACTTACACCTGTGTATCTGTTGAAAAATCTATTATTGGCTGTATGTATCCATGCTTTTTCTTTGCAATAGATATTTATATATCTGCCTGAATTTAGATATGAATTCAAAACTTACAGCTTTTCCTATATACAGAGTAAAATTCTTTCATTATCGCATACATCAATAAAGCTGATGACTCTTTCATGCTTTTCTTAACTGATAAAAATAAAGTTGTGTACAATTAAAAAAGGGACCTCATTTCTGAGCATATGCTACAGTTGATTAGAACTTAGCCTGCAATTTCCTTAAGGAAAGTCATTAAGCGAAATGGATATATTTTGTATTGTTGTGCATATATGTGTATTCATTTATGTAAATGATATTTTTACCTACACACCATTGAGTAGTGTAATTTCAATCATAAAGCCTTAGACATTAGGCACAACAAGAAAAAAATTAACCTGAACAGCCAAAACTGATGGTTGATAATGCTTTTTAAAGCTGCGAAGTCTTGTTTAAAGTACTTGGAATATAAGCTCTGTAGCTGTCTAGGACATTACATTTTATTCTCTTTGCTGTTGGTAGTATTGGTTATCTGGCTGCCATACCTTTAAAAACGGATACAAGTAGAGCCATCTACTGGTGCTGAAGTATAACTATCACTAAAGAGAAAGAGAAGTCATAAACCATAAAAAAAAATCTGAAGTGTTAATTCTGAATTTATTCTAATATATATACTTAAGCTTGAATGAAGACAACACTTATTAGCAAAAATATGCATCTGTCAGAGTAAAATTGTAATTTGACTTAATGTTAAAAATCATAGAATATTATAATAAATTATTAAATAGCAATGTTCAGATATTTGTACATTGTGCATTGTACACATTGTCTTTCTTATTGGAGACTAGTTCAGTGAAGACATATTCAACGGAAGACCAAAATGCTCTGCCTATGTCCTACTGTTGTCATGGACAGAGAAATTATGCAATATTTGTTAAAAACAGAAGGTTTGTGCCTCATATTGAGGTTTATTAATACTTTGAGAAGGCTTTACAAACAGACACAAATTCTGTTTAGATATCTACAATGCAGCTAAAGAACATAGGGAATTACCCCTCAAATGTGGTAAATAAAATGTTAAGTTATTTGATACAAATCTCTAAGTTCCTAAGCCATATTTAAAGTTCAAGTTCTTTTTCACCTCTATAGGAAGAAGTGTTAAAGAGAAAGATTAAGAATGAACTTGAAACCAAAAAGCTTATTCAGCATCATCTTATGACAGGGAATTTTCAGAGCAAAACCGGAGGTGCCAGTGTGCAGAGGAGAACCAAGGCTTTCAGTTGAAACATTGGGAACGTGTTTGTAAGTAACCTGTCTTTCCCACAGAGTCTAATATGTTGTCACTGTCTGCCGGGAAAACTATGAGAACTTTCTCTTCTCACCCCTATAAGATGCATCTTCTGCATTTCTTACAATACAAAGGTTACACAAAACCTTCAATCTTCTTTAGAGGCTGACAAGTCTACTATATGTTTTCAGCTACAGGATACCCTTGTTTTAGGAAAGTGTCTTCAAAAAAATAGCAGTAGGACAAAAATAGCTGGAAAGCAAAACATGCTTTTTGAATATTAATAACCTCTCGATACATGGGTTATTCACTAAATTTCTAACATCATTCTCCATCAATGAAAGCAGATTGTTGTGAGCTGGGTAGAAATGAGGAAAAGAAGAATGTGCAGATGTAGGAGGAGACGCTGGTAGTGAAAAAATAAAGACAAAAGTTGATAGCCTTATAGAGAAATTGGACTAGCCTACACCATTACTATGTGTTTACAGGGACACTATCAAAATACTGTAAAATTACCCCACTTAAGATACAGTTGCTGACATTTTACTGGAGACCAGTGAAACTCCAGATCTTTGTAATGAATTCTGATAGTTTTGGAGTCAGATTAACTTGGAAAAAGATAAGAAAGTCAAGATGATTTTTGAAATGTTGTTAAAAGGTTTGTATTGAAGTGTATATGTATCTATTTATATATGTGGGTATATATATCTTTGTAACACTCTCAAACCAGATGAGACTTAGAGAATATTCAGTTGCAGCCCAATCCAAATGATGTATCTCATGATTTATCAGTTTACCAGGTGGCGGAAATGGAGTGAGCAGCAGAGCTGATGTTCGATGGTTGTATAATGTTTCTTTCTCCAACTTTTTCAAAGAAATGTGTATGAAAAGTAGTTCAATGACCATATTTCTTGGACTTTTATTTTCTAGATTAAATTTTGGCCCCACTGGAATCTTTAGAAAGCTGATCCGTTACCTTGGTGTGGCTTGGATCTCACGAACTCTGTAGCAAGTACCTCCATAAATATGCTTGTTGACTTGAATGGGATGACTGAGAAAATAAGGAACTAATTGTCAGGACTAAATCTATATCTCATAGCCTTAGAAAAGATGAAAGAAAAATGTGAGACTGAAAAGAAAAGAAAAATCTACCATTTCTTGAAGCAGGGCTTTTATCATAAGAGGTTAGACAAGGACAGAATGGAGATTTGAATAAGAATTCAGTGGGAGCTGGACAGAATTAAATCCATAATTTGAAGTCTTACTTTTTCTTTCTCTTTTTTTTTGTCTATGCACATTTTTTTCTATTCTAGGTTGCTTATTGTCCATAAAAATATCATGCATTTTCTTTAGGAATGATAAAGTAAAATTGTAGGGAAAAATTGAATATGGGACAGGTAGAAAATATAAAGCAAACATATATTCTTCCTATCTAGATGCCTGTTCTTGTCACTGGAAAGAAAGCTGCCAATGAAGTGGAAATATCCTTCATGATAGTGCTTGTATTTAATGTAAATTCTTACTGGTTTTGCACCTCCTTATACACTGACGCTGCTGTCATTGGTGGTGTTGATCACTTCTGAAACCGATCTGTGGACCTGACCCTGTAGATAGTATACTCAACCCAATAAAGTGTCAGAAAATGAGAAAAAAGAAATATCCAAACTTTAAAAATGTTCTGCTTTAATTAAAATCCAAGTTTGTAACTGACAGAAATTATTTGATCTCATAAAAATGGTTGACTAAACCACATAAAGTGCAAGGGTCAAAAAGTTACTTATGAAAGTGTAATGTCTACAGCTTCAATCCAGCAATTGTTCCTATTGCTGATAACATGAGGTACCTGCTTTACACAGGCCAAGCAAAGCAAATATGAGCTTTGTAAGATATTAACTTTAGTTATTTGTCTTAATACAGTGGAACATATATCTACATTTGGTCTCTAAACTTCTAGTTTTCAGTTTCTTACATGTATCATAATAAAATTATGTTACACTACCATTTCTTGAGAAAGATTTGTGCAAATGTAGCCTTCTTTTCTTTAAAGTAACAAAGACTATATTAATGAGAGTAATATTATTTATAAAACTTCTGTATTTTGTTTGCTATAAAAAAGTCCTTAAGTGTTTATCATTAAAAAAACAGTAATAAGAGGCAGGCTCCATATTAAAAAAAAAGAGTTCACACACTAGAGGGAATGGATCTGAGGCAGATTCTACTAAAATGGTTTTTGAAGCACTACCATTAAAGGCACTGAATGAATTTGTTAGTTGTTACTCTTTCTCTACCCTTTGCTACTTTTTAACTGTCATTCAATTCTTTTTCTTGGCAGGTCTTTCAATTGTCCAAATATTGAAAAGCTGACTCCTATACTATAACATCATCTGTTGCAAATTAGCATCATTTGCTAACTTCAAGATGGTGAAGATCTGATGAGCAGCTTCTTCAGTGAATTATAACCTTCTGAGTCATATGCTGTGGTGGGTTGGGTAATCCTAATAAAGGAGGTAATTTGTTTAAATTTGCTTGGCTGTTTATGTAGCATAACTATATCCCTGACCATTAGCTTGAGAGTGAACTGAAATAGAAACAACTGAATCAAAGGTAAAGGTTAGAGAGGGGCTGTGGAAGGAATAGTCAGAGTAGAAAAAACAATTTCCAGAGGAATAAATAATTGTCAACGTGTACAGTGTGTGTATATCAAAGAGGATAAGAACAGCCGTTGGATGTACATATCTGCAACTCCCTAGTTATCTCAGTATATCCTAAGTTCATAGTGGGTATGTTCTAGACTCTTGTCTGTTGAATCTGCACATTTTATTTCCTTAACTTGTATTCTAAGCTAATCAAAGTATAACTTAAACAGATATGTTAACCATGAAAAACGCAATAAGGTATAACTTTATTATGGTTATTATACTCAATAATAACTAGTTCAATATAAGGTAAGACACTTGCTTCCTTCATAGAATTTAGCTTTATTAACAATTATATACAAAACAGGTTACTTCTGAATTTCTTCCAAGACTCTAAGGTTTTAATTTTTTACAAATATATGTATGTAACTGTGGCTACATCAGAAAACATACAGATCCTGTCTGTGAGATACTAGAAGACATAAAGGGGAACTACACCGTTCCAAGTCAGTGTTAATTATCCTTTAATATAAAAAAGATAGATTGAGTACAAGATTATGACCTGATTTTGCAGTGTAGTAATGCTTTTAGCTTAGATTATATCAATAAGAGATGGTGTTCAAGACTTCATAGGAAGCATAACTCTCTTTCCAGTATATCTGTATAATACAAAAAACTTAAGAGAAAGATACAAAATAAGCAAACATAAAAGTGTTGACCTATTAATTCATTAGAAAACAAATATTTAAGCCCAGTTTTTTTTCAACCTAACTCATCTGAATATGCAGTTGTATGGTCTGTATTATCAACTGTTATCTTTGCGTTACCGAACCAGGTGACTGCTTACTTATTAGCATGAATAGGAAGGCTATGTTTATTTTTCTATTGCCACACTTTTATTTGTGGGATACAGCTTGCCTGGACAGAGGTCTCCTGTTTAAAGCCACAGCTAGAATGAAATTAGGGCTTGGTAACAGCAAGTTCCACTTGGGTTCCTTTTTTCGCTTCTGTTTTCTCACAGTTGTCTAGAATTTGTTTTTTCTCACAAAAGCTTCAAAAGTGAGAACATTTCACAGCAAGAAAAACTCTGCAAGTATTTAACTGCTTTGAATACACATTTACAGATACATTTTCATGCTCACAATCATATCCATATACAATGCAAATTATGTGCTCCTAGTATGTAAAAACAATATTGGAGTTAGAAAGAAGATTTATGTCGCCTCTCATGCTTATTGTATCACTAAAATGATTAGGTGGAAAAAGATCTGGTGGAAAAAAGCCAGAAAGGTCAACTGTCTTTTGAACCAGTGGTAAATGACTTCTACTAGCTACTTTTTTTTTAGGGTTCAGTTTGACTGATCTGCTTATCTCAGTGATGTGGCAAAGACATTAAATAGAAGGAATTGGCCAGTAGTGAATCTTCCTTCATTGTCAAAAGACCATGGAGACAAGGTATCTGCTTCCTGCAGCCACAGCTCACAACCCCAGCACCATTCCTCTGGTAGATCCACAGTCCAGTACTGCCTGTATACGAGGTCTGGACACTATGAGGTCTGCCAAACCCTGACTCTCAATTCCTCTGTTAAAGCTAACTGGGTATTGGGCTAAAGCGCTAAGTTGGCCTTTCAATTATCCTCGTACGCTTCCACTGGTGCTATATGAAAAGGACTAAAATTTAGTTTTCAATTCATAAGTATATGTATAAGTCATATGTATATGTCATGTATAAGTCGAGTGAACAAAGCTCTACTTGTGTGACAAATTATTTTAATGGATCTAATGAGAATTTTTGGGAATAATTTGGACTTGGATAACGAATAATGGGATATTCTTGCTGATTTGATCTTATAATGCCACATATATTCCCTAGTCGAATCCCTCTTTTTATAAAACATTGTTATAGCTGTCAACACTGTGATATCGTATTTACAATTAAATCCAGTACTGTGAATGCTTAAAGAAAATATTTTGGAAACTCATTTTATGCCTTGTATCATCTGGACTCTGTAGATGTCACTCTTTTGGCCATTTTAATGGTGGTATTTTGCTGGTAAATGAATCTGAAGGGCATTATGATTTATTTGGGTGCTTAAAAATACATTACAAAATAAATATACAAATATATGATTTCATGTGCAGGATTACCTAATGTCCTTCATTTACTGCGGTTATCCTAGGAGCAGTAGGTAAAATAGTAGTTGACATAAAGATATATTTTATAATTCTCTCAGAATGCCAAAGAAATCTGTAATTACCGGTGTAACTCAATCTTGTGTTTTTATATTTATTTTGGTATCTCAAAAGGAAGTACCACTGCAATTTCCCTCAACTGAATATTTAAAAAATTCCCTCCCACATACGCAAAAATTGGTCTATTGCTTTTTAATACAAATATATTGTATGTATCCTTAAGAAGTGTGGGACAGCCTGTCATTTTGGGCTTCCTTGCTCTTCACTAAGCCTACAGAGATTAATGTGCACATTGAAATCAGTGAAGTCAAAATAGAAGCAGCACCCAATTATTTTGGTATCCTACTGTTTCTCTTTCTTGCCTCCTTCTATTGCATGTGGCCTGTTGTGACCAAAATTCTTGTTGCAGACCTTCCTGAACTGAAACTTTGCAGCCATAAGAAATTTGACTGAAATAGCTGCAGCTCCAAATTGGCTCCAGATTTTACTCTGCTCCTGAATCTCAGATGGCAAATTTATTTTTAGGTGTCTGCTTGCTTTTGTATCCCACTGAGAAGATACTAACTACTTTATACAAAAATACATAGCTGATGATGTTTTGCTACAAAAATTACTACAGCCAAGTACACTTGCAAGGTACTTTTTTAGAAAAATCTGTATACATTTGTTGCAATTTAGATATAATCCTCTGTGCAGTCAGAATTTTTGAGCTCTTACCATAGAAAATGGTACCAAATAAGCTAAAAGAAGAAATGGGAGTAGGATACATAAAAGCCTGCAGGTTGGAGGAATAAACACCTTCAGATTTCTGTTGTGAGAAATCACTATCTGGAACTGATGAAACTGTTTTTTTCCTTGAAGACAGCATTGTCCCTGTGTTAACTCATTTAAGGGACGCAAGTGGATAATGACCCAATTTAAGAACATCCAGATTTCATGCAGGCGGCTATTGGGTTTAGATAGCATTTTAGGAGTATCCTATGGTATGCAAAGCTCATTGAGAATGGCTGCTTAATTCAAGTTACTCTGAGATATCCGTATGCATCTTTTCAGTTTGGCATTCACAGTATCAGTTTATATCATATGCAGTACCTACAATTGCAAATGACCAAACCAAAGTTGAAAGGGATAATAAAACTTTGTATCCCACACTATTGACATGCTATAATCAGCAGAAAGAGTAGTGTGTATTTATGTAACCTTTTGCCTGCAGTATGTAATTTCCATTTTCAATTAGTTTACTTTTCAGGCAGTGGATAAAATTTGGGTTTGCAGCTGTCTACTGGAGACTTGATTTTGTTCCTTCGGTTTGACTTCTGAGAGGAGAAGGTAAGGAATACTAGAAAAAATGTTTATTCAGAAGTCTCAAGTTTCCTTATGCCCACAGACCTTGCTGAATTTCACTGATCTTTACTTAGGGATTCAAATTAACTTAAACAAATATGGTGGTTTTTTTCTATTAGCCTGAAATCAGAGAATGGTATTTTAATTATTTTTAAAAGGGAAAGAGATAATTTGGTTTTAACCAAATGACATATTTATTGAAAGTTTGGTAAAAGTAATTCTGATAAGTGTATTAAAGGAGAAACATAAAAGTAGTTATTGAAGAGCTCTATCCATACATAAGCACTTTTGAAAAATTCCAAAGAAAGATGTTATTTATAAACCTTAATAAATTCAGTTTTATACATTTATTAGAAAATTAATTTTATTGATAGCAGGCTATTTTACTTCATAATCTCCTAACTTTTTAATTATTGTTAAAGTTTGAGGACTGTTCTTATAACTCTTGTGAAAATCCATGTTTATGTGAACAGACATATGTCATTGCATGTATTTTTCTTCCTAACTTCTAGGTCCTCTGTTTTTTTTTAATAGTTAGGAAAAGTGTACACATCCTCAACTTCCAGGGTACAATTCTCTTGACATTTCCTAACCCCTTAGTGAGGCACCTGTACTCCTAAACTAACTGTCCAGTCTAATACATCAGAATGAATCTGGATTCAGTACATTATCACAAGACGGAGCCCTTAACACCAAATTGTGAAGTTCAGTAGGTGAATTTGGAGACCTATGTGAATCCTTTTCCAAGAGAAAAGTAGGTTCTGTGCACATGCACTGAAAGTAGTTTCACACTGCAAGAGGATCTTCTGAGGCAGGTTAAATGTGAACTGACCACTTAAGTAGGAAAAAAGCCTAGAAACTATGGTTGAATATTTGAGTAGGGTCAAATTGTGATTTTTAAATTATATCTCTTTATACTCATTACTTTGATTAATGAGATTTCATTGGTGAGCAGATAGAGCCTTCATTCTGGGAAGTCATAATAAGAGCCTTCGTAAGAGATTCATAACAGCCTTCATCATATGAGGGTTACCTGTGTGTTAGTAACTTGTTACTCATCTTTGTTTTTTAAGTTAAAATGAGTGCAGAGGTCTGTGCAGCATGGTAATAAGTTCAAAATGAAAAAATAATAGTAAACAGATCAGCTTGTATAAACTAGATTGCTTCATCCTACTTATGCCTTTTATTCTTTCAGTGTACAAAAATATATTTTAGGTAACTTCTTGATTCCATTTGGGAATGGAGGCAGAGAAAAAAAATACAGATGTGGAACAGCCGTGAGAACTCCATGTTGTTCCATCAACGTTCCATAAAGACTTATGGACACCTTGCGCTTTGTCACATGTTTTGAGAAATACAAGCCCCAGAAAATACTAAAATTACACCTGCAAATTATTTCCATAATGCCTCAACATTTGGTAATTTCTTTCAACCCTAGAAAGTATCTCATTTATGCATGCAGACTTGAGCACCAGTCTGAGAACTGGGATTGTGATCTGTCATGGTGGCACTTCTGGGTTACAAAAGATGGCTGGTCCATGAGGGTCCATTGGTTACATTTGGATTTTAATTATTTGTAGGAGCGATGCATCAAAGAGAGAAGAGAAGGGTGATGTTTTACATATTAAACCTGTTCTGAGTATGTATTTCACTCAAGTTTAATAAAGATTCTCTGGAATCACTTTTTGTAGAATATGTACAAGCATGTAATAAAACTCTGACATTTGAGCTGTTTATAGGTTACTAAATCAAATGAGGCTTAAGGCAGTGAAAAGTGCACATAGACATTATGGGATGATACTCCTGAGGTTCAAAGCATGTTACCCAGATCTTTCTTTGACCAGTAACTGTATTATATAGAGGAATTTTAAAAAGGGATCCCCTGCTGAGGAGTAGAACCTGTATCTGGAGTAGTATCTCAAAATCATGAGTCAAATCATGCTCCCCACTGCCACCCCCCAATATTTCTCAGTCTTCCTAATAAAACCAGGAGGGAAATACAATCTCTCTTAACTTCCTTATTTATTCCTTACAAACGCAAGTATTTTGAAGTCCAAAGTACTATCCTTTCAGGTGCTCGTTTTGCTTTTCTGGAAAAAATTGTGCTTCCGCTTCCACTGAATTAATTTATGAAACATATATAATGTGAAACATTTTAGAAGAGAGAATTATACTAAGTGTCCTTATTGGTATACATATCCTTAGAACTTGATGGCTGAGAAAGGTGTGACCTTAAATTTTCTCACATCTGTGTATGTGAGGAATGTATACATATTGTATGCGTATACATGATAAATAATCTATTAAAACTATCGGATAGAAAACATCACAAGTATTTTTAGATAGCAAGACATATGAGGCTAGAGCATTATCGCTCTGAATTTTTTTTCAACTATTTTTATTTTTATTCTTATTCTTGTGGAAACTCAATATCATCAGTTGCTAACTATCAATGGGAACCTAGTCTGTGTTAATTAAAGGCATTAGTAAATTCTGAATGATGTTTTAAAAACAATTTCTTTCTTAATTTCATTTTTCCTTATTTTAGGCACTGTTTTACAGGGTAAAATATTCATTTGGGCTTAATGTTAATTGTTTTGCTTTGTGTGAGAAAATTAAATGTCATATAATGTTATGATGTTGACTGGAGAATAATTTTAAACAAAATAGAAAAGGATAGTTTTAATTTTCAGATTTCTTCAGCATGTTTGTGTCTAACCACTTTAATAAATCAGGACTTATGCTATAGATTTCAGGTAGCTTCCACATATTTTACCGAAAGGCAGAGCGTTTCCAGGCTGCATTAGTAATGATTCTGTGTCTCTTCTGCTAGTCACATAATTTTTGCTTCTTCACCACTGAGTACTATTGTTCCTCAGAAAATTAAGGAAAGGTTCCTCTTCATCTTGACCATAAAAGGAAAAAAATTTCTCATTCCCTTTAAAAAAAAATTCCTTCCTATTTCTGGTGTGTTATGATCCTATGAGGACTGTCAAACTTTGTTTCTTTATTTTGTGAATAGCACCTGTCTCATCTACCTGTGATTTATCTAAGGAACGGGCAGACTGACAATGAGAATTTTCTTATTGTCAGTAATATTATGACGACTTTAGCAATCCATGCAAATCTGTAGAATTATAAAAATCCCTACTATTAAGTGTAAAACGTATGTGAAACATTAAAAATCATAGGAAAAGCATCTGTTTTCAGATTTGGTTATAAAGTCAGATCTTCAGCCAGGTTTATGAATGATGGTTACCTGAGAGCCTGATGATGGGAGAATGATGGTTACCTAATAGCCTGAGCTCAGCTGCAAATGAATTAGCTCTGTTTTGGAGCAGAGCAGAACGGTCTTTAAGTGACAACAAAATTACACAAGAGATCTATGAAAAGCCAAAACCCGAGCCTTCCTCTGAGTCTTTGACTAGCATCTCTATGCCAGTCAATTTTGCTGAGACCAGCGACTTTGAAAGTGTTTGGGGTGTCCAAAACATGAAGATGCATATGGGCAACTTCACTGGTGGCTGGGCTTGCCATCTGGCATTAGGTAAGATGGAAGAAGCACACAGAAGGGAAAGGATAAAGTGGAAAACAAAGTGATGAGTAGCGCAGCATTGTTAAAGTCTTTATCGCTTGACAATGCATTGCTTCTAATAGTTAGGTCTGGGTTGTTATGTCAATCACACAAAATCACACAGAATTGAGGGATTGGAAGGGACCTTTGGAGATCATCTAATCCAACCCCCCTGCCAAAGCAGGTTCACCTAGAGCAAGTTGGACAGGAACACATTCAGGAGGGTTTTGAATATCTCCAGAGATGTGAGGAGAAGAATGTGATGAGAAGCAACAACTGACCTGAAAGGTAAAGAGCAGTTCAGGTATAAGGGATAAGAGGAGACGAGGAAGCGCAAGTCCTCTGAAAGAAGTCAAATAGCAATGCTGCTGGAAACACAGGAGAAGGGCATGGTCTGAAATGTAGTAAGAGGGAAGAAATAGGGCTGTGGAGTGCTTCAACAATATTCTGCAACATCAGATTTTTCTTCAGTTAAGTCAAGCTAAGAAAATTATTGTTGCTATCTGAAACAAGAAGAAAGGGTGACAGCCACAAAGAAAATATTTTCATCTGCATTTTTAGAGAAAGAAAATTAGAATTAGAGTGTTACTGGCATTATCTAGCAAAGGTAACGTTATTCACACCTCAGTGAATTTTTTTTAAAGCTGCTTCTGCTTTTTCTTTTTGATCTGCTGTGAATGCATTGAAGTGGATATATAATGCGTATTCAACATAAAGACAGAGTTAGGTTTCCTGACACTTAGAAGAGGGAGAAAAACAGGACTGCATGAAAGAATGTGGTGGAGAACTAGCTCTTCTATTTACACTGCCTAAAGGAACCATTTGATCTGGGCATTTTATCACTTAAGGAAAGAAAAACCTCAGATATTGCTATAACAATTCCTTTATTTCTCTTGCGTTTCAATGCATCATCCAGTTTTCAAGTGAAGAAGAAGATAGGATCAAGTTGTGAGATGCTTGAATATTTTACTATATATATATTTTTAAATGTATACACTACAGACTAACAGTAATACCAAAACTTGTCTGTGATTTTTTTTTTCCAGAGAAAATTAACCACTTTGGAGTGGGAAAAATAAAAAAAATAAGTTTGCATTCAGATACATACCTGCACCTATGTCCAGTGACAGTCACGCATGAATCAGAAGACACAATTTTACACATCAGTGACTGTTGCCAGAAGTGACAGAGCTTTGGGTAAGGCTGTGCACTCCCCTATTACTCTGCTTGCTCTGAGGCCAAATTCTATTATCATTACTGCTGTAAATCATCATCTTATGTCACGACTAGTTGAATCAAGTTATGCCATTATTTATTTCTCCATAGAACCATTTATCTGCAGAACTTCATCAGGCTCTGATGTTGTCTAGCATTCCACTTGCCCTCCTAATGCAGGATTTGCTTTTAACAGAATTAGGGTATTTCATTCTGTTTCCAACAAAAACAAAATCATTCAAATCAGCACAAAAATTGCAAGACATTTTCTTTGTGTACATTAGCTAGTTAGCTAATATATAGAATATTTCTTGTGAAGTTTTATATTTACTGTGAAAAATCCCCACCAGAGACAGACTTAAAGATATTTTTATATTTTGAGTATAACATGCTATTTCTGCCTTTTAAGAAAAATAATGAATTATGTGAGGACTGGTTCGATCAGGGATTAGTAATGGCATATAAAACTGTTCAGATCTAGTTCAAGTCACTGGAGAGCTGCTCTTGTTTGGTAACTTAGGTTTACACTTCAGCTGTGATCTGATTCAGCTGGCCCATTAACAATAGATGCTGTATGGTGTATAATATGAGTTTGATGTCAGTCAAAATTTTTATGCTAGGCTTATGTGGGAAGTCTAAAAGTATAATGTGCCAAACAGCATGTGCTGGGAAATACAATAGTTCAGTTACCTTTTACAGGTATGTGATGTAAAAATGGTGCTTTTTATTTTTGAATATTTTAATATACTGTCAGGGTAAAAACGAACACAAAGAAAGAAAAAAGAAAATGTTCTACTCCAGAAGTATTTTTTTTTTTTCTGTTTTCTTATGTCTTATTTAAGATATCTGAGGAAATGTTTTGCTCACCTAGGCACACTTCAAAATCACCCTGGTGCTTCTGAGTGGACCAAAATGCCACTGCAAAAATCATCAATAATGGAGCACACTGACACAGTCTGACACTGATGCATTGCAGCAACTCCTGAGGAGACATTATGATGTATTTCATCTCTGTGTGAGGAAAATGTTATGATGTTAATATGGGTACAACCTACAATATAAATTTAAATAAATCATGGAACTGTTAGTCTGCATATACAGGAGAGAATTTGGTTTTAAAACATTAATAACACAGCAACTTCATTTTTATTTTCACACTTTCACACAATGTAAGCAAATTAAGAGCTTTGACTTTAGTGTTAAATGTTCATTCTGAGTCAAGGAGATTTAGTCATACAATTTCTCTTTTTCTATTTATGGGAGCTGATGTGGTTAACCTCTGCTCAGATGTCATGATGGATTTACTTTTGTATTTCTGAAATTACCTTTTTTAGTATAGAAGGGCTAAAGACTACAATTAGTTGAATTGAAAAGAAAAAGAATTGCAAATGCCTTCCCTTAGGGATAAAAACCATTTGGAGAAAAAAAATATTTTTACATTCTCAAGGAGATGCTGAAACCAAGTAAATATTAAATAACAGGCCATTTTAGCTAAGTTTTTCATGTACAATTTTATATTATCTACTTCTTTTCCAGAATATATGTACATTTTCCTACTAGTTTTCATAAGGCAGGACTACTTGGATGTAAAATCTGATCCTTTAAGATGATGGTTTGAGGTTGAATACCAACATTAAAATCCTTTCACCTAATTTATGTGAATTATCCCCAAAGGCAAAATTTTTTGAAAGATCTAGAGCAGAGACAGGTAAGAAATAGGGAGCTATGCTACTGTTAAATCACTTGTTTCTTTTCCTGCCCCCAGGCATTGATCTTTATAACTAGTATAACTATTACGCTGAAGATTTGCATGCTGTGGATCCCAAGTATTTCATAAGCATCTAGGTTCAGTAGAGCATAGGCTGGCTTTTAGTCATATTTCATCTCTTCTTACCAAGAAGGACAGGGAATGACCTAACTCCACCTGAGTGCCATATCCGTTAGACATGCTTTGTTCACAGCATGGGCTGCACTGAACACAACTTTCCTCAACACTGGGTCACTGGAAGAGGGAGCAGTCCTGCCGCAGAGCAAAGTAGTGGGTGGAGTTCTCATCCAAGAAGTGGGTCTTGGCCATCCTAAGTAATTTTAGCTCAAAGTCATGCTTGGAAACAATACTGGGAAAGGGCTCTCCTCTCTTTTCACTGGAAGTTTATGATTAAAGGATTCAGAGAGAATAAATATGAACGAAACTGACTCTGTATCCTCAAGATGAGCTCATGATCTCAGAGGCTGGGTTACATCCCAGCCATATTGTGAAAGAAGAGAGCTGTTTGCTTTGGCACCTGAATCTTGATCTGAACCATGCAGAATATGCCTGCTGCATCAGTCCCTGAGGTCTAGAACGGGGATCTTTGCTGGGACATGTCATGGCTCTCCTCTGGCCACATCTTTCAGCTTCCTCCCATAGCATGGGGTTAGAATGTCATTGATCCTTAGTTTTTTTGCTGTCGAAGAGTCAGGCAGAGACATGCTCTTTGGAGGTGTAGGGAGCTTAAGCTGTTTTAGACATGCATATCAGCCCTGAAGCTTCTCTTGCTGTTGCAGTATTTCATTAGGTACTTACAATGGCAAATCTAAACAGAATTTCTATTTAAAAAAAGCCTTAAACTAAGGTTATAAATATATTCTCTTACCTCTTTAGTATTTTTTATGGCCTGCTTGAATTCCTTATTGAATTAAAGTCTTTTATATCAATTTAGCACAGCAATTGATTAGAAGGGCTCACACAATCTATGCCATTGACTCAGCTGCACTGGAAAAATGCGCACTTGAACAACAGTAATGAACAGGTTGAGCTGATAACTTTTAAGCTGCCTAAGCTATCTGCTTATCATGTGAGTTAACTCTACATCCACGAAGCAAGATACTATTTAAATGAACAGAGATCAATGTTGTGTTCTTAAAAAATTATCAATATTTTTCATGAAGGATATAAATTTATAATTTGCTGCAATTGCTGAAATAATGAACCCATACTATGTTATCACATGTGCACAAAATCAAAAAAGGAAAAGTGGTGAGATTCTTAACAGAAATATTTTGTATTTCTTTTTTATGTCTGTGCCTCTGTGGAGGAGTTTTGCATGTGTGGGAGATATCAGGGTGCACATGGCCAGGCGATTCTTACACCCCAGGGTATTTAGAACTTCATGGGATGGTCTTGATAGTCTCCTCTGGTGTTAAAATATGAGTCTCTAAATTATATATTCCTTTACTCTCAAAAACCCCCACCAAAACCCAAAACAAAAGAGCATGAACTTCTGACTGTACTCACCAGCTACTAGTGGACCAGAGATACATTTTATAATAAGGCTTAGTTATTAAAAGAAATGCACACAAAAGAACAGAATATAATTTCTTACATTTGACTCTCCCAAAATCATTACTGGTGGAAATTCAGAACAGTCACTTTTTCTTCTAGTGAGCATGCTGAAAGCCTTCCAGCTTCTAAAGCATTGTTTTAAAAATAAATAATAGAAAAAAAAATAGAGATCTATTGGGTAAGACATTAAATAAAAATGGTTGACAATAAATCTCCCCTTGTCTACTGGGTCCTTGCAAGCTGGTACTTCTCCTCAGTCTTGTTCTACAGTCCAGCAGCTTTTCATTAGCTTTATGACCAGCACAACCCTTACAGAACTCTCTTTAGGTCCTACAAGTAGCTGCTTTACTCTGAGTTTGGTTAATGTGTCTTCTCCATGTTGCAATATACCTTTTTCCTTTAAGGACTATCCCAGGCTCACCTCTTGTTGCAATTATCCATTCTTCTCTGCTCTGCATACCAGAAGTGTCTCCAAGCTGTGTGTAATTTTTGTTTGATTGTCTTGTTGAGTAACCCTGTGAATACATTGGGTACAACACAGAAATAAATTGAACTATTGTATACCAAGGTGTATTCTAGAGATACTGATGTGAGATTTGGACATTTAGAAAACTGTAACTTCAATTATTCCATATGCTGTGCTTACCTGGAAAGGAAAGTAAGCGGATTTGGTAGGTTATGTTCAAATGAATGATGAAAGTATTAAATCCCTTAACTGAGATGATCTTTTTGCCACCGTCTTAGGTGTGCAAGGAAGGACTGACAAATACAGCTCTTTAGGCAATTGAAAGGGAGTTGAACAACTCTTCCTTAACAGTCAAATCATAGAGGAAAGAAATGTTTTTCAGTGAGTTAACAAAGAACTTCTGAGAGACAAGAACATAGCCCAAATTCCTTCCAACCATTTAAAAAGGAAAACAGAAGAGTCTGTGCAAGAGAGAAACTTTCACCGTTATATTCTCTATCTACCTAACATAAAGGAGAAAGGGTATGTATGACCATCGTCCTAAGAGAAATTGCTTTACTGTTTCTGTTAAAACACACCAAAAAAGAAAAAGCATGGAAAATCTTTCAGAAGGAAAAATACTTGAAAGTCTGTCTTGTACTGTTTATTTTTCTTTATTTACTTTTCTCATTTGCCTCTAAAGGGTTGAGATAATGATCCTAGCATGTATCAGATTAACTTTGGGGATATTTCTACCTCTAATGAACACGTATGCTCATTGTTACCATGGAAGCAGATAAAACCACTGGTTCAGAATATCAGCAGTTACCAAGTGCATCTACCAGCCAGACAATAGATTGTAATAAAACCCAACAGCAATGCTAGAAGATGCTGCAATAAATGGTATCTGATTTGCCTTCTTTGTCTTGGCTGCTGTGACAGATTTCAGGCAGTTGTTCCAAAATGGAAATTATCTTTTGCAAAGTCATTTTTGCAAACTAGTGGTCCTTTGCTTGTGTAGACACATTTCTGTCATCCGCAGTAACTCCTAAATTGCCAGTGGTAGCCTGGTTTATATAATCTGAAGTCAGATAAAAGGAGCAGTGAATCTGTTGCTATTGTTTCAAACAGAAAACACCAGCATGCTTCTTGGGATATGGGAAAAAAACTGTGCAGCCTGGGCTCTCGCCAAGACCGAAGTGCTAGACAAAACAGATATGTAGGATGTTGAGTTTGAAACACCTGAGGATAGGTAAATACGTATATTGCAACAAAATAGTTTTAGATAGCATTGTATGTATGTACAGGCAAACATTACCCAAGCCACGTAGACACCATGGTTAGTATAGTGCCTAGTCTTGAGAGGTGAAAATATTTGATTAGGATGAGTGATGGTTTTGGAGGCTTTTCAGTGGTGCTTCAATTGGAACATAAACTCACATAGACTTGGAGTACAGCTGGAATCCAAGGCACGCACATCTGGATTTCTGTGTAAGTCCTGAGTGAGGATAGTGATAGGAGGTCATTATGGTGTGCCATAACTTAGGTTTTAGTAATACTCTTTTGTCTTGAATGGTTAATTCAAAAGTTATCAGTAAAAAAAAAAGATAAAAAAATCTCTGAGGAAAGCAAGAATGGAAAGAGGAAATAGAACGAAACAGAAGAAAAGAAGTTTGAAGTTGAATGAAGACAGAACATCGTACTCCTTTGACTGTCTCAGCTTGTCATTTCTTGTTCGTAAGGTAATGAAGATGTGAGAACTTTTCCCCGAAGACATTGTGCTCTTTTATTTTCCATAGAAGTTATAAAAATATCAAGAAAAATCAGAAACTGGTCAGAGACCATAAAATAGGACTGCTATAAACTCCTCTGACACATTTATGGAGAAAATAATTTATTTAAAATTATTTATTTTGGCTCTAACAGCCCGATTTTACTCCACATGTAATACCACAGCTATTTTTGGACGATCCTTCCCATAGCACCAAATAGTAAGGTTCACAAAGCAGCTATCTTTTATCAATGGGTAGTTTTTGGAAATGGGAATTCAGTGCTTGGGCAGCTCAGTATCTCATATCACGACATGTTGCTGCTAACGGTGCAGAGTAAAATGAGATTCCCCATGTGTCTTGTCATCCCCGCCTCCCCCCCCCCAAGCTGTAGAATGAACCTGTAAATTATTCTTCAACTGAAATGAATCTTTTGATGTTAAACTAGCCAACCGATACTTCTTTAACTGTTACGTTTCTCATTAGTGTAGATTTTATTAATGGTGTTTCAATGTGTGTGGGAGAGGGTCTTCTGTTCCTAGATTATTTTTAATTATGTATACTGTGTAAGTGGAACGTCAGTGACATCCAGTGGCAGCACACATTAATCACAGGCATGCATGTTTCATACAATTTGAGGGGCGAGTCTCATCAATTTGCTTTCATTTCCTTATGATTTGGCTCAAGCTCTGCTTCTGGGGAGCTCAGGCACATTTTGGTAGAATCGTGTTTTCTAGCTTAAATAGTAGGTGGACAGGCTGTTACTACAGGATCATTTGACAAATAGCAAAGGATGAATGAGATTAATCTCAATTATCAGTTACCAACTCAAAGAATAAGTCATATTATATGCAGTAATCTTGTCTCATCCTACAGGACTATTTTTTTTCTTTTTATATACTTGAGCAGAATTTACCAGAATTGCCAACCAAGAGAGAAACACGTTTTACAGGGGTGTATAAAATTATGAACTATGCTAGAGCTAAAGTATTATTTAGGAATAACTATGGCATTTTTTGTTTGTTTGTTTTCTTAAGGTGACAGAACTTAGAAACTTGAATGCAGAGTGTAGTAGTGCACTATTTAAAAATGTGCTATTATTTTAATAAATAAAATTGTGTTTCCTTTACCAGACAATGGAGGCTATTGTACACACAAAGTACAGCTCCATTTCTGTCAAACTTTCTTCATTGTACTACAGCAAGATTTTTAACTGAAGATTATTCTGAATTCATTATTTCTTGCTGAGAGGAAATGAACAGTAAAACTAGAGGAAGTCAAGCTCTAAGCTACAGTATTTGAAACAATCATTCAGTTTCAATAAGCACTAACTGAAGGTAGCAGAAGGCTTTTTTTTTGTAGTACACAGAAAATACATTTAATGAAAAAATATGTATTTTAATGTTTTATTGGAAGCATTTTCTCCTTGATACTGTTCTTTCTCAATGTATGGTCATTCTAATCCTAGAAGGTAAATTGTGTGAAAAATATTTAAATGTAATACATTTCTACTGGAAAATGTTGCTTTAACTAAGCCAAGTATTTCAAGAAAAACATAGATTTTGACAAAATTTTTAAGGGAGCAAAACTGAAGAAATTATTGTAAATGCCTAGTTTTTAAAATTTGAAACCTCTTTCAGTGATATATTTTCATTTCAATAGAATTGTTTGATTTATTTAAAAAAAATAATATTTTTGATATTAAACAAAAGCCGTCATTCTAAGAATTTCTTTCTTGAGAACATTGTTTTAGAAAACTTTATAGTTCATTCTGATTTAGAAAGCAGAATGTTGGAACTTGTGTTATGCTACCTGTTTTCACTGTTTTATACAGATCACCCTGATTCAGTATTAGTCACTTCAAATATCTTCTAAATTTAAATTATGTTGTAAAATAAGAAAGTCCCAAAATATGACCTCTAGTATTCAGTTATGTACTCTGTTCTGTCTACCTTGGTAGATAATCAGCTATTCTTCAATGGAATCAAAATGCAGAGGTGACACCTTGTTTTCTTAGGTTGTAATTCTAAAACAAGACCCAAAATTGCATGTGCAGTTTTTCAGCCTGCATCTACATGGTTTTGCCCCTGGCAATAGGAGCAGGCTGTACCCTATGGAGTTCCCACATAGTTTCAGTCCTTAGTCCTTGGCTAGAGGTTATCATTCTTTTTATAGGGATGATGATGTCCGTTTCTGGCCCTAATTTAGAGATGTGTCAGATACAGTAATGTCCGTATTGGAGGTAGCAAGTCAGGAATATCTGGTTCTCTTTCTCAGTAATTTAACCTGAGTACTGTCACTAGGACTGGACTTCCCTGATTTCAATATAAGATATTTTAAGATATTTTAAATTCCATGATAGTAAGTGAAAACAAATCTGAATATGCCTGGTAATCAGTGATAATTCTGCTCCTAAATTTGTCTATTTTCTACAAATAGGCACATATAATACATTCAGCATACTATGCCCCAGTATTTTATTTTCAGTTTTTATAACTACATATTTTTCACAGCAAATTGAAACATAGTGCAGATTAATGAAAACACTTATTTTCTACTTACTTTAAGTAAAGAATGGCTATTGTTCTCTGAGTCAATGCAATGAGTTTTATGTTATCACTGTAACGAAGGAGAAATCCTCTGACATCAGCATTAAATTAATGAAAATGAGACTGTTAGATAAAACAAAAGAATACTATTTAACTAATGCAATTTTTTCTTCAGGAAAATTGTTCCAGCTCAGCAACAAAAAACTGTGGAGAAGCTGCCTGTGAACCCAGCAGAAAAGATCAGGAGATGTGCCGGGTACCTAGTGGCTGTTTCCCCTCTCAATGACAGCAAATGGCCTCAACCCACCACACACTGATAATTCTGTTTCAAGGGTGATTTCAATAATTCAAAATTCTTACTGTTCCAGTTGGGGAAAAAAGTGATAATTTTTAAATGATCAGAAAGTTGGAAAAACTAGAACATTTTTACATCACCAGATTTCTTTGCTGACTAAAATATGACAGAAAATATTTCATAGGTTAATAAAATACTTTGAAAAAATGGTGCTGTGTTGCCCAAAAAACTTGTTTGGCTGATATTTTTCTTGCTATGTTTGCATGTGACACTACTGGAAACAGTGATGTTTCAGTAAATGGGAAACTGATCAAACTGGTTAATCAAATGTAAATTGGTGTCTTCTTAGCTATCAGAGTAGAGATAAAGAAAAAAAAATGCCTTGAAAGGAAAGTCTCTGGGTAAGAATGAAAGACCACATTTTTTCCACTCTTTTCTATATTACAAAAGTATGTAGAATGCCAGTGTAAGGAACCAGCTCTATTTTGGTTGATAGGTTCAAGCTAATACAAAAGATGGCTGCAGTGTGGAAGAGAAGATGAAAGAACATGATGACAAAAATGGACCTGATTGTTCTACGATATTGCAATTTTCATCTGAGCCAACAGCAGTAAGGAAATAAGCCCATGAAAGTTAACCAACTTTCTGATTTCTCAAGAGAATCCGTGGTCACATTTATTCTGTTCTTGTGCTATGAAGATGGATTCTCCTATTCTTCTGTGACAAATGACTATTTCTGCCTGTTTATAGGGAAGGAAGAAGCAGTTGGAAGAAAAATTCTGTGTTACAGCTGCACTTGACAGGCTTTTTGTTTTACTCAGATTTGTTTGGAAGAGTGAGGAAATAATGTCTGATAAATCCATATGAATGTGAAGTCATGTGAGGATTCAGAAGAGAGAAGTAGAAAACAAGAAAAAACAACCCACCCAAATCTCATGCAGAGGGTGGTATACCTTCTTACAGAAGTTTTTTTTCAAGGAGTGGGAAGTATGTTAAAATTTTTACAGAAGTCTATATCCGTATGTATTTATTTCACTAAACCAAAAAACTACTTTTTTTTGCATGTGAGGGGAAAATCTTCAAACACACCTGTCACACTGACTCTGTCAACTGATTCATAGATTTTACTACAAATGCTTAGCATCTGACATTGTAACTTTTCAGACTGTGAATGTGGCTTCTGTGCTTTTCTTCCTACACTCTTAATCCACTTATATATCAAAAAAGTTAATTTAATTTTGAAGGGTTCATTATCAGTGCAACTTAATTGCTCATTACATAAAAATCCAACTTCTAGAATTTGCATCTCCTATGCTTTTCAGACTTCCACAATTTTTCAGGTTCAGAGCATGACCTCAAAAATCTGTTTTTGAGCATTTTTAAACACTTTTCTCCTGCAAGCATGAGTTCCTCTGGACCTTGTGACATGAGGGAAAAAAGCTGATACTGGTCATTTCTTCATAAAAAGCATTCAACACCTTCACTCACACAGAACAGCTGAATTCCCTACCTTTTCCTGGGTGAAGACAAGCTATACCTTTATAGCTGTTACCAATAAGGGCACCTGGTTACATTCCTTCAAGAGCAAGTGGAAAACACATATTAACTCCTTTTTGCTCTTTTGTCATGTGTTTCTTCTCCTTAATCAGTTCTGTCAACCAGTTTCTCTGATGTGTGGATGGTCACAGCCACAGGTGACCCTGTCCTCTCTCACAGCAATGTGAAAGTTGTGATAGCATAGCCATATTTATTTAAAGCTTGATATAAGCAGGCTTAATTGATTATTTGTGTTACCATAGCATTCCAGAAAATGTGACTGGGAGAGATGTTTTCGGCCTGAAAGTCTTTCTGTTCATTCTGAGGAGGCATGGTGGTGAATCTGCAATCATACTTATCTTTCTAGAGATAATTGGTTACACTATGAAATTTGGCCTCATTAAATATATGTGTCATGGGATTAGCTGGAAGTGGGGAAAAACTATAAATTGCATTTGGACTTACCTACACTCTGTCTTAAGTAGCCAAAACACATGGCATCTGGAGCGTGAGAAGACCATTTTGCTTTTTATAGGGGTTCTTCAGGTAAGAAAGAAGCAAACAAACTTTTGATACTTAATAGCAGAGTGTCATATGATTTGGGTTTTTTTGCATTATTCAGGTTTTACCCTGATCTTTAGATGTGGGCTGTTAAAGTAATCTTATAAGCTTGAATGACAGTACAGGCAAATATGTGTAGTCTGTGGAAATAATGATAAAACAGAGATTTCTTGTCTTGAAAATAGGCATGACATTCCTTAAATATATAAATTCTAATTTCAGAGGGGTTCTGGAATGTTTCTGGTGTTTTTGAATGGTGATGGATTGAATCTCCCTGTAGGTAAAAGTGAATACTTTTACTAATAGATAGTGAAATCTATATCTGAAAAATAGAACTCAGAGTGAACTGGAAATCAAACATAAATCTTTGCAAGAAAGGAGCCATAACTAAACAGAAATTAAGAGACTTTCTAAATGGTTTAAGTAGAGAATGGATTTGAGAACTTGTTTGTGTTTTAATCCATCTCCATCTAATTTATGTCTGTATTTTTAGTGGTCATTTCTTTGCATGAATTTGTAAAACTACTATTCTGCTGTACTTTATAAGCCTAACTTTTAAGAGATTATTCTGCAACTTACTTTTTCCCTTCTAATTTTAAGTTTTTAGAAAATAAACTTTTAGTATAAAAATAATTTTTTAAAACATATTCTTTAAAGACACGTTTAATGTTATATGAACCCTTGTCCATAGCGAACAAGCTCTCGTTCAAGAATGCAGGTGCTGAGCGAGATTTCCATCAAAGTTGCTTCTTCTGGTTACTGTAGCACATCATGTTATTTGGCACCTCAACTGAGAATAAGGAGGTGTCTTCTCTGCTTTTGCTTCTCTCCTTAAGTTTTGCTGGAGAAAAGGCCTTCTTATCATGCTGCCAAAAGGAAGAAAAGACAGAAGCAGAGAAGAGACAAAAGCAAGTGAGGAAGGAAGGCTCAAATCGCAAAAAATATAGTAGTTCGATGGTTTAGTGCAAAACAGTAGCTGTAAATAGCCAGGGCTAGGAAGGGAAGAGCTGTTCTACTGCATGAGATGCTTGGGTTAGAAAGCAGGAATAGGAGGGGCTAAATGCAGTGATTCAGAGATGGAAATGAGAGAGGCATTGAGACTGGAGTAAGAAATAAGCAAAGGAAAAAATGTTCTGAATGGTCAGAGTTTGGGTTAGAAGGAGCAGAAAGGCTCATTACTGCATTCAGTATTCACATGCAAAACCTGAATGTAACCTGAATTTCCAGAGTCATCAATTTCTGCTCTAAAAGAGTGTTTTTACTGTATGGATAAGTAGTTTCCCATCTCCTTTTTATGACTGGTTTACAGTAAACAGTCTACTACTGTAAAGACATTAAACTTTACTGCTGTTGTTAGTTGCTGTATCTGATCAAGTAGAAAAGATCTCTGCAGTGGTTTTAAAATTTGCAAATATAGTAGTGGGGCATACAGGTGCCAATATGGTACATGAAAGTACCTGAACTTGCAGTATAGTGTTTCGTAATACAGATGATTGTAGCCAAACTTCATTTAAAGAACACATCAAGATTTCAAATAAAAAATTGGAACACTACGGAATGCAGAACTTTGTATGAATGTTTATTTTCCTCTTCCACTTTAATTATAATTATGTACCTCTTCCTCAACACATGTCAACTTTCCTAATAATGAGGAGACAGAAAGTGCATATGTGGGGAAAAAAGCTGCTTCTGATTCAGCAAGCCATGTTATTCCTTGTTCAGATCAGCCAACGGTACTAGGGAAGTGTTTAAGTTATTAATATATTCAACCACTGTCCTAAATAATTAATTTTTTAGTATTTGAATTAAAGACCTAGATCCATGATGTCTTGAGATGGCCATATCAGCGAACACAAGTTAGATATCTAAAGAGTACGTGTCTGGGTATCTTTCTTGATTTCAACACACGTGATTATTCAAAGACCTAGTACGTGCTCTGAGGCTGATGCAGAAACTTCAGCTTCCTGACCTCCCTGTTCTCTAAATGAATGACCTTCCTTATTTACCTTGCCCTCTGCAAGAGAGGCTTCCTAAAGGCAAATCTGTCAGAGTTCAGTGTTTCAGGGTGTGATATATACAGACTTTCTTGTAATTGAAATGGTTCTTTGCCATGATATATCAGAGTTTAAATTTAAAATAACCCTTAAACATTTAAAATCATTTTCCCCTGCTCACTATGAGCCCCATTCTAGTCCCATCAAAGCATGGCAAAATCTCATTGACTTCAATGGGATCAAGAGTAAGCCCTGTATGTGGCTTTAAAAACCATATTAGTACTATCTTACATTTATATGGCATAAAGATTCCCCAAATCCCACAGAGCTTTTCTGAACAAAACTGTTCTTAAAGGAAAAAAAAATAAAAATGAACAGAGCCACATGACGATACATAACCTACAGAGCTGAAAAGAATTAAACTCTAAATGGTCATGCCAGTATAATAGTGCTCACAGCTTGTAATTTGCAGCAGATTCTGCTACTGTTACTCTAATAAAGAAATAAAGGTCTTCTCTTCTGAGTGCACAATACCAGAGCAGAGCAGGAGGTTGTCGCACAGGCCTTTTGTGAGATGCAGCAAATCCACCACTGAATTAAACAAGCAGCCACAGGTGCCTTGGTAATCATGCTGTGGACAGTGGCATCATCTCTCAGCCAGTGGTATGTACCTACACTGGTCTGCTACTTCTGTAAGCTCCTTAGGAACTGTAGCACATTTGAAGGCTCAGGATTTTGTGGTGAAATATATTCAGAGAAGATGAAAATTCCTAACGCAATGCAAAACTGCAAGGAATATCAATGTGGTGACTTTGAGAAAGAGGTTTAATATCTCAGCTAAAATAACATGGTGAAAAGCAATGAAAAAATCTCCTTGAGAATGAAGTCCCCAAAGTTTAATTGCTTTTTCTTATAATTAGAACTTTTGGGGGGATTGCAGAAGAGAAGTGTAAATTTCTTAAACCTTCTAGTATTTTGACACTCCCATTATTTTTGTTTCCATGACATGCAGAGATGAAATGCAGCGCATAAACCCAGTCCCATTATAAGGGTAATTTGCTTACAGAAGGTTAATTAACGATTACTTGATTACTAATAGTATAGCCAGTCTTATCAATAGAACATCAGAATGTTTTACAGACTCAGTATTACGTTGAAGTTAAATATAGCGTGCATGCATCAATTAAGAGACAGAATAGGAAGTAACTGGACAAAATGTTCATTTAGTAACTTCAGTTGTTTATATCACCCGTGAAGCCACATTCAGGGATAAAATTTTTATAGCGAGATTAGAACTCCTCTGCACCCTTTCTGTTGTGCAGCATCCTTTCCAAATCCAGTGTATCAAAACAGAAATGGTTGATTGTCCATACTGGTCACTTGGACTGATCAAGCTACAGGGCACAGTAACTTTGTAAGGGATTAACTCAGCAGATAAAACCTGTTTTGGTCCCCACTATGGGCTTTATTCAAGGACTTGTAACAACTTTGAAATGGCAGGGATTCTGGATAGTGTTTTAAAAACAAAGGATTATTATTTATTGATCTTTAGGAACATAATAAGAAAGTGGGTTAAGTAACAAAAGTTGATGTATGCGTTGTCATAATTAAGAATAGCCATTCTGCCACAATTTAAATATACTCATTTGATCAATCAATAATGGGACTTGGGGAGATACTTTTCTCTGCTGCTGCACTTTCTTTTCAAGATTGAATTCCTGATTTGACCATTTTCATAAATCCATCTGTTTTATCTGTATTTTATCCATCCTAGAGGGTCTTATAAGATTCTGATAAGGAATCTTAAAGCTGGTCAGGCTGTTATACACAGTTGATCCAGAGGCGATATAAAAATCTCACTGTGAATCTCCTTTGTGACAACTTGGATAGCAAAGAGTTTAGAATCATAGAATACCAGGTTGGAAGGGACCCCAAGGATCATCTGGTCCAACCTTTCTTGGCAAAAGCATGGTCTAGACAAGATGGCCCAGCACTCTGTCCAGTTGAATCTTAAAAGTGTCCAATGATGGGGAATCCACCACTTCTCTGGGGAGATCATTCCAATGGCTGATTGCTCTTACTGTGAAAAACTTTGTGTCTAATTGGACTCTTCCCTGGAGCAACATGTATCTATCACCCCTCATCTTTTTCACGTGACTTCTTGTAAAAAGGGAGTCTCCATCTTCTTTGTAGCCACCCTTTAAATACTGGATCATGGTGATAAGGTCTCCCTTAATCCTTCTTTTCTCAAGGCTGAGCAAACTCGGTTCTCTCAGCCTTTTCTCATATGGCAGACTTCCCAGTCCTTTGATCATCTTGATGGCCCTTCTCTGGACCCTCTCCAACCTGTCCACATCTTTTTTGTATAGTGGGGGCCAAAACTGAACACAGTATTACAGGTGTTTTTAAATAGTCATTGCTGCTTTTCTGGATAATCTAACCTTCAGATTAAAATTCTGGAGTTCAGTCTTTAGGTTCACAGAGCTAGCTGATCAGGTACGTTGACAACACTAGTTTGAAACATATTTTAGAAAAAATCATGACAATTATTCACTCAAAGTCCTAATCATGTTCCTCATTGGCCTGAGACATAGCCCTGAAAAAAAGTCCACAGCATTTTCTAGTCCAAAGGTCCAGATGTAAGCTTTAGAAATGTAGCCTGTACTCCATCTCTTCATCCTTCAGTCTCACAATCTTTTGCACATACTATGTCAACCCTGCTCCAGGCTGACTACAGCCAGTAGGGCAGAACACATCTTACCTCATTTCGACAGACACAGAACAACATAATATCAAAGAACACTTTAATGTTTCGGTGGATTCTTCTGAAACAAGTAGTCTGCACAGCACCAGACTGTCTAACTAATGGCACTGCAGCCTGGCTTTCCATCCCGCTTCCTTTCCTCAGGAAGCTGGGGACAATATTTCACTAGAGCGGCATATTTCTGAGCCTGAAAAGGAGGGCTGCATCAGCTGTTAAGTAAGAATTATTCTGGACAAATTAAACCTCAGATCCTACTGTTTTTAAGTATCAAAAGCTAATGGATGACTGAACAGCGAGACATGTGGTCCATAGATTGCCTTGAAATCACCTAGATATGGCAAATAACAAAGTGATTTTTTTTTTAAATATGCATTATTTCTTGCAAGTTAATCCCTACCATGCAAAAGCCACAACTAACAACAGAGTAATAAAACATCAGTTAAAATTTTCCTTACAAAAAGCTGCCAGAAGCTTACCCAAAAACCAAATATTTCTCTTGGCTCAAACTTGTCCCAAAGGGTTTTGGCTAAAATAGCAGAACTTTTTAATTATTCTGAAATCAATTTATACACAGATTTATGCAGCTGAGTTGCGCAGGCCTCTGCACCATGACAAGCAGTTGAATTGTGAGTAATTACTTGTCTTTAACTGGTGTTCTGAATGAATTGGGTTAATTTCTTCAGTCTGAAGTGAGTTTTTATGCAAGTATATTTAACATTTGAGATAAAATTCCCACTTTAAAAATGGAAGAACAGAAAAACAAATGTTCTCAAAACCTTACGTGGTAGGAAAAGTGATTTTTTTGAACAGTCTGTGGATTTCTTGGGAGAAATAATCGCCCTTTTTCATTGCAATAAATGTTAAGTATACTGGATGCACAATGTAATTTCTGAGATAAAGTTTGTCTGGTATTATATTGACATGTAGCTTGGGAAGGTTACAAGCAAAAAAGAATATCTGAGTGGAGACAGTACTTATTTTACTTTATATTTTGGCCTATTTAAAACCTGACTTCAGAATAGAGTTTAACAGGTCTCCTGAGAGACCAAGCTAAATGTGTATAGTTGTCACTCAGAAAGTTATCTATTGGTTAGAAGATTATTTTCTATATAAGAATCTGTGGAGCAGACTTTTAGAGTGACTTTTCAGACAGATTCACATTTGCTGGTGCAATCCAAACATCCTGAACATCCATAATGCTTACTTCCTAGTCTTCATTTGGTCTATTGACTCAGGCTGTATGAAAAAGAGCCCCCACAAGAGAGAGAGCATGTTTCATTCATGTTTATAGCTTTGCCTCTAGGCTCATCATAGGCAAGGAAAGTCAAGAATGGTACTTACTGGGCCAGGGAAAACACCCCAATGTGTTGATTGAATTAAAGCCTTTACAGACATTTTGACACTTGGAGAATACAAATTTGGCAAATTTATTTCTGTATTGTCCTCACTTCTGAGCTCTAGGTTTCTTTTGATAATATTCTATCACACATTTGTGGGGTTTATTAACTCTCCTTTGTATAGACATTAGTCAAAAATGAATCAAAGTTGAAGAGTGGCTGTTCAGTGTTTTTTACTGCGTTAAACTAAAAGTCTTCAGCCCAAGAATTGAAAGAGCAATATGCTTTCACCATATTAAGTATAAACAAGGATAGAATATTCTTGTCACACATAACACAATCCTACATGTTATATTTAATGCATCTTGTAATAAATTGCCATCTAAATCTGTTAAAATCTTTTTACAATAAAGAAGCAGCTTTGATTCCAGGAGGAGCTTAATCTTAGGTGTATGCATAGATCAATCTGTATTCAGCAAAGCTCTTTCTTTACATGCCTACATAGCCAAAACACCTAATATTTAAGTGTGTTAAGTTGAACATGTGCTTTAGCATTTGCTTGAAAACACACAGCTAAGAGACAGAATAACAAAGGTCAAATGAAACTAAGCACTCCAACTGAGGAGTTAAGGGCAATAAATAAATGTTGGTCTTCAATATGGCTGGTAAATATGGTGCCTACAAGAGGGAGGATGTGTTGTGAAGCAAAGCAATGTGGGGAAGATTATCCAAAAGGGCACCCTGAGTCGGCAGCTCTTATGTCAGTGTGTAGCTCATTTTCACATTAAACTTCTTAGTTAATGAATAATAAAAGACCACTTACAAACAATTAAAATGTATTAAATGGATTGTATCATGCTGAAAACACCACAGTTCTGCATCCTAAAATGTAAACTATAATGTCAGAGCAATTATGAATTATAACTGCATGACGCATATTTTAGGACACAAAATCAAAAGAGATGAGTTGTTACAAATTCTATCCACAATACAACACTAAGTCAATTTCAAGGACAAAATTTTAATTAAAAGTAAACAGAACACATTTGTTATATTGAAAAACTAATAAATGTATGGTTTGACCTGTATAATTGTAACTAATTGTTTTGACAACCCATAATTCCACCGTAGGAAACATAGTATTTTTATGCTCTTATCACGTTTAATAGATGAAGATGTGTTCATTCATTTGGAGGTGTATTATTCCTTCATTTTGAATGTAATTTTTCCAAGTGGCCTCCAAATTTCACACATGCAGACTTTGAATGTGCAGATTTGTGGTGGTGAATTCTGGTCACATAAAATTCACAGAAGGTGATTTTGGTTTAAATGCTGAATATATTACCTGAACAACCTCAGGAGAGTATCTAACAGAAGCATGATTTGGTGAGCAGAGTAGAATCTACCTTGACTCTTTTCTCTCCTTCTGAATGTAGAGAAAAGTCTGTTCTTACAAAACTTGAAATATCTAAATCTTAGCACACTGTTACGGAGAAAGGAATCACTCACTGTGCATTTGCTAGAAGTAGCCCTCCTATTAACTGTCATGTGAAGTACCTTATATCCATTCAGATATAAACACATCGGTTTAGTCTGTATCTATGATTGCTAGACAGGGAAAAGGAGACAACAAAAAGAAAAAAAGAAAGCAAAAGAGAAGATGCAGAAATCTAAAGCAAAATCTGAAATCAAGCTGAGGACCACCTTATTTGTTACCACTGTCTTTTTTTCAGTAGTCCCCTCCACACTCCTCTTCCTCTTTCTCTCTTTTTTTCTTTGATTTCTCCCTTAGGTATCTATTACCTTTCCACAGTCTCTATATATCTATCCTGCCTTCTGTACCCATCTCAGTTCTTGATCCTCTCTCTTTCATATTCATAGCCTGTTTCCCCTGCTCACTCCCCTCATTCCTTCTTGTTTCTTTTTTACCCCAATCTTTCCATGCCTTCCTGACACCACCAACCCCCCTCCACCCCACCGATTTTCCAATAGCTCTTTTCTGTTTCCTCTCGCTTTTCTTATTTCCCTTTCTCTGGACTACCTTTCTGCTCTCTTCCTCACTCTGATTTTTCATTCTCTATTATTTTCTATTGGGTCCTGTTGAAAAAACCCATAACGACTTATTGTTGTTTAAACAACTTTTCTATCATCTGATGACACCTCCCCACCTGGGAAGGGCAACTGGGGAAGACAAAGAAACATGAGGGTTGAAATATAAACAGATTTAGTAGGATAAGACTAAATAATTAAGAATAATACTGAAGAACCAGTATTGATCCTGATACTAACATAAAATATGCGAGGATTATACTCAGCCCACTTTATCAGCAGGAAGCTGTGCACTCCTAGCAGGAGACAGCAAGTGTCAGACAGTGCAAGCGCTACAGCTTCAGGAGGAAGGGAAGGGCTCAGGGGTCCGGCACCAGGGCAAGAAGTTCTCTGGACCACTACCATCAAGGGAGACAGAGAGACAGCTCCTCAGCAAGCTTTCTAATTTATATTGAATGTGACGTTTATGATATGAAATATCATAAGTTGGCCAGCTTGGGTCAAGTGCCCAGGTCTCACTCCTCATCCCTGCACCTGGCAAGCTTGAAAACACTGGGACCTTGAATCCTGCATACCATAGCTGGCTATAAAGTAAATATTTTCACAAATTCAGCCACTAGAGCCTTCTAAAAGTGCAGTTTCCCCAAGCACTAGAACAGAAGTTAGTCTTGTGTGGCTCAAACCAGGACAGATCCTTATTGCTTGTCTAACTTTTTCATCAAGCTTCTGTCTCTTATCTTCCATTTACCTCCTTTATTTCTTTACCAAGTTTTTATGTTTTTATTCCTCATGCCCTGCAGTTCTCTGCCATTAACTACACTGCTTGGTCTCCTCTTTCTCCCTGTATCTCCATTCTTCAGTAGAAAATGCCATTGAAATATGGGGCAGTTTTTATCAGCATAATGATGTTGCAGACCTGATCCACTCTGTTTAAATAGTCATTTCTATTTCAGTGTACGAAGCTTTTTACTACTAATCCCTTTGAAGTGTGGAATCTATTGTTCCGGTAAAATACTAGAATAATGCATTGTGGGGGAAAAAAACCTATCTGTAATGGAATGTTAACTTGCTAAATCAAAATCACAATGTTGGACAGATATGTAAATAATGAGTTATTTATACTAGCTGTCACTCTATCTTATCTAGAAAATAATTCAGTAGTTCTTATACACAATTGTGCCTGACGTATTTTGATGTGTGATAACTGTAAAACATTATCAATGTCAGGAACTGTACATACTCACGTCATTTTTCATTTTAATGGAGCTGAAAGTGCTGAGAACAAAGGCTCACAACTGATGCAATTCTTCTTCTGATTAATGCCAGGTTTGAAGTATGTTGTGCACAAGAGAGACTGCACAGCCTTGTTTCACAGAGTCTGTAAGCATATGCAGAGGAATTTGCAGCTGAAAATGAAAAGAAAAAAATATCTTTAATGTTTTGGAATTGATTAGGCCTGTATCCAACTGATTGCAGGCATTCTTTGTGTGCATTAAAACTGAGCATTCATAGAATTTTAAGTACATTGCAGCAGTTTGCTAAATATTTGTTGTAACAACATTTCCTTTCCTTCTATTTAAAAAACTCCAGCATAATCTGGGCATTCTGACTCATTTTATATGTTTGCAGAGACTAAAAGGTTGATGCATTCTTGGAGCATATGCTCAAGCAGTTTTATCATCTGCTTCTAGTCTTCTTCATTCCTATGTCCAGTTACTTACAAATGCCATTTGTCCATAGGAAGTGATAGGAAACCTCTGTTAAACAGGACATGGAAAATGATAATATCCACTTTCAAACTGTAACTACTGCCAAATGTGTACATGGGAAGAGATTTTTATGTCTTCCTGTGAAAGAGTACAGGATATCTCACCTCGTTATGTCTTTGCACATGAGATGAGGTGATCAGGAGAGCAGTTTGTGCCACGGAGGAAGGCGCCTGGATGAGTTCCACATCCATTGGCTGGCATGAGCTGCAAAGCCTGCTCCACATTTCCTCTCCTCCCCACCAGGTAGCCTGTTACAGTTCATCTTCTCCTAACACACTGCACACACAGGAATAAGATTAATTAGGATGTGAAGAGGTAAAGATGCAATGTCAAGGCTGCTGATTTCTGTTAAATTTAATAGTAAAGTGAATGTTGAGTGGAATGGCAGGACAGAATTCCAATATGTTGTCCTCTGATCAAGACAGTCTCTTTCCCTGGTGCCCATTTCAGCTGTAGTAATATCCAAATGTCATACAGTAGACCTACAGAATCTTAGGAATGTCATATATCCCAGGGAATATATATGGCACACATGCAGAATCTTGGAAATGCCATATATACCAGGGACAGAGATCAAGGTGGATCAGGTCCAAAACGCTCTGAATCCCGTGTCTTTTTTTTTTTATATACTCTCTAGCACCAATTTATAGAGGCAAAAACTTTACACAAAGTAATTATACAGTATTATAAGTATCCTGATTAGATTTTTTTTTTAAGAGACACCCCACCTACTATGCTGAAAGTATAATCAAGCCAAAATTTGTGCAAGAGTGAATCAATTTTCTCTTATACTTGTCTTCTATTATAGTGGCAATGTCACAGGAACATGTGCCAGTTCTCTTCAGAGGTGTCCTAAAATGGAATTTTCATATACACAAAACATTTTTGAGATTTTAAAAACTTGGTTTTTTGCCTTTGTACTCTTTTTCTCAAAAGAGATAAGAATGTCCTGTTGGAGGAACCAAAGAAGCTGGCATGCCAGCTTCCCTCTAGCTCAGGGTCCAGCTACCTATGAAAGAACCAGGGGTAGCAGAGATAAAAGATTTTGTAGGATGTACCAAAACACCTTTGGTTTCTTTAGTGTGAGGGTAGGTCATGAACTAACAAAAGTAGTATAACTAAATTTAGATGGAACTGTACAGAAAATATTTATTTTCTGGAATTAGCATCTTGTTTCCCAAGGTCTAGTCTTGATCACAGTGCGTCTTCTCTTGTGTAGAAATGTAATCCTACATGGCCCAAGGCAGTGAGCACTTTGCAGAGTGCACAGTTTTGGGGTTGGGTTTGTTGGTTTTTTCCCATTTAAGTATCTTTTGTCTTTTTGGCTCCAGTCCAACAAAGTTCCACGTGAGTACTTCTGTAGATCACTTCTTTAATTTTGTGTCATTGTTTGAATTTTTACAAGATGGCTTTTTGCAAAAAATACGTGAGTCAGTTCTTTCTCACACCATTTTCACACTCATGCAGCAAAATTAAACTGTAACAAAATGTTCCTCTGCTTTCTCTGCTGTTATTCTGTGCTATGAAATGGAGAACTACATCTCTTTTTCCTTTCATCTGTTGCAAAGATACAAAATACGCTGAGGTTCAGGGTAAAGATTTAAAACCATAAGGACAGTTTATTGAGAGCTCAGAAATGGTTCTCATGTGTGTGAATATAAGTATCCATGTATGTATGTGCATCCTGTGAGAAATGAAGAAATAACTTAATATAGGGTTATCTGGGTTAACATCTGCTTTGCACAGAAGGGCAGCCTTATGCACAATTTCTTGTTTTACATAGACGCACATCTGTAAGAGTTCTCATGCTTCCTATGGAACAAGGTTGTGACTTTGGCCAGTTTTTTGTCAGTAAAAACTCATCACTTCATGTTTGAAATACTGTCCTGGTATTTTTCAAGTGCCTTCTGCTATATACTAGATAACGCACAGCTTTAAAGGTGATCATTTTGAACTTAATGACTTCCTCCTACCCTTCTGTCCTGCTTGAGATAGGAGGCAGAACTGTTTTCATTTTTTTCTGACTTACTGTCAGCTGATCATTTCAGGAAAGCTGCAATTTTTACAGGCATCTTGGTAAATGTAAAAATGCCATTGCTATATTCTCCTTGAACATACCAAGTACTAAAACCTAGATATACTGGGAACAGCATTTTTGTCAGTTTATATGTAGAGTGGTGAAGAATTAGGATAGTTGGTTTAAGAAATACTTAGTAGCAAATATGTATGTGAAACACTTGTTGAAAACTCAAGTCTACTGTTTTCTTCATCTTTATGTTATGAACTCCCTTGTGCTTTCCATGATGAATCATTGTTACTTTGCAGTTTTTTCCTATATCTCGCAAGATCCCACACAAGCTTTGAAAAAGTCACCAAGAAGAGGAAAAAAAAAAAAAAAAAGGGCAAATTTAAGTAAGATACCTAGGGCTTATTTTCCTCCTCTATTTTCTATGAAATTCAAGGGAAAAAAAAACCAATTATGTATGAGCAGTTTTCTATATAAATCTTATGCTAAAAAGCTGTTAAACAAGAGAAGAAAAATCCTAAGGATAAGACCATGCAAATACCCTAAAGAAAATGCTGTTCTCTGAGGGGCAGACACTATAACTTTTTATGAAGTTCAAGCAATCTTTCTAAAGTTACAAAGTACCTTGAGACAGAAATATCTTCTTGAAGAATCCAGGCTGCTGCTAGGCAGCAGATCATAAATTACAGAATGCATAGATTTTCAGTCCTCACACCATTTTTATGTCTGGCAGAATAACTCTATCTGTTATATCTTGTTGCTATCCAAGAAGATTTATTAAGGTGAAAAGCACTGTATCTTTACTGAAAAAATAGCGGAGTATGCTTACTATATATACATATATATATATGTCCTATCTAAAGCAGTTTGTATTTGTGCAGGGGACTTAGTGTATTTTTTCCTGACTTGAGTGATAAATTTTTGGAAGTCCTCAGGAATAATGATCTAGAAAATGTATTTTCCCCACAAGGCTCTAATATTTTTTTTTTTTAGCCAGTAGCTTCAGGATCTCATAAATGGTACACATCTTTAGCAGGTATAACACATTTGGGGAGACTGACTGCTAATGGCAAGTTAATCCATGACTAGATTGCTCCAAACAAAGAGATAAAAAAAATCTTGCATACTTTTTTCCTCAACTTTTAGGTTTGTGATATTTTTCCAGGGGCCCTGAAAACAGACAGGACCACAGTGCCTTAAGATAATACCAGGGCTGGGCCTTAGGTAGTCACAATTTTGATGATGCTATTCTGCACCAACAAGGTTAGTTTCTAGGAAAGAATTGATTATTCTTCTTGAGCGTTATGGTATGTAGGGAATAAAATTATTGTTCATAGCTGCATCTATTCCTGCCCTTTTGCTGTCTCAATACAGGCTACTGAAATAATGAATTTTAGAAGGGAAGAATACTTGGGACTAACTGTTGATAAAAATGTACAACATATAGCTTGTATTGGTGTTAAGATGAGGTGGCTAGTACAGTTAAGTGACTTGAATTAGAACTGTGATTTTATTTTTAATTAAACAGTCTTATTTGATAAAGTGAGGGTCACGAAGAAGAAGAAATATTTCCTCACCTTCTACAACTTCTCCTATTGCCGCTTCAAAGAAAATATACTTCTTTTGCCTAGGAGCTGATCCTCTTGTGTAGCAGTTATTTAGCATAAACTAAAGAAAATTAGACAAAACCCATTCACCAGAAAAATTAAAAACTCTTAGCTCTACCACAATCGTTTTAAAGGCCAACATAGAATTGTCACCATCCCTGGAGCGATTTCAAAGACGTGTAGACATGATGTTTAGGGACATGGTTTAGTGGTGGACTTGGCAGTGTTAGGTTTATGGTTGGACTCAATGATCTTAAAGATCTTTTCAAACCTAAATGATTCTATGATTGTGTACAACTTATTCCACAAAACCTTTTGTATATGTCCCCCAAATATCACTTAATTTTTGGGCACCATTTTAATTTTTATGCCTTCTTCAGTGCCTGCTTGCTCTCATTATTACAATACATATTTTGTCATATGAATTGCAATTTTACTGAAAATACTAAGAAAAAAAAGTCACCAAAAAGGACTCGAAGGGATGACACTTCTGCTACTAGACAAATGTGCTTTCTGTATTTTTCCATCTACCTCTCATGAAAAAACAAGAATGTTAAAAAGCAGTAAGAAAAAGGCCAGATGGAATAGCTGTCTCCAGAATGATGCTTGAATAGTTTTGCCCTGATGAGATATTGCTACAATACATCAACAAAATGCAGTTTCTGTGAGGTAGTTGCTACTCACCAAATACTGCATTCTAAGAAATGATCTCTGCTTGTTTTCAGCTGAATGATTTTGGGAGTAGAATGATAGCAGGTAGGCTACAGAACTCTGCAGAATTAATTTTTATAAATATGGTTGATAAGAAAGGCAACTTTGAATTTCAGACATATTTCAAGTAAAAGCATATACGAATTTAGATGGTTACGCTCTTACATTTTTTTTGCATATTTACTAGGCTACACTCCACATAGACTTCTCCAACATATGTTATAGTGAGAGAAAGTCAAAGATAGACTTTTACGAGGAAATTGTTGCTTGAAAAAATTTCCCTGGAAAAAAATATTCATACCTGTCCTTTTAAACACCTTATATTCAAAACATAATTAGGTTTTCATACTTTATGTAGAACTGAGAATGCATTTCAAAAAGCATATTTTACTGTGTCCTAAAAGATGCTCTGGGTGAGTGAAGAAATTAATACAGTCTTGCTGAAAGTTACCCAAAGTACTACTGATGTTTGTCTTAATTTTATAGCACAAATGGTCCTGTGTCCATTAGAAGAAATGTATAGAAGAAACGATCCTGTGTCTTTACTTACAGTTAGTTCTTTTTGATTGTTCATGCTTTCCTTCTTCCGTATTCGTTTTTTTCCCCTTTCTATGCTACTGCCCTATTGCCTTTTCTGCAAATTCAGTGTCAATGATCACTACCTCAGGCACAACTACTTCAAAACTCCTACTATTTTAGAGAATGGTTACTCTTCCATTTCTCAAACCCCAGCTCTAGCAGAGGATGTAAATTTCTTATCTTTTATAGAGACCTTAGGTTTTGTATCTTAAGTGGTCAGTTTCCTGTTAGTTTAATGATTATGGAAAATATTTCAGCCTTATAATTCCACTTCAGTTCTAGACCAATATTTCATAAAGCATGAAATATCAGCATGATTCAGGTTGCATTAATTGGTTATCTTTGGGATCTTTTCCTGATACAATAATAGATTCAAATTTTATCTGCACCTGTAGTGACTAAAATTCACCTGTGAAATTTATCTAATCCTTACAGTCATAATAGGCTCTCTGATAGAACATTGGTATTATTTATAAGCCAACAGACTTTAATTATTCATCAAGCAACATAGGTCTAGAAAGTAAAATTGTACATTTTGTCCAGATAAAGATCATATATCTAAGGGCACTAAGAAAAAATTAAAAGTTACCAGAATGCTGACATTAATGTAAAACTCAAACTATGTGTCTGATTTATTGATGCTTTTATTTATTTTATGCAATTTTTTAATATCAAGTCCTTATTTAAATTCCCAGGGTAATATCTCAAATTCAAAGCTCAATCTTTGGGTCACTGAATCCTCCAATTTAACATTTTTCATAATCTATCTGTTTGTGGCTTTACCTCCCTCTTTTTTTTTTTTTTTTTTTTTTTTCCCCAGAGTTTTAATACACACCAAAGCAAAAATACTTTTCAAATACTTAGTGGATTTACTTTGACAGATTTGTACACTGTAATAACCAAGCCTGTATAAACCATTATTTTCAACTGTGTTTGTGACAAATTTCGATTGCAAATGCTGGAGGGACCAGCACTGGTAATGAATTATTCCAGTGGGTGCTCCCAGGCAGAGAAAAAATTGATGGTGATTTTCATCCTGATATTAGATTTGGCTGATCCAAATGAGGGCTGAAGAGATAAGCAGCACATTATGGCTCTGCACTCTAGGAACATGGGGATTGTTGCCGGGGTCAAGGAGCAGTGGGGACTCACTGCTCTGCAAGGGAAGGTGAGACAGGAGCCAAGCATGGTAACACATGCTTGGGATGAGGGATAACGGTTTTAAACTGAAAGATAGCAGATTTAGATTAGATATTACGAAGAAATTCTTTATTCTGAGTGTTGTGAGACACTGGAACAGGTTGTGGATGCCTCAGCCCTAGAAGGGTTCAAGGCCAGGCTGGATAGGGCTTTGAGCAACGTGGTCTAGTGGGAGGTGTCCCTGCCCATGGCATGGAAGGTGTTTGGAACTAGGTGATCTTTAAGGTCCCTTTCAACTCTAACCGTTCTATGAACGCAGCCAGTGGAGGCAGTGGCTTCCTCATAGGGGCCCCATGCCACAGTATCCAACTGAGGCAAGCAGGTCTGGTGTGAGCAACCAGACACAGTCCAGTGATTGCTGGGCTGCCCAAGGTCACCAAAGGAAAAGAGGAAGCCCTCAGATGGGCTGTCACCAGGACTGGTCTTCATGAAACTCTGTTAGTTACCTCCCAACCTAATGGTAACAGAAGTGCTTGTCATCTCCATGCCACCCTCCTCTTCTAAAAATTCCACCTTCCCATAAATAGCTAATAGTTCCCACATGATATCGCAACAAGCACTTAAGAACAGTTAGAAGAGATGTGCACTTTTCATAGTTTAGCAGACTAGTTTATCAAACAAAGATGCCTGGCTATTATGTCATAATATAACAATGAAAAACCAGTGTAATATTTAATCCTTTTTTCTATTTACTTCTATATCTATAATTACTGTTTGTGCACACAATGTACCTGAGACTTGCCTGTTACTAAGGTCACATTATGAGACATACAGCTGCCTGGATCACATTTCCTTTTTTCAGCTATAATTACTATGCTTGCTATTCATTAATTCTGTGCCTAGTTCCTGATTTGATAGATTTATTAATAGCTTTACTACGTGATTTAAAATTATACTCAGTTCTTTTAGTGTCTTGGGATGGAGATTGTGATGTAGTCAGAAGATGTAAAATTCTCTGTGTTTTAATCTTACTGTTGATGTCATTTCATTTTCAGTATTCTTAAACTATTTGCCCTTGCACCTTTGACACTGCATTGGACACCATAATCCTTATTGAAAACTGATGCAAAGTGTTCATTTAGATTCAAGTCATAAACCACAATTAGCTTCAGGCTCCAGGCTGTCTTTACTGAAAAGATGCTCCAGAATCTTTTTCTTTTCTTTTTTTTAACTAAATTGACCAAACAGTTTCCTTTAGATTCTCTCACACAGTTCAGTGGAACTTGTTTTATAATTACTTTCATTTTTCCTTCTGCTTTACCCTTCCATGACACACCCCCTTTTTTTTTCCCTAATCTGTCCTTTTTTCCATTCCAATGTCTTTCACTATCTGTTTACTGAGGATTTCAACCTCCATTTAACCAGTTCTTCATTTTTCAAATATGTACTTTGCAAATCTAGAAGCTTAATTAGTTTTTTTTTCACTCTTTACTAGTGTTCACAATCATGTATCTTTTCAATACAATGCAAAGCTCTCTTTGAATATCTATTTTATTGACAACAGATATTTTCTCTGTCTCCTCCTACATGTACATCTGTCAAATTAAAAAATGGCAAAACAGAATGTCAGTATAAGAGTAATGAAACTGTACATATATCTGTATATTTTCAGGTGTAGTAAGAACTTAAAACAAATAACTAAGGAATGTGCATTTTCCAGGTGTCTAAGTAGACTGTCAATATTAAAAAAATACAGAAAGTTAAAACTGTAAATAAGCCACTAAAAAAGGGGATTCAAATACAAAAAAAAAAAAAAACCTACATTTTTTTTCTTTATCCTAGTAACTGGTTTTGCAGGGTTTTTTTCCCCCATAAGTAATATATTGATGATACTTAATACCATCACAGGGGAGAAAATTCAAATGCTTTAGATCTATAAAATCCATTTTGTTCTACAAGTACCCTGAAAAGCAATAACACTGTTTAGTATTATTACTCTGTGTGTTGACACTAGGAGTCTTTTACCTCCCCTAGGTCCAAATTACTTTCAAACACTGTAATGAAATTAGTTAATCACTTGCCACTGAAATAAAGATAATGAGAGCACACCTGGGAAGTTTGGTATTAGTGCCTGGGCTTGGATCAGGAGTGTGCTTTTGAAACACATCTCTTGCTCTTTTCCCCCTGCTGAGCTTTGGCTCACATCTCACAGCAATCTTGGACCACATGCAATGAACCTCTTTGGGATAAAATTACACTGGAAGATGCGAGCTGTGAGCCCATATAACACACTCCAGCTACAACTGGGCATGCAATTCATTGCATGACATCCAAAATAAAACAGCTGTGGTGTGCAGACTACAGACCTCAGCCGTTTAGCTTTATTGACCTCTTCCTATTGGTCCACATTACGTACTAAGGTAGACACAGCTGCATGCAGGTAGACATTTTCCTTTGGAAATCATAAGTACAATATTTATTTTAAAAAGTTCAGGAAGAAAACACTTTATAGGAGACCAACATATTCAATGTTAACTGCAGGACCATACTTTTGTTCTTCCAGAACAGAAAATGAAGTCTCCAGAACCCTAACCTGTTTTCTAAGCAGCACTATGGGATTTTCAGAATCACATCTTTAATTCTGTTCTCATTGAAATAAGCTGGAACTTTTCCTATTGAATTGAATAGAAATAGTGATAAGTGAAATACTTTGTTAATGTCTCTAGTATTTTCAACATTGGCTTTAACAGGCACTAGTATTTAATTTTATATTTGTAAAGCAAAAATGTTTTTTCAAACTCTTGAGGTCACTGAAAGCACAAGTGTGAGTACAAGAAGGGACACTCAGGAGGGGAAACAATATCTGTAAGTGGTATGTTAGGTTTAAAACAATCCCCACATTTTAAAATAACATATATTTGGGGGAAATCTGATATGAATGCAATAGCAAGAAAGGAAAGTTGTGAATCTAAATTATTAACACTATTTTAACTCTGGTATATTTTAGTTTCATACAAATGTGTAGACTTTGCAAGCTGCTGAGATACTTTGCAACTTGCTGCATGCATTAAAAGGGACACAGTAAAATGGTGATTTTGAGGGCTTTGTTCTTCCTGACAAAATGAGTCACATATCTAAACTTTGTTAAAACATTATCTTGCCAGGGGTCTGTGGTTTGAAATCCCTCCTTGTTCCTCTTGCATCTAAAGGATCGTACTGACAGTATTAATTTTCCCCCACTTTCCAAAATTCATAGGAGGCTTAGGATTACATGGGAAAAGTGATGGATGATCCAAAACATTTGTTTTAGAGATTCTTCTTCCCAACATCATTTTGCCTACTAGCCTTTCTTTCACTCAAGCAAAGGAAGGATTTTTATTTGCATTATTTACAAATGTCATTTTTATAAGTTACTTACTGTCAATTTTTAACTTTCTCAAGATGTCCTGGATTTAATACTCATGCACAGTGATATCATATTTTCTTCCTGGTCCCATTTAAACCAGGTCATTCTCTCACTCAATGAAAGAATTTCTTAAAATACAAACCCATGTTTCTTTAAACTCTCTTTTAATTGATGGAAAAAACAAGTGTCTGGAGAGTCATATGATTTATATGCCTAGTTTTAAGTGTCCAAAGCTACAAACATATAAGAAATTTACAGGAATAGAACATGTGCCTTTAATTTTCAGAAAAATAATCTGAATTTTCCAGGTAAGCTTCATTTTTATTATAAGTGCCATAGTTGTTGCTATAGTAAAAAAAATGAAATAAAATTCTGGATTTCTACCTAAGCAGTCTGGGTGCATGTCACTTCACGTCCCTTGCCCTCAGGTGAACCCCTTGAATAAGTTAAACCGGACAGTTATTTTTGTGAGACAGATTGTGCCCCACTTCTTCAGGATAATGCAAGAACATGAATAGACATCATTTATAGTGTTTTCCCCTGTTGCTCCATCTCTGTTGTAGGATGACAGCAGAGCCTGCTCTGACTCCAGAGTTTTCTCTTGTGTTGTTCCAGCATATGGTCCTTCACTTAGACCTATCTCTGAAGTCACAAGTAACCTGTGCATCAGTCATCTTTCTTACATTTTATACAGTCCAAGTTGAAACACTTTTGTGTCCTTTCACTATTACGGTTCTCATCCAGTACAGCTGTATCTTCTTGCTGTCCCACAAGGTAATTTTTAAAAAAGTGAAATGTTATGATCATATAAGATCAATGTTTAACAATTATTTTCAGTCAGTTTATAAAGTGTCATTTGCCAAGGTTTTGTCTGAGTTGTTCTAATATTTCATATTTCTTGCATCTAAAAAAATTGTCTACAGATCTAAAATTCGTAGCTGGATTTTTTTTAAGAGAAAAAGATCCTAGATGCATGATAATTTGATCATACAACTTCCAGTGTACAGATTCGCAATCTGGTCCTACATCTGATTCTAAATGTGTGGATTTGTGTACTAGTAACTCTAGTGGCAGAGGCCTCTCTAAGGCTATGGTGACGTCATGAAGGTACAAATATTGCTTCATTTGGAAATCTCTGTAGCAACATAATACTTGAAAAATGAATCTATGAAACCCCTAATAATCAAATTAGATTATATTTTCTGGCTACTGATGCATGGTAGCCTAGTGATAAATGGATGCAGACTAGAACCATCCTCTCCTAAAAGGTATTTGAAGCCTGAATTCAGATGTTTGTAGCTTTGTATTAGCTGAAGTGTGAGATTAGTACAAATAAACAGAAAATAAATTGATCAAGAGTGAAAAGATTTAGTTGTTTTGGTTTTTTTAGATCTTTTCTAGATTAACAATTTTATTTTTTTTGGGTGAAGGACTGGCAGCTACAGAAAATCACCTGAACTTAAATGAGTGCACAAGTTCTTTCATGGTCTGGGGAAAAATTATCGTTATGTTGCTATTTCTTCTACCCTATTTACCTATGTCTGTATCAGTGGCATACATGAGATAGAGGAAAAAAAAACCACAAGACATCAGACTTTTCTACAGACCAGAGTTGTGATGTCTTGCAGGGAATGGATTGTTTTCTGGGCTTTTAAAAATGTAATATTTTGGAAAAATTCTGCAGAATTATTGGCTGACCCTCTATAAGACTACTGAGAAATGTACCACAAGTTCAAAGCAACTTGATTTTATACTGATAATAGGTTTTAATTCTTCAGAATATTTTTTTTCTGTTGATTGTGAATTGTGCTTTTCCCTCTGTCATGTGTTTATTACATATTAAGCTTAAGGTTTAGTAGTAACAGTTGGAAAAAAAATGTATTAAAAAACCCTTTAAAAGTTTCAGAGATTATTTGCAACATATTCAATTATTCTCATGTAGCACATAGTATATTATTCATTATTTCTTTTGCTCCTCCAAGTGAGAGATGGTTTTACTTGCTGACCACAATTTATCACTTCTGCATGTTTCCCTTCATTCTGCACTCTGTTTTTACAACTTTCTAGATAACAAAAAGTGGTTTTAAAACCTCCAGGCTGAAACACAGCACCAGTTCAGTCAAGACTTCCCACTGTCATTATGGGGAAGAGATGGGTGGCAGGGGTGGTGGGAGGTGGGCAGCCTGCCCATGGAGATGCCCAGGTAAGGAGCAGCTGTCAGAGGAGATGGGGATCTTCATGGAGGCCCTGTGGAGAGGGAGGCTGACCCAGGTAGATGGAGGGTCAGTAAGAGGCTGGGATCAATGTGGGAACATGCAGAGGGTCCCGTTATGGGGAAGGTTTATGGCCTGTGACTGCTGATCACAGAGAGGCAGCTGCTTGTTCACCACAGACCTGTGACTGCAGGGTAGGCTTGGTGGCCTGGGAGAGTGGTTACCTGCGTTAGGGAGAAAGTCAGGTCTGGGGAAGAACCAGTTCTGGCTGCCCAAGTCTGAACCATGCACCAGCACCACAAGGAGGCTGCAGGCGGTTGTGGGGGGGAGACCTGGGCCTGCAGGGGACTTACAGTTTTCTGCAGACCCAACCATACCATCTTGAAAGGTTTTTTACTGGCCAGAGGCTTGCATCCAGGACTCTGCAGAGAGGCCACAGAGGCTTGTGGAGCCCTCAGACTACTAACTCTGCTTTGTGTTCATGTGGGTGCCAGTGACACTGCTAGGGGAGAGCTCAAGCCTACTGATGGTGACTGCAAAGCTCTGTGGAGGAAGAAGAGGTTGAGAGAATTTGTTTTGTTCAGCCTGGAGAAGAGAAGACTTTGGGGAGAGGGGGAACACCTAACAGCAGTTGCCCAGTACCTACAAGGAGGTCATCAATAAGATGAAGCCAGGCTCTTTGTGACTGTGCATGGTGGGAGGATGGGAGACGAGAGCATAAGTTGAAATACAAGGTTCAGGATAGATAAATAGAAGCCCTTTTTCTACATGACGAACAGTCAAGCACTGGAATAGGTTGCCCTCAGAGGTTATGCAGTCTCTCTTCTCAGAAATTTTCAAGACCTGACTGCATAAAACCCTGAGCAACCTTGTCTGACCCTGTAGTTCACCCTCTTCTGAGCAGGAGGTTGGACTAGAGAACTTCTGAGGTCCCTTCCAACCTGCAAGCCTAGGATTGAATCATGATCCTATGTATTGTGTAGGAGTAAAAACTAAAATAAGATTTCTGAAATGCAACAGGGTAGTGGTGATTTGGCATGTCAGCTGCTGTTAACTTCATTTGTCATGTGTTGTTGTCATATCACAATGAGCCATAACAGGATATGAATAAAGTGATCCAATGTGGTACCTAAAATTCACCTCACAATGTGACAGATATGATGGAAAGAATGGAATCTGACTGTTTTTCTGGAAAGTGAGAAGCATCTTTAAAACAACTTCTATTCTAAATTCCTTTAAAATAGATTTACTGTAACAAAGTGAAAACCACCCAGGCCTTTGTATTTGCTGCAGAATTAAAATTGTAATTCCCCTCCTGCTCCTCCTCCCTCAATATAACAGGTTTTCAATCCTTGTTTAGCTACCATGGACCTTCTGTCATCAAAATTTCTGCTAGGCTATTAAGAATGTTTTCATTTGAACATTTTGTTCTGGCAGGAAAAAAGACACTTCTCACAAAGTAAAAGATTTCTCTTAACTCTGTGAGCAGTGTTAACCAGGTTAACATTTGGGCTCCTGTCAGGGAAAAAAAATACAACCAATTGCATTGGTTTCACAGAAATAAAGTTTGCATTTAATGCTGTTCCTGTTGAATCAGCATTGCTCTGTTGCCAGAGTTGGAAAGGGCAGACCCAGTACGTTTCCTGAAAGTGTCCATACATGTGCAGTATTGGATAATTTTTTTTTTTACCCTTAACAGAAATGTCAAGAAGACAAGAGTTCAGGTTCCACATTAACCTTTAAATTTGCTTTGTTTGGGGAACTGAAAACCTGAGCAATCAAGTAAATCCTGTGTGTCATTGTTTTGATCTGTGAGACGAGGTTGTAGGACTAAGGCATGGAATCTTGATTTATGGCTGATTTCAGCTTACCTACAGACAGACTTGAGTGCACTTACCTTCTTCCTGCATGATAAGCTGGCCAGTTGATAGTTGTATACCAGCTGTAGAGTAGTGCTGTCATACAGTACTACCCACAGTGTGCCCACACTCTCCTTCTTTACATTAAATGGGTGAGAGATTTTGATGTGTAAATGATGCAAAGATCTTAAGCGTCTGTCCCTTATCTGCAATGGAAATCTAATTTTTGTGCATACTTGAATGACTAAAGGACTAGTCAAAATACTATTATGTGGTCTTGTGTGTTTCTAGATGGTAGATCAAACTAGCTGAAGTTCTCGTGACCTACGATAACATGGAGCTTCCCCCAATAAGTTTTGTTTCTTTGTGTGATGATATACGGACATATACATTATATGTACATTATTACTTGGATATAATAGTGGAATTATCCAGATAGGATTATGCATACAGTAGTCAGAATTATCTGTTACTTCAGGAAACTGTTTTGATGATTCAAAGAATCAATGGACCCTGTATAGGTATGTTATAACCCATGCACGTTGGAAAGAAATTTTGTTCACAATCAGTGTGTACATGAATTTTCTTGTATGTACAGACAGAAAATAGAACAATAGTCCTGGAAGTATTCAAAGCTACTTGTGTTCAGAACTCTCTCATTCATTCTTTACTGATTACAATATACATATTTTAAAACTATAAAAGGGGAATTTGTAGTGATTTAACCTTCTATGATTTCTGAGTTTATAGGGAGTGCCTTACTCAGAAATTCTGACTGGGCTCTTACCAAAAGCAAAGGATAATATGTCATACATCGTGTAGGAATGATGGGTGTGTGGGATATATACGTTTTTCTTATTTACTACAGTTCCACCAGTCTCAAGCAATTCTTTGACAATCCCAGAGCACCCACTCACCCTTTGACAAAATTGCATTGATACAAAATGTGATTAGTCAGTTGCTGCTTAGTGTAATCACCAGAAATGCTAATGTTTACTTCTTTCTTGGAAGACTATAATATACTAGGCAGACCAGCTATTGTGTCTTGAATGAGGAAGCTGACTGGATCACTAATAATATATAGGGTGACTATAGACTCTGCTTCTACATTTTTCCTTCACTTGGACATGCATTAATTTTTCAGAGTGGGTAAGAAGCAATGTATGCTTATTGATTTAGAAGATGTTATTTTAGTATTTGTACGTGTATAGTGACGGGTTCACACTATGTTATGAAGAGAAACAGATCCTCTAGCATTTGTTTTGTGTTTTAGTCAATTGAACAAGTTAGTTACAGAATTGCTTAAACTTTGTTCGTTATCCCCCACAGAACTTTAAGTGCTGGCTTAAAACTATTTTCCTAATGCTCTGCCAGCACTAGAAAATTTCAGAGGTGGAGTATCTGATGACATATGCATATAGACATTGCTATGGCCTATATGTGATTCCTTTTGCCAGTACTTCATGTAACAATCAGAAGTTGTACTCGCAGAAGACTTGGCATCCAGTATATAGATGCCAGTGCTCCTTGGATTACTGTCTAGTGCTTTGGTTTTACGACATTTTTACTGTGTGTTGTGAGATGGCAGCAGAGTATTCAAGGAAATAAGACAACACAGAATATAGTCACCACATTTTTTTAAATCTATCTCTTAATTTTCTCTCTTTTTTAATATTAAATTCTCTCAAATGTGAATTGCAAGAAAACAGCTATCTCCTTGCCAGTGCCTGGTTATGCTTTGATTAAGATGAAACCAGGAATACAGGATGCTGTTAGGCCATCCAGTATTTCATTTAGTGAGCAGCTCCACCTGTGGTGAAATGGTGTTTCTAATGGATGGTCCTATGCTCCTGAACAGTTGGAAAATCAGAATGTGATGCAGTTTGGGGCTTATGAGCAAGTACAGCAAAAAGAAAAGGGCACATTTCTGGAATTTCTGATGAAGTCCCCCAGCCATTTAGAGCAACAGCATTGGAATGACACCTCCTGTGACAGCTGGTAAGCAGATCATGATTACACTCTGAAAGCTTAAAACCTTATTAGCTGTTAGTCAGTGCCCACCCTGTTCAGGCAGTCCAAGGCAGAAATGGTTTTCCTACAGTTGTGTTCTCCATTTTGATGCAGAGAAGTAAGAATCTGAAGAGTGTGAAGGCTGTAGGGATGTAAGCAGTAAAACTCCTATGGGATGTAAAACCAAATTTTCTCCCATCCTTGTTCCTTTTTTTCAGTACTTACCAGGACAGAATACTTTTAAGTCACTGTGTTAATCCTGGTAAATACTGGAGTTTCTCTGTTGGTGTTACCATTGACTGGGAAAGTGTTTGATGCTCACAACTTCACAAACACTAGATTTTTTGAGAATATATATAATTAGGAAAGAATTTTCCAGAAAAGTGTAGCCACGTTAGTGAGCTTAAAGTGGCAATGAGGCTTGTGGTAATTCAGTCCATCATTTAAAAAACTATGGATCACACCTGTTCTCATGTGAGGCAAAAAAACCTCACCAAAAAACCCTGTATTTTTCTGATTAAAGCCAGTTTAAAACAACATTGGAGAAATATTTTCTGGGAACCTCAGATGAGATGACTAATAAATGAAAACATTTCAGAGATGCTGTTGTTATGACAATGGAAAGGAAAATATAAGTCTCAAAAATCCCTCTATTTTTGCTCGTAAAACTTTCTGAATGCATGCAAAGCTTCATTCAGAGCTGCGCAATTATTAACAACTTAAAGAAGACTTAAAGTCATTGCTAAAAGTTGGTATTTGGAGCGTTAGGGGAGGAGACCTCTGCATATTCCTGAGTCTGGGTATGGGGTTTGTTCAGTAAATGTTATATTTGTTATGAAAGACAGTGTGAGATTCTAGTACTAAGATATCTGGACAATACAGTTGAAAACTGTGAAGAGGACAGTCATTTAGGACAAGTATACTGTCAGACATTTGTGGGATGTCATGGTTTGAAATATTTTCTGTAACACTGTAACACTAAAAGCACAGTGTTTTTCAACCTTTCCACTCCTAATGCTCATAGTTTACCAAAGCATCTTGTTAACTTCAAGTTAACTAAATGTTTTTCTTTCTTGTTTACTTATGACCCTTCTAAAGTCATTATGACTTGTAAGATTTGCTTTATTGAAAAATTATGTTGCTTCTTGATGACTTTATATGACAGAAAGAAACAAGTCTGTAGGCTCAATTTAACTGCAGAAATCCAAAAGTTTTTGGGAAAGATACTGTTAGAACCTGTCAGGAATATCTATACATTTTTCACTCTTAGAAAATACAGACATTCAAAACTGAAAATATCTGTGGGTGTTTAATTGGAGGATTTGTCAGGATTTACTTGTTAGTTAAAAACAAAAATGGAACCTCAAAGGGAACCAATAACTGCTGGGATGCTTACATGGGGATTATCAGGCTAAGGTATCAGGTCCTTTTGCTACCTGATTCTAAGGAAACAACTTAAGTGCAAATTTTCCATTTTTCAGGTAAGTGTGGTTATCATGTTGTCTAGTTGGCTTTTTTCCTAATGAAGGACTTCTGGAATGACACTCTTATTTTGACGTGGAACAAACTGTAAATCAAATTAGCTGAACTTAAGAAAACAGTTCTGTACTTCCCTCTGAATGCCTCACTGGAAAATACCCAGTGCCTAAGTTGCACCCTTGCAGCCTTTTCAGTGCCCCTTGACTCAGATGTTTCCAGTTGTCTTCTTTTTCCTTTCAGCCCACACCCAAGATGCTGGGAGTCCCCTCCATGTTCCCTGTGCTGCAACTGGGTTGACTTGGGCTGATGAAACCTGTACTCTGGCTACTAGCAACCAGCACAGGCAGCGGCTGCAAGGTCAAGGCTTGTGCATTGACTGCCCAGTGGTGCCATGATTCACACCGGTGGCAGGTGCTGAACTTTCAGTCTCTTGCATTTGAAGCACTGAGAGTATTTGACTCAGCTGCCAAATTTTATGACATTTTATGGGAAAACAGTGTCTGTGAGACCTCTGCCCCCTGTGAAATTTGATTGAAATAAGTTGACAGATTTGGCAGGTTTGTGGATTTGTATGCAAAATGGTTCTGTAATGGCCAGGATCAAGTAAGACATCATTGCTTACCCTGCTTTTTTTCCCTGCCCTAGGCAGTAAATCTGTTCTGACGCATTTCCCCAGGTGATGGCAACATGAGAACAGTGCTGGAGGATGGCTGTCTTAATCCCACCTCCTCTTTTTGCTAACAATAAAGGTGACATGGACACAGCTGAAGAGCTGATGGAAGAGCAGGCACAGTTCTCCACACGTGTGTGTACTGGCATTCAGCTTACATGGGAAGCCTGTTGTTGTGGGAGGAGCAGTGGGAGGAAAGAGGAAATAGCAGGGGGGGATTTTCCTATGTGTAGGCTTATAGCATCTGAAAAGCAATAGAGTTTCTTGTAATGGCTGATCCAATGGACCTTCTCTGGAGCAGTAGTCATGGCAACCCTTTTGTGCTGGACCAGTAGCTCTAAAAGCACTGAGAGCCGAATGAATTTATGCAAGACTTTTGTATGCATTTGTTAAAGACATGAAGGTAAAAATTTTATTTGGTGTTTCAATTTTAAACGCAGTCAACAATATAAATATATGGACATTATACATTTTTAATCTGGTAAATCTAGCTCTAACCTTATTTGAGTATTTTCCTGGCAATGTATATTCTGATATTTGTTCAGTCAGACTCTGTTATTAGTTGAAGCTGTATTCAGACCTGTCAAACAATGGAAAAAGGAATCCAACTTCCAAGTTACTCAACCCCCTTCTCTGCATGTGCCTTGTTGTGACACTGTCTCAGGATGTCACTTACTGGCAGCCACGATTCAGTATTGCCCAGAACTTCTGTAATGTGAACCTTCTGTAATGTGAAACCCTTACTCATCCTTATGATGCTCTGCCATATGGAAAGAAAATGACATTAGTCTTGATACATGCAACTAACGTGAATAAAACCTGCCTTATTCCTGGATACAGGAGCTGTCATTATAAAAGGAGCTCTGAGGCAAACATACAGAAAGTAGTTTTATTTTTCCTGGTATTGTAAATGTATGTAGTGTGAACAAGGGGACAGAATTGCCTGAATTTATTAGTTCTGATAATCTGATTAATTTACATTTTTTTTCTAGTGTTTTCTAGTTTGTACAGGAGGTAATCAGGAAAAACCCCTCTGTATTTTATTTAACACTGACAATTCCCATTGATAGAAACAAAAATTGCAGTCTACTGAACAACATCCGCATTTCACTGCAAAGACACTAAGTCAAATTCTTGAGAGAGGTTTGTATTTTATGAGACATTTTTCATATCTTTTATTTTCTTAGGGTCAAAGAATCATTACATCTTCAACACATAATTATCTTTATCATCCAAAAGTAATTTACATTTAACAAGAATATTTAATCACTTCATTGCTTGAAAAAGCAAATGAAATGCAGTGTTTTATGCCTAGTCTGCCTGAATATTTTGCTTGCAGTTATTCCCTGTTATGAGCCAAAGAACAAACACTGTTTGAAATCCCCAGTTTCTGTTTTATTTTTATTTTCCCAATACTCTTTAAAGGGCTTCTACTGTAATCAGGAAAAGAAAAGAGTAGAAAATAATTTAATAGTTGAAACCTCTCTAGTTACATCCAAAAGACTCAAACTTTCAGAAGTTCATCATCTTGCATCTGAGGTAAATGTACAACAAAGATGTTTAGCTACCCATCTCTTTTCTGTAGTTATGTTTTTATTTTACTTCAGTAGAAGTTTTGCCTTCAGAAGGGTGGATGCCCTGCTCATGTGTTTAAATGGTGGATGCATGGAGTGGCTGGTTAGGAAATGTAAGGTCTCACTTGTCAGCAGAAATAAAAGATCACCCTTCATTTTGGAAAGCAGGATTCCTAGATCTAAAGATGACTGTGGTGACTATCAGGCTGTGTTTCTTTCTTTGTTAAAGCTTATGTAATGTTAAATCAGTGCTTTGACTGTTACTTATTTGTTCTGCATGACAGTGACATTGATTGTAAAATCCAGCCAGGATATATAGGAGAGGAAAATGGGCAGGGAGGCATGCAGAAAGCTTTTGCTGATTGTCTGTTATGGTTTGAAGAACCCACAATGATTTATTGTCATTCAGACAATCATTCTATCACCTGATGACCACTTACCACCTGGGAAGGTGAATTGGGAAAAAAACTGGGAAACTCGAGGGTCGAAGTAGATTTAATAGAATAAGACTAAATAATTAACAATAAAAAAGAACTGCTATTGATCCTGATACCAATATAAAATATATGAGGATTATACTCAGCCCATTCTATCAGCAGGAAGCTGTGCACTCCCAGAAGTGAACAGCAAATGTCAGACACTGCGAGCACTATGGCTTTGGGAGGAAGGGAAGGGCTCAGGGATCTGGCACCAGGGCAAGAAGTTCTCAGGATCACAACCATCAAGGGAGAGTGAGAACTCCTCAGCAAACTTTCTAATTTATATTGAATGTGATGTTCACGGTATGAAATAATTCTGTTGGCCAGCTTGGGTCAAGCGGTCTCACTCCTCCTCATTCCTGCACCTGGTGAGCTTGAAAACACTGAGACCTTGAAACCCGCATACCATAGCTGGCTATAAAGTAAATATTTTCACAAATTCAGACACTAGAGCCTTCTAAGAGTGCAGTTTCCCCAAGCATTAGAAAAGACCTTACTGAAAAGTAAAATTACTGAAAGGTACTCAAACCAGTACATTGTGCTCCTTCACTAATCAGCATCTGTTAAAAATAGTCTAGAAGAGCAAAAAGCAAACTCTAAATTGGATTCTAGGTTATAAACAAACTAATCTTTTTGTGTATGCCCATATGCTCATATGCATATTGAGTAGGGATTCTTGTTGAATTTACTATGGAACCTGCAGAAATACCTTAAAGCTTTTGCCTGAATGATACTTGGTATTGGCATGCAGCAGAAGTTTACAAACAACTTCTATATTAATATTTATATTGTAGTAGCATAGAAGATTCCCATATAGCAGTTACTGACAGGCATTAAAATGGAATTTTTGTCCCCAGTGTTTTACAGACTAAGTATGAGACTGTGGGATCAGGTCCCTACCACCTGAATTAGAAGTTCAGCACAGAAACCATTGTGCCGTTAAAAAAAACATACCTGTGCAGTGTCCATGGCTTTGCATGTGATAAAACCCAGATCCATCCTCCATGTGTCGTACCTGGATATTAGAACATGACAGGAGGGATGTCCTAGAGGACTGACAGCATAGCATGCAGGCATGGAGGTAGCCCTTTGACCGTTTGCTTCAAACCTGGAACTGTAATCGCTACAACAACATTGCCTTTCTTTTGAATCTTTGTTGTAGGAAGCCGCAATATGCTTCATCATGTATTAGATTAATGCAAGTCACATCTTCTTAGCATTGAAATTGTTTATGGATTCTTTTCTAGCTTAACCTGTTTTTATTTTTTATTGATTGTGAATGAAACATTTTGATTTGATATAAACATGGTAATGCATTGGTGAGGTTATGGAAAATAAAATATTTTACATGGAGTTAAACCACAGCAGGTTTAAAGCTTTTGTCAGTTTGGTTTTGATAAAAAGTAATTATGTATGTCTTCCTTGATTTTTATACCACAACGAAGAACTTAGATCTTGAATTTGCTAGCTGGACCCTTTATTCAGATTGTGTCAAGGACTTTATTTACCACTGTGATTGAAACCTCTTTCCTTTCTGCCTTAGGGCTTCTATGCATAATTTTGACAACTTGCTCTTTATCAAAGAAATTGTGTCAATCTTTAAAACTGCTGCTTTCCTTATTTACTTGCAAGGCTTGAATATCCAGCTCCAAGAGGAAAGGAAAAGCCACATGAAGAAAAATTTCAAGGTAATTTAAAACCAAAGGGACAAGGTATATATTTTCCAGGTCTTTACAAGATTTGCTCTGCGCTCCTGTTTTGCCTTTCAGTTACAATTCTCTGAGTTTCCTTTGGCCTGTGCTGATGCAATATTCTCAGCGCTCTACTTCGTGTTCCACTTGTTTCCACCAAAGCAAAAGAATCATTATTACGCTTCGTATGCATGTTGCCTTAAATCCATCAGATAGGTTACTTACTTAGTCGGTCTCCTTGCTCAGGACTCCTTGACTACCTCATTCCAAAGTTTCCAGTGAAGCTAAGAGTAATATTTTTGATCCTAAAAAGTCTCACTTGGTATGGAACCCCATGCGCTATGGTGACAGTGGTGTGTTTAATGAGTGGCTGGCTGGATATTCTGTGGTTATAACCAAGGAAAATAAGCGTTTAAGGGTTCTTAACTTGAGATCTTTGAGAAAACATTGATATATGCACTGAGCTTTCACAGATTTTATTTGAAAATAAAATCTTCTGAAACACGGATGTGTTCCATAATCAGGGTGGCTGTTCTGAAATCGTTTCAAGATGTGATTGGCCCAGAAGGCCAATCACATCCTGGGCTGCATCAAAAGAAGTGTTGCCAGCAGATCCAGAGAGGTGATTCTGCCACTTTACTCTGCTCTGGTGAGACCTCACCTGGAGTACTGTGTGCAGGTCTGGAGCCCTCAATATAGAAAGGACATGGATCTGATGGAGCGGGTCCAGAGGAGGGCCACCAAAATGATCAGGGGGCTGGAGCACCTCTCCTAGGAGGACAGACTGAGGGAGCTGGGGTTGTTCAGCTTGGAGAAAAGGAGGCTCTGGGGAGACCTCATAGCGGCCTTCCAGTACCTGAGGGGGGCCTACAGGAAGGCTGGGGAGGGTCTGTTTACAAAAGCCTGCAGTGACAGGATGAGGGGCAATGGTTTTAAGTTGGAGAAGGGGAGATTTAGATTGGATATTAGGAAAAAATTCTTTACCATGAGGGTGGTGGAACACTGGAACAGGTTGCCCAGGGAGGTGGTTGAGGCCCCTTCCCTTGAGATACTCAAGGTGAAGCTCGACGAGGCCCTCGGCAACCTGGTCTAGTTGGGGGTGTCCCTGCTGACTGCGGGGAGGTCGGACTAGATGACCTTTGGAGGTCCCTTCTGGCCTGGACCAATCTATGAATCCATGAATCTATGAATCTGTCTACCTGCATATGGATAAATATGTAATTTGTCTATAAAAGATAGCTTGGCTACTGCAAGTATTCTCAGTCACAAATACATGACGGTTTGTGTGAATTAATTTACTGTATTTTTCAGAGCACAAGCATTGCAGAGAAAATTAACTTCTGTGGGGGTCTAATCTGCCATTGGCTAGCTGCTTCTGATGCCCAAACTTGTGGTTTAGGTGCACTTCTTATAAATTCTTGACCTTCAGGCTGTGCTTCAAAAACAGCTTAACGGGGAGGCATTTGTGGAAGGCTAAAGTGGGTGTTAAGTGTTCTTTAAGAAAAAAGTTGTGGTTTTTTTTTTATTATTATTACTACATCTTTTCTATGGCGTGCCTGTCTTATGAAAGATCTTCAATAACGTTGCATGGTTATTGGTTTTGATTTTGTAGTTATGAATTGATTTCAACAGATGTCACATCTTTCTTGGTCCGGAATTTCAAAAAGTTAGATCAAAACATGAATAAAGCTGAAATCAATTTAAGGGAGCACCAGCAGTTATATGGTAGTAACAACTTTTCTTCATTTACTGGAGTAACTCTAAAGAGTATATAATGACTTTGATATACATCTAGAAGTATTAACATTGAAGAGCATTCTGTGTATGAATCATACGTATGATGATATAGACCTTGTTGTGAAAATGCAGTAATAAAAAAAATGAAGTACAGAAGGCAGCTGCGGAAGTGGTAGGACTATTTTGCCCTTTGCGAGGGAATGATGTTTAGAAAGTTAAGAGACCAACTTGAAGACAAACACTTGAAGACAGAGGCTAGTAAAACATTTTAAACTCTGTTTTTAAACTTCTCCCTTTCCCTTAGGCATGTGCCTGTCAAATCCTAAACCTAATGAGAAGTGAAATAACAAAAAATACCTGTGACTTTCTTTCCTTTTTGCAGTCTTTCCCTAAAACGGAAGATTAAATATTTTTCTCTTGAAGGAGAAGGGATGGGAAAGGGAAAGAGAGGGTGTCAGCATTATTAGATTCAGTCTTATAAGAGCATGTTCTACCTTTAAGGCAGTATCGAGTTAGGCTCCATATCTTGATGTTGATACCATGATAGTAAACATCCTTGCATCATCAGGAGGATCTTCTTCTCAATATTACATATCACTGTTGATTTATGAAAAGAAATTCAGGGTTAGTCATTAGCAAACTCTAACCCATGCTTTCTTGATGATACAGTAAGTAGTTTTCAGGGGTGGGAAGAAAATCTCCTGACAGAATTATCTGCTCTATGAATGCCTCCCATAGAGGGGCAAGAGGGAGAGAGAAATTCTTTGAACAAAAGAAGCAAGTCGGCTCTGACAGCTGCCAGCGTAACAGTGCAGACCACACCACTTCAAAGCTGTGATGGTCTCTCCCATCAGCATCACTATCGGTGCTGCTGGGCTTTCTCTGGTCACTCCACAGGGAAGGGATAAGTACCTGAATTCTCAAATATTTTCTATTATTCACACTTCCTCCTGGCTCAGGTGGAGACATGGTGCAGAGCTGTTATCTACAGCCCTCTCTCACTGACATAGGCGGGTAAATTTGTAAGGTTAGTCTGTTAGCTAGTGATAAAGACTGTCTCTGTGCAGGCAAATAAGCAACAAGTCCATGACCTAATAATGAAAACATTTTTAACCAACTAGATGTCAATAATAATCTACATTCAGCTACCTAATAAAAAGTGTTAGTTTTATTGGGAGATAGTTATGATTTCCATTCTTCCCTTTTCTCTCTTCTGGGAGGAGAAAAAAAAAAATTACTGGCAATTAATTCTTTTCGTGATTCTCCCAGTCCTCATAGTTGTGTAAGTAAAGCACCTACAATGCAGGCTTCAAAAAAACTTGTGTAGTAAGCCACATCTACTGGCTCTTTAAGTTCCTGTAATGAAGTTATCAAGGGAGAAGTGAAAAATAGCCTAATGTCTTCTGAATTGCAAGCACTGCAATGAGCACTTCACATTACATCACTTGCACTCTCGATCCACAACCTTCTACTTGCTTATGAAATATAAGAGAGAGACACAGAGCATTTGTCTCTTTCATCAACTAACTCCGCTATCTTAACATTGCCGGTAGCATGGAAAGAGGTGAAATATGAAACAAAACCAAAAACAAACTATGATTGAACCTTAGCTAGCTGTGGCTGAGCATATTCCTTCCTGTACCCTAGCCTGGGAATTTTACAGGACCATTTCTCAGTATTTTCAATTCTATTGTGAATAGACTAGGCATCCTAGGAAACTGGAGATAGATATAGAGGGGCAAAAATAAGGGGGGGGGGGGGGGAAGGGAAGCTCTAGTTCAGAGTTTATTATTACTAAAACATAGAAATGTAGAAGTAGGGTAAGTTTAACTGACATGATACAGAAGTTGAAAACAGCACTCATTTCCTTCAATGGCAAATGTTAAGAAAATCCAAGGTGATCTGAATTACATTCTGTGAGATATGCTAGTAAGTAGAATAAATATTTAAAAAACACAAAGCACTTCATGCAGTAGAACTAAATACGTATCATGTGGGCATCCTGAAATTGTCAGTTCCCGGTGCCATTTCACTGTAGTGAAAGGCTGTGTAGCATGTCTCTTCTGCCCAGTTCTTGAGACATTCATGCCATCAGAGATTCAGGTTTGTAAGTCTCCATGTAACCATCCATGTACTCCATCAACCCTTGGGTCAAGGAGCAGTATATCCTGTTTTTGCATGTAGGCTTGAGTATTCCTGCATCCTGTTTCTCCCATCCTTTCAGTTCCAGTGGTAGCTGGGAATACCTACTGTGTCTATATCCACTAAAACAATATCTGCCTGTGCATCCAACAGGTTGACAGGAAAATGAAAGCACACTGGATGGAGCCTGCCTGCGTTCCACTGCTCCAAGCTGTTACTTGGAATATGGATCATAGTTATTTTTGCTTGAGATCACTAATGACTTGGAAATCAATCATCATATGAAATTTATTATAAATAAAAATATTTTTTCTAGTATCACATGCTAATACTCCATGTTTTCTAGATTATTAACACAGGGAAAAAATATTTCTTAGGGATAAAGAGAGTGATTTCCTGTATAAAAAACAAATCTCTAAACCAAAGATTTTTCTTAGTTTTGTCTACTGGGTACGGTACTGTTTGTTTCAGTATAAAATTGTCATGTATTTTAGTTTGCCTATATTGTGGTTTAAACGTATTTTGAATCGGGGTTAATATATCACATTCAGTTCAAAGTTGTGCTGTTTGTGATAAAGTGGCTTGTGTTTGTGCAGGGATATTACCTGCTTATTGTAACACACCTAGGATTCTTTCAGGGCTTACAAAACATTTTGTTTCTGAATTTATTCTTTCAAGACAGCTAGCACTTCTCTATATTTTGCATGCTTAGAATGTGTAAAATGGATATTTATCACTTGGCGTAATGCAAATAGTATTGTTAGTAGATGTCATGATAGCATGGTATCGAATACAATGGGAACTGAAAACAGAAGCTTGGTTCTTCCTTTTTTTTTTTGCCTTGGGATTCAGGAGACATAGATAAGGTGGGGGTTTTGTAGGGTTTTGGTTGTTTTGGTTTTTTCTTTCCCTATTTCATACATTATCCATGTGCTTCAGCACTGCTTTTGAATTTAGGGTTTGTTTTAACACCACCAAGATAAATGCAAGTGTTCAAGTCTGGGCTTTGTGCTTAAGATTTTTATCTGTAAAATGAAGATGTTTAATATTGGCTTGCTTTGTAGGTATTGTGAGGACAAATTCTCTAGCCTTTTTGAGATAGAAGTACATGGATAACTGCAGTTTTTAGTTGTACAGCAATTTTTCAGATTAAGTATGCTGAAAGACTGTTTGTCTTAAAATGTTTTTATGGGGAAAAATTAATGTTCAAGACCACAGTGATAATCTTCGTCTACATCACCCTTTTATTGAAGTCCAAAGGATTCCACAGTTACAAAGTGTAACATAATTGTTCATCTTCATTGGGTCACACACTGTGATGAAACATAGACTTGGGACAACGCATACAAGATGAGATTGCAGGGTAAACTGTAAACTGTTACAGAGATGGGCTAGATCTGAATAGACTCTGTTCAGCTGAAATCAGTAACAGCTCACTGTCCTTTATTAAACATAGTTGTCTACACTACATCTTGCTCTTTCTCGTGAATACAAAGATAAAACTGATTGGTTTAGGTTTATCAAATGTGTAATGCAAACCTCCCCACTGGATAGTACAGTAAGTGTACTTAAAGTCTCTTTTCAGCTGTATATTTGATTACTATTGACTTTGAATCAAAAGCCTCTCCTGGTTAGTGGCTGAGGCAGGTTCATCATGGAAAGTGGCTCATGTCCCACACTACAGTCATGAGCAAACCCTTCCTTTGCCTCATCCCATGTACAATTTCAACAAATATATCCAACAAGAAAGAATCCATCCTGCTGCCCAGCCTGACAACTTTTTAAATCTTGAACACGTGAAGAGAGAACACCAGTCTCAAGTCTGAAAATTGTATGCCATGTATCCCTATCTTCTGTTTCTAGCTCTAGTTTACGATGATTATTTCAAAAGATCAAATTCAGAAAGAACTCAAAACATAGGTCTATTTTGAGGAAAAGAAAAGATATTTTCTTCAAAGCATAGGATGGTATAAGGTTCAAATCACAATCACATATTCTTACATATTTCTCAGAGCTTGTATTTTCACTATTTAGTTTCCTTTCTATGGTAGCAGAACATTATTGCTCATTAATCCAAATTCTAGTTATGGCTGTAGTACAATTAATCGTTAGCTGGTGACAAAAGTAATTGCATTTTTCTGATTTTCCTAATTTGTTAAAGCAGTTTTGGCAGTTATTATTGTTAGCTGAGCAAGAACTGTGTTCTCAGAAATGATTCACTGGGGTATATTCCAGTTACAAAGATGAGGTTCTGGGTGATCTAAAGGGCATACTAAAATGAAGTGAGGGAAACACATAAAAGTTACTGTTGAAAAATAAACTTATTGAACCAGTGTTAATGTGATGTTCAGAAGCAGGGTTTTTTAAAGTCTAAGTTCAAACATTCCTTTTCCATGGATCAATGACTCACTGTTTTCATGATACCACATCAGTTATTTTCTGTTTATTATTTAGTTAAGAGAATTATTTCACAGAAGGATTATAAACAAAGACATAATTATATTGAAGTTAATTTCAAAAGATTCGGACAGCAATGTATTTTCCAAATAGGTAAAGTTTATTGCACAATATTAATATTCAAATTATATAAAACTAACTAACTATATAATACTAAGGTTTGGAAATCACCTCTCTTATTTGTGTAAAATTTTCTATTAATCATCAGTAAGACTTTGCTGTCAATTTGGTGGTATATAATAGGTGCACACATCAAAACATGGAAAGTGGCTCTCCAGAGAAAGAATATATGAACTTTCCGCTCCAAAGATTTCATAATGCTGACAAAACAGTCTTTTTTTTTTTGCCTTTTTTTTTTCCCCTGGGGATCCTAATTTGAAATAAGTAGAATATTTCAGAGCTAGGATTACTTGATAACTCTTAGAGTTAGATTTTTAACTACAAGACTTCAGAAATCTTTCCTTTCAAGAATATGGTGGCAGAAGGGCTTAAAAATCCCTGCAAAACAAATCCTAAACTTGTGTAAAGAATTCTGACTGTTTGTTTACAAAAGGAGCAGACTTAGGAGAACAAGAGATAAATTTACAATTCTTTCACTTTTCAATCTATTTTAACAACTGTAATTTGTTGCTAACTGCCTTTGTGTGGCAACACCTTCATTCTATGGTGCAGGAAGAAAATAATTCCCTGCAATTGAATGGGATCTTAAAACACTGTGCAAGCTTCCAGCCTCACATGAAACTCTGTGCAAAAGATTGTATATCAAGCAATTCCATCAGATTTTAATCTTAGTCTCTTGCTCATGATTTCTGAAGAAGCTGTAATAATTCATGCCAAGTTTACCACGCTATTCAGTGGAGTCCAGGATTATTGCATTAAAAAAGGCATGGAAAATAGAGAGGTATCTGAAGATAGATACCTCATGTGAGCATGATTCCACATGTTCTGATGCAATTGCCAGTGGTTTGTCTTTTACAGGACTTTTTTACTAATCACAGAATCACAGAATCTTAGTGGTTGCAAGGGACCTTTGAGATCATCGAGTCCAACCACATTAAAAAAAAAACAAAAAAACACACACAAACAAACAAAAAAACCACAACACACAAAACCAAACAAACACCACCCCCCCCCTCCCAAAAAAGAAAAAAAAAAAAAAAAAAAAACACCCACCAACTAAACCCCACACCCACAACCTCACACACAACACCCCACCACAAACCAACAATCCCAGGCACTAGAGCATGCCCTGAAGAGCCACGTCTACACGTTTCTTAAATACCTCCAGGGATGGTGACTCCACCACCTCCCTGGGCAGGCTATTCCAGTGCTTGACCACTCTTTCAGTAAAGTAATTCTTCCTAATATCTAATCTAAACCTCCCTTGCCGCAGCTTCATACCATTTCCTCTGGTCCTGTCGTTATTCCCTTGGGAGAAGAGGCCAACCCCCGCCTCTCTACAGTTTCCTTTCAGGTAGTTGTAGAGGGCAATGAGGTCTCCCCTCAGCCTCCTCTTCTCCAAACTAAACATGCCCAGTTCCCTCAGCCTCTCCTCATAGGACTTGTTCTCCAGACCCCTCACCAGCTTGGTGGCTCTCCTCTGGACACACTCCAGCACTTCAATGTCTTTCCTGTAGCGAGGGGCCCAAAACTGAACACAGTACTCGAGGTGAGGCCTCACCAGTGCCGAGTACAGAGGCACGATGACTTCCCTGCTCCTGCTGGCCACGCTATTCCTGCTACAAGCCAGGATGCCGTTGGCCTTCTTGGCTGCCTGGGCACACCGCTGGCTCATGTTAAGCCGGCTGTCCACTAACACTCCCAGGTCCTTTTCTGCCGGGCAGCTTTCCAGCCACTCTTCCCCAAGCCTGTAGCATTGCTTGGGGTTGTTGTGGCCGAAATGCAGAACCCGGCACTTGGCCTTATTAAACCTCATCCCATTGGCCTTGGCCCATTGGTCCAACCTGTCCAGGTTCCTCTGCAGAGCCTGCCGACCCTCAAGCAGATCAACACTCCCACCTAGCTTGGTGTCATCCGCAAACTTACTGAGGGTGCACTCAATCCCCTTATCTAGATCATCAATGAAGATATTGAACAAGACTGGCCCCAAAACTGAGCCCTGAGGGACACCACTGATGACCGGCTGCCAACCAGATTTTGCTCCATTAATCACAACTCGCTGGGCATGGCCATCCAGCCAGTTTTTTATCCAGCGGAGGGTACACTTGTCTATGCCATGATTCTCCAGTTTCTCCAGGAGAATGCCGTGAGGGACGGTGTCGAAGGCCTTACCAAAGTCCAGGTAGACAACATCCACAGCCTTCCCCTCATCGAGAAAGCGGGTCACATGGTCATAGAAAGAGATCAAGTTGGTCAGGCAGGACCTCCCTCTCATAAACCCATGCTGGCTGGCCCTGATCCCTTGGCTGCCCTGCACGTGCCTTGAGAGCTCACTCAGGATGATCTTCTCCATGATCTTTCCCGGTACTGAGGTCAGGCTGACAGGCCTGTAGTTTCCAGGATCCTCCTTCCGGCCCTTCTTGTAGATGGGCGTCACATTTGCCACCCTCCAGTCATCTGGCACCTCTCCTGTTGACCAGGATTGTTGATAAATAATGGAGAGAGGCTTGGTGAGCTCTCCTGCCAGCTCCCTGAGAACCTTTGGGTGAATGCCATCCGGCCCCATAGACTTATGCGTGTCCAGGTGCATAAGCAAATCATTAACCACTTCCTCCTGGATTACAGGGGAGTTGTTCTGTTCTCCATTCTTATCTTCCAGCCCAAGAAGCTGAACACCCTGGGGGTAGCTGGTCTGACTATTAAAGACAGAGGTAAAGAAGGCATTAAGTATCTCAGCCTTCTCCTCATCCTTGGTTGCAAGGTTTCCCCCCGCATCCAGTAAGGGATGGACATTCTCTGTCACTCTCTTTTTGTTGATGTATTTATAGAAACTTTTTTTGTTGTCCCTTATATTAATGGCCAGGTTGAGTTCCAGCTGGGCTTTTGCCTTCCTGATTTTTTCTCTGTATGACCTAATACTTTGTGTTGTTTTATTTTTGCACCATGCAGCTATCACACTCAGATTTACTCAAAGCAGTTTTTTCTCCCCTTGATTTATAATTAATTAGTGAGTTTACAGGTTTTGTAACTTGAATTGTATGAAGGCAATAACATCTGTAGTGTTATGCCATATTTTTTACCCCTGTTGGCAGTGTCTAAGGATTTTGGAAGCAAAGTTTTGTGTATGCATTTCTGTCTATCATACTTCTTGTACGTAGATTCCCTTTCAGTTTGGAGGGATGAATAATCTTCTAAAGCTTCAGGGCATCCTTGGCTCTGCCATACTCTTTGCCTTTAAATTCTTTGAATAAACGCTACTGAACAAACTGTAATTAGTCCAAATGGATGAAACACAAATGATAGCTCCTGACAAAGATCTAGAATATATAATAACTAGACAATATAGTTTAGCCAGTAACAATAAGTCTGTACAGCTCAGTAAGTATAGTAACAGGACAATGATTGTTATGAAGAAAGTTTGAGAAAGCAGCTCTTGATACTTGTAAGGATAAGCTGTCCTTTTAAGGCCCAATGCAAGGCAAAAATCAAACGTACATTTACGTGTAAATGTTCTTACTCTTTTGCATGACAAATGTCTGGTGTCCTAAAGGTACTCTTGAAAATAGCTGCCAGAGTACCACATAATATAAAACCTCAAGTTTATTCAAACTAGTAAAGCAAGTAATCACAGGAAGAAAGAATACTTGTAGGGAACAGACAAAATGAGACAAATTTCAAAATAACCTATGTGAAAAATCCATACTAAAAGTACATGAAAGGTACAGGAGAAACATACCTGCATTCCCTGGATCTTGTAGAACTGATCAAGATAATTCAGAAGGATCCTAAAAAGGAATGAGGTTTTTTTTTTCTTTGGTGTAATGGCTAAGATAAAAAACAAAGGAGGGAGGACAGGCTCAGGAGCCTGGAAGCATTCCTTCTTGGCAGGAGTCAAGGTGACTGGGAGCCAGCAGCCAGGCAGAGGACTTTTGCCTTAAAGGCCCTGGTGATCAGTGTGTCTTGGGAATTCAGAGCATAGCATTTCCTCTGTTCTCCTAGCTAAGAAGCTTTCTGTAAGGATTTCCATCCCCTGCATATTTCCTACATGGGAGATGTGATCTGAATGTTTGTACAAGAAATAAATACAGTAGATATCCACATGCACTGAATTCACAAGATGAACTGGAGCAAGTTTTTAAAGAAGTACTAGACAGCCTATGGACATTTTTTGTAGTTGGTTTGTTAGCAAAGGCTTTTAGAACTTGATGCAACTGTTGTTTGTATTTGCTGTTTGGCATCAATATCTGTCTTTTGACATCCCAGGCATATACACAACAACCAGGTAACTAATTTTTTTTTCTTACATAGATGTAAGATTGTATTTCAATACTTATTTTCAGTTTTTACTGGTTCATTTTTAGGGGATGGTCTAGTCCTGTGCTGATTCAGTTATCTGAACACACCAAGCAGTAGTGTGTGGATAAATGAGTTTTCTTTCATCTGCTCATGAAGTCTTTCTCAATCCATCTCTGGTAAGCAAATCACAGAGATAACTCAGAGCAACAACTATCATTTAGTAACAAAACCAGAAAACAAAATTCTGTGGTTCAAGCCAGGGGTGTACAGTACCAAAAACTTCTAGAATCTTACCGTAAAAGTTCCATGAACAATTTGGCCCTTTGGCCTGCTGAAAAGCAGATTTATTCTTTGCCTGCATGTCTTTGAGAAGGAACTTTATCTTATTTATTGGAACGTTAATGGTCCTAAGGTACTGACTCAAGTATCTCTTTTCTCTTAGATTCTCACATTTCATACGGATTACAGATAAGGAGATGCATTCCCTTGGTGTGTAGATTTCCAGTAAGGGCAAATACATAAATGTTACTTTGCTTGGCTAGTGTTTTTGAAGCATTTTGTTTCTTTTTTAAAAGTACTTATTATTTTTAATGTCTTTGATTTTTCAGCACTCTTTTAGGTTAACATTCTTTACAATAATGACAGTTAAGACTGTTGGCATCTATGCTGTAAGATCCCATGTAGAATAGATGAACAATTTTCAGCTATTGGTTAGGTAAGTTTTTTTTTTACTTGCCAAATGCTCCTACTTTCCTTTTAGTTACCCTTTGGCAGACAGAGTTGATCAGCTTTCAACCTACCATCATCACTTTTCACAGTAATCAAAGGCTTGCCAGTGCTTTGATACCAATGATTCCTGTATTTTAGAATTCACTGGATGGCAGCTGTCCTAAAGGCTGTTCCAGAAACCTGCAAGTGAATTATTTTGGTTTATTGTCTTGGCCCAGTGCGGATGATGCTTACTATGTGGGAACTGGCAGATGTGTACAAGAAGGCATAACTGAGCTTGCCAGACAGTTTAGAGCTCTCTACTGGGTAGAGATACAATATGTCCATTTTTGCCACCCAGACTACAAACCAGGCAGATAGTTAATGCCCGTAGTAAGTGTATGCATGACACAATGGATTTCATTCAGATAAACCTACTGCTGACCCCAACAACAATAGTGAATTTTTAGTTTCAGTTTTCATCCTGGGTTAAGTGGAATCAGCAAAGACTTTGCAGTAGGATAGATTTACTAGGAATTTTTTGGGTTTTTTTAATTTAGGATGGGGAAAACTTTCCAACTCAGAGAAGAGAGAAACATCTGAGAATGCCAAGAAAAAAAGACTATTTTCAGAATCTGATGTTATCAAATTAGTTTTCAGATCGTTTGGCACTCTTGGGCTAAAAGTTTTCTTATACTATGTGCAATTTAACCTTGCAGTCCCTTCTGGCAAAGTGCTTTCAAGTAGTTAACATTTAAGTACATGCTCTCCAGCATATGTAACAACTTCCAAAGCTAGCGAGCCAGAGGGAACAACCCAGGGGCCCGTTCCTTGTGTGCAAATGTCTAATAGTACTGTGAACTACACCACTGTGGAAATTATTTTGGCTGCAATGAGCCAATTTGTAACCATCTCATTAGACAGCAGTTTTGCTCCTACTTCTGTGATGGCTAAGGCAATTCTGTAAGGCTTTGATTCTGGATAGAACTCAAGAAACCTTACACAGTGTGTATGGCTTGGGCAGAGGTAAGGGAAGAGTAATAGCAGTGGTGTTACCTGGTACCAAACTCTAGTGCTTATATCTGCACTATCATTTGGGCCAAATCTATATGGAAATATGTTCAACTTTGGCAGATGGAAGCTGGAGCATTCTCAACTCTGGCACAGGCACTTATTTTGGGAATTTCATTCAGGATCAAACATTGTTCAAAAACTGTGGGGAAAACTGACGAATCCTAGGCAATCTATAGGTCAAAAAGCTCCTATGGTTTTGGGAATGGGGAGAAAATTTTCTGCTTATTAATAAGAGATGTAAAATTGATAACCAAATACACATTTTGTTTTGCATTTTAGCAGCCATGGGTGCTAGCACTATAATTTAATATTGTAGTCACTTAAGCTAAAGTCTGAAGTTGATAACCAGAAATAAACACTATTGAGCTATAAGTAGTCTCCTATAAAGCAAGCCATTTATGCAAATATCCTTTCTATTATTTAAGAGCTACCATAGTAAACAAGCTGTACCTCTCAACATCCTCTACTTCTCAATTTTTTCATACAACAGAACTAAAAAGTTTTTCCCTACTTCTCAAAAGAATACAAAACTCAAATTCCTGAAATGTTCCAAGGGAAGAGAAATGCAGAAACAGCACAGTTATTTGGTATAAATTTGTTATGTTGCTAGTTTAAAATTAAGTAAGACTCATGCAGCAATGACTTACACTAAATCATTATATTACCCAAGCATTATTACATTTGTTGCTAAATTCAGGGAGAGAGAGAGGGAAAGAAGGAAAGAAATACAGAGAGAGAAATCCTGCAAAACCACAGCACAGAATTTATAAGCAAATGCGTGTGTGTCTCCAAGTGCACATATATATAAAATCCACAATTCTTTTGAGATCTGATAGAATAGCTGCCTCAGGAAAGTTTAATTTGGTTTTGTGTGTAACATTTTTTTAAATGTTCTACACTAATAGAAAATGGTTATAAAAGTGCCTCAAAATCAAAGTGATCACTGAGCTAGTTGTAAACAGCTCTACTGTCAAAATAGTTCAAAGATGTCGCACTTGATTTAAGGATTAAACTTGAGAGTTGATTTACAGTCTAGCCCATAGTGGTTTGTGACACTTGAAATAAAGTACAAGGGCCAAAAGTTTGTTGTTAGAGAATTTAACACGCAACAACTGGTGAAGGTCTGAAGTGGTTGGAGGAAGGAAATAATCTACATCCTCAGGTCATAAAGCCGTAGTAGTACTTTTCTTCCTCTTGGGAGTATAAGAGTAATTTGGCACCTAATACGACTACTGTCACTGCTCTGGCCTGCAAATTTTCTCTCAACAGGCATTAAGAGAACCTGTGGAAAAGTTCATAACCAGCCTCTAGTCCACCAGCTGCAATGTGAACTGGGTTACAGAATTTTTCTTCCCATAAAGATGAGTGACGCTGGCTATAAAATCCTAGCAACTTTATGTCAGTAAGACCACTGCATTTAATAGATAAAGCATTTGCCTGCCTTTCCCCTGGATAACAGCTTTCAACAACTGGGTTTCCCAGTTGCATATGCCATGTATTAGTATTGCAGATGGGGTAGTTAAAGATAGTTTTTGTTTCCCAAGATGTCTGTACCATCAGATCACAGAAACCCAACTGTTTGCATTGATCATATTTCTGGGGTTTTTTTGGCAAAAAAAGCTCTGAAAAAATGTCAACAATGATGCATATCTTGAATAAGTTAGCTATATGAGTATATGCACCTATGCACCTATATCTCTCAAGAATGCCTTGTGGGAAAAAGATGTTCTGTCATCTGTGCTTACTCAGTGAAATTGTCAGAAGGCTGTGTAAAGTTGGTTACAGATTACTCAAAGGTAAATGATACAAAGGTTGCATAATCCAATCAGTAAATGTCAAAACCTAAGGATCAGTTTGAAATGAGCTAAACAAAGTTAATTACCAACATCATTAATTCAGGTGATTTTTAGGAGGATCACCTCCATGGCAATGCAGTTAGTGAATAATTAGTATGATAAATAGATTTGATGGAAATACAAAGTTTTAACTACTTTGTATTGACTACTGTGGTAATGGCTAATGTCACTTTGTAGTTTTAAATTGATCTGTGAACCGAGAGTCAAGTGATTAATAATTCTGTGTTGGGTCACTTTTATTTGATTCAAGACCATTAAATAAAAAAACATAAGCAGAGGTTTCAAGGGAAAAGTAGGTAGTACAGCTTTATTTTGCTGTGGCTTACACTGAGTTTTCAAAGCACTGGCAAGATCATGGCAGGAGGAACAGAGACGCATATTGAGGAGTGGTGGGGTTGTGGTTGATACAACATACTAGCTGAATAATTGGCATGTAGTTGATGAATCTTATGTGTTGGTTTAGGGTTTTTTAGTTACCTTGATAGCCTGTTTATTCCTTTGGTTACTGCCTGAAACCATACTTTTGGCCATGGTAAAAGCATAGGATGCTAACCTTGTATGCTTGCAGTTTGGGGTACTGTAACAAGAAATCCAGATTTGATGGTCCGTCTGTGCAGTCTGATGGAGTGTCTATCTGTCATTCTGGGACCTTCTGTCTTACATCTGAATGACAGCCCATTGTTCATCCTCTCTGCTAGATTAATTCCCAGGGGAAAACCCTGGAACATCCACACCCACGCGATCTGGAGCAAAAGAAGCAGGAAGGAATAAGGACACAGCAGTAGACCTAAGAGTCTTGTCCCATCACTTGATTATGCTAGAAAAAAAAATAGAAAAAATCTTAAATGTGATTCTGCAGCCAAAATGATACTTCTCCACCTCCATACCATCTGCAACATCTCAGATTCAGGCTGTTTTGAGTTACAGAAATCTGAATTAACTATCTCATATAGCACGTGTTTTCAGCCCTTTAAATTGTGACAAAATTTCTCGCTTTTGCAGACAAAAATGATAAAATGAAGCACAAAAAGTTGGCTTTCAAGATGTCAGAGAAAGGGAGCAAATACCCTGCTATAAATTCAGTTGGTTGAAGTCGAAGTAGTAAATTCACTGGAGTAGTGAATGTTTTTGGAAGAATTTTGTTTTACAGCCCATGTATTTGACTCATTCAACTCTGACTAGTAAAAGGAAACAAGAGGATAGAAATTTCTTTACCCAGATGTGGGATAATACTTATTTAATGTAGAGTAATCTGTTGTGTGTGAACTGTCAACAGTAGGTACCTGTATGTATGCATCTTTCTGTTAAAAAAAAAAAAAAAAAAAGTCATCAGATGGCTTACCTTTCTTTCACTGAGGCCTAGATTTCCTTGCATTTACCATGAAGACAGACCATTGCGTTGCAGTCTGGTCTGCTCCTTAATGCTACACATTTCAATGCATTTAACGTGGTTTGGGTTTTTTTGTTGTTGTTGTTTTGTTTTATTATTGACAGATGTTTAAATTGGCTGGCGTGAGTGTAGCTTCTGTGTGGGTGTTACAGTACTGCATGGGGCTGGCAGGTCTGGTTATGGCCTTGGGAAACCTTCTCTCTCTTTCCCTTCACATCACACTGCCAAAGCCCCCATAAACACAGATGCAGAGCTGAATGTATGTCATTACGTTTATATATATAAATATATACACACACAAAAAGTGAGATTTACTTCAAATTTGGTGAAGCCACAGGTCATCTCCTTGAAAAATTTTTTTTTTGCTGAAAACCCTCATAAAAATAAGTCTTTTTTTTTTTAAGGTTTTAACTTGCCCAGTTCAAGTCTAGGTGATTTCCTTGTGCTGGTAAACTATTTCATAGTATTATCAAAGGACCAGTATGCAGCCCAAGAACCTTGCACAACTATCCTCCTGTACTACTGAAAGGGCATAAAGTCATGACTAGTAAGGTAATAGAACATACATTTAGTTAGGGGCCATATGTTGCTGAGCTTTGAACACAACAAGGAGACTGTTTTAAACAAAACGTGGGTGCCCATGACTGTAGCCAAGTAGCGCATTAATGAACAGTTGTTCCAATCACTGATGATGGCTTCAAATTAATGGTTGTTTTCCTGCTGTTGAGTGTTGAAAGGTGCTTTTAAAGCTTGATTAGGCGATGGTAGTCTTTAAAATTTCTAATAGATCCTCTTAAAGAGATATCGAAAAGCAGGGAAACTTCCTATCCAAGCAGCTGTAATTATTAGGACTAAGACAGTTCAGGAAGGAAAATGCCTATGAAATTTTTCCCTAAGAAATGTTGAGTTAGAAAACCCATTATCTAAAAAGAAGAACCAAGAAAAAGATACTAGTTTGATATAGAGCCCTCTATAATCCTCTGTAAATTGGACTTCTATGTATAATGGTCTGTGGTAAGTAAAAGGAAATGAAGCATGAATAATATTGTTTCTTTTACCTAAAGTAACATCTTAAATTTTTAAGTGCCCTCTATGATAATCAGTATTTGCATGAAAAGGTAACTAGCAAATAGGTAGAGGCAGGCAAAATCTGAATGTCGCAGGCCATAGTATACACCAGAAAGGTACCAAAGACTAAGCAGAAGTCTGATGTATTCCATTTTTTTTCAATAAATATGGTATATAATATCTAGTTTCTCTGCTTGATGAAACAATATGCTATAGCTTAATTAATCACCCTAGTATAAAAGAATCACTTTATTCACATCTGGTTCAGCTGCCAAAAACGTAACCAGTAAATGCTGCAGATCTTTTGACAACTAAGAAAGTATTCTGCCCGTCAAGAGGAGGATCTGATTCATTTCAGTCTCTGCAAAAGATTTACACTTTTTGAATATGGGAGTCGTTACAACCACATTCTGTGTCTAGAAAACCTTAAACAGCAGCTAAGATATTAGATTAAGGAACTAAACTAAAAACATGTTAATTGCCAAATTTATGCCATGTAAAAATATGAAGTGGTTTTTTATGGAAGTGAAGACTAATTTTAGCTTCAGCTGAACACCTACAGGTTACTCAGTGAAAGTCATAGCTGGAGATCTTGATCACATTTCTGTTGGACTTTAATCCTTTCCTCTTGCCACCATCTGTGTTACACTGTGACACGGATTAGCACCAACAAATTAGTGTTAAGGCTTCAAAATCATGTTCAAATTCATTCATACGCATGTATGTACATGTGGTTTAGGTACCAAAGGGACTGCACCATTACAACAAAAGTCATTGTGCTGTGGAACTGAAGCACAGCATGGAAGACAGAGGCAAAGATTCTGTAACTCTTTACAAAAATGTATTTTCATCTCTCATAGTAAATACCTGTAATAATAAATATGTATCACACAGATACAGGAAGCATAACACTTTTTCAGTAGTATATGCTACAGTCAGTGCTTAAAACACCCAGCTGCTGAGTCAACTGATCAGAACGTGTCACTGAACATGTCACTGGCAAGGTACTCCTGCCAGTGGAAGAGTTGGATGCTGAAGGTCAGTTCTCTCTCTGCCTTTCTGTTTTAGTAAAGATTTTCACACTCCAGCATTTGAGCGTTAATCACTGATTAATTGTTTTCTTCAGCAGGCTTGATGCTTCACTTGTTCATATTGCTCAAGTGTAAGTTTGATGTTTTCTTCAGGGAGTTATGCATTAATTGCTGAAATAAGAATTACTTCAGAGACTCATGATAAAAAAATCAGTGTTTGTGGGTACACTGCATTTGACATTGCTGTACAGTGTTAGGCCATGTGGCATCTCCTGAAAATACTGATTTGGAGCAGTGTTCGCCCAAGTATTTTTACCCTTGTTACTAGATTACGTTTCTATTCCTCTCCCACTCCCAGTAGCTCTTTGCTCTGTCTAGTTATTTTCTGCTTAATATAGGCATAGTCAGCACAGGCCTTGTGACTACTGACTGTACTCAGGTTAGCAGCCACAGACTTTGGCACCTCTAGCCTTGCTCACTGACCTATGATTTCAATCTGTAGAAGCTCTCATGGGATTACATAAACTGTGTATTATACGTGGAGCTCCTTGCTAAACCAGAAACTGCCAACCCAGACTTTCACTGGCGTTCAGAGATTGAGTTACTACACTGACACACAATATGGTGGTATCGGCTGGCTGGGTGGAAGCAGCCTGAGGGAAAACTTGAAAGACTATTTTAACATTCATATCTTCCATCCCACGCTCCATCAAAATGTTGGGAAGAGAGCCAAAGTGCTGGAAAAAGTAATCTCTACAGTAGCTGAGGTACAAACCTTTGTATTTGGCAAAAATAATACCTTGCAGTCCAACATTCTGACCTGTAGTGAAATAAAGAATTCTTTGCATTGGTACAAGTATTTGGCCATGCACAAGTTGTATATAACACTAAAAAAAATCCGTCAAATTAAATTCTTAAGGACAAGATGGCATGATGATATCAGCATCATACACGCTCAGCAAAAATAAACTACGTGTCTGTAACATCAGCAATACAGATGTTGTGTAAGAGAAATCCCAGAAATATAATTAGTATTAATTATAATTGAATTAATTATATTAAGTATATACAAGAATATATATTAATACAGCAATATATTGATATTAATACATACTAACACAATAATATATTTATATTAATAATTAAATCTGATATAAATATAAGAATACATTAATTACATACCGTAATACAGGAAAACAGCTGACAATGAAACATGCAGAAAAGTTTTTGTTGAATCTAGAAACAGTAAAGAAAAGTGAAATGTATTAATCTCATAATCATACTCTTTTCCACCTATTATGTTCCCCATAATGACTGTGAACAGTTCTTATCGTATTTCAGAGTCCAGAAGCAAGTGTAAGTAGACTGGATTTCTCCATCATAATTTTGTGGTTCATTAGCTTTTTATATGCTGTAGTAGCCAATGAGGAAGCATTGGGAACTCTTCCAGGAGTTATATCCATGCCTCATGAGTTTTAAGGCCATCTTTCAACCTCATGCTTACTTGTAAAAAAAATTCTTATTCTCTGTGGAGTAATGAAAGAAAAACCCTCTCATCTTTACAAGCTTGTATTTCTTTTCAATAACATATTCTCTTCTTAGCTGCAAGGTGCAGAAAATTGTGGCTGCCTGGAATTCTACAGATCTAGGTTGTGGCCTTAAATATAATGGGCATTCATGTAATTGAGAAGTCGTTATGAAACTATCAAAGACAAACATATCCAGAAACATAAGTGGCATTATAAAACTCACTATTCTTTATAGATAATGATATTGCAATTTACTAAGAAAACATTCACATTTGAGAAAAAGATTGTCTGTGAGGAGTATACACACATTAGAAAGACAACAAATGACACTTCTTCAGTAAGCCGCTACCTTCAGTGTCACATCCTGTAACTACCTGTTCATAACTAAAAATAGTGTGCAATCAGCTGTCTGTGGCAAAATGAAATAGCCATCTGCCGTGGCTGATTATTTTTTTTAACACATCTCATAGGGCTTACACTTACAATACTCTACAGTTCATTTTGTGTCCATTCAGGTGTTGGCTTTTCTTATTAAATTGTTTGCATGGTCATCACTAACTACCATTTTTTTACAGTGGTTTTGTGCAATGCAACAGCAGAGTTTTATACATAGTTATATACAGCAGCAGAGTTTTAAGTTCTTGATTAATGAAAAATGCTGGAATGAAATATAATCACATAAAAATAATTTCATAACAATAATTACTTTCAGAAACTGGAAATAGTTGAAATTTTTTTTTTGTTTCTATTGGTTAATTATATAATAAAATATAACATGGGTTCAAAGAAAAGGTCTTGTAAAACTGTTAAAACTTCTGGGTTGCTTTGTATAAAACTAGTCAAGCATGTTTTGGGAAGATTAGTTTAGACTGGAGAAATGCAGAGAGGAACTGCAGGATAATAAGGGAATTAGCAAACTTTTAATGACAGAGAATACAAATACTTCTGGCAGTTTCTTTTGCCACAATAAAGGTGAAAAAAATGACATGATTAATCTCTGTATAGTTGACGCCAATTTCCAGGTAATAGAAAAAAATTAATAACCTGGATTGCAAAGGTATGCAAGAAAGTGCACTGAATAGGGAAATAAGCAGCTCCACACAGAATCAGCTAAAGACCAGCAGAATTTATTAGTTCAAGCTCAAAGCTGGCTCTGCCAAGCTGGGGTTAACTCCTGGAAACTCACGTATTCCCAGGTTGTCCTGTGCACTGTCTCGGCGGGCATCTCTGGCCGAAAGCACTAATTAGCTCAGGCTGTGGTCCCAAGAAGATGGTTGTGTTACTTTCTGTGTCAAGTTGGTTTTGGATGCAGAGCACTCACTTGTGAGTAGCTGGACAGGGCTGAGAATGAACTTTGGGTCTGAGTCTCTCAGGGTAAGAATAAACACAGTTTCCCCACCCAACTCCTAAGTATTTTACAAGTCCAATACGATTTGTTACAAATCAGTTTGATCAGGAAATAACCATTGTGAAGTCCCCTTTTCCCAGGTCTTTTTTATACGCTTTGGTACAAGAAAACCCAGACTAGCAATTCCCTTCATTCTAGGGAAAATTTTGAAGAAAACAAACAGCAGACGTGAAGGCTTTTAGCTATTAAGATCTCTACTGAAATCCAGATGTCAGAGTAAAAACCCTGAAGAGCAGCAATTACACCAATTGCATGCCCAGGATGTTGTTGCCCCTCAAATTCACTCTTATTTTTGTAAGCATAGTTGTTTTAAGTGGGTTTATCTCTATGAAAAATCTAATCTTTATATTTTTGCTGATGGTTACTCAAATTAAAAATGACACAATGCTAAAATATTTAAAGGAAGGGAATCAGTGTTTTGACACTTGCTTTGCTGTCTAGTCTGTCAAATAAGCAAAAGATAATCCCAATGATTAGGCAGATTTTTTTTTCTGTCTGGGTGGTACAAAATTCTCATAGCTAAACAAGTCAGAAATATTTTGTGATGACTTCGGTATAACTGACAACCATTATTTCAATTTTGTTTCATGTATTTGGCTCTGAAACAGTGGTGTAATGATCTCAGAAAGATGCTCTCTTCATTAACTCAATTATGTGAACATGTAAGAACCCTCATGGATACCAAGAGGTTGCATATCACAAAATACTGTAAATTAATCTTTGAAATCCACACAGTGAAAATAATGCTGATGGCAGATCAGAATAACTTTTTATGATATTTTCCCTCCCAAATACATGAAAAATTTCATCTTCTTCACTTTACTGTGGTTCACCTCTTAGAGTTGACTTGAAAAATTTAAAAAAAGACCACACAAAACCTGAACTTTTCACAGGAACAATTAGCATTCAGTATAATAGAATAGGCTTCTGCTTCTTTTGATATGGGCTTCGTGTCTCGCTGCCATTGTATAGTGTTATAAACCATATTCATTCATGGATGTTTTGTCTATTCTGTCAGAGAATATTTTTCTGATGATGCCACATTATTGCTCATTTGAACCCCCTTGCGCTCCTACTGATGGCTATGACACATCTACTAAATGCACTTTAATTGGTTCAGGCTCTTTGGATGGGGCTTTCCAAACCTCAGAACCCACAATGAGATGGTACTAGTTTCCAGCTCCAAAATTATCATGAATCTGTTTTTTAAAATTATGCTGCAATTATTATTGAAGTAACGTAAGAAAGGAGGCAAGGATTTGGAATTGGGTCTGAATGTATTTTCACTACCAATGCCAGAAAACTTACTACATTGAGAAGTGTGGGAAGGCATTGAAGATTAAGTACTTTAAGATAAGAGTTGATCTCTTCTCCCATGTAACAGGTGATAGGACTCAAATTGTTCCAGGGGAGGTTTAGATTGGATATTAGGAAAAATTTTTACACTGAAAGTGTTATTAAGCATTGGAATGAGCTTCCCAGGAAAGTGGTTGAGTCACCATCCCTGGCGGTATTTAAAAGACGGGAAGACATAGTGCTTAGAGATATGGTTTAGTGATGTTTTTGTCAGTGTTAAGTTGATGTTTGGACTAGATGACCTGAAAGACCCCTTTAACCAGGCAATTCTATGATTCTATGATTTAAAATTACATAGGTCAGACAGGAGGAAATATTTGGCTCTGGAGCTAAGTGTTTGCCTGAGGACAAAATACATTCAGGCTAGACTGTAGAGTCTGTATTGTTGAATCTGTAGCCTAGGCATATGACACTTAGAGGTTTTGTGTGTGTGTGTGTGTGTGTGTGTGTGTTAACTCTCATACATCTGTCAGATACTGTGAATCCCTGTGTTGGTGGGTCTTAAAAGTATGTATGCATACTGGACAGCAAGGGACCTCCTGGGAATCTCCATACCCTAAATCCTCAGCTGTTGCATACAGCCATGGGATATTCTCTTTTTCATAAACCACCTTATGTTTATTCTAAATGAGTTTGATTTTCTTTGCCCTTAGTGAGTTAAATGAGTTACACTTGCTTGTGCTTCTGCTACTCTTATAGGGCAATCCTAGAAACATAATTTCCTCTCTTCGTTTCCAGATTGAAATTACCCATGAACAATTCATATATGCTCCTTCTCCAGCCTTGTCCTTCAGTTTAAACAGCTCTTCTTTTTCTGTTGTATGGTCTACTTGAGTTTCAGCTCACTATCCATACACTCTGATAGTCATAGTGTCATTTAAAACAGAGGTAGATGAAGCTTTGAGACAACTCACTTCCTTTTCCATGAAGCACTTCAGGACAGGATGTGTAGTTCATATATTTGTCTTGCTAGGCTAGAAAAATTATCCTGGTATCCTTTCTCTGAATTCACCGTTCTAGCCACCACAGGTGTACATTTTATTTCAGCTAAGGTTTCATCAGATCTCTGTCAATAAAACTTACTTCATGTTGCTGAAAGTACCTGTAAGTTCAAATCCAAAGTTACTATTTAATTTGTCTTTAAACAAATATACATACTTCACGTTTTTGCTTCAAGGGAGAAGACAACAATTAATTTCATTTTGACAGGAAGTTTTCTTATTTATTTTGCTGTTTTCTATTAAGCAACTGACACTTAACACTGACAGTTTAGGTAACCCTAATTCTGGCAAATATTTATTTTCTCAATGAGATGGGTCATATTTGGCAGTTCTATGCATGGTCTGATGTTGAGTATAGAATGCAGTTTCTTACTTACCTATGCTTGCCAAACAATAAATGCTCATTTAATAGAGTGCTTTAAGAAACCATCATAGATGTGAAACATGTTCTGTAAAACAATACATTTTCCATTTTATATTATGAGAGTAATCCCAGCTGCGTACGGTTTAAATAACGCCATCAGCATCACGTAAAGTAAATATATACCAAACTCGAAGCTGGTATCAGAATTGTGTTATGCCGCTTGAGTCCTCAAACCTCAAGGTGCTTCCCTTATTACTAAGCTTCCTACAGTGAGATTGATGTTCTGGAGCCTCATAACAACTGGGCAGTTGGAGTTGCATTCAAGATGCTATGCCAACTCAAAGCTTCTCATCAGCACAGGCAGAATTCAAAGCCAAGTGTCAGCTTCTTCAAATTCTTTGTGTGCAATGGCTTTAAACCAGGCTGAGGTTTTCCTTTGCTTTCTCTCAGCCATTCTTTCCTTTCTATGACAGATTTCAGCCCTCCTTTTTGCCTCAGCTCCCACTTCTCCTGTGTTCATCATTAATGTTAGAAAGCAGTAGTATCTCAGAAAGAATAAACAATATACCCTATATGTGGGGTAACTGACACTCCAGACTGCTTCCTGTGCCGAGACAATGCTACTTCTCTTTTTCAGTACTTCAGCCTAATTTTTGAGACTATGCTAAAAGATTCCTGATTGTATTCTCATTCTGTCAGCAGTGTCTTCCTGATGTTTGTAGATACTCTATTTTTTTCCAGTAAGTACACAGACCCCTTTGGCAAATGACATAGTCTTATATACAGACTGTAATATAGCCTTATAAGAAAAAAATGCCAAATTTATAACAATTAAAGGTATTCACATTCAACATCCTTGAAGGTTAGGCTCCTCCAAAGCTACTTTTGCTCACATACTTGTTCACTTATAGAGTCAACATCTATGTTGAATAAATCGTGCAGGTTTTCCCCACATTTGTCTTCAGAAAATTATTTAATGTAAAATGTAGTTCAAAGTGAATGCAAAGTGCCTCTGTTTTTCCCTTTAAATGTTATATTTTTGTATTTTCAAAGAACATGAGTATGCTTTTTATGTCAAAGTAAAAAATTAGGAATGTAAATTTGACTATGTGCTGCATATAGAACAGCAAAGTAACACTTGCTAATTTCTCACACGTTGGGAGATGTATAGTTTCCCACTACTTTCAAGTTGCAAGTCGTTTGCATTACAAATAATGGGCTGAAACCACACTAAACAAGAGTTGCTCAGAATAAAGGCCCTGCAAAATTCTGTGGTGTGAATGAAATTAATTAGCTCTTGCCACTACTGTGTTCTGCAATATGAAGACACAGTAGAAGAATGGACTGTAATGGGGAAGGAATTTTTAATTCATAGGAAAGGCATCATGATCCTTTGACCACAGATGACATCTTCTGTATTGATAAGGTTTAATTCAGATCTTTAGGTAGTGGAAGTTTTTCTCTAATTTAGCATGAGACATTTCAAGTCACTTTCCAGAAAACAATCACAGTATGGTGATTACACAGATGAGTTGAAAAGGCAGTTGTTTCCTCTCAAATTGAGTCAATATAGTCTTTATCAATTTCCATGCTTCTTACCTGTTTTTTTTTTTTTAAAGGTCCAAAAGACAGTATCATATTTCACAAAGTATGGCCTTGAGTTATGCATATTTTAATTTACCAGTCCAGTATATTGAGATTTTGTATATATATTTGTATACTGTAATCCAATATATGAAGAGATTTTGATAGGAAATGCAAAGTGGTAGGAAAGTTGGATATGCCTAGTTTGACTGTCTCATCAGTTCACCTTATCGAAAAAGCAGTGTCTTCATAAAAAAAAGGAACAATTCAGTTTCTGGATAGTTTCCACAAGGATCCTTTCTCATAAAGGAAGAAATCTGGTTGATAAAAAATGGACAGTGTAACCAGAAATTAAATGAGTTGAAGGTTCAGGAAACTGATTCACCAGCTCAGACACTCCATAGCCTGAAAATACCCTTGATAACTTTGTAATGAAGGGTTTATTAGATATCAAGTGTTTCTTTTTAATATTAGTGCTTATGTTGTTATATGTTGTTATATTGCTGTATCTCAACGCTGTTTTGACAAAACGTTAGGTGGTGCAAATTAATAATAATATTAATAATATTAATAATAATATTGTAACAATTTATTTAGAAAGTAGAGAAAGAAATGAGCACCAATGACAGCATAGCTAACATTAACTGTTCAAAACCAAAAAATGTTCAGTTTGGGTTGGAATTGGGTTTTGACTTGTTCTTATATTTTTTAAAAACAACTGTTTTCCATTCACCAGTTTTGCATGAAAGAAAAAAGATGTTCTGTGATGAAACATAGAAAAATCTCACATATTATTAATAGAATTTATACTACATTAAAGGGAAGATGTTCTAATGAAAATCATCTATTTGCTTTGAAGACAGTGTTCAAACTGATGCTAGAAATGGATGGCAATAAACAGTAAAAACTTATCACTTTATCACTTTATTCATGAAAGAATTAATTTATCTTAGCAATTAGTCATTTCAGGGGGCAGCTGTAACTCATATTTCTTGAGACAGTTTTATTTAAATATAAATTGGTTGGAGGGAGATAAGGGTTTTTTTCTCCACACTATTATATCCCTCATCCATAGGCAATATACAGAACAAACATGGTAATTTGTTTTTTTTCTTACTTTCTTTCTGAGCAGACTTAGGAATTTATATATATTTTTTGACATCAAAATGCCCAATTCCTGCTGGAAATGCATTGAAAACTGTTGTGGATTGACCCCAGCCAACAGCTAAGCACCCATACAGCTGCTCCATCATTCACCCCACCCCAGCAAAAGTGGGGGAGAGAATAGGAAAAGCAAAAGCAAAAACCTTGTGGGTCAAAATAAAGACAGTTTAAAAAGTGAAGGGAAAAGGAAAAAATACAAGTGATGCAAAGGCAATCGCTCATCACCTCCCACAAGCAAGGCAATACCCAGCCACTCTCTGAGCAATGGCCACCTTGGAAGCCAAGCCCCTGTACCCTCTACCCCAATTTTTATTGCTACACATGACATTATATAGCATGGAATATGCCTTTGGCCAGCTCAAGTCAGCTGTCCCAGCTGTGGCCTCTCCTAGCTCACCCCCCAGCCCACTCACTTCACTGGGGCCATGGTGGAAAAAAGAGAAAGTCTTTTTGCTGTGCACTGCACTGCTTATGAATAGCCAAAATACTGCTGTCTTATCAACACTGTTTTAGCCACAAATCCAAAACACAGCACCATACCAGCTGCTATCCCAGCCAAACCCAGTACAAAACCTGAAATCTAATTTTCAGAATAGGAAAGTATGTGAAATGTGTCACTAGCCTTTGCAACAGTTGCAGTCTATATAGAACTAATTGATTTAAATCAGCAGAGGATCTGGTCCTGTATATCTTATGTATCAGTTGAAGATCAAAAGTCAATACGATTAATTAGCAGAATTAGATTTCTTTCATAGGTAAGAAAAATAAATGTAGTTTGGTAGTCTGTAAGAAGACTGATCGCTAATTTGTGATAATCAGAAAAAAATTTCCATAAAGCCTGATTACTCTGCAATCATTTCGAAAAAAGTTCATTATAATTTCCTAACAAGAATTTGGTACTGGTCACCAGCTGAGTTTAAAAGGACCATGTTCTGAAGTTTTATGATAGTTGCTGTAATACATGAATTTTTTAAAACTAAAAAATTGTTATAAGTGAACAAATACCTCTTGAGTTTAGATGTAAATTAGTGCGAAGTAATTTATTTTGATATTGTATTCCATAAAGGAGCAAGAAAGAGTTTCTGCTAGGCCTGCAAGGCAGCATAATATTTGAGAGCTGGATATGAAGTGCTGTATATAGCTTGTATGCTAAGAGATCAGGTGTACATTTTTCAAGTGAAACGTGAAGTTAACTGTCACGTCTGACATTAACCTTTTTTCCTTATCATGCATCTCATAGAATAGAGGAAAGTAAGCTTGCTAGTAGCAAAGTTCATTAAAAAGGACGCAGGAAAATGTAACCAATGAAGTCCGGAATTGCAAATTGAAGCTCTTCTCTCTTCTCATGCCACTTAAACTCTGACTCTTTAAATGCCTGCCTTTTTTACTTTTAAGGTCATAGGTCATCAAGAACATTGTCTCACTTAAAACTGTGTGCCCTGCATCCAGCGAAGATCCAGATAGTAGGTGACCCTCTTTGCCTGAGTGTTGATACTGATCACCCTTCAACACAAACACCACGAGCGGTGAATTTGTCTATGTGGGAAGGAGTGCCTGTGGTTCAAGCCTCACCTCCAGCTACAGCAATTCAAACTCATTTTCCAACACAGTCAGAGGCCACTTTGGGCTGAAGCACTTCCTAGCCCTGGATTTGAAGCTCAGCAATTCTAGTCTCTTGATGAGGGAGAATGAAATCTCAGGTTCTGACTTCTGTTTCTAGTGCTGCTTTACATACTAGAGACGTGGATAAAAATGTATGCTCGGGCCTGGCACCAGAATTGTGTGGATTGTAGCAGTTTGGTAATCAGATGACCCACATCAGCACTTGTTTTACTTCTAAATCTCTGCTGTTTTGGTTTAGAAACAATCGCATTATATATCTGTTGGGTTTTTATTTTTAAGTTTTCCACCCAAAACTTATTTTCACTATAGGTCAGTTTTAAATCAACAATAAAACTCTATCAGCTGACAAGAAATGCAGGAATTTCTTCTGAAGAGTACGTGTTCTGCCTAGGCTGCACAACAGGCATCCTAGTCCTGTTTGGGTTTAAGCCAGAGGGGTCTTGCTGGAGTGGCTTTTAAAGACAGGTCTGATCTGCATCTTCAGATACTTTAGAGTGTAAATGTAGAGCAAAAAAAACCCCATGCAGGTTCCGTCTTTGCATATGCAACTTAGGTTCTCCCTCTGCTCAGTATCTGAACAATAAACTCTCATCTTTTTGGGCTATAATATGCTAAGTGTTGTTAAGCATGGAAATGTATTCTTACCAGCCTCAATTGGACACATGTAGCACAGTTTTACTTTTGTGTCTTTAATTTCAGTAAAGTCTGAAAGAAGGCAAATGAGGATGACTGAAAATATGCTAGTGCATACATAATCCCTGTTTTCTTTTATATCTGTGCGCATTTTTTTTATTTTGTGGAGAGTTTTCTGCAGAAGGACTTCTGTGGCATGAGATATTACCCAGGGTAAATACAGATTTGAGAAGATGATTTAACATTGGAATTTGGTTTATCTGAAAAGTTCCCACACAGTTTACCACAGTTTATTTAATGACTGTAGAAGCCTCCCACTCTTTATAAAGTGTTTGTTACATTAATTAGGGGGTCTGTTAGACAACTAATTTCCCCCATAAAAGCTGCTAGGAAACGATGAACATGGGAGTGGTATAATGTGGTATAACACTCACATCCCAAACTAGAAACAGGGGCTGTTAGTTACTTAAAATAAAAGTAAGTTTTGATGCTCTGTAGATTTATATATATTGTCTTCCCACCTTTCAGGTCCATCCATTGTTGTGAAAGAAACAGGAGACTTACATGATATGACTATTGCAACCCTTCTCTATTACTTTCTCTATTATGTGAAGTCTATTGAAAGTGTTAACCATGTTGTCAGCGATACTGGCAACCAAAACAAAATAAATGCCTCTGAGAACATGAGACGAAAATCAGTATCTGTGCATAACAGTTGCCATGCAAAGTAGTACTATTGTACTCTGACAAAATCAACAAGCAATTAAGTAACGAATGTTTGTTTCTCAGGATGTGTTAAGCACCTGGATAGGCAGAAAACTGGCTACAAAATACTTAAACTAGCATGTGGTATGTAATGCAAAACAAGCTTTGAAAGTTCTACTAGCCCAGAGAAAGAAAAATGCTTTAATTCATGCCATGACTGTAACACTTTCAGTGTTTTTTCTACATGGCCTTTTTCTAGAGAAAAATTGACTTTTATTACTCCTTCAGCTATTAGCTCTTTTTTTTCCCCATAGTGTTATTAGTGGTATCCGTTATTTTCTCCATATAATTTCACTACTTCCTTTTTAGTTCTCCAAAATGGAGCTTTGCTTTGTGTGGGAGGCCGTCAAACAGAAAGTGTAGTACCGTCAAGAAGTTTACTGCAGACTTGCACAGTGGACAAAGCTCGTAGCCATGTGGCTTTTCTCTAGAACTGAGGTGGTGAAAGCTGTTGTTACTTCTTTGTGAGACAAATGCATATTGAGAAGTGAGAAAAATGGAGAAGGATGAATAATATCCATACACGATATTGGATGTGATGCATGTATTACAGGTGAAACTGATATTGCATATTAGTAGTGGTTATAGGAAGTAGATGGAGTAATGGGCACAAGCAAATTTCACTGGATTTTGAATCAAGAGAAGTCATTGAGGTATATGCTTCAGCAGGTATAATTAAATTTGATTCCCTGATCAAGTAAGTTAGTTGTGACTGGTTGGTAAGGGTGGTCTGCATTACCTACATGGAGGTAACTTAGTGGCAGAGAGCAACTACATATCTGTTCATTAGTAATGCATTTGCATGAAGGAAGATTGGAAATTTTCCAAACACACATGGGTGATGGCTTGACATGTCTTTTAAATTAATGTTCTGTTTGGCATAGACTTAGTTTTGCATGTTAAAGAGTAATTATGTGTAAACAATCCCCACTGAAATCATGAATATGTAACTGTAGTGACAGTAAACTCTTTATGCAGAAGTTTTTCAAGTCTTGTGCTAAGCTACTTTTCAGGCCTTGTACAGAGCAACCTAGGACCACAATGCATGAACTGGATGCCATGTACTGTCAAAGAAAGAGGAGAGGAGAGGAGAGGAGAGGAGAGGAGAGGAGAGGAGAGGAGAGGAGAGGAGAGGAGAGGAGAGGAGAGGAGAGGAGAGGAGAGGAGAGGAGAGGAGAGGAGAGGAGAGGAGAGGAGAGGAGAGGAGAGGAGAGGAGAGGAGAGGAGAGGAGAGGAGAGGAGAGGAGAGGTCCTTTTGAATCAACTTGAACAACAAAAAATTCTAGTTCCAAGAAGCTAGCATAAATTATGTATCTGTGTCTTTTGAGTTGACTCTGATTGCTGCTACTTCCTGAAATGTATCTTTTAATGACTTTTTGAAGTATCATTAGTGCATTAAGAGAAACTTAAAATTGAGTACAACTTTGGTTCCCATTAAAAACCACGTCTTTCTGAGTCCTAAGTCCTAGAAAATGTAAAAGTTAGAGCTCTGTCCTGCAAAATAGGAAATAGTTTTGCTGTTACATCACCCTTTCTGCCACCTGTTGTGTAGCACCTGCCACATCATTAATCTCAACAACTCTTTGGGACCTGGATTCTGGAGCAGATCCCCTGACAAAAAACTCTCCCATGGTGAGTAAATAAGTTAAAAGCTTCTCATTAGGGAAGGGAAGAAGGGACAGGTCGAAGAAAATGTTTCCCCAAAAGCAGTAACACATCCTTTAGTAACTTCTAATAATTGGAATAAAGAGGAAAACAGACACTGTATATAGTGAGGGTAACTTTTGTGTTCTCTGCACAAATTATTAAACCGAAATGATATCCCCAAGAATATTAATAATATTGCCACAATCACAGTAAAAATGCCTTAATAAAGAAGCTAAAGAATCAGACATTGAAATGTCTATTTGAGGATAGTTGCTCCAGCTTTCAAAAACTTGAATGTAACTCAGTTAAAGTAACTGACAAATTCAACATCCTGCCAGTGGTGTGCAATAAAATTCAGACATCGTAGACCAAGAAAGTGAAGAACTGGAGACCATGCCCACATAATCTGAATTTCATCCTGTTTGAGCATTGCCTCCTGTCCATAACCATGACAGTCTCACAACCTTTGATCTACAAAGACTAGAAGCACCTTTGAGAGAATAAAACACAATACTCATTCCCAAAACTGGCTCTGTTCATCCTTTCCAACCACAAAATTTTCTTACCCCTCAAACCCTGATGACTTTCACCATGACCAGAACACCATGTGCGTTGAATAACCTCTCTCTGCTAATGAGGTCTTCTGTTTAGCATGTGGACTTGTGAAGGGAAAATGGTGTGAAAATTGGTGTATTTTACTGAAAAAGTTTGGGTTAGTTTGTTTGGTATGAGTTGTATATGTTTGCAAAGCTGGATACTAATAGGTAATAATTTTTCTAAAGGTTTTAACTACCTCTTTGATTGAACTCTCATTATGTATTGAAATAATGTGAATTTGTAGCAGCTAACTGTGGGTGAGACAGAACACTCAGGTGGCCTTTTTCTAAAACCTGGATTCTCATTATGTGATATTTACATTACCTAGAAGAGGTGTGTGTGTGCACATAATTAAACCTGAAACCAGGAAGGGAATTTTTTTGTTTTGTTTTGTTAGATCACTTACCTAAATCTTGATAATGCGCTAGATCTTTTGGGGGCTTTGTGAAGAAAATGTTTCTTCTGGGTACAAACACACTCCAAGCTTTTGCTTTGCTTTTAGGACTATGGGGAGGAGGAAGGATGCAAGAGATTAGGGAACTGTGTTAATGAATTCAAATGACAACAAACAGTTACTAATTTAATCCTGAAAACTCACAGGTCATGACAATAGCAAGTATGGAGACATTAGAAGTGTCAGAAGTGACACCTAAACTAAACTACAGCAAAATTGGTTGAAAAGCTAGCCTGTATTTAACTAGGTAATGCATTTTAGTAGATGCTTATCCCTATGAGCAAAGCACGATATATATGAATGTCTGCCTGTGAGTATCTGAAGCCACAGATGCCAGATTTGGGCTTTGTGAAATAACTCCTCTGTTGGTTCATTCGATGAAAAGTAAAAATGCATTTCATCTGTCTTAATAACGAGCTTGACTCATTTAGGGCTTTTGCTTTGATTTATAGGGCAAGGTTATAGCATTTGTTCTTTAGCATGAGCATATGTAGTTCCCTAGATTTACTTGTGTGAGTGATACTGCTGCAATCAAAGCAATGAAAGTGTGTCAGGTTGACTCTTCAAATAAATTGTTATTAAAGATTTTTTTATAGGCTTTGTTGTGGTTTGAAAATTATTGTCTCTCACTGCCTAAACAGTGGATGAGTCTTGTCATGTCAAGTGTGGGAGGAAAACTGATCTTTAGACGTTAATGCTAACTACAGATAGAACTAAATGAAGATACACATCTAAGCATATTTAAATGAGCTGTTGACTGACCTTTCCTTTCTTTTTTGTACCCTGCAAACTTCAGCAGGGAGTTCCTTTTTATGTAGTATTGCGTTGTCAGGCTTGACTTAATTTTCACCAGCAGGTAAAGATGGATGTCATACATTTTTAATTAAGCATTGAAGCTCAACTATTTTTAATCAATTTGTTGTGCTTGGAAAAGAGCCAATGCACTTTGTACGCATGTGCAGATGCATGCTCACACACATACTTCCAGAATTATAAGATACCTCAATCTTAATTTCTATTAACAGGCATTGTGTATTCAGAGCCATCGCTGGTTAATGAAATATCTTAGTAATTATATTTAAGCCGTTGCAGTAAAGTGGAAAAAAAAAAGTGATTCTTGTTATATCTCTCAATCTTGGAGATGTGAGCAAGTCAGATATATGAATTCTGGGTGATAGCTATTAAGCTTCAATTATTACTCTTTCTTAAAATGAAGTGAGAACAAGGCATAAAGGAATATGTTACATAAGTTACATCAGCAGCAAGATACATGTACAAGAAAGACTGAAAGGGTTTCTGTTGCCAAAAAGACCTATTTTAATCAAGGAAATCAAATCTAATGGGAATCCAGCAATTCCAAGTTATGTATGATAATGAAAAGCAAGAGATAAATCAGTTCATGTAGATCTAATAGTAGAGACTATCCAGAAAGAAAAACATCACAAACTAGGAATGCAGTAGTAGCATTCAACAGTTTAAATAAGACCAGCCCACTGGCAGTATAGTTAAAATAACCACTTCATGGGATATTTATGCATTTTCAGCTCAAGTACAAATTTGAAAACTAGAAACCAACCAAGTCAATTACACCAGAAGTGCATGGCCTGTCTGTACACAGGACAGTAATTCCAACTCAAATAAAGTTCAGTGGTCAGACTTACACGGTGGAGTTGGCCTTCCACATCTGAATGAACGGGAAACTGGAGTATCCAAAGAGAGAGTTAGTCCCAACAATGTGAGCACTTGAGAGAGCAAGGTAGATGTAGCAATTGCAGATGCAATTTGGGTATGCAAGTGTTTAGCATCTCCAGCATAATGTCAGTGTATAAAGAGCTATGAAGGTTCCTCTAGCACCTTTAATTTATTGTTTCAGAAAAAAAAAGCTACTGTTGATGCATTTTTGAATAGGATGTGGTTGTAAAATGCATTTTTTATAGTGACTGAAAATGTTTGCTCTGCTTTAGTATTAAGAATGAAACCAATATAGCTGCTGTGGTAGGCTACTGTTAAGCAGCTGGGGAATACGTAAAACAGGCCACATCTTTGATACTTAAGGGAACAACATACAAAGTTTGGAAACAGCTTAAACAATAACACAAAGTAGGAGGTAAAGAATTTTCTTTGTGTCCGAAGCAATGCTTAGATCGCATAGAATGCATTCAGATTACTGTCACGAGTACCTGAACCACCACTTAAGAGAAGCACAAGGAAAAATCAGAGCATGCCACAACTCTGCATTATATTGCTGTTTAATAAACTGAGACACGAGAAAAAATTGATAGGCATTGTACATGCAGTGCTAGTGGGGGTAGAGTGCAGCAGGTTAAAATAAGATGCTAAAATAAATGTGGACCTCCTTATCTTTTCAGATTAATTAGTGTTCCTGTTACAGGGACTGAGGTTTCAGGCTCAAGGAAAAACATGCAGTATTACAATCCCAAAGAAGTTCTTCTAACAGATTTTGATTTTTCCTTTTGGCTACGTATTGCCATTTGAGAAGAGGGGAACATCATGAGAAGGACAATGTTGTTGATTCAGAATGCTTCCTGGATAGATCCACTGGCCCTTTTTTGGAAGGATAGCATTTCTTTACAAGAATCAAAATGTGCATAGTTTAATTACAATATAATTTTTGAAACTTTAATTGTTTATGAGTATGTCCGTGTCTGTTCTGTAGCCTCTAAATCCTGCATTGCCCTCTGTATAGAAGTTCAGTTTGCAACTGAAGAATCTGCAAATCACAGACTTAATTTGGTCTTATGTATCTTATGTATCAGAAATCTTGCTAATCTCTCTGCATATACAAATAATGATGTATTATTGAATAGACAATAACATTTCAATCCATTCTCTTCACTGAAACTTTTCCCAATCACAGTTTGACTCTTACCTATAAGCTGCTAAACACTATATATAGGACAAATACACCTTTTGGCATAAATCAGTACAGCATATCTTTTCATAGCTTAGTACCAAGGAGCTAATACTTAGTAGCAGGTTTGGCAATGCCTAATTTACCTTATTTATTAGGTCATTAGTGGTTCTCAGGAGTAGGACATCCATTCCGTATTCTCATGATAACAATTTTTTTTTCAGTTCTGTAAAATCTATTCGTTTTTATTCCATGTTTGAATTAGGATCTTTGAGAAGGCAATGCACACCAGGAACTGTAGGTACCGTGGAGTAAAAGATCACAAGATGAAAAATAATGAAGTACCAGAATGATATCTAAATGAAAATACTTTTCTCTCATAGTATTCTTTTGCCCAATCTCTTATTTTTATTTTATTATTTGTTTTTGGTGGTAGACAGATTTTTTTGTGCCTTTTTGTCTTAATATTCACAGTTTTTATGGAATTGTTCACCTTAAGTGGGCATATTGACTACCAAAATACCACCATATTTGCAATCCAGTGGTAAAATTTCAGAGAAGAAAACTCAGAGTAATATTTGTAATGTGAATTCTGTTATGAGAACAGAGAACAAAACTGCCTGGGGGGATGAGAAAGTACCATGGGCTCCTAAATGTGAGTTATAACTATTCAAAACACTTGTTACTGGGAGCCAGAGTAATGTCTTTACATCATGTATAGAACATGAAGATATGTATGTCTGAATTAAAATCATATGTGAGGTAACTTGAAGTGCAGTCCTTGTAGGCATGATATTACAAGGATTAAAGAGGAGGATAGCTGACAGGAGAGGTAATATTTTCCACTCGTGATTCTAAATTATCACAACAGTTTTCCTGTTAGAAAATCCTTGCATATGTGAATTTTTGTATTCTGTGTTTTGGTAGTACATTAATTCTCATACTATATCTGGATATTTTTTATTGAAATGCTCTTCAAATTGTTAATAAGGATACTTCAGGAGGCTAATACTTTCACCTACAGTACTACACATGGCACAGATCTGATATTAGCATAACAAAAATGACTCACTCCTCTTCAGAACAGAACTTGCATTGCAGCACATGGCAAATATTTCTTTAAAACCAGATATCCTCTAGTCCTCAGTTTGAAGTGCTTTATTTTATAACAAATCAACATTTTTACATTTTGGCCCTGAGGCTCTCAGCAGACATTTACAGAATGAGGAAAAACAAATGGCTGGGTTATACAAAGTTAATAAAAACAGATGCTTTTAACAGCCCACTGCACCAGTATTCCATGTGCCAACATGAGCGCTGTTGTATGTTGGTTTAAGATTAAGGAAAAGGAAGGAAGGAGCTAGTGTAAGGATGAAATGGCAGAAGTGTATAATTGGTTATAAAATATAGAAGGTTAACTTATGAAAAGGATGATAAATTAATACTTTGTATTAAAAATACCTCGTGGAGAGATCTCTCTATTCCAAGGAACATCATGAAGAAACCCATCAATCACTCACAGGCACAGTGTTACAGTGGTCACATACATGAGGATGTCACTTGCACAATTTGTCAAAGTTAGACTGGCTCACTAATGATGAGTACTCAAGGTCAAAGTGAGAAACAAGAGTCATGTCTTGATATTTTCATCCAGGTAATTGGACATTCCCTTTTAGCTTGGTTCGTTCAGGCAACAGGCAGCATGCTTTTCTGTTGCTGAATGTATAGTAGGAAAAATGGCATGAATTCAGTTTTAATTTGGTAGAGTTTTGTACTCAGAAGAGGGAGAAGAACAAGGAAAGTAGCTTCTGTACTTCCTCTGTTGCATCTCTACAGCCATTCCTTGTGATGTGAAATAGCTCTACCTTTCTGTCTTCTCTGTTACCTCCTTCTTATTCTGAATGAATGAATGAACTCAAGCTTTGAAGATCTAGCAGCAAGGCAAACAGCAGGCTAGGGAAGTGCTTTGGTAAAACAGGAGCAAGTGGCTGGCTATTGGGTTTGGGTTTTTTTCTTTATTCTAACAAACATCTTCTGTCTGGTCTTGGGGATATGTATTTCTAGCATTGTTTCATCACGGTTAGTTTTTATTACAATGGATACAAGACTTTATTTTTCAAAAAACACAAATAAAAAAGTAATAAAAATGAGGAAGTTGAAAGAGTTGCAGAATTGTTGGAGATTTACTAAGCTGCAGAAAGACTTTTCCTCTCTTTTTATCTGTTATCTCTGTGGTTAACATGCTTGTCCAGCCTAAATGTTAGACATCAATTCAATTCCCTTTTCTGCCTGAAGGGATTAAAAGCTGCACATCTCATCTTCTTAGCCTACCTACCAGGTTGTGATCAGCTCTGAGGAGGCACTAACTTAATCCTTCCTGTTTTGAGCTGTTCTACTGTAAAGTTACCAAGACAGCTGTTTTCAACTTATTGAAACAAGAAAAAAAGGAAATAATTGCATTCAAGAGCATCATAAATCTTTGTTTCTGGGGTAACTACTTCCACTCTCATGTGTTTCACAGATGGCTTGAGTTAGTGCTGCCACATTTCTGCTTGAGGCTTTCCCTCCATTTTCTCTCCCGTAGACCCATGTGCTGAGCTTCTGCTAGTCTTGTGCAAGCCCTAGTGATCGGTGACAGCTGGAGAAGGGGATATATACCATTTTCTAAAACTTCTAGATTTGTTAGCAGCCTGATAAGTAAGGTGATCTTGCTCACCACATCAGCATGCATTCATTAATGCTGATACTGGGAAGCTTGTGAATGCCTGAAAGAAAGAAAGAGTCACCTTTTTTGGTGGGAACATTTTACCTAGGCTTGAACTTGCAGTGTAACTACATCCTGAGGGCGTAGCAAAGGCTCAAACCGTGAAGTTTCTTATTTATTAATAGAAGAGTGGTATTGTTGCTGTCTTTCATTTCATGGATCAAGCCTGAAGAACCTGACTCAAATTTATTAATAGCTTTGGGAAAGCTAATGTCATATTCTTAAGTCAATTTGAATCTCATTGCAAAAATTATCATTAAGTACTCATTGTAATGTTTCCTGCCTTAATCCCCTTTCTAATTGTATGTTTTGACTTAAGTAATGTATATAGCATGATTCTTTCTTCCCTCTCTCTTTCTTGCCATGCTCTCCATGTTAAATGTGGGGTTTTTTTTCTTTTTTTTAAACCCAGAATTTGATATAAGCTTTTGGAACATGTAGCTTTACAAGTTTATTGCTCTATAACATAAGTTTATGAAAGGTTTGTAAACACAATATTCATTTTTGATACTTGGAAAGATTAACACGGAAAAATTTAGCCCTGTGTTTAAACGTGATGGTTCCGAACCCATAAAGCTGCTACTCAGCACCTTCTTCAGCGCCAACTCTTTCTCAACTTTAATATCTCTTTAAAAATCCAAATATATTGGCTTGCAAGAAGACTGAATCTTGATGTCCAGAGAAAAAAGTTCAGGTAAGGTAATCAATGAACTCAGGCACATGTTTTGTCATAATAAATTGCTCTGTTGTGTTTCTTGTCATCTTAGTCGTTTGGAAACAGAGTATCTGCAGTTACAGAGTTGTTCATGTGCTCAGGGTATGAAGGAATATAAAAAAGCTTGCTAGAGAAAGCTGCAGCTCTCCTGAAATCAGTACTTCTACCAGTGTTAACTGATACAGTAGAAGTAATTATAATGCGCCTTTTCCACTGACAGACTGACGCTCGGCTCTGCTGAGGAATTCACTCTGAGGAAATTGCTCTGTGATGGTGAACTGAGCTCATCTTTTTATATGAACTTCTCCAAATTAATTACCTAGTATGCGTCTTCTGTCTAGTATACATCTTTTTCCAGTTAAATATTACTGTTCAAATGTCACCTTGTCCCTTGCTTTATGCTAGTAGTTCCCTCATTATTAACTCAATATCAGTCATCTGTGTGAGTTTGAGGTATTTTTTTTTGTCTTTTAAATTTTGTGCTCCACTTAATGAAATCATTGAAGTGTCTTAGTGAAATAAAACAGCACTGGATTCGTGAGATCAGTTGCCTTTACTAGACCTCAGTGATTAGTCCACTTATCCAAAGCAATGAGCAGAAGTTTCATACCATGAAACTTTCATGCCTCTGTCAAGGGCTTCGGGATCCCAGGCGGGGGTTTTTGTGGAAGGAGAGTCCTCATTCCTGCATGTATCCTGTTTTTGAAAAATTGTTCTGCAGATAACAGGAAACAATTAGACACCCGAATACTTTCTTTGGAAGGGAGAAAAGGATGTATTTTGGTGTGGTGAGTAGCCATGCAAGTGCGTTACAACGGTGAAGCAGAGCAGCAATAATTGAGGTTGATGTAGCTCCATTTTCAATTTTATTTTCAGGGTATAAAAATTGCTGTTACAAACCTGACTAGATGAAATCTCCAATAAAACAAAAAGATAAATAAGGTAAAAAATGCAAGAATGAGTGAAAATGTACCTGTGTAGAGCTGAGAATTAAAAGGATTTTTAAACTAGTGCAGAAGGTGAGAATTTTGAACAGCTTTATTTCATTTCTACTATTCACAAGAAAAGGAGAAGAAATATATAACAAGCAGATATAACTTTAGAAAACCTTTCATGTTTTGATCTTCAGATCAGATCCCAGGACCCAGAAAAATATGAGAAATAACAGTTTAATGTACTTAAGGGAGCTCCATAATATACAGGTACCTGCTAAATGTTTTCATCATGATGGAGGTGATGCTTGTTGAGACACTTGCCCTTATGGCAACAGGACTTGACAGATCTCCATCTTTTTGGTGGACTTCTTCGAAGAAGCCTGAGGCTTGTACTACTGCTCCTTCCACACTGCAGCTCAGACCGATGTTCTCTTTAATTTCTAGACCTGTCAATCGAGCACAGTTATTAAAACAAAACAAAACAAAACAAAAACAAACCAGAAGAAAAAAGTATCTGTATGTCCGCTTTCTACTCTTTCTGTCCTCCAAGACCATAAAGGCATACTTTAAATCAGTCTGGAATAGTTTATTCTGGTGGTGAAGCCTTTATCAATATATGTAACTAGCAGATGTGTTGTGCTCCTGCAAATTTGGTCTATGGTTGATTTTTCATTTTATTTTATTTTGGCTTTCCCACCCTGAACCGCTACCCGAGCACGCTGCCTCAGGACATTAGTTTGTTGAGCTAAGCCATTCACACTTAAACTTCGTTTCAAGCATGACATGGGGATAATTATACAACCTGGGGTCTAAGCAGTGGAGCTGCATGTGGTCCTGTCGTGTGCCCCCTCCTGCCCCTTCCCCCAGTTCTTCTCCGTGTTGAAGCAATGGCTGAGGGACGCCATTTCTGCACAGCTCTGTGAGGGAAAGGGGGGAACCCAGGTGACCGCTCCGGTTTTTAATGCTTAGAGAATTAAACCTGCCAATAAGCCCCCTGCCTTTTCTCGCCCAGGGATTCCACGCACGATCTCTACACTTCCAACAAACTGATTGTTGAAGGATATTTCACGGGAAAAGCAGAAACCGGGGGCGGGGGGCGAATCCTCCAGCGTGAAACGCTGGGACGACCAGCCGGTATTCCCCTCTGTGCTGTTTCCATGCGAACGAGCAGCCCCCTTGCTTCTCCCCCCGACACGGCGGGGCCGGGAGAAGGGGCGTGGCCTCCCGGCGAAGGGCGGGCGATGACATCATAGGGGCGGGGGCGTGGGGAGCCGGGGCGGGGCGGTGGCTCCGCGGCGGGCTGGCGGCTGCTCGGGCGGCGGGATGGGGCGGAGGGCGCAGCCCGGCGGGCAGCCTGCCCCACCGCCCCGGCAGCCGGCTCCCTGAGGCACCTCGGCCCGCCGCTGGTGAGTGGGCGGGGGGGGCGCGGCGCGGCGGGGCAGCTGCCGGGTCCCGGGTGCTGCCCTTCTGTGGGGTGTTTTTTTTTGGTTTTTCCCCTCACTTTTCTTCCCCCCCCCCTTTTTTTTTAATTTTGTTTTTGTTTTGTTTTGTTTGCTTGGTTTGGGTTTTTGGGTTTTTTTGTTGGTTTTTTTTTGTTGGGTGTTGTTGGGTGTTGTGGTTTTTTATGGTTTGTGGGGTTTTGGGTTTTTTCTTTTTTTTTCTTTTTTTTTTTTTTTTTTCGGGAGAAGCGTATCAGGGCACCCACGCGGGTTCCCGCTTACTGTCGCCTTCTCGGCCGGCGGCGGGTGCCGGGAGGGAGCGAGGCTTCCCGGCAGCTCAGCTTCTCGTTTCACCGTTCCGTCGGGTCGGCACTTTGTCGGTCTCCGGTACGGAGCAGCGGCCCTGGCTGCCGTGGTCCCTGGGCTTTCAGCCTCTGCGCTGATGGGAGAATTCATCAGAGGAGTTTCTCTTGCTCTGCCACCCCCTTGCACCAAGTCAGAGATGGACCCCGGGAGGGAGCTGCCGTCGAGCGCCCGCCCCGGCCCCCGGTCCCCATCCGAGGCGGGGAGCCGCCGGGGCGCGGGGAATTCCGCGGGCATCGCGGATCGGGCAGCGCCCTCCCCTCCGCAGCCCTTCCCCAGCGAACCTCCCACCCCGTGAGGGACAATTTCCCATCCTCCTCAAGCTTAACACCGGGATAAATGCTGCTTTAGTGTTAAGGGTTTTCTAAGGAAGTGTGGCACGGAGCGACTTGGTAACAAGAGGAAACGGGGGTTAGAAAAACCTGGCTTGGGAATGGGGTGAATTTACTTGTCCTTTGTAATAAATTTTTCAGCGATTTTTTTTTTTTTTCCATTGATGCTCTGTGTGTGAGAAGTACCAGCCCTTATAAAATGAGACAGTAAAAGCTATGGAAATGTGAATGAAGGTGTTGAGGCGTCCACTGCTGTCAGCGTGTCTTGCTGTGACTATCTAGCCAAGGTTCCTCTTAATCTGGCAGTTCTTACTTTTCTTCTATCCCATGTATTTTACACGGACTTCTGGGGAGCGCAAGCATAAAATGCCTTCCCTCACTTCTTCCCCATCTTCCTTTTGTAGTTGGAAGTTGTAGTCAGGAACGAATTGAAAGGAGGGAAATACAGCCCTATGCTTTAGTGCAATTTAAATTGTCTTCATTGCCTAACAGAAAGGTAACGAACTGCCTTGTATTTATCCTTCTCCGTTTGAAATGCTGCGAAGTTCAGTTATCCTACTGTGCATGGAGATCTGCAAATCTGATAGTTAATACAGTGTGTTTCTTAAATCCCTATGACCATGGCATGGACTGAAGTAAACATACAAACTGATGTACTGCCTGAGAGAATGAGCTTATCTTGCAGAACATTTCCTTTTTAATACTGAGCGGCTAATATGGACACTGCCACAGTACTTCATTAAAAAGTTGAGAACTAATTAGCTGTTTCTTACAGCTAGAGTTCCAGATTTTAATTAGAGTTCCTGTCTTCAAGTTTAAACTGATTAAAGTAATGCCAAAGCCACTCTGGTTATTTTCAATGTTTATTTAAAAAAGAAAAGAATGAAAAAGTAATTTTAAGCTCTTTGAACTTCATGTTGAAAAACAAATTGTTCTGTTTAGGGTTCTGTCCCTGAGTCTGCTGGGTGTGGAGGGTGAGAAGATGCACGTTGTGTGCATTTTGTATTAGAGTGAGGAAGGAAACTAATTAATGGTGATGAGACTTACAGGTTTGCTGTTTGCAGGGCATTGGTTTCAATTGGAAAATCTAATTCAAAAAGGAAAATTGGAATGTATTAACTAACAAAGTAGCACTGGATAACCTGTAAGCATTCAGGTGCATTTCCCAATGTTTAAACCACATATAAGGTTGTGTTTGGAAATACAATGATGATGCTTCCTAATAATACTAGAAACTCTGCAAGTGTCTAATATTCCTGGCCAAAAGGCTCATCCAAACTTACACAAAACTGTCATGATGATTAAATATTGTCCTCCATTACCGCCTCTATTAATCTCATGTGCATACTTCGGTCATCATTCTGCTGAAGAACGGTTACTTCCTTTAGACTTTAAAAAGAAAATTCAGTGTATGGCTCATTCATGAGTACTTTGCTATATTTAACAACTTTCTTACCCTTTTTAGGTGTTTGAGAGATTTGCAAATTGATAATTCCCGAGGGAGTTGTTATGCTGATTAGACTTGCATAGTGGATTTATTCTGAATATTTCACAGCACTCTTGACACTCTTCATGGGAAGCAGTTTAATGTTTTTCTCCCACTACTTGCAATAAGATTTAGCAATGGGGGCTTTAAAATCCAAAAAATGAGGTTTTCTGGAAAATGCATGCTAAATGAATGACACGCTTTAAGGTGCATGGATGGGTCAAACTAGCAGTGCTTTAAACCTTCCCATATGGGACTGACAGCTGACCTTAACTCTGTGAACTTGCTTTGTTTCAGTGTTTGACCCAGTCAGAGCTGTGGTAATCCTCGTGTCATGACAGAAAGTTCTCTTGTCTGTTCAAACTTTTGAAGGATTTTATTATTATTATTACTTAATAGTGACTGCACTCTGTGCAAAAGCAACTTCTTTGCAAAACCTTGGATATTAACTTGGCATCTCTAGATATTTACATTCCAGGCACTCGAATGCGCTGGTGTCAGGTATGCTACCAATGAAATCTATATAATTAAATCTCTGAGTAAATGTGACTAATTTTTCTGTACTATGATTATTCCATATGTTTGTTAACTACAGCTCACATCAACTAATGTGATGTCAGGATGGATAATGAAATAAACTGTCATCTTGGTTTTTCTATTTGATATGGAATTTCTCTACGTGACTGCTGCAATTAACTGTTTTTAATAGCCTCAGAATAACTGTTTGGCTTTAAACAACTGACCTTTCTCTTATGGAAGAAGCGGGTTTATGTACTAGGAAAAACTATGTGCAAACATGAAAGCATTTATTAGATTTCTAGAAGATTTTATTAGCTAGACAGTCCTGAGAAACCTTACATGTGATCTAGGAAGGAAACTACCCAAATGCGCCTTACTACGCTTCCAGTATGAGGAGTTTGGGAATTGGAGGTTTCTGTGTAGCCTGCAGAGTCTTACTGGAATGGTCCAGCTAGGAGCTGAAACAACTGCTGGTAGTCTTTTCTCAAGATGTGTGTATCTCCTTGTAATTTTGGTCCTTTTCTCGTTTTTCAGTTATATTGGCTTCTGCTGCCACAGCCATGCTGCTGTCAGATACCTGTTTTCTAGTTTTGCTGCCTTTTTGCATTGCTGCCTGACCCCTTCTAAGTTCTCAACTTGAATTTTGTTTGGTTTCTATATGTATATTATCCACTCCTTAATCCAGTAAATTCACCATTGTGTAGCATACACAAGAATGAAATTGTATGCCTTAACTTGAAAAAAAAATTAGGATCTTTAAAGAGAAACATCTTGTTATGTGAAATTAAATCCAGAATAGGCTCGTTGTCTTAACACCAGTGCAAATTCAAATAATGACTTAATAGAGGAACTTAAACCTCTTATGTGATGAGAATAACCTTGTTAATTATCAGGGTTAATGAGGTGCACTCCTTTAAAGTGAACAGTGATCATAGGCCAAAAAAAAAAGGACATCTCTTCCACTGGATGTTATTTTTCCAAATCAGTGGTAATTGAAAAGGGGATTTTCTTTCAGGCAGGTGTGTGATATTGCAGCAGTTTATATCAGATTCATCAGGAAAGAGGATAAACACCTATTAAAAAGTAGACTGTATGACGCAAACAATCAAACCAATATGAAATGATAGAATAACTTTACCTTGTTTTATATATACCTATCTTGATGGTTTGGTGTCTTTTTTCCAACTTCACTGACAACCAGGCGTATGCTGAAACTTAAATCTCTTTAATTAGAGTTCCATGATTTGGGAATAGTAGGACGTTTGACGTTATTGCATTATTCTGTGTCATTTCACAGCTCTCTAGGGTATTTCAGTGCTACTTGTTTCATAAAGTTCCTTCTATAGAATAGTTTTTGGGATGCAAAAGAATTACAGGTGCTTCGGGCACTGCCACGGTGCTGTCCTATTGGTTGTAGGGCAGATGTACAGGATCAGTCTTGTACTACATTGCGAGAGGTGTTGGCAGTGTAGAGTTGCGGAAGGGTATAAAGTTAATTTCAGACTAGGTGACTGTTGAAAAGACTAAGTTTCTGATTTTACAGTGAAGATGATACTATATTTGTAGCTCTTCTATAATCTTACAAAATGAATGTTTTTGCACAAGGAGTGTGGCATTCAAGGTGTCAAAAGCATTTCTGGTAGCTTGTGTGTAGGAAGAGTTATAATGTTCTTGCCTGAGTTTTGTCCCATTAACTTTGCTTGTCTGTTGCTAGATTTTTTTCACAATAATGTCTTCCAGAATTGACCTGTCTGTCTGTCTGTCCCTATGACATGTGAGCATGGCTGCCCTGAAACATTAGCTCGTTAACTGTTACCCTTAATGGGCTTGGCTGAGCTTTTAGTGCTTTGGAGTGAGGTAGCTGGCTGTATTGTATGCTCTGTGTGTCTGTCTGGCTGCACAGGCAGCACTGAGCAGGCGGTTAGAGGCAGTGGTTCTTTCAGAATCTGCAAAAATGTTCTGTGAATGTGCACCTACCCACCCTCTGTAAAAAAACAATAAAGCAAGGAAGATGGAGCTAGATGCAGCTGCTACTGGAAATTTTAACATAAAAAAGAAAGGGCAGTTTTGCGCTATGTAAACTTGTCTTGATAATATAATGCATGTTGCAGAAGAAAATGTCACATTACTGTAGGTTAGCTGTATGCTTGAAAATTCTTTAACTTGTGGAGATTTTAGTTTACAAGACTTAAATCCATTCTTTATATTCCTTTAAAAGGCAAGTAATAGCTTGGTATTTTTATAAAATGTGAAACAATTGTTAAAACTTCATATTAGGCAGAATTGAGTGCAAAGCCAAACTGTATGATATTAAATTGACTTTCTTTCATTTATAGCAATATGATTGTGCTTTTTAGAGAAAAAATGGTAGTCCAAACCCTCAGACTTCGGTAGAATAAAATATATAACTTAAGTCTTGCAAATCAAGAAGGGCAGGATGTACTGGGGATGTTTCTATGTTTGCCCACCAGCAACTAAAATCCAGGTTTGGACTGTTTTTACCTTAAAAATGAATTTTAAGGTAGACAAAATTAGATGTCAAACATGATTTCTGCCGAAAGGGCATGTAATATTTGACTGTATTAAAATATTGGGCAATGTGGGGCATAGCGGAAAATGTGGGGTGCACAGGACTTCAGAGCACTGAACAGCTTAAGTAGTTCTAATCTGTTCAGCAGGTCAGTTTGAGAATGTAAAAACCAGAAGCTTGTTCCATTTGTGATTCAGAACAACACTCTTCGTTGTGCATCTCCACTGCAAAATTAAGTTATTGGAATGAGGTTGTGGCCATTGACTGATTTCCTGTAAGGCTTTCCTTTTTCTTCAGAGGAACAATTTCTCTGTCTTTTTTGATGTCTATAAAAGTATTACAATTAGCTGCTCCCTTGTGTTGTATTTTTTACTTCCTGTTGTGTTACGCAGCTGTAGAGGAGATGTGCTGGGGAAGGGAAGTGGCATCATGGTTCTGCAGGAACTTGTGGAAGTGTAATCATCATGGCATTGTGTGGTTAGGGCTCCCAGTAAGGATATGTAGGGGACAGCTTCTGTGCATGTCATAATTGTTTTGGTCATGTTGGGTCATTGAATGAAAATATATTTGAGGTCAATAGTGTACCTATCTCTGTTTTCTAGTTTCTGCCCTTCAGCTCTCTAAAGGAGAGCAGAAGAGATTCCAAATGAAAGCACAGAGTAAAAGCCAGGCCATCTTTGCAGTCATGGGAGCAGCTTCCTTGACCTCCATGGAGTGTGGTTTATGTTGTGATGGCTTGATGACTGCAGGTCTCTTGGGAGATAGGGTTCTTCTTCCCCCCTGCCCCACCTTCCCCAAGGTATTCTTCTCTGAAGTCTTTTCCGGATGGAATTTTTGAAATACCAATGATGTTATGGAAGAAAGGGATTTCTTTAGGATGGAAGAAAGGTTCAAAGAGGAAAAAAATGATTAATACATTGATTCAGATGTAAAATTGATGTAACGTGAGCCAAGCTAGATACATACCTAACCTAAGGGACAAAATTTTGGCATGAGACCAAGTAATAATAAAATAAGTACTAGGATAAGATTTCTAGCCAATGAAGAAGTGAACTTTTGGAGCTGTTTTCTGACAGGACAAGGGTGCATGTGTTAGATGATCAGAGTTTTAGAGGAAATCCAAGCCCCGTGTAAAACATTGTAGAACTTAATAAGCGTGACAAAAGAAGGCTGGGAGAATAATGCGGGCTGCAGCATCAATCCTGGTGTATTGCTCGAAATCATTGACCAGAACCTGTTTGTGTAGCAGAAGAACATGAGGCGAACTCCAGCTCTCAGCATTGTTAGCTGAGTGCGAAGGCAGTGGCAGTGAATTCTCTATTGCTCTGCTGTTCAAAGACCTTGATGCCATCAGCTGGAGTAATGAAAAAACCTTGCTCAGAAGTAGGCTGTGGAGTGAAAGTCCCATGTGCTAGCACAAAATAGTGTGTAACAGAACTACATCTAATCATGCTTTCCCGATCTTGGGCTCTTGTAGGAAAGGGATGATTATGGTTCCCAAGGGAAGACCTTGTGGTTCAACATTTCCAGTATGTGAAATTGGCATCAGGCTGCGTGAGCAGTCCTTGCCTTGTAATATGTGAATGCAGGAACATTCCCGTTCTGGCCTGTGGTGGGCAATGTGCTACGTTACCTCACTGCTGTTTCAGTTTCAGAGGGTCTGTGCTGCTTCTTTGGAGAGAAACCTAAACCAAACTCCTTACTGCCAACCCCCTTCAAAAGACATCTGCTCTCTCCTCCCAGTGGTGTGGTCTCCTCTATTCAAAACCCTTCTGCCAAGTACAGCCAAACATAGGTCCTCTACTGTGACCGAGTTGTTTTTCTGGGGAGTAGTAATAATTTCAATGCCGTGTAGAAGATTTTGCTATGTAATAACAGTATCAAATTGTCTGTGTCTGCACTAGCTCTACATGTGTGTAAAACAGTCATTAAAAGTCAGTTGATGCATATGAGTTTTTGCGGAGACAGATGCTTTTCTATAAAGTTGATAAATGTTTTCAATCCTGTAGAATTATGTTTAAGATGCATCTTCCTTGTTTGTATAGTACCTTTTTTGAAATCAAACAGTAAAATCAGTGCCTTAGGTTAGTAGAAGTCCTAACAGACAATATGAAGTGTTGAATAGAAGATGGCATACACGCAAAAAGGCCAAACTAATTCCATCTCCACATGCCTCTCAAATGCTGGTCTTCACAGCTGGTGGGATGCAGTATTCTGTGGAGCTCAGAGAAAGGGACTGACTGTCCAATTGAGGCAAAGTGCTTCAAAAAGATAAAAGCTCTTTGATAAACTCTTGCTAGAGTGAAGAACTGAATTCAACTTTGTTATCATATATGAATATGCTGAAGTTGGTAAGGTGTACGACTTAAGGTAGTGCAAAGCCTGAGAAATCAAATTCTGTCAAGAGGAGTATGTGAAAATCGTCTCTCTTCTGCAGCCACACACAGCAGTGTAGGGGAAAAGAGGTACTAAACCATTTTCTTGGTGGGTTTGTTATATGAGCAGTTTCTGCACTTTGTGAGAAACTGTTTTCTGAATTTTTTGAGTCTTTTGAACTGCATTTGTAGTAATAGTCTGCTGATTTTATTCTCTCCTCCTGTGAAAAAAACTTTATTGCAAACCCTGTTCAGTCAGTAAGTGTTTGAAAATAGCCATGTTTTATTTAAGTAAGAAGAAGAGCGCCTCAATTGCATGTGTTTCTCTTTGAAAGAGAGTGAAAGGCGATGTTACAAAGAATGAATTTTGGCAAGCAGGAAGAAAGCCGAAGAGAAATGACAGAATGTGTGAGGGGCAGTTTTTATCCCTACTGAAAGGGTGGTTGAGGAATTCAAAGAGGAAATGATAAAAAGAATTTCATGGAGAGGAAGACGAAGGTAAGGTTATAGAAAATGGAGAAAGGCCTAAGCAAACTAAAGGAAAATGAAAAAATCTGTAGGTAGGGGTAGGGTGGAAGTGAAAAAGAGGGGAGGAAATATCTATGATAAGAGAAGATTGATATGAAGTGGGTGAAATGATCTGAGTGGAAAAATAGTGGAAAAGGGACACAATTGAGATATGGTATGAAAGATGATGATCGCTGTATGTGGAATGGGAGAAGAAAATCCTATTTTAAGCGTGTGCTGTATTTAGCTTTTCAAAAGCCTTTTTTTCCCATGTGCTAGGGGAAAATTTTGGCCTGGTCTGGCAGCTCGAGAGGGTTGAGGCTGCCACAGCTCCGTACATGGGGCCCAAGCAGCAGCAAGGCTGAACGTGTTCCCAGTACACATGCGAATGCATGCCTACACATGCTCCAAGTGCTCCACTGTGGACACATTTCCCCATGACCCACCCCAGGCTGGCACTTAAGCCCACTCACCCCAGTCTCTCCAGCAGCTGGCACCCAGGTGCATGGGCTGTCCCACCCCAGTTACTGCACTCAGACCTCCATGCATACATGCTTAACATGTAGAGCCTCCACCCAGGAAAAGAGTTAAAAATTATTTAATAGGGTGATAGGACAGACTGCACTGATCAGGAGTGGGGCATGGGCAGGTAAGTGAACCAACCAGGACGCTAACCAAACTATTTGCACGCAACTGGTCCTTTTTATCCATTTACTCATCTGTTTTCTCATGCTTGTTCCTCCCCAAATCATGTAAATCCATCCCTTTCCTTGCCTTCCCTGCCTTTGGTTCCTCTGGTAAACATCCCACAGTAAATCCTGTGCAATCCCCAAACGTGCTTCCCTTGCATTCCATAATGTGCCCCACAGCCCTGGTCAGTGAACCTCCTGTGTCCAAGAGGTGCTCTGATGTTGACTCATCATGATGGGTTTCACATCTGGACACTGGGGCTGAGGCTTTCCTGGGACAGCCCTGGGAGGGGTCTGGATGGAGCCACACTTCCTCCAAGTCCCTAATTTGTGTTCCTGCCTGCCATTCTGCATCCCTGTGGTCCCCTGGGCTTATAGAGATGTGCCTCTGATGGGCTGATTGCTCCTGTGATGGGTCTGGGAGGAGCTGGGCAGGGTTGCCCAATTTGGGCTCCCCTGCCTGCTGCTGTCTCACTGTGCTCCTTTGTTGCGGTGTGGATAAGCTTTTATCACATAATCTAACAGTATACAACCATCCTCATTTTCTATGGAAGTTTTAAAGAGTGAACTTGGGATGAAAATATTTTGTTAAATAAGATGTAGGAATGAAAAAATATTCTTTTAGGGCATGTGCTTGCTGCTTCCTTCTTTGGCTTTATGCTGTGGAATACAAAATGTGTTGTATAGCCTGTTGAGTCTAGTCAAGATAGATTTTTATTTAAAACTTGAAAGGGATTATTCTTCAGTTAAAGGTCTAGTCAAAAGCAGTAAGCTACAATACAGGTTATGACACTGCTTAAATAGCTGTGAGGAATCCAGGTTATGATAACAGTTACAAATCAAAAACTGAGGGGGTGCAATGTTGTAGCTGATGGAATTCAATTTTTTTTTTCTAGAAGTGCCACCAACATTTCTTTATGCATCTTTAAGAATTTAGACTACTTCTAAAGAGTGTAACCGTTATAATTACTTCTTTTTAAACCATGGTTATACGTATACATGTTCTGCAAAGCTGTCATTAAGATACACTTGAACTCATGAAAGAATGATCGTGTTCATCATCAAAACTAGATTTTTCAGTGCCTTAGGACTGGAGACAGGAGCCTGCACAGAAAAACTGTCAAGCTGAGTTAGACCCTGCAAAGGGTATTAGAGTAAGTAGCACAAAGTTAATCAGATATGTTTCCAAGAGTGGGGATGGGGAAACATTAAAAGTCTAGGTTTGTCTAAAAACTTGATTGTGCGCCATGTTTTACACCAAGTGATTCCAGTCAACTGCAGGAAAAGGCACAGAAGTATGGAAATGGAAATTAAGGTGGAATCTGAGTGCAGATCCACTGGAAAGTGGAGCTGCTAGCTAATTAGCTATTAACAGGGCAGTGTACATTTTTATTTTTAAGAAAGGGGGAAAAATTAATCCAGGCAACTGCAGGATTATGGTTTTGACGTCAGTGTTATTCAAGTTCTTAAACTGCTTTTGGAGGAAAGGATAGTTCTGTGCATAATGGTAAAAGAAAATTAGAAAAGGTATTAGGAATTTACCAAAGAGACTGGTGCTAAGGAAGTGTGACAGATCAAAGGCCCCTTTGCCTCAGCTGAGCTTATATCACAGTTTGTATAGCTAAACTGTAAATAAGATCAATTTTGTTTTAAAAAGCAAAATATACTCTCAGCCTTTTTTGACGTGTAGCATGTCATTAGTTGGGAGCTTGACTTCTTTGGTAAGATGAAATTTGAGACAGTATATGAGTAGTCTGTAAATGTGTGGGGTTAATCACAAGGAAAAAATTGCTTAGAGTAAGACAATGCTGATATGAGAGCAAATGACTGTTGGCTGTGTAATTTACTCTAGAAATTAAAATAGGATCTCTAATCAATAGAGAGAGAAGGTAGTGAAGATAGTGTGTATCAAACCATATCTTACTGCATTAGAGTCTAAGAAAGTGATGAAAAAGTTTTCATAAAGATGATGTTATCCCTGCCAGAGCAAAGAACTAAATTCATGGCGCAAGGGAACTCTTTTCTGCAGTATTTCCCTAAAATAAAATTCACATAAAGTGAATGCATCAATATCATGAAAGTGTATTTGACAGCAAATGCAACTCTTTCTCTCAGTGATGGTGTCGAGATAGGTTTTTTTTCAAACAGAAGCAACCAGTTTCAACCACCACAACAAAGTGAAAACAATTTCGAGAGAACAGAACTCTCCATAGACCCGCAATGGAAATTTCAACATGTGGAAATTTAAAATTGCTGTGAAAACCTAGAAAGGACTTTTCTTGGGTAAAGACTCTGAAATAAATAGTTAAAATGATAGTTTAAGAAAGTGGTGTGATAAATCACCAGTGCTCTTCTCTTACCCTAATCACCTATTTGAAGTTAGGTTTTCCAGTAGCACACTGATCAGTGCTACTTACGCCTTTTGCTCGGATTTGAACTCCCTGTGTGGTGCCTGCCAGTCTTTCGAGCAGAAATTTTTGAAGGTTTTGGCAAGGTTAGAGAGCTGAGCTGGGGAAAAAAGATAACTGTCAAATGCTGTTGGAAACTTACACGCACTGATGCTTCAGGACGGGGCCTTGAAACAAAACGGATTGATTCTTGTGCAAGGAGTGCGTTTCTCCCCTTCCTCTGAAGATTTATTTGCTTGTAGAAAATAGTAGACCTTGAAAACACCTGCTCTCATGCTGGGAAGACTTAGACTTTATTGGCTAAAACCTCTCTAAAATGTAATGACTGGGAGGAGGAGCTAGTTAAGAACATCAGCTCAACACCATCTGCGTAGTTTGGGAGGGTGAAGGAAGACAGGCAGACAGCTGTGTCCAGCTGAAGCCAGGAGTCCAATCCGAGGTGGTAGTCTGATGGCAGTGTAGACAAAATGTTCCATTGATTTGAGTTCTTGATCACACGGAGGGTAACACCTCAGCACTGTTTCCTACTTTGGCGATTACAGAAGACTGCAGTTGCTCTGCAGGTTTTTGAGTGTACGTGAGTATGTATTACTACTGCATGTAATACTTTTTCCCATCCTTTCTCGTCCCTCTCCATAGAACCATTGCACAAAATTCTGATGTGCTGGGGATAAATCAGAACTGTATGACATTTTTATCTGTAGAGCTCTAACCTTATTTTATTTTGCATGGTGAATGAGGCAGGGATTACTAGGGGAGAAGAGTTTTTTGTCATCAGGCAGCTGAATGTTACTCTGGAGATATGGCTTATATCCTTTTCTACCCACATAGGTTGTGTTTGGTGCTGGTTAGAGTATTTGCAGATGTTTTTTCACTGTTTATTTTTCTCCTTTTTTGGATGCCCAATCTGAAAGTCAGGATATAATCTGCAGAAGAATTAGGTGTTTGCATCTGAAGTTGAAGGAATTCTAGGGCTTTTTTTGCCCTAAAGAGACTGTATCGGCTCTACCTGTTAGCATCTGGACATCTTTCTGAGTCAAGTATCATGTCTATGAATGTAGTAATCTTCAGTATTATTCAGGAAATAAAATTACATTGTAATGGATGCCTTTGGTTTAGCAGACTGGTAAAAGAGAATTCTGCTCTTGCTTTTAGTGACAGCCTCAGACCTAGCTTCCTACTTGCATAGTAATGAGGAGCAGTGTGAGGCTTACTCTAGTTCTGCCTAAGTGCTGTGGTCTCTGTAGGACCTTTGCAGCTGCATGACTTTCACGTTTATTCTGTTGAAATAGTTCTTATAGAGCTGGAAGGTTCTCCATGCTTTAATGCAGTATTGGCTATGCAGTTCTATAATAGTACCTCAAGCATTATGTTGTCTGTAATTCGTTGTGCAATCATCGCAGGTCTTGCACATTACTTAGAAATGCACAAGGAGAATGCAAATGCTTTACTGGGAAAAGATAACAGAATAGTCTATAATTTTTTTTTTTTCAAATATCTTATATTTTCATTTCACCTTTAGTTGAATAAGAATTGAAGACTATTTTTGGAACTCTAAATTACACCTTTATGCCTCATCATCTCTACAATAATTCTTCTGAAGTGTAGAAAACTTTGTTACCTCAAGGCCAATAAATTACACTCTTCTATGCTGACAAACTAGTAAGCATTGTGACAGGCAATTTTGCTTTTTGCGGTAATAATAGGAGAGTTTCTTTATTTCACCAAGGAACAAATAATATAGCAGACAACTGAAAACATGATAATTAAAATTCTCTGAGGGAAAGGTTTCCTTTCTCAATGTTATAAAAAAAACAAAAAGTAATAAAAATGCTCTTTAAAGTATGATTAATATACTGTGTATTTACATTTTAGGATGATTTAAATCACATTGCAAATGGGGGAAACGCCAGGAAGTAAAACACAAGATGGCTTGCAAAATTGACAGAGAAACTAGACAACTTCTGGTAGTGTTTAATTGACTGGGAGAGCAAGAGTCAACCTGGCTGGATCCCTCAACTTTATAGAAATACTAATGGAGTGACTGTTAACATGTAAGCAGCTAAAAGCTACTCATGATTAAGACTTTTCATCTTAATTGCTTTGGAACACAAAGAGACTAATAACAAAATCTGTTATAGAAAGAAGTTAATTTAGTTAGGTGTTGTGGAAGAACGTGTCCTTCAGTTTCTTAAACTATTTATAAAGTACTTTTTTAAGAAAAGATTTTTAAAAATACTGGAATGAGATTATAAGAAAGAGAACAAAGAGATAATGTGTACTTATTTGCCTACGCTGTAAGATGATGAGATGAAACAAGATGTATCTTCCCCAAACAGGCACATTTAATTTAGAAGTCACAATCTTTTTTTCCCCCCTTTGATATTAAAAAAAAATCATTAAAAAATTGTGGTTATTGAATTCTCATTAATCCTTTTTTCCCCCCGCCTTGGTAAAATAATTTCTGTAACCTGTAGTGCATAAAATAGTGCTAAGCAATGCTTATTATAGGACAGGAAGCTTAATGAAATATTTACATGAACAGCTAACAGACATAACTTTTAAGATTTAGCAGACCACCTGCTCAGCAACTGAAATAGAGCAATGCTGTTTTCAAAACTAGTGTAGTTATTCATGGCCTGGGAAACATCCTCGGTAGAGCTCCCAGAAAACTGTTTTCTCATCCCATTAATTCTCTTTAGCCTTTAAAAAAAAATTGCTTGAGAAAATATAAGGCTTACAAAGGAAGAAAGAAGGATGGGTGTGAGGAGGAGAAAAAAGAGAAAGTGGTGAAGAGAAACAGCCTAGAGTAGCATTCAAGAATGCTCTCAACATAAGAGACTCTTGGTCAGATCCCTGGCATCTCCACCTTATGCTAATAATGGGCTAGTTTAACACATTTCCCCCCCCCATATTCGGAGCTGTCTGTGCTGTGCCTTCAGTCCGGAAGCAACATAATGCTGTGTTACTGTGACTGTTATCAAACTTGTTGGCTCACTTTCACAAGCCTGATTAGCAAAAACATAGCTAGTGCTGGTCCTGGAGCGGTTTGTGTATACTTGTCCATGTAGATGTCTTTTGTAATCAGAAATATCACCAACTTAACTGCTGGGATTTTTCTTCCAACTGTAGAAATTTAGGAGTAGACAGGCATATCAAAATAATTTTGACTATATCTGTTCCAGCAAGGACTTTATCTGAACGAAATAGAGAGATCTTTCAAGTATGACATCAGATAGCGATTAAATGCAACATTTTGTCTTGCAGGGGTGAGGGTTTCTTGTCAGACATGGTTACTACACTCCATTTTTGCATTTAAAATTGTTTTCAAGTTTGTTCAGTTTGTCATGGTGGCATGGCCTATCTCTGTGCTTGCGTCTAGAATGAGATGACATCCATGAAGTTATAAGCTAATGCTGTTTCAACAGCTTTCATAGAACGCATACCCATTTCTTTATAGGTTCACCCACTCAGACAGGCAATGAGGAGAAGGCTGTAGAGGAGCTTCAAAATCTGAATAGTCATGTGGGTTGGAAAGAGCCCAAAGAATTAAATATCCAAATATACAATTGACAAATTGACCATTAAGTGGTAGGTAAGGGGTTACAAACTTATTATCATAACTCCTACTAGCCACTTCTGTTGTGAACATGGAAAAAAATAAAATATAGTTTTTTCCTGTAAAATGAAAGGAATTGTTCTTCTCAAGTGGACCTGAGAGGGTTGATGTTTTCCATAGGTAAGGAATGTAAAGTATCCTCCTACTAGATATTTTTTTTTTTTTAATGATGAAACATCAAAGAACACGCTTTCCACTTTTTCAATATGGTGGTAGTTACCCCTGCTGTTACATAGCTACTATGTTAGTACTACATAAAGCAGTAACTATATGATAGTAGCAACCGCTGGGGAAAGGATATGTGTCACACTGCAGTAGTGTACAAATCTCAGTCAGTGCTATGAGTGGCTACTCTTTCTCTTGGTGGACAACTTTAGCATCCTTACCAGACAAACACACCAAGTCTTACTCAACTTTGAGGCTGGTGTAAACAGGCACAAGCACCACGCATCATGGGGGACATGATTTGAATATTTACTATTTTGAACTTCACGATGCTGAAAAGGTGAATATTTTGCCATGGCTCTCGTTACTACAGTTGTCAAGCAAGATCTGGTTTTGACAATGTTCAGGTTGAACTAACTTACTGCTGATTTTTGGCATAGTATTAAAAATGTTAGAAATCAAACCATTTTCTCTGGCTTTCAGTCAGCATTTTAAGCTTAGGCTTTGTGTTTTGTCCTGTAACAAATGTTATAAGGATTGCAAAACTGGCAGGTACTGCAAGTACTCCGAAATAACAAATAGAGGCCTTTTCAGCTAACGAAACATTTGACAATTGGGAGCGTTTCTGCCAAGAAACATTGCTGGCATCCAATTAAGGAGTTTTCTGTAACAAGAGTGCCCTGAGTAGTTTTATATCTAGGTTGGAAATTGGTTGATTGACACCATACCATGTAAAGAAAGCAATAACAAATGGTTATTTTAGAGCTTTTTTGGAAAGCTGAACTGGAGCTGCTGGTCTGGTCACCTTTCTGGACTTCAGTGTTTGTTTACTTACTGGAGGATTTGAGAATCAATTTGATGTTCAGCGTGACTTACCTACTTCTAACTTGATTCTCTATTTTCCTCAAGTTATTTTGGCTCAGAAGACATCTTCCTTCAGCCTAAGTCCTCTTTCGCGATTTTTCTAGCTTATGTACTGCATAGTAGTACATACTAATTCATTGTATTTGATGAGAACTTGAGTTCTTAGTGGAGACCATTAAATATGAGGCTTGTTAGCTGTTGGAAGTATGTGTAGTTGATAAACGGTTGTTGAACAGATGCCAAAAAACTTTACTTTAGGGAAAAGGATTGCCTACCTACATATCAGTATTGTGGAAAGTCCTGAGCACATAGCGCACTCTCTGGTTCATGGCCCAAATCAAGGTAGAGGAGAAAAATACTGTAAAGGCAGGAAGTAAAAGTATTCTTTATGAGGAAAAATGTCAGCTGTTATCCATAAAGATACTGTGTGTTGGTATTTAATTATCCCGTGGAAACATTCCTGTATGGTACGTTGTCATAATGAAAGACTAAAACCTAAGGTGTATGGGATAATGGAGAACCATATTTGCAGGTGGACATCAAGAAAACAGAATTAAAATAAACCCAGGTGATGTCCAGCTGTCAGTCCTTGAGGTTGGTTCTAGGCTGGTGTTTAAAGTTATGAATAGAGGTCACCAGACTAGGAATAGAGCTGAGAGTGCGGTGGTGTGGAAGCTGTATAGGCAACAAGGGCCCAGGCAGCAAGTCATGGATAGTGGGGATGAGCACATGTAATTGTCTCTACAACAGGCCTTGCTTCTGTCTTTGCATGTTTCAGTTGGCAAACATAATGTTTTTAGCAAGTTTAGCTGTAAAGTTCCAGTCCTCTTTCTTAAGTGAAAATACTTTGAGTAGGCTCTGTTGTGCTACATTTACATTTTCAACAATTCTGAAATGTGTCTTCAAATTATATTTATTGTGACATAGTTAATGCTTTTCAGTGAAAAGTGCTTCATGGGATTTTGAAGTCCTTTTGTCAATTTCCATTGGATACTGCATTTTACAATTTATGCAAAATATGTCAATTTTCATTGTCAATTGAATCAACCCACACTTGATTTTTTAAAACTGATTTCAGTTCTCGGGGAAGGGACCAGATAAACAGAGCTAGAAACCAAGCTATTTAATTACCGTAGAACACAGCAACATAACTACATGTTCATACGAGGACCATCAGGCACCTCAGTTCTTTAAGACTAGCTGAATGGGTTGAGAGATTAGTTTTTGATGGTCATCAGCTTTTGGCTTCTTGGCTGAGATTTCCAGGAATGACACTTTGTGCTGTTTGTTATGGCTTGGCTTACCCTTGCTAAACCCTTTACAGGGGTCTGTAACAGAAATATTAGGGTTGGTATGAATGATGTAGGAATGGAAAAGTGTGTTTAACTACCAGAAGCAGCAGCAGAATGGTTAAAAGAAAGGCCTGTATTGATAATGAAGAACAACTCTCCAAGGATGCAGCCTCCAGGACACTATTCCCAGTCCTAAGATTCAGGAACGCATTATTTATGTCAAGACCAGAATTCTTGCCCTCTGAAAGAGAAGATAGTTTGTCATGTGTACCGTTTCTTTTCCTCCTTGCCTGAGAGAAAAAAAGACTATAGACTATATATATATTCCAAATGAAGAAAAAAAGAGTAGGAAACAACCTGGCCTAAGACTTATGCAGGCTGGGGTAGGTGAGATTCTGGTGTGGAGGACCACCCTGCTATGGCTGCTGCCTCCTAAAGGCTATGAAGAGCCATCCAAAAACTGGTTTGTTGTTGCCAGTCGAGAATAAACCCAGAAAAATGGTGAGGACTTGATATCTGATGCCTGTTGTCCTCTTTGTCCCATGCAGGTGTTCCTGGCCAAACCGCTTGGGCAGACGTGTCTCTTGTGAGTGTGAGATTGTGAGTGAATGAAACCTTCAGAGGGATTAATATGAGTGGGGTATTTGCAAATTAATATCTTCCCCTTTCATAAGATGTGGTGTAGAAATTTGCTACAGTAATTTTCCCTGTGCTATCTAATGCTTACTTGTTTCATGATGAAATTAAACCACTGTCTAGTCCTAGACAGGAACAGCTTTCAGTTTCCCTAACTACATGAGACCCACTGGTAGGGTTAGGAGGTGTCAAAGGAAGAAATGGACTAAAACAGTTTATGATTTAGAAAAGTCCTGTGTGACACCAAACTACTAAAATTTAAACCATAAATGAATACATCAGAGGGCAAGGAAAAAGACTGGACAGTGTCTGTTACTCAGTATCTTGTATGAATTAGACAATTTGTTTTTAATATAGTAATTTATTTTTCTTTTTTACTGTAATATTACAGCAATATCAGTAATCTTAAATTAATAAAATTAATTTTTAAAAATGACAATGATGTCCATGTATCAATATAACATAATTCTAGTATATTATTTTATTATATTTTGTTATTAATTATTCTTAATACAAGCATTTTTAAATGGGTATACAGGATCCCTAGAGGTACCGGCATCCTTTGATGTGCTTAAGAAACCTTGGGAGTGCAGAAGGCTGTTTGACCTTTGTCTTCCTTGGCCATTTCAGCACTAAAATGTGGCATTATGACTGTCAGGTGCCTTCATTTCTCAAGAGGTGTGTTATCACTGATGTTACCTTCCGACTAGCTATTACGCAGGAAATATAGAGAACAAATAGGGGGGCAGCAAGAAGAAACTATTTTTGTAGAGTTCAGATAGTTATGTCAGGAGTGAGCCTGGTAAGCAAGAGGCATTTTGCAAGCCAGAAGAGTAGCTGTATGGCACATGCTATATTTTTGTGAACTCTCTTTTCAGACTGAAAAATGTAAGCATAGAAAGAAACATTTGTGCTTTTGTACTTGGACATGCATTATATTTGGTATATGTTCAAACTTCTGCAACAAACCAATGGGAAAGACTGTGCAAGAGACAAATAGACTTACTGTCTAGCAGTTCTTGTTTAGGTTATTTATAGCATGTAAAGAGTTTGCCATTTACATGTTGGTTGTTTTGTATGTTTGTTTAATGTTTGGTAAACTATAACAGGTGCTTTTTGTGCCTGGAACCTGTTGTTTTCCAGGGCCTTATATGTAGTATAATTAACTCCCTGGAGTGAAAGGAGGAAATTCTTGGACACACTTCTTTATAAGAGCTATGCAGAACTGTAGGGAGAGTAGAAGGAGAAATAGCAAAGTACCTGGTTGCTTCAATGTGTCCCTACAGCTTGTCTGGGGAAGAACCTATATTCTTATATCAAGGAACACTTTTAAAACAAGTCCCAAAACTTTCCTTAACTTTTTGTCTAATTTTTTTTTGAAATTTAAAATAATTCTGAGCTTTTGTTTTGGCTATTTGGAAAAAAAAAAATAAATACCGTAATTCACAAAACTTCATGGATAATGATATTGGGTTGCAGACATACCTAAATTTGTTTTATGTTGTCTTTTCCTATATGTTTATGTAGCAAACTTGTGGCTTGTTCTGTGTTATGTGCTCTTTCTGAAGTTACACACCTGGAAGACAGTGCAGTAATTTCACTGTATTAATTCTTTATTTGGATTTTGTTTTGTATAGAGATTTATTGGATTTCTTAATTGCTGAGGGGGAGTGCAGCTGAATCAATGTACTGGGAGTAGCAAGAAAATAATGCCTTATTTCATGCTTGCAGAAGTGGTGCCTCAGGTGAAATGGTTGTCTTTAACTTGCCTGTTTAGAGAAGTGGTATGTTTGAAGCATTGACCTTTGACTTAAACCTAGAATGAAAATCTCTCTAATGAAAAGCTGCCAGAAATGAAAGGTCATACAAAATGCAATGAATTTTTTAACTCCTCAAGAAGGATTTCTCAAAGTACTGTAATTCCCTGTTGATTTGCCAAACCAGAGCGACATTTGTCACTGTTCGCTGAACAGTTTTACTTTTATTCATAGTCTCTGTGCGAATATAAAATTTCTAAGAAGAATATGGCTTATGGAAACAGTCCAGCCTAAACAAACTGTGTGCTTGATTCCTTATGAAATATGTCAAATTGGGTCAAAAATTTTATCATGCCGAATCAATTCGGTAACAGCTGACCTCGGATATATTATTTTTTTGCTGTATCTTAGCAACAGAAAACTTTTCTGCAGGATGACTATTTAATATCCTAATCTTTTTTAGAAGCTTTTATACCTAAAGAGGAACAGATGGTCTAAGGAAATCTTGTTTGTAGCAACAGAGATAGGGAATATCTACAGATTATTTTTCATCATTTTATACTCTGTTGTCCTGCACTTACAATTACCTAATATCTCCTTGATGGTAGCCAAAAACTTCTATCAGGAACAAAGTATAAAAATAGCAGTCTTCAGATGCTGCAGGTTTCTTTTTTTTATGCATGACGCAAGAAAACAGTTATATGTATGCTCTTACAGCTGTGATTGCATTCCTTGCACAAAGTGTGAGAATATGTGTAATTGTATTCTGTAAGTGTTAAGCTGTATCTGAGTAAATGAAGAAAGCATTATCTACAGTGTAATTTTATTCTTTGGCAGTTGCTTACTCTCTCAGTCTCAAAATCTATCATGTGAAGTGGTTTTCTTTCTACTTTATTATAGATTCCAAAGGTTCTTTATATTTCAGCAAGAAGAATCTTTGTTGAAAGGTTATTTTTATGTGACTTGGTGTTCATGTAAAATATAAGTCAAGTCATTAAGGACACTGAAACATGGAACTCTGAAACACTGTGTTGTGACTATTTTATTACTGGCTCAATGAAGAAATAATTCTGTTTATTTTTCTGGTGGCATGAAACTTCTTACTTCCAAAGAAACAGGTTGAATGCTTGTAGAAGATTGGATGATCTTGGATTTTTCCACATGAATTTAAAATTAGTTCATGAGCCTTAACTCTGACTTTATTACAGCCACCTGCAAAGGAGAGAATAAGAAGACCTGTTCTCTTCTAATTCTTTTTCAAAGTGCTGTGTGGTATGTTTCCTTCCTAGCTCCTGGATTTCTTCATGCAAAGAGAGGTACCTCCCCATCATCACTTAGTTGCTGTCTTAAGAATCATGCTGTAATGATGCTCATAAATGCCTGACAATGAAGTTGTCTGGTTTTCTGTGATTGCTGGTTTGTCATGGAGACAGTTCTTGACATGTAAGTCCTGATTAGCTGGTAGAGACATGACATTAGTTTGGTGAAGAGTGCTACAGTAGTGTGTGTGAGTGTATATATATACACACCGATGAAAACAGATGACACATTCAGCACTATGCTGTGGGTCTTCAGATGAATCATCTGGTGCAATTTTTTTTTCTCCTTATTGGCCTCTGTTATACTTTGTTTATTATCAGTGGCTACCAAAATCATGTAAACTCTAGAATGAGCTTGGTTTTGATAACCTAACAGACCTGTTGCCTGGCCTGCTCTTGAAGTTTCATCACTTATCATCACTTGTCACTTGTGATCCAAAAGGAAGTGTGCTCAGTAGCTTTTTTTGGAGCTCTTTTAGCTGCATAGTATGATATGAGGCTCTCTCTCACCATGAAACCTCTTTGACATCTTTTGTCCCTATTGTCATATTTGTATGTTGTGGGCTACCTTATTTTATTAGCTAGCCTAGAAATACTTCTACTTGCAACTTTTTCTTGTTGCAAGAAATGACAATGTCATCTTTGTTTAGTTCCAGTGAAGTACAATTATTCTGACTTCCACATTTTTGCACAAAGTGTTTTCAAATGAAACTGAAGTGTGGAGCTTTACTATTTCTTTTTCACCTTCAGAGAAAAGCTCTTCCATTTTGCTGTGCCTCTCATATTTTAATTAATTGGTTGGGCTGAATGAAATCTGGAGTTTTTTGTTTTGACGTATTCCACCCCATCCCCATTCCCAGATTTTGCATAAAAACTAATTTGTCTCACCCTCTAGGAACAGTAAAGCTCTTTCTTTAGGAATGTTTTGTGTCTCCCAGTGAATCCTTCCAAGCCTTGGGTCTGTTCTAAGCCATACAGCTTGTGATGGCGTGTCTAATCCAGAGAAGAATGAGGTACATTTTTCAAAATCATTAAAGTGGCTGCAGGGGGTCTCCTAAGAGAATCAGGAAAGAAGGGAAAAAGTGAAAGTGGGAAATATTTTGTTTTCATTTTTTTCTTTTAGTCATCTTTCCCATTATCTTTAAAAATGAATGATAGGAAAAGAGAAGAGAGCATGGCTTTTAATAGGCACTTAATCTAATGTTAAAAATGGAACATAAGCTTTGGTTCTTGAAATCCTTCATGGGAAATGGCCACATGTAGCTGTCTGAATAAGTGAATTGCCTGGTACATTATCTTGCTCTTCTGTGTTTTTGTCTGAGAGGTGGCTCATTAATAAGAGGAAAGGTAGTGAATCTCTAGACTCTGTTATTATATCTGACTCTTTAATGCAGAAATGATAGCTCTTCATCTACAAATGATTGGGTTTTTTTCATTTTTGTATGACTAGGGAGATCAGTCTAGGAAGGAAGAACTCTTCAGTCTTAATGGAGTATTGTCACAAAGTATATATGTGAACTTTGAGAGGCTGGAGATGTAAAAGTTAAAGGAATTTTTCTTTTTTTTTTTTCTTTTTTTTTTGAAAAAAACATCCCCTAATTTTTTCGCTGAGTTACAGCTCTTTATGAATCTTTAATACGTAGTACTCAAAGCATATCTGGGTAGTGCTCATCTGTGACGTTGCCATTCACTAATAGACCTCAATATTGTTTAACTAGATCGCGGTAGTTACTGAAGGAGTATAGAATCCGAGTGGTTCAAGTCACATATTAGGTGAGAATTTACTTCGATCTCTATAAGCATTGTTAAAACTGACTACTAATGAAATCAAATTTATATATCCTTCAAAAACTGACTTGTTGCTGGTAGAGGTGGTGGGGATTTTTAAAATAAAGCTGCACAGTTGAGCTATTTTTGTAAGACTTAACAAAAGATGTGAGCGTACTTGAGTTCTGAGCTATGTAGAACAAACCCTCATCACTTAACTGTCCACCACAGACTACTACTTACTGTTGCATCAGACTTTAATCCTGTGTCTCTTTTTAAGGCATAAGGTAAGTCTTTTAAAGGCACAGGCTCCTTGTTTCCCTGTGACAAGGGATGTGCGTGCTCCTGCCTGTTGGCTTGCTAAATTTCAGTTCTTCCTTTTCCTTTTTTATACCTCCTCTTTCTGGTCTGGTCAAGTCAATAAAAACACACAAGAAACCCCCAAACAAACAAAAACCCTAAACAAAACACAACCCAAAAACTGCTACAACCCCCACTCCCAAATGAAACGCAACCAACCAAGCAAAACTCCCCACCACAAAACAGAAGAAATAACCCCCCAAAAGCTTATTAAAAGTTCTGCTCTTTAATTCAGAATTAATCATAATACTAAGAGATAGCTGCTGCATTAGGTTGATGGTTTAATCTTTATCAATGTATAATCTCAAAATAACCAGACCAAAACGCTAAAAAAGGGAGAGCATGGATTGATATCACTGTAGTGGCTAGAGCACATTCATTTTCTTCTCATGTATTATAATGCTCTTTAAACATATTAATTCATAAGGTGGCCCTTTCATACTTTGCTTATTTTAGATTTCTTAATCAGGAATATAACCTACTCCCACTGTCCTCTGTAAAAATAACCTGGTGGCATCACAGTTCACGTCTTAATTTGAAAAGATGGATACTATATGTAATCCATTGTAATATAACTCATCTGTCACATTTGCTTTTACTAACATACCTTGGTATCTGTTAAGTGGGTCTCGATAAATGTTGTTATTAATGGAATTTAGGATTCTTAATTCACGGTTCATCTTTCCATATCAAGCAGACAAAACTAACCTTGGTCTTGTTGGGTATTTTGTTCAGGAAGAGGATAATAATATCACATAATAATAGTGATAACAACAACAATAATGAAAAAAAGACCCACATAGTGATGCATGCTGAATTCAAGTTGAGTATGTTCTACATTATTTGAATTCAGTCTGAGTAAATGTTGTTTTATCAGGCTGTTTTTTATACCAATTGTTTCATAATTTGATTTTAAATCTCCCCCTTACTCTTTTCATTCATAGATTGCTAACTTATTTCTCTGTTATTGTAATCTTATACAATATAGTCTTTTCTCTTATGAATGTTTATGATTTTTTTCTTGTTTTGTTCAATCTTAAATTTAGCAAATAATGAATTCTTTGCATGTTCTCATGCCATATGATCTTGCATGGTTATTTAGATAATAAAAAACAAATTTCCGTGAAAATGAAAGTGTGTGTAGTTTGTCTATAAAGTTAGATGTGGCAACATAAACCTGCAATGCATATGATTTTCTAAAGCTATCTATGAGCAAGGCCATCAGGTATGCATAAGCAGCATTTTTTTGCTATGAAATTAGATCATAATGTTAATAGTGTGTGGTGGTCTGTTGAAAAGATAAGTTTTATAATCCAAAAGCCACAAAAAAGCCTCTCGGGAGAATCTTTCAAATTAAGTCTGTGTACCCATGTTGTCCATTGCTGCCTATAATTTCAAACCTTCTGTATCTCACTAATGTAAATGCAACGTCTGTCAAACTTTATAAAATAAACATGCTTGTTAATGTTTTTTCTAGTTCTCACACATCCTATTCTAGGTCTGAGAAAAGTGTCTGAGGCATTTGTAGCAGCTCATTAGACTTTTCAGAATCAATGCAGCCCCTTACCCTTTTCTTTAACCCTGCATGAGATAAAATAGGCTGTCACTTATTTGTAAGAAAAAGGGTGAAAACCCTCCACCCCAATACTCCCAACCTGAAACAAAAAAAAATATAATCCCAAAACCTTAAGCATCAAAGCCTGTGATTTGTCTTACTGCTTTATTCTTCAATTATTTGCCTTCAATTTTTTTCCTCCTTGGGAGGAGGGCAAATCCAGTGCATCTGGCAACTTTTTTTTTTTTGTTTGGCTGTCATATTACAACAGTTGCTCAGCTATCTTCTGTGAACACCCACAACAGTAAAAATGCTTTAAATTTTTTAAATATGTCAGAATTCACACATACCCACACAGAAACTTAGAGTATGGTGTGTCATCTAATCATTCTTCTCAGTTTTGCTCCAACTTCCTTGAGATTGTTCCTCTCTCCTTTCACTTTTCAGTGACTATTGATGGAAGGGATAGGAAGATAAATGTATAGATTCTTGGCTTGTGGTAGCAGTTAATCTGTGACCTTCCTGGGATATTGGCCAATACAGAATTTGTCGTACTTTTCACAACAAAAAAAAACTTGAGACAGTTTGGGACAATCCAGTTTTTTTTAATGAGTAACTTCTTCCTTGCAGCATTATGAAGCGCTTTTTGAAGCGTACAGAATATGTGACAAATATCGTAGAGTCATTCAAGTTGAAGGGCACCTGTGGTGGGTTGACCTCAGCCAACAGCCAAACACCACCCCAGCATCTTGTTCACACCCGTCTCCCATGAGAACAGGAGAAAATAGAAGAAAGGTGAGCATACCCACGGATCAAGATAATGATAGTTTAATAGGGAAAGCAAAAGCCTGATGCTTAAGCAAAGCAAAAAAAGAAATTAATTCACTAATTTCTGTAGGCAGGCAGATGTCCCACCACTTCCTGGAAGGCAGGGTCTCTGGATGCATAGTGAATGCCATAACCATGAATGTCCCATCTTCCTCCTCCTTTCCCTGAGCTTTTATTTCTGAGCATAACATCATATGATGTGGTCAGTATGGGTCAGCTGTCCTGGTTGTGCCCCCACCTGGCCTCTTGCTCACCCTCAGTCTGATAGCTTGATGCTGTGCTAGCACAGTTCAGCAATAGCTGGTGTGTTACCAACACCATTTTAGCCACAGATACAAAGCACAGCACCTTAAGGGCTGCTCTGAAGAAAGTTAACTCCATCTCAGCCAAACCCAGTACAATCTCCACCCTTTATTCCATACCATTACTGTACCCTCTAGAATTGATCTGGTTGAGCTCTCTGCGCGGAGCAGGGCTGTTTTTGAAGATATACGGGCAGCTCTGGGCCTTGTCCACTTGTTCTGGATATTCTCAAGAGTGAAGATTCCCCACTCTTTCAGGGCAACCTGTTGCAGTTTTTGATGGCTCCTGTCATAAACAATTGTATGAACAATTTTTACCTTTTATTTAATCTGAATTTCCCTTGCTTCAGTTTACATCCATTGCCTCTCATCTTTTTGCTGTGCATTTCCCAGCAAGTCTGGCTCTTTTTAAATGGTTGAATGTAGCAATATGGTCTCCCCCTAGTTTTCTCCTTTAGAGGCTGAACAGACCCAGTTCTCTCAGCTGCTCCTTATACATCCCATGCTTTAGCCCCAAACCATCTTGTTGTCTCTCCACTGTACCAATATGTCTCATACTGGGGAGCATAAAATGGAGTGCAGTACTCAAGATGCGGTCTGGCAGATGTAGATTAGAATAATAATTTCCCTCTACTTGCTGGTTCCGCTGTAGCTAGTGCAGTCTCGTATGACCTTGGTATTCAGTTTCTGCAAGGCTGCAATTTTGACTTGTATTTAAATTGTCCACCAGACCCTGCATGCCCTCTTGTACCAAGCTGATTTCTGATGACTTAGCTCCCACACTGGACTGTTGCATGGGGCTATTCTAGGCTTATAGGGTCAAGTTGAAGGGACTGTGGGAAGTTGACTGTTGAAGTTTGCAGACTAATTTGTGTTGCTGCTGAAATGCAATCTGTTACAAAACAAATGGCAACAAAGATTTAGATGTCGTTTGAAGTTCATTTGTAGTCAAACGGTTAGAATTTCTAAATTGTCAGTACTCATTCTTTGGGGAGATATTGAATGATTGGGAAAAGGGCTGAATAATAGTAATATGAATAGTAGTAAGAGGAGCATTGCTGTAAAATACCTAGTCTCCACCTGAACAGATTCAATTTATACCTGGATAAGACAGCCAGAGATAGCACTTGTTTTGTGGATTCCAGATAGGATATAACACTAGAATAGGGTAAGAAAGTTACAGTAAAACACTCGCAAGATTTAATTTCCTAAATGTTACATCAAATTTTATTTAATCACTGGCAAAATCAGCTGAGCTTTGATTATACCCTTTTAAGCACTACTGTGTTTTCATTTTGTGTGCCATTTTTTCTTTTTGCTTATCTTTATATGCCAGAACAAAGAAAATATTGTTTGGAATGTTTTTTGAATTTCTTCAGCATTTTTATTACACCAGGTGTATATAAGAACTTTCCTCCTATGAGTTCTATGTCACTTGCAAAAAACTTCGCAATAGTATTGGATGAATTTAATGACTTCGTCTTTGAAATAACAAGTATAACAAAAGATATAATCGGTAGAGAGGTGCTGTTTCCTTATTCAGAGAATTTATTAGTGTATGTTTCAACACTTCTGGTTTGGGGTTTTTTTTGTTAATTTGTTTTGTTTTTTGCTTTCATTTTTTTTCCTTTTTGTAAGTTCTTAAAGCAGAGACGTCTTCATTCTTCTAGTAGTTCAAAAAGTTTTTCAGTGGGTTTGCTCTGCTCTCACCCCCTTTAGATCCTAACTGAAGGCACCAAGAGAGAGATTTTTCAGAAGTACCAAAGCTAGTTAAAAGGCACACAGCCAGTTGAAAATTGACGGGCATTTTCGTAAATCAAGAAAACGTTGCTGTTCATATGACTTGTATGCCTAATATATAGGTGAAAATTCTGCAAAGACTATGTTAGCGTAACTACTACATAATGAGTGGAATTCACAAGCAGAATAAATATTAGTAGATATTTAATAAAGTCTACAAGTATTTTTGTAGGAGAAGCTATACTATGTGTGAAGTGGTGGAACGATTTTCAGCCACAGCATTGTCCATCAATCTCTGTCTTTCATTACTGGTTGTTATATACTTTAATGGAAAACTGTTAAATACAGTGTTGCTACTTTCTGTTGACTTGTGTATTTGCACTGAGACAAAATTTTATTATGGGTTACGTAGCTGTAATATGTAAGATTTACTGTCCCCATGTATATTTTGCTTTCCTTACAAATGGCTTCAGATGTCGACATTAAGTCATAATTGGCCTGATGAGTTCTTTCATTGCTGTCATGGAACAAAAGGGTGGGAAGAGCATATGTCAGCTTTGACATCACCCCACTTGTTCACAAGCTTGAGGAACATCTGCTGTTATGGTGTTGATTGCTATGACGCTTTGTTGAAAGGTCGAGAACTTTTTGTCTGCACCTTATTTTTAAACTAGAAATGTCCTTCTGGAGATGATGCTTCTTTTCAAGTTGTACTGATAGTATGAAGTTGCTATATATGTAGGCAATTAATTTTAGATATCATTTGATTTCTAAATGGTTGGTCAGTGAATGCTGCAATCATGTTTCGGATGCTTGGTAAGTAATGTGAAACTTTCATGCTTATCTTGCATATGCTTCCTAAATTATAGAGTAAATCTCTTCTTGGTCCATCTGTTTGCTAAGGGACTGCTGAATCTGTGAATATACAATTTAGCAGAAGGTCAGGTAACAAATAATGATAACATATATTTTTGTCTGTGTATGCACAAAATTCTACTTGACTCAAAATACTAGCAGCTTTTAAAAAAATCTTGTAATGAGTGAAGTAAACCTTGATTTCTGGAAGCCTGTCACATAGATCTTGTTTCCCTATATTGCCTTTGTCTTTCCTTTATACACCAAAGTTGAGGGGAGGTGGGGAACCCCCCAATCTCATGCCGAAGAAAATCTCCAAAAGAAGACTGCCAGGTCTAGTTAGTCTTCCCTCTTCCCTCTTCCCTCTTCCCTCTTCCCTCTTCCCTCTTCCCTCTTCCCTCTTCCCTCTTCCCTCTTCCCTCTTCCCTCTTCCCTCTTCCCTCTTCCCTCTTCCCTCTTCCCTCTTCCCTCTTCCCTCTTCCCTCTTCCCTCTTCCCTCTTCCCTCTTCCCTCTTCCCTCTTCCCTCTTCCCTCTTCCCTCTTCCCTCTTCCCTGTGTTTCTTCTCTTCCATGTTTTCAGTAGTGAAAACTATTGCACTTTATATTTTTCTTTCCTTTCTGTCTTCACTGTCTCTACCTTGCAGTCTGTAAAGTGACAGAGTCCAAGCTTGTTTCCTCACACAGTTCCTTTCCCTGACATTTTATTGGCTTTCTGCTAATAGTATTAGACATACATCCACTTTCTTCTGTTCTATGTGTCTGTTCCTCAGAATTCATTCTGAGTGATTTATTTTATTTTGTTAACAGCTAGTTTGTGCCTTTTTTATGAACGACAAGTCTTTTGCTCAGTAAGCCTACCAAAATGTTTTTCCTGTGTGGAGATGCATTTTTTTTGTTAATATATTGAAGGGATTTTCTGCAAAGGAAATTTTTTCTTGTTTGTTCTTCTTGTGTTGGGAAACATTGCAATGACTCCCTTGCGCTTCCTAGCTTTGCAAGCATGTGTGCCAAGGCCTGCTGTAATTTTCTGTGAATATTACAATTCGAATACAGAGAGTTGTCAAACATATGACTAATCTTTGCTTGCAACATTTCTGTTGTGTTTTGGTATTCAGACAGACTTCTTTTTCATATGCATGTTATGTGATATATCTGAGTTGGCAGTATTGTTAATTTGCAGCAACCTTGCTTTTGGAATAGTTTGGATTTTTAAATTGTATAACTCATCGCACAGTTGTCTGACTCTTTTGTTTGGTGGTTTTTTTTTTTTTTGTTTCCACTCCACCTCACCTACTCATTTATTGGAAGTTTTACTGCAGAACCAGGTAACTTCTTCAAGGTACAGTTTCACAGGATCTTGAGATCACTCTTTGAATACCTCAACCTGTTTTGCATGTGTTCTGCATGACATATGAAAACACGAACTGTAAACTCACCCAAAGCAGAATGGAATAATTGATTGTACTCCAGTATTTACCATAATGATTCCACCAGATGTGGGAAAGGGGTTTTTGAAAGAAGCTGTTTGTCTTTGAGATTGCAAAAGAAGGAAGAAGTTAAAGGCTCATGTTCACATGAATGGAAGGTACCTATTAACTTGCCAGTTATGTACTCCTGAACTCATTTGTGTACTGCCAGAAAGCACTAATGTAATACCTGAAGAGATTCCCATTATTCTGTAAGCCATTTGCTTGAATGGAAAACTGCACATAAGTCTTTTTGACCAGTTGTGAAGTTCTAGTCCTTTCCCTCAGCAAAACCTTTCCTCATTCATTTCTACAGATATGTAGCAGCTCCTCTTCCCCTCTGAAGGTAAAGGTTCACTACTACTTTAGGGGCTAAAAGGCATGTTTTTACTTGGGTTATCTAGAGGCAGGGAATTCTAATGAGGGGTCTTTGGCACTTCTGTGTCCGTCCATATATATTTCCCAAAAAAATAAGGTCAGTTCTTACCTCTTTCTACCTGCTGTGATGATATTCTAAGTAGCAGGTGTATGCTAGTTGATACATGTGTAGTGCAAGGAACCAGGAAAGAATGTGATTCCTATGTCACTGTCACTTCTTACATATACCTTGAATGTCTTAAGGTGTCTGTGGGAGAACATTATCATTGTTTCTCTGATTTATAGCATAATATTTGTAATGCTTTATAATAAGACCAGAAAAATTAGGATTTAGCTGTAGATGAATTCTGGAATACCTGCTCCAGTGAAACAAAGCATGGATAGTTTTTCCCAACTTAAAGCACAATGTTTGCCGTAATTTTAAATTTGCTTTTAATTGCAGAATTACACTATATTTGATGTTGGAAAGAACAACTGGAGATCATCTAGTTCAATCTCCTTGCAGGGAGCAGGGCCAACTAGAGCAGGACTATGTCCCATTAGGTTTTGAGCATCCCTGAGGATGGAGACTCCACAACCAGACTGGACAGAGCCTTTTATACTGTTTGATCCGTACGGCATGTCACCCAACACTACAGGGACAGACAGAAGTCTGTGCAGGGTTCAGGAGCAAGGGGGTACCAATGACACCATGTCAAAGCTTTTTCTTGTGTTTAAAAGATATTGCTGTATTTCAGATTGTGTCTGTTGACCTGTGACTGGGCACCGCTGACAAGACTCTGTCTCTGTCTTCTTTAGTTCCCAGTATCATGTTTTTAGACAGATGGATTAAGTCCCCTGAGCCTTCTCTTCACCAGGCTGAACAATCCCAGTTCTCTCGGCTTCTTCCCAAAGGTGTATGCTTTAAATCAGTCCTGGCAGGTCTTAAAATAATCTTAAACTAATACAACAGTAGTTAGAGAGTTGTGCAGAAAAGGGGATGACAATTTGGGTGATGGGAGGATATGAAGGTTTAACTTTCAAACATAGGGTAGGACTTCTGAGGAGATGCTTTACTACTATATGTACTGACCTTTATACAGGTCGACTTAGTATGTACTTCAGATCTTCAGTACATGCACTTGAATTTGAAGAAAAGGATTATGCTTTTTGTTAAGTTACAGTTGAAGATGTGTGAAATAGGAAATTTATCATCTGGTATTTATGGAACTAGTTTATTTACTTCAGGGGAGGAAAAGGAAAGAATAAAAATTGATCCATGCAGCTCTTATCTCCCCCCCCCCGTCTTTATTTGGTTCATTCATTTATTTTTTTTTTCACTGTGTCTTTTTTTTTTTTTTAATTTGGTTCTATAAGTGAATTGTATTTTTCAATGTTACAATGTAGTTTCTCGGTAGATAACAGGCTTCTTTTGGGCTTTGGTTCAAAGGTGTTTAAAATGCCAGTCTGGGTTAAAATATGTAAAAGACAAGTAATCTACATTGTATCCCTTTCCCTGTCTTTACTGAACTAGTTCTTCCCTCTTAGGGTTTCTCTTTTAGTCACAGCATTCACCAAGTTTAACTTGTTCATTTGATTCCAAAATAGTATTGGGAAGGTGATCTTTAATGTTACTCTAAGGTGTTCAATATTTATTGGCAGTGATAATACAGTGCGAGTCAGCTGATAGTCCTCTGCCTTCCTTCACTTAATGCTGTTGTCTGAGCAGAAAAAAATTTAGAAAGCTGCTTTTTTGGAGAAAAAAAAAGTTAATATTTGACACTATGCCAAGCTGTATGACAGTCCCCCTTCTACCCCTGTAAAGCTTTCTAGTAAATAGTATATTGATTTTACAAAAATTTTTACATTTTTACAGAATGCCTCTGTATGAACAGCACTGGAGTGCTTCAGCTCTGTGCCATATGATTATCTCTTCTGAAACGCAACCTGCTGTAAAATATTTCAGTTATAGTTGATCCTGTGTATACTGTCCAAGCAAGAGGTCAAAACCTCTTTACTCTTATCTTTTTTTTTTTTTTAATGCTGCAACAAATTGATTTATTAAGTTTATTAAAATTTTGAGTACTTTTTTCACCTTTTCCCTTTCTCCTCCCTCTTTTCCCTCCCCCTCCCAGCTTCCCTGTCAGTGTTTAAACATAAAGACAGTAACATTTGGGAGGGTAGTGGGAGTGGAGAGTGGTAAGATCATTACAAGATTGCATCAGTAGTAGCAAGTACTAAAAGCTCCATGTGAGGTGTGTTTGTCTATTTCAACAGGCTTGAAAAATATTCTTCAAAGTTCTCAAGCCTCAAATTTACATGGGAATAGATGTGCAGGGTATGTACTTGAAGAGATCTTGCCTGAATCCTGGTCATGTTTAACCAAAATACCCCCACTAATCTCTTTGATTACATTGTTATTGAAAGGATGCTTATCATTGAAGAAGATGAAGTAGGCAGTGCTTTCTGCCAAAGAGTAATTTTATGTTTTCTGTTATAGACAGTGATTCCCCTAGAGTTTAGACAAACTCTTTAAAACTGCTCTGTGGATAGAGCAAACCGAAGAGATGAAATAAAACATTCTTGCTCTTTAATATAATCTAAAAAGAAAGTCTCAACTGGCAATATATTTCATACAAACAATCGATGCATAGAGTTTTGGAAGAATAAATTGATGTCTGATTACCTAATGCTACAGAAGGAAAACACAAAGACACAAAGAGCTTGTTCTTTTAATTCACCTTGTGCTTTTGTACGGGAAAGCTGTGGTACTTGTTATCAGTATGTGATAGTTCAGAACAGAAGAATATTCTCATGGTACAATGACTTGTTGTTACCCATTCGTTAATTCAAACTGAGAAACTTTTTAGAGGTTAATTAAGTGTTAGGCCAGGGAAAACATTGTTTTAAGGGTTTCATTGTGTTGACTAATTGTCATCAAAACTACGTTCAACATTTTTTATTCTATTTATACTGTTCCAATTTATTTTGTTTGTTTAGCTGTACTGTTTTCCACAAAGAAACAGTTTCCCTGTTGAAGGAAGGAATAATTTATAGAGAACATCTGAAGCTTCAGAAGCTGCTGAAAAGACCCAAAGAGCTGAAGTAAAAAAAAAACCAAAACCAACACATAGCCAAGCAGCTTTTCCAGTATGGAAGTGTTTGATACGATTCAAAGTTTGATTAGTTTTTTCCAGTAATGTCTGTGACTTGGTATTTCTGAAATGCTATTGTAGGTGAAAGAAATTCTTAACAACAGATTTCTAAAATTTTTTAAAAACTAAGATTAGAGGCCGTCAGAAGTTTTTGTAAAAATTTTTGAAAAAGTAAGATTATAGGCTGTCAGGAGTATTTGTAAATGAGATTTCAAGTTGGGGTATAGTTTTCAAGATAATGGGTAAAGCAGTAGTTATTTTCAAAACTTTTTAAGTATTAAGTATTCAGATACTTAGGTATTTAATTTAGGTATTTAGTCTTTCTGCAGGCTTTTTATATTACTGGGTAGTCTCATTCAAAAATAAATTCCAAACCAGAACTTAGGTTTAAACCTAAGATCTGTGAAGAGCCTATCTGTCAACTGTCTAGATGGAGATGAATTATTTCTGACTTGTTTCTGCATCAGTATGAGGAAAATCTGGTATATGATTCCCCTCAAGTGAAGGGAAGGGGAAAAGGCAAAAGCACTACAAACACCATGGATGCTGGCAGTGAGATGGATAACATAAACTACTTAGGGCGATCATCACAGCTGATTAATCATAGACTAAAGTAGGTTGGCAGGGACTTCCGGAGGTCCCAAGTCCAGTCTTGTGTTCAACATGGCATTGGCCAGAGGAGGTGATCCTCTAGGGAAGTTTTGAGTGTCCTTTATGGGTGAAGATCATGCAGCTTCCCTGGGAAACTTGTTCTATGAACTCTCAGCTGTCTGGCAAAGAGGAGGCTCACTGCTATCAATAATCAGATTTGCAACAAAAACAAAGAACAGTGGGATTTGCTCCATTGTTTTCAACCTTGAAGGGCTGCTTAGAAGGAGAAGTTATATTTTCATTCTGTTAACTATTGTGTTTTCTAGAATAAGACCTAGCAATTACGCAGAAGAGTAACATTATCATAGAGGCTTCTCTGAACACAGTGAACTAGCTTTTCTGCTGCTTTGCTTGATGTTTGTCATCTCTGCTTTCTGGTCAGCATTCTTAGGCTAGACTGGTGGTGCTTGTGCTATTCCAAATTATTTCCAGTAGTTAAAGTGCTGACCGGGAAGATTCCAGTCTCCAGACAGTTGCCTTATTCTGCCATAATCAATTCACATATAATCAGGTATTAAATTCAGTCATGGCTAGTTGCATGGATTACTCTTGATTTCTTGGTATGATAAATAAAATTGGTTAGAACTTGCTGTCAAGAAGCCTCTGTTACACAACTAGTATGAAATGTTTGTCTAAATAAAGTTATTGAGAGCTTAACAGCTATTGTGTGTACTGGTATGACAGTGTTGCTGTGTTCAACAACAGAGCAGCAAAAGTCATCTTCTGACTGCAGAAGGCAACTACAGCACAGCTGTATACACAGATAAAACTTCATGCAGCAATGTGTCAACCAACAATGGAGTGCTTCAAGGGCTTGACAGATCTAAATGGGTTAGAGACTCTGATAAACCAGGATGATGGTTATTTCAATTTAGATCTTTTAGGTTGACTTGCCCAGCATTTCTGTCTATTTGAGTGACATTAGTGTCTGTCTCCATTTAAAGTTCTACTTAAAGGGCAATAAATTCTCTGGGACAACAAATGCTATGCTGTGTAATGGTAACAGAAGCAAAAAGTGTTTTTCTTATTGCGTGTGAAGAACTGTTTGAATTGTTGAGGTACATATCTTATTAGATTTTTTTCTGGTTTCCTGGTATCTGTCATATCTGTGGGAGTTAATCAGCTCTTGATGGGGTTTTCACCCATTGTGGAATTAACATTAACAACAAAAGGAGGGCTAAAGAGAATCTCAATCTTATATTGGATGCAGGGGGAAACATAGTGACAAAGGATGAGGAAAAGGCTGAGGTACCTAGTACCTTCTTTGTGTCAGTCTTTAATATTAAAAGCAGCTGTTCTCTGAGTACCCAATCCCCTGAGCTGGATGACAGGGATGGGGAGCGGAATGAAGCCCCCATAACCCAAGGGGAAATGGTTATCCACCTCCTACACCACTTAGACACACACAAGTCAATGCGGCCAGATGGGATCCACCCAAGTGTACTGAGGGAGCTGGTGGATGTGTTCACCATGCCACTTTCCATCAGTTATCAGCAGTCCTGGCTAACTGAGGAGGTCCCAGTTGACTGGAAGTTAGCCAGTGTCACACCCATCTACAAGAAGGGACGGAAGGAGGATCTGGGCAAATACAGGCCTGTAAGTCTGACTTTGGTGCAAGGGAAGGTTGTGGAGCAGATCATCTTGAATGCAAACACAACATATACAGGGCAACCAGATGATTAGACCCAGTCAGCATGGGCTTATGAAAGGCAGGTCCTGCTTAACTAACCTTATCCCCTTCTCTGACAAGGTGACCCACTTAGTGGATAAGAGAAAGGCTGTAGATGATGTCCTACTGAACTTTAGTAAAGCCTTTGACACAGTTTCCCATGGTATTCTCCTGGAGGAAAGGGCTGCTCATGGCTTGGATGGGCGTATGCTTTGCTGGGTAAAAAAAATTTGCTGGGTAAAAAAACCCAACACCTGCATGGCTGGGCCCAAAGATTTGCGGTGAATTGAGTTAAATCCAGTTGGTGGCTGGTCACAAGAGATGTTCCCCAGGGCCCAGTACTGGGGCCAGTTATGTCTAGTATCTTTGTCAATGGTCTGGATGAGGGGATCGAGTGCACCCTCCATAAGTTTGCAGGCAGGATTATTGATCTACTTGAGGGTAGGAACGCCCTACAGAGGAATCTGGACAGGTTGGATCGATGAGCCAAGGCCAATGGTATGAGGTTGAACAAGGCCAAGTGCTGAGTCCTGCACTTGGGTCACAGCTGCCCCATGCAGCGCTACAGGCTTTTGGAAGAGTGGCTGGAGACCTGCCTGGTGGAAAAGGCGCTGGGGGTATTTGTAGACAGCTGATTGAATATGAACTGACAGTGTGCCCAGGTGGCCAAGAAGGCCAAGAGCATCCTGGCTTGTATCAGAAATCATGTGTTGATCAGGTCTAGGGAGGCAGTCATCCCTCTGTACTCAGCACTGGTGAGGTTGCACCTTGAATATTGTGTTCAGTTTTGGGCCCCTTACTACAAGAAAGACATTTGAGGTGCTGGAGTGTGTCCAGAGAAGGGCAGCAAAGCTGGTGAGGGGTCTAGAGCACAAGTCTGATGAGGAATGGCTGAGGGAACTGATTGTTTAGCCTGGAGAAAAGGGAGTTCAGGGGAGACCTTATCGCTCTCTACAACTACTGAAAGGAGGTTGTGCAGAGGTGGGGGACGGTCATTTCTCCCAAGTAACATGCGATAGGACAAGAGGAAATCATTGCACCAGGTGAGGTTTAGATTGGATATTAGGAAAAATTTCTCTACCAAAAGGGTTATCAAGCATTGGAACAATCTGCCCAGGGAACTGGTTGAGTCATCATCCTTGGAGGTATTTAAAAGACATGTAGATGTGGTGCTGAGACATGGATTAGTGGTGGACTCGGCAGTGTTAGGTTAACAGCTGGACTTGATCTTGAAGTCTTTTCCAACCTAAATGATTCTGTGATTCTATGATTTTGATACAACCAAATTAAGCCAGTCTGTTGGTTGACTCCCTGGTCTTTCACTGCAGAAGGAGGAGGCCACTGGGAGTCTTGGGAGCCTCGTTTTAAAGTACACTTCAGGGATGTTGTGCAGAGAGAAAATGCAATAGGATTATACCACAGAAATGTAATTTGTTAGTTCTTTGGACTGGGTACGGAAAGTGGACAGTTAGCAAGGCAAGCAAATGAAAATCTAAAAAGTATAGTTGGGGAAGTAGCTGAAGGGAGGCGTTTTGGATGAGCCAGAGAAAGCAAGTCAGGAGGAAAATGTTCTTTTCAAGACAGGCTGACAGAGGGATGAGTATTTTAGCAGAAAGAATGACAAAGGAGGATAGGCTTAAAAGAAAGAAGCTGTAGGGTTTAGTGAAAGAGTATATGCAGAGGAAGAAAGAAAGGTGATGAAAGATGAGAGACAGCCTGAGAATTTGGGTAGTGCTGCCAGGGAAGATGGTGGAGTTGCCTCCTGAGAATGTGTAGATGGAAATATTTAAGAACTCAAATAAATATTATATGGTTAGACAGCTGAGAGAAATCCCTGGATTTTATTTTTGGCACTGTTGCCTCTGGGGAAAACTGCTAAAACGTTCGTGCTGTGCATTCTCAAGATGAATTGTGGTGCAGAAAGATGCTGGTAAACGTTGCTCAAGCTTCTGAACTATACTGAACACAGATACTCTTTTGAACCTTTTTTTCAGAGTGTTCAGTCAGTGGGGGAATTGGTTCTGCTACCATTTTAACTGCGTATGCTAAGAATATTAAACTGTATAGCAATATAGTTAATAGTTAGTATCCAAACAATAATGACATCAGATCCAAGATAAATATGGTTTTTATACACCACTGGAAGCAGTGCAGTGACTTGAAGTTGCAGGGCTATCTGGTTCTATTTTTCTTGCCAGATGAAGTTCCTTATATCTTTGAATATTTCCACTTCTTGTAAATGTTTTTCCTTTGTATCATCTTTCACTTGGCTGTTATGCATGAGCCTTTTAGCTCTATGTTGTTATGTATGGAATTAAATGGAAGTTTACAGTTTGAAAGAAACAAACGTACAGTCAGTTTTGTTCCCTCCACTATTAAAATCAGAATTTAAACCTAATTAGTATTTCTAAGTGTTACTAGTATTTCTAAGCTAGATACTTTATCAATACAGGTTTTAAAATTCTGAGAATAAACTTGGTCATCTCTTCTAAAAATAAATGTAGAAAGCTGAGGGATTTACATATCTGTCAGGATGTGCTAGTGGAGAAAAATGAGAAGCAAATAAAGATATAACAAAATTCAATCCAGAAAATGTTTGTTTGTTTCTTGAATATTATGAAAGGAAAAATGCTAGCTTTCAGAGAAAACTATATCCATCTAAATGTAAGGATGATAGTTTTGCAAAAAAGGAATGGACAAGTTGGATGTGAATAACTGTGATCTGTAATCTTTATAATGCACACAATATTTATTTGTGTAGGGGGGTGACTTGCAATTTGTTTCAGATTTTTCTATTTGGTTTTGTTAGGTGTCACGTATTCCACATGCTATTTTTGGTGTACTGAGATAATAAAATCTCTACACTGTCCTGGCGAAAGTTGTTAATAGAAGCCCTTGTGAAAATAGGCTTAATTAATAGCAGAAGGGCAATAGACTGTTCAGAAATAACAACTGAATTGGAGCATACATAGTGCCAATTAATTAGTAATTAATATCAATAAAAGTAGGGGGGGAGTGATTGGATTTTATTATCTTTTGAAGATCCTGCCCTTCTCATAGATCAGTTGTGTAAAAATGTGCTGTTTAAATTTCTGACACTCGATAAATTTCATTTGTATATTTTCTATATATGGTTATCTAATAAAGATTGTATTTAAAACTTTACAAAGTCAACAGTTGGAAGCTCTAGTAAAGATTAAGAAGAATTTTAATCAACAGCAGTGGTGGTAAAAGAAGGTATTGGTACAAACAGAAGGCTAAAGTCTATTTCAGGAAGCTTATCCTAAACATCTCTGTTCTAGGGGCAAAGCAATGCAATGCAAGCTGGAAGAATATTATGCCATGTAATTTTTTTTTTTTAACATTGAAAGTGATTAATTTACATACTGTCAAATGAAGTGGATTTGAAAAATGTTTTATTTTTCTCAATTGCTTCCAGAGGACTGTTACAAATGAAAAAGAAACGAGGTTTTCTTGTGAGGATGTTAAATACCTATGAATTCTTCTGCATAAACTATGATATAGTGTCTGAGATTATAATTATTTTAGAATGGCAATCGCATACACAAATCCAGATGGCCTTTGGGATAAGGATCAAACAGGTGATCTTTTCAAGATAGTTACACTTTTGGTTTTATTTTCATCTATGTATCAAGCCATTACTTAAATAGAAAATTTCACTTGGCAGAGTGGCTGTAACAGATCTAGTGCAGAGGTTCTTATTCCGAAAGCAAAGTGGTCTTTTAAAGACATTCAAGTGTAAGTTGAATATTGATTACTAAAAGGCACATTCTGTATGTATCTATAAATGTATTTGGGAAAGTACATTTTAACCTCTTCAATTTCCAAGGAAAATTTCACACGTTAGTTCAGTCTCTAAACTATTCAAAAGACACATACTCTGCTAATTGTTTGGCTTGCTTGGAAATTTAATATCATTAGTAATGCATGGAACTAAATTCCTGTTCCATCTTCCTTTTTGCCTGGGTGTCCATAAAACATTAAAGTCTTCTGAGAGTTATAAATGGCCGTTCGGATAGGGATGCTATTTATGGCTTCTCCAGGAATAAATTATAATTTTCCTAAAACTGGTGGGAGGACTAAATACTAGCGTACTTGCAGATTAACAAAAATATGTGTTTGGCTGCTTTTTCAATATCGAATTCAGTTGTTTTTTATTTGTTGGACTATTCAACTCATTAAAGATTACACTAATGAAAACAAATCACGATAAACCTTGATATGTGGAATCTCCTGAATTTACACTGAAAGCTAGAGCTAAATTATCCAGGTGTTTTGAAGGTAATGAAGTTAGTGTATGGCCTTATTCATATTAGTTTTATAATGAGAAGCTATATACATTCACAGAAGGAAAGTAACATTAGTATAAATGTTTACGATACACTAATATTTTCAATTTTGGTTCTCTAGTTAAAATTTTTTATTTTTTCCACTGTAGGAAATATAGTTCAAATTCTGATCTATAATTGTTCTATTTGGTTTATAAGTAATGTATTGAAAGGACAGAAGAATTTATCTTGGCATGTAGGGCTATTCTTTGATTTCACTGACTAACAAAATCATGATAATTTTTAGCCTCTGGAGTGAATGATATCTTACATGAAAAGAAATATTTTAGGCTTTGAACAATGTCTTCATGGTAGAGTTTTTACTTTTTACAGTCATACTCTGTAGAGTAACTTAAAACCTTTGTGTGTGTGTGTGTGCACATTGCCAAGATAAACATCCTCAAGGTAAATCTACATTTTAAAGGGCTGTTTGGCGCTCTTTTTCAAGGGGAGAATATCAGCCAGTGGAAATAATGGGTTGCTTAAAGCTTAAACAAAATTTATCTGAAAAATGTCCCATGTTTCTCTAGTATTTAAAGACAGCTTGGGCAATATTGTGAAAACTTATGAAAAAAATTTCTGTTTTTTCTGTTGCTGTCATGCCTCTAAATACAGCAACTTTTAATATATTGTGTTACGCACACACAAACACACTCCCCCATATAGAAATACAGTACATGTTTTCACTTCAAGAAAGATCAAAGGACACTGTAAAAATCTTTGCTATTAAGAAATAAAGACATACCGCAGTGCAATGTACCACAGTGGTACTGGATATGGTAGCAACATTGCTGGCCCAATTCAAGCCTCAGTAAAGCTTGTCAAAGGTTACTGGTTCAATAAGTTTCTGATCAGGTCTCAGGGTAGGAATTATTACTGACATGATTTGTGTTGTTGTAACACAAAAATCTGTGGTGTGATTTCAAGATAGTAAGGATACTGTGAATGAATTGTGAAGGGCTTCAAAATCTTTGACGGTTTATTCATTACATTAACTTATTCTGGGGAATAAATGGTGTACCTTTAATGTAGGATGACTGCACTATAGGGTATTTTAGGTAGTAGTTATAGAAATGACTGCCAGGTATGCAGCTTATCTTTCTAGAATACCAGCAGGAAAAAAATATCTGACCTACTTGCTGAAAAAAACACGGCAAACTAGGGTATAGTGGCTCTTTTCAAATACATGGGCATGCGTGTGTATTTTGAATGGCATTCTACATGTAATGGTGTGACAGATTCTGTTTCAAGACTCACAGTATCACATAGCTGATTAATTGCTTTAAGTGCAATTAAGATATGTAAAAATCCATAACTTCTGATATTTGAGGAAAAGGATGAATTGGAGGAGGAAAATGAGTGAGAAGGTAGGCAGCAAAGGGCTAATTTTTACAGTGTAACTTTAAATGTCAAGTATTTCATCTAACTCTCAAAGATTTTCATCAGTGTGGAATCAATACTAAGTTTTGACAAGTTGTTAGATAGGGAACTGGGAAGAAGAAAAAAGGATGAATTAAAAACTTACTCTGCTCAAGAAATGATCTATTTTAACATCAATGGTAGTCTGCTTAAGATATTGCTAAACTTCATTTCCCTGAATCACAATGTGCATATGAAATAGGTGAGTCTGCATTAATGGTTTATATAGATCCTTTGTTAAAGCAGCTGTTTTTCATGATAGAATTTGTTGACATATTCTCCACATGTGTGCGGCTTCTGTTGCTCAACCAGGAACTGCGGATGGATTTTAAATCCTTAATAAGATGAAAGGAGGAGACATCATGAACACCGGTATGTTATTGACATATAGCCTCTGTTTTTACTCATTTGTCATAAAATCATGTTTTCCTGATCCCATATAGCAGTTCTGAATTTTGGATTGAAATAAGTTGTGTATGAAGTCTATGCGTTGGCTTAATTTGCGTGATATAAAAATTCTTGATTATAGAAGCACTTTCCAACTTGTGAAATATCTCTTCCCAAAAGATTAGAGGTTAGGTTAACACATCTGGAATTGATTTACATTTGCAATACTACCTTGATTCAATTAATTTGACTTCATGGAGGTGAGTGATAGAGATGTAGCCTCTTATGGTACCAATGAGTAGTAATTTTGCAGAGGTTCTGTAAGGATTAGCCATTTAATATGGCTGAAGGTAAAAGCAATGAGTAGAATCACATAATGGGAGTTAAACTTTTTCACTCTATTACTCCAATCTGTGAAATAAAAATTTCTACTCTTCTAACGCATGGATTTAGAGTAGCTATCTCCAAAGAATTCTGAAACGGAGAAAACGTCAGTACTTTCCTGGCTCCAGTGTACCTTAATGTTACTGGCTTCATTTGTCATTAGGTCCCAGGAGAACTGACATATCTAGTGTTCACAGCAGGACTGTGAATGAAAGTTTCTGACCACCCACTCTCCATAATTTTTATCTCTGTATGGTTCCCAGTCTATGTGCTGAATGAAATAGGACTTGAGTAAAGAACAAAACTAAGCTTTTGGGCCACGTAAAAGGGGACTTTCCTGAAGACCCTCATAGCTGTAGCAATTTATGGAATGCTTTGAAAGCTAGAAAGCTGCAAAAATAGAATTTAATTATTCCCTTTAACTCAAGCATTCTTGCTTCCTTTACACATGTATGTGACATTAAGTATGTGATAAGCAATACGTTTAAAAACAATGGAGATTAAAAGGTCACATTCTGCCATGACAAACCTACATATAAAACCTTATTAAAATGTGAAAATTCCTTTCCATAGGAAACTGATATTTTAAAAAATAATTTAAGTTTATGTAAACTCATTTTTCAGCAAATCTGACTCAAAACAGTTTTCTAATATATTAGTGTGTGATCTATTCTAAGGTTACAATGTAAGGATTTTTGTGCTGTAAGTTTTTTTTGGTTGATGTTTCTACTTAGAGTATAGACAATAATATTCCTATCCTCAAGAGCGTCTTCAATATTTTATAAATGTATTCATTCTGTTTTATCAGGAGCTGGGTAACTTATCTTTGGAAATGTATGTGTGTGAAGCTAAAGCTGTTTCATGGTAGATAGTATTTATAAAATGAGGTCATTCACTTTAGGTGCCAAAAACTGTTTCAGTTTCATTCAGATATCATAACAGAAACTTTTCTGTGGTTCTTCAATAGCCCAACTGAATGCCTTATCTGTGGAATTTTGTCTAGCTTGACAAATTGTGGTTTTGACCAAAAATTCTGTCTTAGGTATGAAAATTTTCATGGTTATTCTTCTTATAATTGTTCCTCAAAATTTGAGAAAGAGAATACCATCCACAGGCTAAAGAGGGGTGGCCTGGAGCAGCATCTTCCTCCATGTGGAGAAAGCTGCCTTTGGTGTGATTGCAGTGCAGCCCCTTTCAAGGGGCAGATTCTGCTGCTGTTCTTGAAGTAATGGTCTCCTCCTCTGGGATCACCTCCACAGAGAGAAGTGAGCTGCTGTTCTATAATCATTGAAGCAAGAGAGTCATAAAGTACATTACATTTAAAGCATAATTCTAAATGCAAGGAAATCAGCTTCATAGAATCATAGAATGGTTAGAGTTGGAAGGCACCTTAAAGATCATCGAGTTCCAACCCCCCTGCCATGGGCAGGGACACCTCCACTAGACCGGGTTGCTCAAAGCCCCATCCAGCCTGGCCTTAAACACTTCCAGGGATGGGGCATCCACAGCTTCCCTGGGCAACCTGTTCCAGTGCTTCACTACCCTCACAGTAAAGAATTTCCTCCTAATATCTAATCTAAATCTCCTCTCTTCCAATTTAAAACCATTACCCCTTGTCGTGTCACTACATCTCCTGACAGAGTCCCTCTCCAGCTCTCCTGTAGGCTCCCTTCAGATATTGGAAGGCTGCTATGAGGTCTCCCCAGAGCCTTCTCTTCTCCAGGCTGAACAACCCCAGCTCTCTCAGCCTGTCTTCATAGGGGAGGTGCTCCATCCCTCTGATCATCTTTGTGGCCCTCCGCTGGACCCGTTCCAACAGGTCCATGTCCTTCCTGTGTTGAGGACTCCAAAGCTGGACACAGTATTCCAGGTGGGGTCTCACGAGCGCAGAGTAGAGGGGTAGAATCACCTCCCATGACCTGCTGGCCACACTTCTCTTGATGCAGCCCAGGATGCGGTTGGCTTTCTGCGCTGCCAGTGCGCACTGCTGGCTCATGCTGAGCTTGTAGTCACTACTACATCCCATGGATTGTCTTTAATTAAAATATTTATACTTTCAAATGATTAAAAGCTTACCAAGTTGGTGACTTGCACAGAGTTTTCTGGTAAAATAATGTATTTGGAAAGAGGAGGAAAACATGTAGAATATCTTTCCTCATAAAAAAAAAAACTCTGCTGGAAGATCAGTAGATTGTTCAAATTGTACTTCAGTTTCTAAAATGTTGGATTCATAGAAGTCTTTCTAGTACTACTGTTTCTAATGAGTTCTGTGTCATATAATTATCTCAGCCTTCAGTTTTAAGAAGGTGGCAATCCATGGCTGGCATTCTCAGTGCATTATCATCTCTCTAATCACATTTTCTAATTTTTTTTTTGAAGAATGTATCTTGATTCATATTTACAAGCTGCTTGTTATGTGTCAAACATGAAAATTGTTTGTGGGTGGCATACTTTCTCTTATTGTGCGTGTGTATCAGAAATCATCTGTCATCTGATTTAAACTTCAATTTACTCAGCACAGCATCTCAATTTAGAGAAAATTGGGCTCCATTATAAAATACAATTGCAATAGGATTATGATTTTATGGTAATGTATGTAATTTATCGTTCTTATTATTATGTAACAGATTGTAGAGTAATGTTTTGACTTACTCCTTTAAAATTGCTTTGGAAATGATAACATTAGTCTTATGTAGATTTTTTTCTTTTTTTCTTCAAAATTTTAAGGAGCCATACAGCAGCCTGACTTTCATGGATAATATTATGAGGAATTTTCGAAATGTATTTGTTACTATAAGACAAGTAAACAAGGGATACAATACTTGAACAAAAAAATGGGGAAGGTGTTTATTCAGGAATGAAATTAAGATCTTTTAATTAAGTTATGGAATTCCAACTGGTTTTATTTACTGTAATCTGTTATTTTGCAGCATGGTTTTGGGCAATATCTTGTCTCTGAGCAGATTAAGTGCTAAAGTTATGAATACACTGGAGACGTTAAAACAAACAACCTTCCTTTCCCAGGAGGAATTTCATAACACTTTTGCAAATATTGAACTTTAATAGCAATTCTAAGTTCATAAAAGCTTCTAACTGGAGCTACTGGCCAAGTTCATGTCAACCCTGGGAGGCTGCATTCTGTCATTTTGGATTTGCGGCTCTCCCTTGAAACACCAGGACTTGTGTTTGGGGGTCAGCAAGTTCTTTTGTTCCAGAAGTGTAAGGTCTGAATCTCTTGTGGCTGTCGGTCATTGAAAAGCTTCCCTGCAAGGGGATGGCTTCTTTCCATCTAGAAATTTGGCTTGTAAGGGATGGCAATCCTATGAGATCTCTCTGCTGTTTGTGATTATCAATTTTATCTGCCTGCTTGATTCTATTATTAGAATATGCAGACATATTCACATATTAAAAATTGCATATAGCTTAGATTTTTTTTTTTTTTAAGGGGCTAGGAGCAATATGCATTACTTTATCTCCTGACAGAAAAACAGAATATTGTGTTTTTGAAAACACTTTTTATTTTGCATCACTGTGTTCTGACTACAATTATTCAGTAGGTGGATATGAGGAGCTGTGTGCATACAAGTCATAAACACATGCATTCAGTCATCCCAAGATTTCATTTGTTTTTGTCTTATTACAACTAGATACAGTGCAGACCAGGTATCTTTCAAATCTAAAACCTTGGTTTTGGGTGCCATTTTAAAATGGTTTGTTCTATATAGTTACTAGCAATAATTACTCGAAGATAATAAGGAAATGTTAAGCTGTGTGTCATTTAAAAAAAAAGTAATAAAATGTTAAGCTGTGTGTCATTTAAAAAAAAAGTAATAAAATGTTATGTGAGGTTGAAACAGTAATTATTTCAGCCACTGACAACTTATACATATAAGGGGCAGGGGAACTCCAGGAGATTTGTATGGACAAAATTTAAATTTGATTCATGCAAATTCATTCTTAAAATTATATGTTAATTATTTTTGCTTGTTGACAGTCCTTTGGCACCCTCAGAGGCTGTTGCTTATACTCATGCAGTTCTGTGCAGTGCCTTAAAGTTGGTGTATGCATGAATAAATAATGTGAAACATGGTGTTCTTTAATCCTTATACAGCAAAATCTGTGCTGTTGGTGATAAAGCTGTTAATTTGTTTGGAGGAGTTGCTTTCATTGTATGGAATAGTGCACACAAGGGATTGACAGATGAGCTTTGCTGATCCTGGAGGGCAACCCTTCTTGGTCATTACCTTGTGAAGGTATGAGACCAGATAGCAGGACACTTGAGAGATTTGCACTTCGATAGTAACATTGCAGATAGGGACAACAGCAGTGGGGGAGAAGGGTTGTAAAGTCTTTTTGTGTGTTGGCATATTATGAATCATTTGATAGAGCAAAAGGGAGGCTTCTGGTAAATTGTTTCTCAGAAAGGGTTTTGTTTTCTTCATTCCAAAGATTAAATTTTGAATTCAGGTTTAATCTTTTTCTCGATTGTTTTTAAATCTTTATTCTTAATACCTGCATTTCAGAATATAGTCCCATAGAATGTTTTTGGTAGGGATTCAGAATTGTTATTGTCCTCCCATTTGTGATTCACAAATGTGTGCCTGCATTTTTCAGTTTACCTCTCAATTAACAGTACTGGTCTTTTTCTGCTTTTAAGGATGTCTATTCTCTGAAAAATGCTTCATTCTCTTGCTTTCCTATAGTAAATGTTGTTTCTGCCAGGCTGGAAAACAAATGGACACTAGGAGTAAGATCCTTACTGAGATAGCTAGAATTAATTTTCCAGTAACAGAGATGGGCCACATAATATGATGCAGTGCATGCTTTTGTACTATAGTGAAGCATTTGGCTAATAAAATGTTGGAGCCTTTTTCTTGATCAGTAATTAACTTAATTCTGGAGTCTACCCTCCTTTAATAAAAGAAAACTGAGATTTTCTTTGCCAATCTTTTTTTTGTCTTAGCTTCCAATTAATTAAATTTATACAGATTGTTTTGTTCAGATCCTCTGCCTTTTTTATAAGTCAAATTATTTATCACTTCATTGCTTTGCAAGTTTTCTCCTGCTGTAAGCATTCTTCTCAAATCAGAAGATGTAACTACAGCTTTAATAGTGTCTTTCAGTGTAATGGATTAAAAAAAAAGAGATTCTGAGGAAATTGGTACAAGCAAAGTTATAATTCTTTGTGCTATTTTTCTTTGCTTATCTAATGACAGCTCTTTCTGCAGAATAGACAAGCTTTTATGTCTCTCTACAGCTGTATCATGTGACTGCCTTACTACTTTGAACATATTTCTTGACAAATTCTCAATATTAGGGAACAGCTTTTGGTCTAGAATAAAGGGCTAAAGACTACATCAATACCAAGCCAATTTACTGAGGATTTTTCTTAGTCTACATCCTGCCTTTTTAACCCAAATGTGCATTTTTGTCATAGCCATTCCATTTTGGGGTTTTGAATTTGATTTATTCTGAGGCTTATAGGCTTTCATAATGGTCAAGACCTTAAAAAATGAAAGATATAGAAAACAAAATAAACCCAAAACAACAACAACAACAGGAAAAAAAACCCACAGGAAAAGAAGTTTTTCAGCCTGGAAGTCTTGCAAACTAAATGAGAGACAAGTTGATGAATACAGACAGGTAAGAAAGAACAGAGAGAGAAGATGATGATATTGATTTAAAAGAAAAAAAGGCAAAAAATTGGTTCAGTTATTTGTTGCAGCCTTTTACATTCTCATATTCTTGGTGTGGTTTCATACACTCAATTTGTAAAGTATGTGGCATCGGATTAAATCTGTTTTTCATTTACACAGGGGGAACCAGAGATATCTGGTATTTAAAGGGAAAAACACCTCCCAAGGGAAGGACTGTCACTTCTTCAAAACTTATTGGTTTCCCTCCTAAGGTTGGATCATTCACAATTAGCTCATACTCGGGTGTTCTAATGCCACCTTCTCCTCTATTTCACTTGTTCTTGGAAGAATATGGATTAAGAAAAGAGGTCAGTGTGACCATACAGAGTGGTAGTGAGGAAGAAGGAACCTTAAATGAGAATAAGAAGCAGCCACGAAAGCAGTTCCCAGCTGAGCATGGAGTGAATTATAGACATGTCTGTTGGAAAGGACCTCAGGGGTCATCTAGCCCAAACTTCCAGCAGAGGTGGGCTATGTCCAGCACTAGATCAGGTCTGGAGACTGATCCAGGGCTGCATTACTCTCCTAGGGAAATGTTGTATCCCTAGCGTTCAGCCAGAAACCTTCAAATACCAGTTTGTGGCTGTTTCCCTTTGCTTGCTGTCTGCCACTACAGAGAATTTGGCTTCCTTGTCTTTGCTGTTCCCCTGCATGTTAGCTTGCCCCTACAGCCTGCTATTCACCAGACTGAACAAGGCCAGCGACTTCAACCTGTCCTTGTGGATCATGTTCTCTGGTCCCCTGACCATTGTGACAGTCCTCTGCTGGGCCTCTCTGCATTGCTTTTGAAGTACAGGTGCAAAAACTGGCTCTGTAGTATTCCAACCTCATCAGTGGAAAGTGTAAGATGAGAATAACTTCTCTTGTTTTGTGGGCCTTGTTGTCAGTTAATGATGCTCAGGATACAGTTTGCCTTATTCATGACAAGCGGGCCCTGTTGACTGCTGTTTAACTTTGTGTCCACCGTAAGTGCTAGGACCTCTTCAGTGGTTGACTGCTGGCCAACACTGCAGAGTTACATTGCTGCAGGTGTAAAACTTTGTACTTTTCTGTGTTGAACTTCATGAGATTAGCCCAGTCTTCAAGTTTAGTGATGTTTCTTTCAGTCAAAATACTGCTGTTTGTGTCAGCCATTTCTTCTACTTCAGTGGCATCTGCAGATTTGCTAAGGATGCAGTCCATGTAGAACAGTAAAGTGTAATAGTGATTGGAAAGGATGTAAGAGACCAACAATAGCAAAAGGCTCATATGCTTGCCATTTCTAAAGTGAATTTGACCCTGATAAGACCTATTGAAATAATCTTTTGAATGCACAGGAGAATAGTTACTGCTGCTTTTCTCCAGATACTGGACTTGGAAAAAAGTACTAGCAAACATCTGCTTAAGACAGTAGTATTTATTGTAGGGAAAGAGATAAATCTTTATCCCTAGGTTCTTATTTGGTTTATTGTGTTTCAGGGAAATCCAAACTGACGCTTGGGCAAGTGTTCCTTAGTGAACTGTGTCCCAAAGTAAGAATCTGTAAATAATCTTCAGGGCAAGTAATGCAATTGATAATTCCTGTCTTCTCTGATTCATGCTCTGCCCAGGTCTAGCCAGCTGTGTTCTTGCTATCCTGCTTCAGTTTTTCTTTTAATTCTTTATTTTTTAAATACTTATCAATACATTTTCAGAAACCTGGGGAGTAACACAGTCTGCAAGGGTGTGAAGGATATCGATAACATCAATTTAGTCTCCTCAGGTTCGGGAGAGAGCTGAATATGTTTCTCTTGCAAGCTAGGCGAGTTGTCTTGCCAAGATGTTGTACGAAGCGAGGGTAGTGTCTTCTGTCTTCAGTGTTCTTACGGTAGTTTAAAAAATGGAGTGGTTGCCCCTATTTAACTGTGAGGATTCCTGGACACAGAGAGCAACTCACTGTACTCTTGAGTAAAGTGACTAAATTTTGGAGAAGGTAAGATTTAAAACTGCATGCCTGCCCTTCTTAGCCTTGCAATCAAGTAGCCAAATATGTATTTGGGCCATTAATGTAGAAGTGAAAGAACTTTTTCTGTTGTGTCGCATTGAACCATTTTCTTAGTGGAGGGAAAAAAAAAGACATTTAGGTACTAGCTGTACCAGAAGTACAACTTTGATTGCCATAATACTTGTTAAACAAGCCCGTGTTTGCCAGCTCTTCTGGACAAGGAGATGCCTTCACTGTAGATGCCGATGGGAGTATTTCTGTTTGCAAAATACTGAAAATCTATTGTTAACTACTTAGAAGATTGATTAAAATTCTCAGAAACTTAAATAATTTCCTGTTTCTATGTAGCCTTAACTGTTTTTAAATTAACTGTTTACACTTTTCTTCTAATGAGGTACTGTCATTTGCTATCAGTTGGTTTAACAAAAATAGTATTTTTCCTCTGCAAACTTTGCTTCTACATGAAGCATATTATTTATTTTGCTAGGCTAGTGATTCAGTGGCATTGTAGTAGAATTCATTGTAGTGCCACAGCAGACAATGAGAAGATGCAAGCTTTGGGTGTGTGCAGTTAATTAGATGAAATGTATTTTGACAGACACCTAGTAATTAGAATTCAAAATTAATCTTTTTTTTTTTTTTTGCATTTAATTATGTTTTATTTCAGTTCTTTGAGAGGCTTTTCATTAGCTGTTAGTTTCCGTTACTGAATTTCACTGAATTTCACGAAGCCATGTCAGTCATGTGATCATGGGCTTTCATGCGCAGAGCTCTATGTGTTTTTCTGAAATTATCTCCAAGATCAGGATGCTGTATGTCTATGGAGTAGCTTGTTTTAAGAGCCAATTTAAGCAAAGAGAATAAGCTCAGATTGCACGTGCAGCTAACTGCATTGCTCTATTATGATTTCTGCTGCCACTGGTACAAAGACTTATGTTGAATTAAATAAATATAGCAAGTGTTTTACTATCTGTACCTTCAGTTACTATAAAACCTTTTACTAAAGTGTAATGCTTAAAAGTATTTTCTCAGTTTGATGGAGCTGTCATTACGTAGAGCAGATCAACAATCATCTGTTGTTGCTGTTTCTTCTCCTTCCAAAATACTTGTTATGATAACTTGGTACTGAAGCTGTTCAGTTACAATAATGGTGTACTTGTTTCTATTTAGTGCACTTCATTTAAAAAGAAAAACTCCACTGTGTGTAGAACTTGTCCCTCTTACCTGCTTTTTCTTAAGTCCTGACATAAATATTAGCTGTGTGAAGATTATTTTTACTCTGAAAGAGTTGATTTGTAAGATTGTCATCACACAACCTATATCCTCCCATGTTGTTCCCCAGAGAGTGTTGTAAGGTATTTAACTCACTGTTAACCTCCTCTCAAGTTGTGGCACAGCTTTTGGGAATGTGTCTTTTATTCTGTGAGTAGATGCTGTGTAATATTTTACTATGTTGATGGATGCAGAAGAAAGGCGAAATAAGGTGTATGCAGTGAAGCTTTTAACCCTGAACTCACTCCTTGAAATACAAAGATTTCTTTCACACTTACTTCATCAGCATTAGTAAGCTCACTTGTACAGTTACACTTTGGCTGTAAGCTTTTGCGAGTGCTAAACATGAACGGAAATGTGATGGCTAATACATTAAACGGTAGGTGGGGAGCCACATGCTAAACTGCCTCTTCACTGTATCCAGGCCCCTGTCCATTTTCACTCTCCAGTTCACTGCAGGGCGCTAATGGTCAAGTGATCATGAGGGCCTGTCTCTCATGCCTCAGGCTCTTGCACTTTATCTGCTTGCTTTATGGCTGTGATCCAAATCTCTTTATAATCTCTTTTATGTCAACTGATTGGGTTTTTTTATATTTTTTTTTTTATTTTGTTGATCAGGAGTCATGGTAGTAAGAGTATATAGTGAATTTGAGGTTTGAGATGTTGAGAAATCTTTCTACTCTAGCAGTTCTTAGAGCAAAACAGAATGAACATACCTGGAAATGCACAGTATTTGTTTTGAGTTACTATGGGAGCTCAGTGTAAGGACTGGTAAAGAACAGTGCTGGCAAAGAAGCAGCTCTTCCGAGGCATAAAAATTATTCTAGCCTTTTATTAAAAAAGTATGTCTGAAAATCTTTCCTGAGATTTCTGTATTGAGCTTGTTCTGAAGAAGCTGAATCAGTGGAGCTAGAAGGATCCTCACCATGTTTCCTGCAGGCAGGGAAGAGAGACTGTAGAACATGTGGTTTTAGCCGTAATGCCTGGGTGACTCCTTACCCTGATGGAGGGAAAAAGCTGGATCATACCTATGAGATTTTTTTTAATATCCTATTACACAGATTTGAGTGCTAGTACTGCCTTTGATACTGAGGAGGTGGTGGTGGTGGTTTTTTGCTTTTTTTGGTTTTGTTTTCTTCTGGAATCCCAAATAATTTTTTTTGCTTGTGTGAAGTACTCAGTTTTGGGGGACTTTTTGGTTGGTTATTTTGATTTTTTTTTTTTTGTTTGTTTGTTTTTTGTTTGGTTTTTTTGGGGGGGTTGGTTTGGTTTTTGTTGTTGTTGTTCTGGTGGTTGGTTGTTTTTGTTACTCATATCCAGACATAAAACCAGTGTAGCATTTAGAGATACTCCTATAGGTACGTGTAATAGCTTTACATTTGTTTCTTCATTATCTTTCACCGTTCTTGACTTTGTCACTAACTTGTAGGGGGAAACCTGAACCAAATAAAGGAAGTGCACAGAAGACTGGCTTGGTTGTACACTCAGAAATTAGCAAATTCTGTGTCACATCTATGTTATGAATGCCAGGATTGCATCTATGACAGAGTTTCTTGAGATACTCTTCTTGCTGACATAGATCACTTAGTTCTGGCAGGAGAGAAAGAATTCAGATGTAGACGCAGAAAAGTGGAGCACTGTTGATGATACCTTAGCATTGTGGTCATAATCAATATGTATTTACAGGATTATTCAGAAAACCCTTAGTTTGCACAAGTCAACACTGTTTCTTTGGTTTTTTTTTAAATGCAAATAAGAAAAGTATAACTGTATAAAGTAATTAAACCATAACTGACTCAGTTGACTACAGGATGCATTATGTACCTGAGAGTAAATATCCACATGCTTGTAAGGGTAAGATATATATGTCCATTTAAGTTATGCCTTAAGATGTCAAATTTTGCCACTTTCCTTCCAACAGGAGTAGAGAGACATGACAGAATTGCTAGAAAGCCGACAAACAGAGGAGGCTGACATGAATGTCCTCACTGAGATATAATTTATCAGCGGGACTAGTCTTTTAAGAAAAACACCAGTGCAAGCAATTTTGCATTAGTTTTTCCTTAAAGCAAACAAAAAAATATCCTACCCCTAGCATTGAGACAGTTTTTCACTGTTTCTACCTACTGCAAAAGTGCAATTTTACAACTAGCCATATTTTTTCATTAGATTTTAGAACTTAGGTCTTTGCCAACTGTTCTTCATTTTCATATACCATGTTTCAGCAAAGCAGGTACTGTCTGAAGTTTTAGTTTTAGCTGACAAACGTTTTCAAGAGTAAAACCACCAGAAGCTACTGGATTTTGATAGACACATTTAGGAACGTGATAAAATAGCAAACAATATTTTTAAAGAGCTTTGCATGGATGCGCAACTTATAGTAGATATTAAATTAATTTAATGTTAAGGACTCTCAGTAGCAATTCTGGGAAGGCAGCAGGCATCAGAGCCATTTAAGTCACACCTCTTTTCCTCACTGTTGCCTGACTTTTATGGCAAACCAGGTCATTTTTTCACTAGTTTACCTGATCTGCACAATTCATTGTTAGTTGTTCAGAACGGTAGATATTTCTAGGCTCTCTGGATGCTGCATAATATTGTAGATTAAGAGTGGCAGCCCTTAGTTTGATTTCTGTGTTACTCCTTAAACTTTTTTTTTACCTGTTTGTATTTATTTATTTAATTCACCAGAGTGTATGATTCTTTTTATATTCATCTGAACATAACTTAAGATTTTCAATGACTGGATTTTGTTGCTGTTTTCTTGTTTCTTAAAGCTGCTCTTAGCCTGTGTCATCAAGGCAGTTTCCTTTCAACTTCTAATCAAGCCTTTCTTAGTAAGAGAGGTGCACTAGCACTGTGTTTTCAATATGGTGTCTTTCAGCGAGGTACATGGTGTCTCTGGATTTAATTCTTCTAGCAGTTCTTTTTATCTTCTTTTTGATAGGCCTTCTCATTTCTGTGTCATTTTCCTTTGGAAGCCACATACAACTGTGGTGGATTTTCTGGCTTTTATAACTCCTGTAGGGATATTGAATCTGAATGTGTTATTAGTGTGCCTTTCAATAGAAAAATTTGGAACAAGATCCTGCATACTATTCCATAATAAGTCTGAGACTGCATTTCTGATAGTTTTCCTAACCAGCTCTCCATGAAATGATTATTGTAGCATTAAAAGTTTCTTCTCTGCTTTGTGTCCCAGTGTGAGACTTGCCTGGTATTCATGGGTATTTGCCATTACAGCTATATTTCCTTCCCTCATTGCCTCTCTTATCTCTCTTAGTATATCATAGGTGGTCATAGTCCTGCCATTCTGCTAAGGCAATCGATAGTAGAAACCTAGTTTGAGCTGTTACATTTGGAACCAAGAATGAATGATTTCCTGAAATCTTACTTCTTACCAAAATTAAGTCAGATGCCAAATACTCCCCTGAATCCTTAATTTGGACACCTGAGAACTGAGACTATCTACTTAGAAAAGTTAATTTAACTTAATACTCTGTTGTCATTCTGTTGAAATAGCAATGTATCAAGTCCCACGTCTTTTATATCTGGTCTACAAGAGGCAGCATTTCATGGGAACAGGGCAATAATTACAGAATACTTCAAGCCTGTCCCTATTCCGTCACAATTGATTACCATTTTCTTTCTGAACACAAACTCTTGCCTTGTTGGGGAAAAAAATATATGCATTGTTGACATCTTCAGGGCTGCTCTTTACTGTAATCATGCATTTGTAGATTCTTGTCATCATGCTGAAATAGTACAGGTATTTGAAGAATGTACGAGGTGAGAGTGAATTGCATCACTAACTGAAATTAACAGGAGTCCTTGGCTCCTTTTATTCAGACGTGCTGGCCTCCGTGCTCTAGTTAACACTGCACGTATTTGTTCAGAGTATTGTCCATTCAGAATGTTATATTACAGCTAGTAATAATTGACTGGTATTTTAATGCTAATTTGTACTATTCAGATCCTGGATCCAATCATTTATTGTTGAGGGGATAGAGAATAAATGGTGATTTTTCTCCACCTCTCCCCTAGATTGTGTATTACATTGTAGCTATTTAAAATTCAAAAAATTCCTCAGTTCCAAGAATAGGATACTGTTATTGTGCTGTTGGTGACTTACTTTCAATATATATTCATTTTTGTGATGTAGTATAATACTTTTTTGAAGCATGATAGTTTTGATAGGTTTTTATGTTCCTTTGTTTAGCCTCAGTTTAAAGCAATAATATTGGCAGTAATGGCAAAAACTTTCAAATAAGATATTTTGCTGAGAAACTTTGATCTTTTGTATATAAGTAGAACTTTATTCATAACCAAAATCAGCTCTTTGGCAGCTTTTTCTTTTTCTTTTTTTTTTTCCTTTCTTTTTTTTTGTTTTTTTCCTGCAAGTCTGGTGGAATTCATAGGGTTTAATCATGAAAGTCTTTTTCCCATCTAGTTATTTTTCAGATGAGCTTTATGGAAGTGCCACTTAGTAAATAAATCAGAAAGAGATCTGATTAGTTAATTTGACTTGAAATTAGACAGCTAATTATTGCACTGATAATTGTTGCATTGTATTGTAGGATTGTTTTGCTTTCTTACGTGGGGGAAAAGTAATCTTAAAATAAGACAGGGAAGCATTGATGCTAATTAAAAAAATTATGTGTATAAGATCTATGAGTCTTTTATGTATAATAAATGAAAACAATGATAACAGCTTTTATATGGTCCTTAACTTTATCAGTAGTTTTGGTAACAATGAGGTTTATCTATTATATGATTATAATCATATAATCAAAGTATGGGCCCAACCACAGATTGTAAATACCCTAGGTAGGATTAGAAGAACCAGGTGGGACAGCAGGAGGAAGGTGAGAATTTCTGCACTCATTCTTACACTGCTGGAAGACTGCAAGCACCACATCAGAGTTAATCTAATTCCTTGGAACTGTATACCATAAAAACTGTATGATCAGTGCATTTATATTCTAGTTCAATCCCCTGGCTTCTAAAATCATAGAATCATAGAATGGTTAGAGTTGGAAGGGACCTTAAAGATCATCGAGTTCCAATCCCCCTGCCATGGGCAGGGACACCTCCACTAGACCAGGTTGCTCAAAGCCCCATCCGGCCTGGTGTTGAACCCCTCCAGGGATGGGGCATCCACAACCTCTCTGGGCAACCCGTTCCAGTGCCTCACCACCCTCAGAGTAAAGAATTTCTTCTTAATATCTAATCTAAGTCTCCCGTCTTTCAGTTTAAAACCATTACCCCTTGTCCTATCGCTCTACTCCCTGATAAAGAGTCCCTCCCCATCTCTCCTGTAGGCCCCCTTCAGGTACTGGAAGGCCGTTATAAGGTCTCCCCAGAGCCTTCTCTTCTCCAGGCTAAACAATCCCAACTGTCTCAGCCTGTCATGTTGTTGAGGCTAAATTTATGGTGTGTGTTCAGCTGTGTGCATTTTAGACTTTCTGTCCCCGAACTATAGTATTCCATCTCCAGGTCCCTCAAAAAGATGAGTATTCTTGAGGGATGTCTGAATTTAGTGACTGTTGAGATTTTGTCAGCAGTCTACATAATATTGAATAAATATTTGTATTTACATGCTTATACAATGTAATTGCACAGTAGAGTTTTGACTTCAGAGCTGTAGATTGTATTATTCCCAACAGATAAGAGAATTCTATATATAAGGAATACAACAAATCAGCAGTAAGTTCTGCATGAGACAATGATGTTGCTTGTGGGTAGGCTTGTTTTTACAAAAATTTTCTGAAATACTGAAATCTTGGCTTTACAAATAGTTATGGAGTGGGAAAAAATTGTTAAAACTTTTAAGTGTGAATTTTAAGCATGTTGAAAAGTGAAACTTGTACAGGCTGAACTTGAACTTGTCATAGGATGATAAGGAACTAATCCTGCATATTGTAATTAACATTTAGTGCTACTACTTAATGGAAAATCTGATTGAAGTACCTGAAACTTGTACAGTTTAGAAGAAAAGTTTCTAGCTAGTGTGATAAGTTCCTAGACTCCTGCTAGTTCCTTGTTTATTTTATTACTTGTCCATCAAACTTACCATGTAGCTCCAGGACATAGCAGGAAAACAAAATATTTTATGAAAATTTTTTCCCATATAGGCATAAAACAACATGTAATATTGGAATTGGAAATATTGGAAATATTTCACCTTATTGGAAATAGTGACAGCTCCTTTCCTGTTTTAACATTTGATACATATGGAATTTGTAAATAAGAAATTCATGCGATCATAATGTGATGTGAGAAGTATTGACATGGGGATTTAGATGAGGTGGTAAAGAAATTTTCCTAGTAAGCCCCTATTAATTCAGTGGAAAGTACTGGTGTGCTCAGCTGAGAAGGCAATGCCATGAACCAGTATTAATGAGCCTACTTCAGCCAGCAGGTATAATAATATTTATTAAACAAACAACAAAAAAAACCAACAACAAAATGTAATAATAAGAAAAAGGCGAAACAAACTTTAAATGCACAAATAGCTCTAATGCTTGACACTTTTCTCTTTGAGTGGCTCCATTGACAAAGTTGGACTGTATACCAAGAATATATTGAGAAAACTGCAAAAGTCAATAGTTCTACAGAATTAGTGAGTAGGGGTAACTTTTTCACAGGATTCATATTTGAGTCAACTGAAACTACACATATGTTTTCTGTCTTTGGTGATTTGTTCATTTCCCAAGAAAACCGCCTACATTTTTCTGAGGAAGAAAAACCAAAGCAAAAAAAAATCTCTTTCATGTTGAGAATTCCAAAGCCTAAAGCTTCTCAGTTGAAAATAGCAGAAAGCTTTGACGTTTACTTCCATGTTCTTAAAAAACCAGGCCCCTTCTTACACCATGCCAAACTGAAACATAGCATGCTAAGGTAAATGTTCAAGAAACACATTGAGAAAAAAGATAACTTTTTGTATTATTTTTTTGGTTAACCGGAAGTTTTTAATGTTTTTATTCTAACTGACCAAAAATGCTCTATATTTATTTTATCTTTTTGGTGAACCAAAAAGTAGATGTTTGCATGACTGTAGTTATAAAATATTTGTAAGTTGCCATCTCCTACTGTATTTGCTAGTTACACTGCTTACGAGTATCCAGTGCTTTAAAATGGTCTTGTATAAGACATGCACTGAAGTTTGCACAAACATTATTCTAAATTGCTTTAGTTTGGATCCCACTTTTATCTTTTCTTTCATATATCTCAATACATATTGAGTTCACAGACCTGTGAGTTTTCAAAGGAAAGCTATAACTTCTGTTTTTCACGCGTAAAATCTTTTCAGTTACTTTTATATGAATTAAAAATAATATAGTTTTCTTTTCAGAAGGATATGATGTACTGTTCTGGGAATGTTTCAAATGCTAAATTTCTCTCTGAGTAGTAAAAATTTGAGTATAATAAGTGTTCCTGCATTTTGCCAGTGCCCATATGTTATTTTAATTCATAACTTTTTAATGCTTAGGAGTAAACCAGAGATTTGTTTCATGGAACAAGGAAATGACATTTTGGTTTTTTTTCTTTTCTTCCCCCCCCCGCCCCGATATTTACTTCAGCATAAGATATTGGAATGAATAATAGACATCAAAGGTGGAAAATAATCTTATTAAGCTGCAATTTGCCCTTTTCTGAGTATGGCATAAAAGCGTCTTGTATATTAGTTTTTCTGTTGCACTTTAAATGTCCTAGCTATTTCAGCCACATACTTTTACACAATTTTTTTATACCCTAATAAATATCAATATATGAAAGTTTTCCTTGGCATCCCATTTTTATTTTTGTCCTAATTTCAGACCAGTATTTCCAATCATTGTAATGTCTTGAATAATAGACCATGCTTCTCTCTATGTATACTGTTTCAGCATACAGGAGTAATCCTTTCCTCGTATAATCATCTTATTTCTTTTTGTTCTCGGACATAGACTGCTTCTTTAGGTTACTTCCTAAAACTTTTCTGTTGTTCTCATGACTAAAGAACTAAGTTTTAGCTTAATTCAATAATTTATCAGTGAAACTCTTAGAAGCTAAAGATACATGCTATATCTTTACCTATCCAGTAGTGAAATACCGTGGTTACTAATTGAGGCCTTTGCGGGGCCGGGTTGGAAGTATGCACCATTGTTCTGTGCTGGATTTACCATGCTTACATTTAAAGCTGTATTTGTGAAATATAAAGCTTTTGGAAGTGGTATCCTATGTAAGGAGGATTTTCTCTTTGTGAATACACAGCTGTTCTCAAAAACAATTGGAAATCGCAGAGTGACAATAGTGACAGTTTGTCCATGAATCGTCATGCTGATGGGATACTTGGCAAGGATTTTGATTGCTGGTACAATAGCATTTGTGTAAGAGTTAGAATTTTTAAATAGCAAAACTTGCTCTTTTTCATAATTCTATGTCTCTTCTGGGAAATTTTTTCACTTCTTGAAAAACAGCTGAGGTCTCCCTTAGCCTAGGTGCCTTAGTCAAGCCTGAAAGTTAGGGCTAAAGAAGTTTTGGATTATGAAGGAACTGTTTGCTGCAAGAAGGCAGCTGTAAGAATTTTTCTGAATTAGTCCTTTATCTTAATCGTTTAACCAACCCTCAGTAGGTTAGTAAGGCAGGCAACGAGCTCCCTCAACAGGTTGCTCTCCTACCTATTTGAATTGATCATTGTGATTTCCCTAAATATAACCTCAGTACTTTTATTCTGAAATATCAAGTTAGAATCTATGTCACAAAAATGAGAATATTTCACAGCATTGAAATTAATTTTTCTTTTTTTTTTTAAGTTAAATATGTTGGCAAATATGTGAGTAAAGTGATGGCAGCTATGCTTTTAGAAAGCAAATCTTAAAAAAATCCCCATGTAAGTCTTTCTCTGACATGAAAATTGTAATACTGCAATAAAAGCAAAAAGCATAATTGTTTCCTGAAACCGTGCACAAGATTTGAGATTACTCTGAGAACTATTGATTTTAAAGTTCATGAAGAGTGTCTGTAATCAGCATAGCAATTTGACTTCTTAATTAGACTAGTCCTGTGAGAGTTTGGCTCCCCATACAGTATGTTTATGAATCTAATCAACCAGGCAGCAAAAAAACCAATTATAGATACTATCTTTATTTTTTAACTCACAAAGGAGCAAGAACTGAAATACTGGAGCTTTTGCTTCTGTGATAATTAAAACATGGATCTGAATTAATAGAAATTTAAAAAAAAAAAAAAAGTACCCTGAAGAAATCTATACACCACAAAATGAGGTCGTTGGCAGCTAACAGAAACAAGAAAAGGATAAAAGAAACTCTTGGACTGTGCCAAGACAGTGCCATTGGTACTAGTTACCTGCTGGACTAGTATGCATCATTTTTCATTTTTTTTTCATTGGAGATTTATCAAGTCACAACAAGCCATAGGTGAAATTTTGTTATGACAAGCCAGTTCATTTTCTACGTTTTTAAAAAAAAAAAAGTTAAGAAAAGTATTGTCTGTTATCAATTCAATATCCTTAGATTTGTCTTGTTTCTTATTGACATAAATGTTGGTAATTTGAAATGGTTGTTAGTTGTCCTTTGTGTATGAAGTGATTTGTAGTGAAAATAGCTAGAAACAGTAGTTAGGTTAAAAAGTACATAGAACCTGACTTGTTAATTCTTCCATTTACTCTGTTTTCCATAAGTTAATTGTTCATTCAGCATCCATTTATGACTTGAAACATTTTGAGTTCTGTCTTCAGTATTAAAGGTAACTGTGCCGACGATTGAACTGTGTATTGTATTCTGCCACCATATTGCTGTAGTAGTTGCAGATGTTAGTCTGCCAGGTGACTGACATTTGTCTATCGTTTATTATTGCCTTTTCTTTCCTTCGGGAAGAGGTTTGTGCACTGACTTTCTTCTTGTCATTGATGGAAGAGACTTGGTTTTTGGTTTTGCACTATGCTCATGTTGACAGTTCATAAATGCCTGTGAGAGAATTCTGATGATTTCTAGCCGCTGGGTCAGGCATATATGCTAGAGCCTTTTACAACTAGAAAACTCTGGTTTTGTGCAGCTAAACCTGTCTACTGTGGCAGGCTATTCTCTTTTGCTTTCGGAGTGGAGCTGTGTTCATTTATTCTAGAGCTCTTTTACAGTCTTGTAGCTATACTTAAGCTAGACCACTGATTGCCTGAAGTTGTGGACTGAAGCCTGGCACTTGATACTATGCCAGATACAGAGCAGAAGATGACATTTACCTTCTTGCAGAGCCATTGACCATCTGGCTCTGACCGGAGCCAGAACTCCGGTTGTGAAACGTGCCTATGAGTGGTTTTCAAGTTATCTTTTTTTTTTTTTTTAAATTGTTGAATCAGTAGAAAGTAGTTATAGAGGTAGGCATTATTTTCAAAAGGCCATTTGGGATATTCAAAGGGAAAGGTATTTAGTACTTTTTTCTTTGTTTACATCTTCAGGTTTCCCTTTCCTCATTTAGTAGTGATTTTTGTGAGGGGCTGTCAGCAGTAGCGGGACAGGTGTCCAGCAGGCTTACTGTGTCTTTCAGGAGGTGCCCAGTCAGAACATCATTTTTGGATGTAGTATACTCTTTGCCATATTTGAAGCAGTTTAACAGTCACAAGCTGTCATTCTTTGTCTTGATTACACAAATAAACTTTGGATAAAATAAGGATATTCTTACTAATAGTTGGAGAGACTTTCAGAGTTTGAAACAAGAAACCTAATATAATAAGATATCTTGGAAACCGTTTGCTGTGAGCAATGAATTCGTCTTTAACTAAAGGACAGCTGATGGCAGCTCTAAGAATTAGAGATATCTTGTTAATTTCACAAAATCTACAAATGTATGATGCCAGTCACAGAGGCAGCCACGTGATCGTGGAAACTACACCCGGATGGGCATGTATGCACTCACTCACTGTCGTGCTTGCTCTCTGGCCTGTTGACTGGACTCTCTCTTAAAGGCCGGAAGCATGCTTTTGCCTATAGACTCTATAGGCCCTTTCTATTAACATTCCAGGTAGGTTTGCCTTAGTGCTAATTATGTTTGTGGGTGCTTTCTTTTGCTTGTATATTTTTTTTTTCTTTTCTGAAGAGTCTAATTTTTTTTTTGTCTGTGGTTTGACATCTCAGCTGAGACCTGGAATAAGATGATCATTTCCATTCTCAATTCAGTTCCATTTCAAGTGAACTATAATAGGAAGACAATTTTCAGCCTCTACAGATGACGTGGAAAATATACTTGATGATGTGTCTTGGGGATATTTACTTAAGTGCAGCACAGTGATTAAGCTTTGAGATGCTGAGCCTTGAGATGCAGAACTTGATGTCTGAAGTAATTAATGACAAGAGCCTCCCAGCTTTCACTATGGGATTCTTAAGGGTATATTAGCCAGCATGTAGCGCTTCAAGAAGTAGAGTGTATTGGAAAAAACAGATGTAGCAGAGAACAAATGCTATTTAGATAGGGGGAAGGAATCTACAAAAATCAGATGTTTCTCATAAGAACTTGACCTCGAGTCATTCTAAAATTGCTCATCTGTAGAGATGTTATCTACCTAATCACTGAAGGGTCTGCCTGTGTGATGGATGGTCTGTGCAGTTTGTTTGCAGTTTATTACCTGCTCTGTGTCCTCTTCTGCTGAAAGGGCCACAGCTGGAGAAGCATGGAAGAGGGCTACCTTCCTTGAGATGCTAAAATACGGATTGGGTAGAAATCTTGGGGAGGAAGGGGGTACTGCCCCTTCCCAGCAAGCAACTCCCCAGATTTGCCTGGGGAGAGGATTTAATAGTGCTGGGTGGAGCAGGTAGTCAGAGACTGACTTAGCTGCTAGGAAGGCTTAAAATAGGTGGTAAGATGGACTTTTAAGAAACAGACAGGCTTTATGTCTGTGGGTTCAGGTTTTAAAGGTGATTAGAAAAGTCTTCTGGAAGGCTGAAAAGGAACTGCCTGGAGTTTGTTACAAACCAGAGGGTTGCTGGAAGTTCAGGCTTGGTCTGAGACCAGTAAAAAGGAACTTGCTGTGCAGGGATGGGGCACAGGGGAAGACAGCTTTCTGCAAAACTTCATTCTGCTTACTCTTTAGAACCAAATTTCTTTATTCCAAGATTTCATTCTAGTTAATTTTCTCGAAAAATCTGCTAGGTGAATTTAGAAGCCTTTTTATTGTACCTGATGAATTCAGCTTAAAGCAGTAGTGCAGGTAAATTTACTTAAAGCTCTGGTAGATTTGATAGGCCATTACAATGTGCAGTAGCACACTTATGCAAGAAGCAGAGAAACAAGTGCCAGTCTTTGTTTAACTGGCAGAGCTTACCTTTTTTTTTTTTTTTTTTTTTTTTTTTTAGTGTTTAGCACCTTTTTTCAATTCTACTGAAATCCTCTTGGTCTTTAGAAGTCAGCTACAAGAAAAGCTTTAAAGAGACAAAGTAAGAGACAAAGTGACAATATAGAATATATGCAATGTATGCAGTGGTTTGTAATGCTGGTATTCCATGAGTATTTACTGGAAAAAATTCTGAGAACCTTGATTGTGCATAAGTAAATGGAGCTTGACTTATTTATTTTAGTTCTTTTCCTGAGAATGTGGAAAATAAAAGTTTAAGCCAAAAATGCTTTTGATCCCATGGCAAATTCTTTATTAGGATTTTTCTTAAGACTAGCCATCCACTTGAGGATTTCAGGGCATACATATCTGACAAATATGTTTCATGAATTTTATAGGGGAGTTATAGTTTTGGGGATTGGTTTAATTTGTGTAAAGGCATAATAATGTATCCTCTCTAGCAGAGAAAATAGTTTTATGCAATGGAAGTTTTGAGAATATAGTATACTGAATTGCAGACTGCAAATGTTAAGTCAAAGAGGCTAGCACTGGTAGGACGGTGCTTTGCATATTTCTTCTGTTTCAGAAATTGGATTACCTGAGGCACTAATTTAAACTTTTTTGCTCCAACTTTAAGGCAACTTTTTCATTATGAGCGCATCTTTAACATGCAGGAAATCCAACTGTACTTTCCTTAAGTTGTTAAGTAAGACTTTATTGGTTTAGAAGTGAAGTACACTAGTATAGCTAGTCATCTAAATGTGCCAATGCTACTTCTGAACATCACCATCATGGATAATAAATTGTATTTCCTCTTTGCAGAAATCATAGTACAGAGGCCAAAGGCTATGTTATGATACCTCTCTAACTTAGTCTTTAAATATCCCCAGTGTATTTAATCATCAAGCACCAGATCCTCTGTGATCTGATGAAGTTTATGCGCCCTATCACTGATCATGTATCCTTCACCCTGTCTTATACTTTGTTTTGGTTTCTGAGGATGTAGGTTCATAACCACTTCGAAGTCAGTAATACCCCAAGAACCACCCCCCCCCCCTTTTTTTTTTTTTTTTTTCTTTCTTTTCTTTTCTGTTGTTACTTTCTTCTGGTAGCTTGTAACATAGAAGAGACCTAGGTTAAAATGAATTCAGCATTAAAAAAAAAGAAACTAGTGATGATTTTAATTGAGAAAAAAGTTCTAGCTGGATTCATAGGGGGATAGGAAATGTTTCAGGTAAAAGTAGAATGGCTCCCCATGGCTGTGTAAAGAATGAGGGTCTGTAACGGGAGACAGCATTTGGGGGCAGGAAGGTATGTGTAGTACTTCTTTCTCATGTAGTATTTCTGTGTGATTGCTTGCTGGATGTCACTTGACGGCTAGATACTATGAATTCTCAAATACATGAGCTACACAGAACAGAGTATTCTTCAATTAAATATTAACTTAAATGCTAGATGAATATTCTATTCACAAAGCATCAAAACAAATATAAAAGGAGGTTATGGATGAGTAACATAACATTGAAATTGTAAAACAGTCTTTTCGTAAGTGGGAAATACGAAATGAGAGGTACGTTTAACTTCATAGAGAATTACAAAGTTTGAGATTGTTTTTTTTTTTTTAAGAATTTGAGTGACATGCAATGTCTATTTTGTATAGTGAATGAGGGTGGTTGGGATTTGAATTTATTAAAGGCAAGTTTACAAGGACTGGGAAAACAGCTGGTACTTTGAAAAATCAGCACACTAAAATCCAAGTGATGACATAATGAAGTAATTTTATTGAAAGGCAGTTGAAAACCAAATCACAGAATACTTATTCCTATAAACCATTTTCCCTGCTTTATTTGTTTGTTTTAAGATTATTTTTTTGACAATTAGTCAGGCACTAGTAGTGCTGATGGATATGAGAATTGTTACTTTCAAAGCAACAGACAATCAGGCAATAATGAGAATATAGTAGTTCAGTTGCTCATATGCAACACTATGCAACAACGTAGTGGATCGTAACAAAATACTGTGTAGACACGTTAACTCTCAATGCAGAAGAGAAACCTCACATGGGTTTCCTATTTTAAAGCCAGAGATGTTAATTCCTAACGGAATCAAGAGAATAGTTGAGGTTTGAAGGGACGTCTGGAGACTGTCCAGCACAACTCCCCTAGAGTAGGTTGCACAGGGCTGTGTCAAGTCATTTTTTGAGCATATACAAGGATGAAGACTCCTCAAGCAACCTGGGCAACCTTTTCTGAAGTTTGACCAATCTGACAGTAAGAAAAGTTTTTCTGATGTTTAACTGGAACTTCCTGTATTTCAGTTTGTGCCCATTTCCCTGTGTCCTTTGACTGGGCACCACTGGCAAGAGCCTGTCTCTGTCTTTCTTTCATGCCTCCCATCAAGTACTTATAAACATGGATAAGATTCCCCTGAGCCTTCTCTTCTCCATGCTGAATGTCCCCATCTCTCTCAGCTTCTCCTTAAATCATCTTCTTGACCCTTTGCTGGACTTGCTTCACTGTGCCCATGTCTCTCTTGTACTGGTGAGCTCGAGACGGAACCCAGCACTCCAGGTGTTTCTTGCTAGTACTGAACAGAGGGAAAGGAGCACCTCCTTTCCTGCTGACACTGCCAAGTTGCTGTGGTCCATCATTGCTGTGAGGGCACATTGCTGGCTCATGGTCAGTTTGTCCACTACCTTGAGTCCATGTCTGCAAAGCTGCTTTCCAGCTAGTCAGCCCCCAACCTGTACTGGTGCCTGGTATTATTCCCCCACAGGTGTAGGACTGTTCACTTCCCCTTTGTTAAACTTCATGAGGTTATTGTTTGATCTTTTCTCTAGTCTGTCAAGGTTCCTCTGAATGGCAACACAACCCTATGGTGCATCAACTACTTTTATTAGTTTTACATTATCTGTGAACTTGCTGAGGGTCTACTCTGTCTCACCTTGCATGTTATTAATGAAGACGTAGAATAGAATTGACTCTCATATTGACACCTGGGGTGTGCCTTTGGCCTCCAGCTGGACTTGCTGATCGACAACGCTTTGAGCCCAATACTGGACAGTTTTCATTGTTGATCATTGTTGATTTTAGGAGGAGAACTTGATTCGTAGTAGCTCTTAGTATGAGCAGGGATTTTTAAGTACGCATGCAAATATGGCAGACTGTGCATAGAGACCAAAATATTTTGCAGAAGGCAATAGTATGGTGTTAGCATAATTCACCTAAAAAACCAATCAACAGATGCAGAAGCCTGGATTCCTCAGTTCTGAGGCTCATGGGGAGCACTTGCATCTGCTTCATCTGGCTCTAGACAATCCATTGATCTTCCAATGTGCTTCTTGTTTTGATGCCAGGCCAAGGTGGGAAGTGTTGGAAAGAGAAGAACCCTTCTAGTCGCTCTGCATTGAAAAAACCTGAGATAGCAGGGTTAAGTGTCATCAGAAGAGTGGCCTAAAAAATTTCAGCCATATATAGGTGAGAAAGATCTCAAACATACTAAGTAGGGAAATAAATGCATATATTGCAAAGTGCTGGTTTGTCACAGATGGCTTTTTGTCATTGTTATTCTAAGGTTAAAACCAACATGGAATCTTCAAGTATGTTCACATAAGAGTAGTTTTAAGAGATAAGGGACAGCGTGATGCTGCTCTGCCAATGAAAGATCACAGGATTTCACAAGATGAATATGAAAATAACCTTCTCACACACTGTGATCCTTAGTGCTGTTGAACTACTCTGTGACTGTGATACTCTGTGACTAAAATTCTGATTTACAAATTGTATATATGCTAGTAAGTGGATGGATATGATGCTTTCTTAACTTCATTAGGTCCCTCTGCTTGTTAGCATCATATTGGTGTAATCCAGGTGGATTCTTGTCATTTTATCATGTTCTCTTTTAATATGGGGAGTAGGAAAGACAAAAGAAAAATTGTGTGACACTCAGAACAAACTGAAAGGGATGTAGTTTATTCTAATTTGTTAAAAGATGTATTTCAAATTATTGAGTCTTTACCTTATTTTATTTTTCTGTGACCATCACATTTTTGGAAGTTAGGACAGTTTCCATAATCACATTTGTGCTTTCATCTAAGTGAAAAGTAGGGAGAAGAATTTTCCTTTGCGTATTTAGAAATTATAGCAGGAGCCCAAGGATCCAACGCTTCATTCAGTGAACACAGATTCATTTCTGCTTTTTGGAAGTTCTGCTCCTTAGATAGGTGCAATGTATACCTGAATTTTATATATCAGTCAATAGACAGTAGTCTGTATTACATAAAATATTTCAGACACAATTCAAAATTACTTCAAGCAGAGTTCTTTATTTTCCATAAGAGCAAGGGCATGAGACCTCATGCAGAAATCCATTATATCTACTTTTGTTCATTATGGGACAGTAGTTAAGGATTCAGTGACCTATCTGTTATGGGTATGGCACCTGACTTTTAGGTTGTCATGATAGTGATAGATTTTGTCATCCTTCAGGGTTAGGAGATCAATTACTCTTTGTATATTTTGTGCTCCTGATAGCTGTGTTGAAACCATGTGGGCAATGTTAACCTGTAAATGCTATAGGAAGGTTCAGGTTCTGCTTACTATGTTGTGGTTTTGGAATGTTTTAGGATTTTTTCTCCATGTGATTTTACTGGAATTTGGAAAGAGGAAACCTCTTACAGTTGAATCACTTTCCTTATTTAAAACCATTTGAAATTACAGGTCTAAATTTTCAGAATATAATTAATGAGTCACACCATGGTTTCAGTTTCTATACTTTCATTCAGTTCCTATACTTCCATTGCGGCTGAAAGTTCGCAGTTCAGCAAATAAAATATCCAGTCTTCAAAAACAGATGTTTGTTTGAATGTGCCTTGGCACCTGCCAATCTTTTAGTAAAGTTTCATGGCAAAATTTCTGCACAAATCTTGAAATATTTTGTGAACTCAGGCCTTAGGGGATGTATTGAATGTGAGGTCATTACTCACACTATGGCCATGTAAAATGGTAACTATGGCAACTGCAGAGTATTGAAATGGAGGGTGAGGGGAGAGGTTTATGTGAAAGAAGTAATATCCTTGGACAAAGAAAACATCTTCACAGAGCCTCCTTGGGTGAAGATATTATATGGAAATTTTAGTTGTGTGAGGTTCTTTTGTTTTCTAATGTCAAGGAAAATTAAATTTCCTGTGACTAGTCGTCTTTCAAGTTTATTTTAGTTGGTACCGCAGGTTTTAAAGAGAGGTTTGTCACGTGTTCCTTCATAATTTAAAGCTTGTAGAATATTCTCATGGCTTTAAAGGCATTAACCCCCTAGAATTTAATGCAGTTAAAAGTCAAGCTATGAAAGTGTGTGGCTTAAAAGTTTTGATGTTTTAAAACAAAAAAAATTAATTTTATTATATCAATTAGAAAATATTACAAGATCAATAAGAAAAGGAAGGAAAAGTATCTTTTGAATTTGGAAAAACTTTATGGAACAAATTCAGGTAAATAGTTAAGCTACTTAAACAAGCATGTACAGATAGAATGCTGTGCAATTTTTTGTCGTGAAGCCTGTGGGAACAGAATATTACTGCTGTTTTTCAAAGCATTCTAAGTTGCAGTATTTGCAAAAGCTCTCATTGGATTTTGCAAAACTTGCAAGTCTTTTGAGAGCACTTACACCTATTTATACTGTATCAGATCTCCAGCTTTTCTGATTTTTTTTTTCCAACTTTAGGTAATTCCTATTCACAGAGTTGGATTTAATTTCTTGTGATTTGTCCCAACAATGCTGCTTTCCTCTTATGAGTGCTGCTTATGAGCCTTTTGCAGCAGTAAGACTGAATGGAAAAAGGGAAAAACCTCTATGTCCTGCTCTCCTCTCCTAAGATTATAGTTCAGAGATTGTACTGTCAATATGGATAGAAGTACTTTGTTCTGTAATCTGAGTGGATGAAATTGCAGTCATTACTAATAACAAAGGTTTGGTTTTGTTTTTGTTTTTTCTTTAAGTAGGAAGGTTTGTGTCTTTGAGTATCTTAATGCTTAGGATGAAATTGAATCTGGATCTCTAGTGTCTTGTCAAAATGTTCTAACCATTAAGAACATCCCTGCCTTCCTCAGTATGCTTACTGTGTTTTAAAGCAAAGGTGAGCCTCCCTCTGTTTTCTGTCTGAAAGACAGCACCAGGAATATTTGGAACAAAGCATTTTGTGCATCTTTCTTTGAGTGTTGCATTCCCAGAAGGGTTTAGGGCTATTATTGAGCTTTACACAGTGACTTCTGAAATGCGCTGCCATTCTGGTTTAGATCAGGGACGAGCTGAAGGTCACAGAATCATTGGCCAAGTCAGCTGTAGGAACTATGATGACACAATTTTGTCCTCTACCATAGTGACAGGAAGCATGACTTTTAATTCCCTCTTATGTCACCCTTGTCATAAGGATACCTAGGATTAAATCTTTGCCCTGCTGAAGTTTATGGGAGTTTTGCTATTAACTTCAAGGAAGTCAAGATGTTACAAGTTGTGCATTACAGGGTACAAAGTAGAAGTTTTAGACTTGGGTGACTCTTATGTGAATTTTTTTTTTTTTTCCTTCAATTGAATGCAAGTATGATTTAATTTTGCAATTTTGATGACCTCTTACAAATAATCAAGTGATCTTTCTTTACTCTATATGAAAGTGGCCTTGCCATTCAGTCTTGTTGCTTATTATAAGAAGGGCAATAGCAGAATAAGGATCTAGGAAGCAGAAATAAAATACTAGTATGTATTAATTTTCTCTTATTAGTGGGCATCTTCCCTTCCCCCGTTCCAAATGTGCATACTTCTTACCATGGCAGATATTCTTACCATGGTATGCTTGATTCTGATATAATGCAGAAGTGAATGGAAGTATAAAATCAAATCAGGAGAAGTTGAACTAACAGTTAAACAGCTGAGGTAGCAGTGAAAATTTTTAGTTAAGGAATGTGGTATCCGGTACAAGGACACAAGGAATTCTTTATTTTTAAATTAGTGGATTGTGGAATATATTCCAATGCTTCACTGATTCCAGTTGTGGAACATATTCCAACTACTTGCAGAAAAATGTAGCTCTTCCTAGTTGCCAAGGGTAGATCCTGGTAATTAGGGTTCGAGCAAAACAGGTTGGTTTACCTGTAACCAACATCAGGACTGAGCTGGCATTGAAGTTGCTCAGGGCTGTTGTGACAAACCCCAACATATCCAAATAGGATATAGGATAAAGCTTGTCTTAATCTTCTGAAACACCAACCCCCTTTCAAAGTTGTCTACATGGAATAAGAGTCCAAGACTTTCTATTTCCTATCAATAGACTTCTTCTACGGTTTAGACTCAACAGATTATTTGTAGTCTGCCTGTATTGTCACACAAAAGATAGATACTGTAGGAACAAAGGTGGTTTTTATCTTTTCTGTGGGCTTGTCCAAATTGCAGTGCAAATCCTGGTCTCCTTTTCTAATACTTGCACCTTAGTCTGCTGTCAGAAAGGGAGTGAGATGGCGAGGTTGAAAGCTCATCTGTTGTGCTGTTTCGTTGATGGCCAGCCAGCAGCACTGACTGACAATGCAAATGAGAGCTAGTTTTGCTCTGAGATCTAGTTTGAGGTATTATTGTGTCATTCCTGATGGCAACCAAGTTTTAAATTTCATTTTGAATGTATCAGTTGATGTCCTTTTAACCTTTTGGTTACTTTTGCTGTTATGTATATAGCATAAATATGCAGAAATTGCTTTTAAAAGAAATGCTTGTCACCAATAATCTTTTTTTTTAATCATAATTTTTTTTAATCTTTGGCTTTGATTTTATGGTAGTATTGAATCCCAGATTGAAACCAGCTAATGGATTTCACAGAGAAATGGCATAGTTACTATGGCTACACAGCACCCTGAAAGCTTAAAAGGACAAAGGCTAAATGAATACCGTACTGGCTGCTTAGCCGTTTCTAGCATAGATTCTAATAATTTAAAGGCTTTACAGTCTTTCAGACACTGTCAGTAAAAGCAAGATGTTAGTCCTTTAAGAATTTGTATTTTATTTTTAGTCTAGATCATTACTTTTGAAGCAGCATATTTGAAAAATGTTTTTCAAAACGTCCTCTGCTTTTAGCCAATTTATTTCACGTACATCTATTGCATGTAATGAAATTGTCTATTACTGATCATTTTATCACTGATACTTTTACTATGCTATTTTAAACTGAGTAGAAATCTAATTCTCCTATGGACAAATAAACACATGGTAATTGTGGTTTGATGAAAACTTGCAGTAGTGTACTTTTTGTAGCTTTCACTGTAGTTTTGGCCAAAATGTTTTTACCTTTGATTTTCTTATAAGCCAATCTACACATTTAAGACAAACATTTGGTATATAGTAAAGAATAATGAAATGCATGCACAGTTAGATTCAGACAATTAAGACATTGAATTACCAGGTTTTAGCATCACCTTAGTGACTGATGGCAGAAGTGCTACTACCTGCCTTTGCTTGAGAAATGTGTTAGAAATCTTAAACATATCACTCATCAACTCAAGAGCATATTTTAATGACCTGTTAAAAATAGTACAGAATAAAGTTTTTTAGAGTGTAATGACAAAATGCATCTATTGTTTGCCTCGGAATTTTTCTCTACTGATAAAACTGTACTTTGACGATGGTTAGTAGAAAATCATTGGGAAGGTAGCAGGTGAGCTTACAGGTGGTTTTGTAAAGATATATTTCATATGCTATTATATGCAGGCAGGGGGCTCTTGTATTTATATTTTGAATTTATCTGGCCAGCAACATATGCATATATTTCTAAATTGAACTGTACTTGCTGCATATGCAACAAAACACTTGAGCTGTCCTTCTATTTGTAGGTCTGTCCTGTGTTCAACAGAAATGCCACATTGCCACATTAGCCCGCAGTGTCATTTATGTTTAAGACATGCAAAGAAGCATTTCTACCTAAAAATATCAGAATTATTGTACAGAACTTCACCTTACAGACCAGCAATCTAGACCAATGTATAAAGCCTGTTTTGGCCAAATTCCAAGATGAGCAAAAGAGAATGCCTGGGAAGACCTGAGAATAAATAACCCAAGTAAATGTATAGGTGAACAGAGGTAATGCTGGTAGAAAAGTACTGTGGGAATTTCATCCTGCTGTTTATTGTGGATCTGAAATTATGTAAATATGTGGTAGTTCTTAAAGTGGCTCTAGGTTATAAACTGCAGTACTGTAGAAGTGACCCAGAAGGTCTGATTACCTTTTGAATTTTCATAGGGCCTGTCGCTAGCCGCTTCTGGTGGTTTTGGACTAACATCCAAAATACAGATACCAGACTTTGAAATTCAGCAGACCAGTTTTCCTAAGACAATTCTTCTTTAATTTACAGTTTGAACAACATTTCTGTTACAATTTTGCACAGAACCAGTGTGCTCAAGACTAATATGATATTTACTGAGTGTTTTTTTCGAGTGCTTACTTGAAGAGAGTTTTTTGAAAAATCATCACTTGAAAATGGATGTTGTATATTTCTACTGCTTCTTAAAATAGGGAGAAGGAGTTACCAAGATAGATTTCCAGGTGAAATATAAGTTACTTTCAGGAAATCACTGTTACTAGTTTTGTATCTTGCATGAAAATGTATTGTCTTCTTATTTGTGTTTCTTTGATCATTTTAAACATGAGGATGAAAAAATTAGATAGTCTGTTAATGATTTGTAGGTGATGATATCTAGCTGAAGTTGTCCCATAATAAGAAGTCATTGTGGGCTTTTCGTTCCAAAACTTACTTTCCAGCATAGTCTAATCTTATTCTTTAAAACTTGTATTGTGCACAATTTGTTTTGCTACATGTAAGATAATGATTTTGAAATTTTAATCATGTAAAAACTACCAAAGGATCAACATTTTTTTTTTGTAATGGAGATCTCCCACTACTGCCTTAGATGGTTTAAATGTAATTCTCTCAAAAAATGAAATTATAAAAACAATAGAATAATCTCCTAATTTGGGGAGTTTATTCTTGGATATTTGTTTCATTCATGTGGTTTTTTTTGGTTTGATGAAATACTCCATTCATTTATTATTTACTTAAGTAGTGCAGAAAGAGATGCTGCTTGAAATTCAGGAGTGGCTCAGTTAGAAGTGCTTCAGCAGAAGACTGGGACTATGTGATATTTGATGTTGCCATGGGAAACTGCTTTGCAAGAACATTTGCAGAGCAGATGGACCAAGATAAATAAAACAGATACAGGTATTGAATAGAGATTGTGTAATGTTCTGTGAAACGACAGGAAAACATGAACTGATGTCTATGTAACATAGTCTTCGATTCATCCTTTTTTAATGGGTATGCTGATAGTTTAATTTTCAGAACACAATTCTTTATAGCAGACTTGTTTTGTCTTCCTTTAAATCAGGTAATACATTTTCATGGTATTTTATCTTATGCCATTAATAAACAACTGTCTCAGTAGTGAAGGTTTCCTATAGATTTTGAGTTTTCAACAAATCAAAGAAAATTTCAGGTTTATCTGCCTCATCTTCTGTTTTATGCAAAACCAGTAATGTCCTAACTTTATGCTGTAATTTACTACCTTTTGGACTAGCCTCTAAAGTTACATCTAAGTACACAAATGCTCTGGAATGAAAAATCTTTTTATTTCAGATGTTATAACTTTGTTAGCTTAACATGCTGCTGGCTATTGAGAGCTCTTCTGTAATGTTATGCACTAGCTTTTTTCCTTGATTTAAAAACTAATAAAAAAGAAAAGACACATACCCACCCTGTTTAAGAACTAGAATGTCTTTGTACTCGTATATTTGGCACAGAGGTTTGTTTCCTTAGCAACATGAACACAAACGATACCCATGTGACTGTATACATGCAACATGCCTTTGTAAGGGTACATATGTACAGAAATCCACTGTATGTTAGTTTACCATGTATTCTTTGTTCTCCTTGACAATGAATAAAGTAGACATGTGCTGTTTATTTTTTCTCTAAGGAAATAGATATTTAGAGAATTTGAAATATAATTTGTAGTCATATCTTTATCTTTTCAACAACTCAAATTCAGTCAGGAGCCTGGGATTGCTGAGTCTTTCTCAGGGACCTGAGAGATGGTTTTATCAGTAAAGAGTGTGATGAAGAAGTCATTCAGTGTATTTGCCTTCCTCATGTCCTTTGTTAGTGTTCAGCAGCGGGCCATCATTTTCCCTAGTCTTCCTTATGCTGCAGATACCCCAGTAGGAACATCTGTTCCCCTTCATGTTTGTGTGAGTTTCTGTGCGAGTATCCTACATGCGTCTTTCTGATCCCAGTGAAGTCCCACTGCATGCAGACCTCTTAATTCCTACTGTTCCCTATGCTGCGTGAATTAGCATGCAGGCTCTTTGGAGAGATACAAAAGCATGCTGATTTCCCAGAAAAGGTAGGAGAGCTTTACCCAGAATTCTGCCTGGTAATCATTTCCCTATGTATGTGGACACAGTTGGGGTGAGACCCCTACAGTCCTGGTTTTTTGGTTACAAATTTCCTCCTTTTCGCATTGCCCCATGCTCTTTGTTTGCCAACCTGGTCCTTCACTTCTTCACTTGATTGTTGGTTATCCTCTCCTACCCCTGTTATTCCTAGTTTGAAACTCCCATTACTGGATCGGCTATCCTGTTGGCAAAAATGTTTTTCCCCACTTAGGTGAATATCATCTCTGCTAAACAATTCTCTGTCCTTGTAGAGCATCCCGTGATCATATAAAAGCTAAAACCCCATTGCCCACGCCAACTGCACAATAAATTGTTGACTTGCAGGATCTGTCTTCTACTCCTCACCCCCTTTTGCCTTTCTGGAAGGCTTAAGGAGAAAACTGCCTGAGCTCCCATGCCCTTTACACCCCCATATACATACCCCACAGCTATCATACCTCACAGCAACGTAGTCAATGCTTGATGCTTTCCTGATTGCCCCTGGCATTATCATTGATGCCAGTGTGGAAGACCAGCAAACGGTAATAGTCTGCAGCAGCCTTTCCACAATGTCCTGATCTGAGTCCCCGGCAAGCAGCAAGCCTCCCCAGGCAACAGGTCAGGGTGGCAGCTGGAGGCCTCCTTCATCCCCCCAACAGGGAGTTGCCCACTGCAGTTGTCCACCACGTGCTCCTGCGCAACTCGGGTTTAGCTGCTTTGGGTGCTTTGCTGGATAGAGCTTGTATTTTTTGGCCTCATAAGATAACTATTGTAGTTAAGAGTTTAATGTGTTTTATTCTTTGTTTTGCAAGCAAATGTGCATAAAAATATTGCTAGTGAACAAAGTGTTTGTTTTGGCTTTTTTGTTTCATCAAGCTGTGTTTATTCTTTAATGGTATTCTGCCAATGCCACACGGGTTAGCTGGCTACAGAAAGGCTTTTTCCACTAGTGTGGCTGATAGAGGGAAAACTGTGTATGGTTTTCCTGTGCTTAGGGAGATCAAGGATTAATCTCTAGTTAATCTCAAATCAATCTGAGAGTCTACAGAAAGATGAATGGGAGCCAGTATATGGTATAGGATTTGATAAAGGCTACTTAAGACTACCTTTCAAGTCCAGAAGTGTTGTTTTAGGTTGTACCATCTGGAAGACACTAGCATTAACATTTTTTCCAAAGCTTGCTTCATAACATGATTTAAGGCTGTTAAGTGTAGGTATACAATATTTCAACATGATATAACTGGTTTCACATGTCTTGTTTCTGTTTGTTCTAGGAAATGAACCCAGGAAGAAATGTGAAGGGCCATGTGAAGCTCTGTCATAGCAGAAATTTGCTAAAAGATTGTTTTACCTGTAAGTTCTTCTTTCCTGTTGTTAAATGTTAAATTATATTCATACTACTGGGAAAAAAGGGTTTATTTTGGCATTTTGACTTGCAGCTTGACAGTGAAGAAAACCTTGCCAAGAGCCTTATGTTTAATGCCTCCTATTATTAACTTGCTTTATTTTAGTGAAGAACAAATAAACATTTTTTTTTCTCTTCTATTAAGGTTTTGAATCTAATGAAAAAGATTTTCATGTTGTGTCATTATAGGTTCTACATCCACTGTGATGCATGCTACGCTGCAGTAGCTTGTTTTTCAGAAATTCTTTTAAAAGTGAATGAAAGGTAGAAAATGTCCAAACCTGTACAAGTATATGAAACTTTCCTACTGAAAAGTTCTTCAGCAAAGATTGCCTGTGCAGGTGCCTGCTGTGACTCACACCTCTTCTGGATTGGTCATCTTTTTCCAGAGTTATTAAATTATATGATAGTCCCCTTTACAGTTGTCAAAAGTTTCACACAATACTGGTGAAATTTCAGCAATTGCCCTGTGTTATCCTCAGTGTATTAAAATGACTCAGATGCTGAAGCTTTTCCTTCAATTTTATCAAAGAATCTGAGGGGATATTCCAGGATATTTCAAGGAGACTTTTATTATTTGTCAAGGAAGAGAGAAGAAAAAGTGCTACTCTGATAATGCTGCCTTAAAAACTGCATTTGTCAGAGTTTCAGTATTATTTGGTAGGCTTAATTACTTAGGACTAGTCAGGCAAGTGGTTTTCCAGTATCATAACAGTAGCCTTAAAAAAACCCACAAAACCAAACAAATTGAAAAGAGGTAAGACTGAATTAGAACTGGCTAATTTATTTCAACTTCACTTTCTCTTTCGATTGCTCTGTTCATCTCTTCGTGTCTCTCTGAGAAATGCAAGTATTCTAAATGTGTATATGTATGTTCGTGTGTGCAAGTGCGTGTATGTGTATCAGTTATAGATATTTATATTCATTGAAGATACAAAGTACAGACTTGACTTGGAAAAATCTTAGGTGAGAATATGGAGAAAAGTCTTTGACAGGATGCAAAAGTTGAGAGCCATATTGCACTTAGAGCTCTATACAGTACAGATGTAGCCTCCTAGACAACAAATGCGTAATTTGGAGTCCTGCAAATATGCTGATTTCCATCTGATTTTTATAGTGTGACTGCATTTGAGGAAAAAATAGCAGAAAATATGGGAAATCTTTTTTTTATCTAAAATGTTGTCTATTTCTATATAGCTACAGAGAATTCTGAAGCCTGGTTAGAGAACTGGCAATATGTGAGCATGGAGGCATATTTTCTTCCTGTGGCCTAAGAACTGATCCCGTATCTATTCTTCCCAAGTGCTAGTGAGCCTCTTCCTGGTGTGTGTTATGAGTAAATGTTCACATACATGAGATACTAATGGAGTATGAGCATTAATAAAATACGTCAAAGCTACTATAGTCCTAAACTTCATTGCCATCATTTTTTCTATTATACAAAGCTTTATTCTCTAGGTATAACTTCAGTTTTGCAGAAGCATTGAAGATAATTGTGCACTTGATGAAATAATCCTTCATATGCTATCACTCTTATATGGAGTAGCAGGTTGCTTTGAAGCCCAGGTAATTGAGAATTACAGTGGACTAGAAACCTGCCTATACTCCTTAAAGAGATTCATGTGGGCCAAGAGAACTGTCTTTTTTTTTGTAGGAAGTACAGGCTTCAGCCTGTTTTTCCTAAACCTGTTGCTCCAGAAAGATAATGGTCTGTCACTGGTCCTTACCACTAGTGGACATCTATGCATCTTTAATCTGCACTTGGGGTGTTTGTGCTGTCTGATGCCCTGACAAGAGTGAGCAAAGGCTCCACTTCGTCACTTTGCCAGTACAATGACTTTGTACTCTTTTCTACATCTGGTTCATATGTAGTGGTAATATAGAGAGGAGAATATATTTTTGCCTCTAGTATATCTGTGTTGAAATGCTGTCAAGACCTTAATTTCTTGTTTATTTGTGCAATTTTGACCATGGGCATTTGAAAATGCTAAGGATATTGTTGACAATTTCTGCAGACAATTCTTATGGGATAATCTGAACAGGAGGAAACTTGTAAGCACTGATTAGATAAACGTAATAGTTTTATAAATTGACATCAGTTAATACAGATTTTTTATAAACATTGGACATACTGTTTTTCATTAAGTGTGCCTACTTTGGCAGCATTCTTCGGAGAGAAATACTGAGAAGAGGAGAAAAGGTTCTAGAGAGTGATTGTTGGTATAATAAGGGCCTAATAAAAGAGGTAATAAAATAGTTTCTGTTTGGAATAACTTCTGACTGGTATTATATGCAGTCCAGAAGGAATGAGATGCTTTATTTAACTAATTAAATCTTGCTTGGAGAGCTGTAGGCAAGCAATTCTGGTTCTGTTTTCTTTGAATTCTCTTTTGAATTGATTGTCAATAAGTTAATGAAGCTATGGCAGCACTCTATTTTCACAGATGGCTGGACTGGCTTCTTTCAAGTCTTCCTATACACCTCTATATTTAGTGCTTAATCTATTCACTTCTTAAGGAAACAGAGGACAGTATCAGAGAGGCATGTCACAAAGCAGAATATTTGCAGCTTCCTACTGAAGGCTGCAATTGACTTTTATAATTCACATATTCAACCATTAAATTGTTACAAACAGAAAAGACAAAAGAAAAAGAATGTTGTTGTCGCTGCAAGAGAGAGAAAACTAACATTTTTTAACCATGAGATAGTTCCAATTTATTTGTCTCAAGTCTTTTTATTAGAAATAATTCCATACTGTTAATTGTGCTATTGATTAAAGTATTTTTTTTGTACACTTAAGGATAAATCTACTATGTCGGGTAGTATTCCAAATAAATCAATCAGTATTGCAAAACCAGCTGTCATGATACACAGACAAGTAGCTATATAACTTGCTGAGATTTGTAGATCATGGTGGCAATTACTTCATGATGATCAGTTTGGCATATTTTTCTTCCAAAGGGACTTTACATTTATAATTTCTATTAATGTTAGTTGGTGAACAAGTAAGAAAACCAAAATATTTTTCTACCTCTTTTTCCCCAGAGATGGATTGTTTTGTGTTCAGCTAATCACCATCAAAATAACGTGTCCTGTGCTTATAAAAGATGATAACTTTATGTATCTTAATATATTCTATGTAAAATAAGTAGTAGCACAAAGTCTACTTCTATATTGTTATAGAAGCAGAACAATTTCTAAATATGATAGCTATTCATTTTGACAGAAATTTAGGAGGATAAATATTCTGTTTACACAGACAAGAGAGTAAATTATTCCTCTTTATGAAAGGCATGTTTGCTGATGCACAGTGACAAGAGTTCATAATTTTTTCTGGAGCACTGAGCTTTTCCCCCTATTCTTTTTATGCCCTCTGTGAAAATGCTTTGAAATACCTTCTCTTGATTTCACTGAGCATATGGGATTGGGTCCCTTATTTGGAGATCTTGGTGAGAGTCCAGTGCAAGTATGGCAAAAGGTGAAACTGACCCAGTTGAAGAACAAAAAGACACACTACCAAAATCAGTAGTAAGAATTTAAGTGATACGTGGAGAAACTGGTGAAGAATAGCACAGGACTTTTTTTGTTGAAGATTCTGGCACCCTAAGAGCACATTAATTTCCAAGGAGTGTTTTGCACAGCTCTAATTAAGGTTTCAGTGATCACTGGAGATGAATCTTCTTCTGCTCTCCCCATGCCTTTTCTTTTGTCTTTTTGAATTAAACTCAGACTTGAACTTTATTCTCATATGTTACCTGGTGTATGATTTTGTTTTGGCTTCTGTGAATATATTCAGGGCGATACAATTTTTAAGTGTAGCATTTTTGCATGCTGTAAGCATCTTCCTGATCATAAGCTAATACAAACCTGTCTTGCAGAGTAAGGTGAATAGAATTACTGTGAAGGTCTTTCATCTTTTGCTTCATTACTTATTATGTAGAATTTTTTAAATAAAGGATATACTGAGGAATATGGATTGGTATATCTGAACTGATGACACTAAGAAATACAACAGCTGTCCCTGTTGTTGCTTGTTAATTTACTTTGCTGAGGTATAATTTCATGCCTTGTTAAAATCACAGATGTAACTGTGGTGTGCTGAAGGTGAATTAAGGGGGCAGGCTCCGTGAGACTCCTGTGTTTTTAAAAATATATGATACCAAATTTCCACCAGTAGTACTGAAAGCAATGGGCAACAAAAAATGTCCCATAAGTTAAATATGATGACACAAGAGAGTATCAATGCAACTAAACTGAAATATTTTATCCTTTAGGGTCAGTATGCAGTCCATGTTTTGCTCTATGTATAAACTTCCTAAATCTCAGGTAGTGTCAGAATGCAAGCGTAGATATCAAAATGGTGCTAGTGAATATGTTCACAGCATTTGTAAGCCACCAGCCATGGCTTCATTAGCTGCTGAGCATAAGGAAATCTAGAGAATTGTGTGAGCTGACTTGGAAATTAAGAGGTTGGTAGCTCATCATGGAATAAGCAGTGCCAAATTTGAAGAAGTGTGGGTGAAAAAAAAAAAAAAGACACACAAAGTAAAAAATGATCACAAAGAATTCTTATGAACTGAAGATAAGGTACTCTATTTTGATGAATAAAAAAAAGTTTTGAGGTCCAGTGTGAGATAAATGAGGGAATGGTACAAGCAGTGAGTACTTCTGACTAGCAGTGCTTATTTTTTATTTCTGATTGGTCTAATGTTTTTCAAATTCAACAAAAGACAACTTCTTAGTTTATTTTCAGTGTTGTGAAAATGTACAATAATTAATTCTGTAATTCTTTTTTATCATTAATAATAAGTTTCTGGTTAATTATGTGTTGGCTTACAGAATGTGTGGGAAGGAATTATAAATGCTTTGATTCCCTCATTTAGCATGGTGTGATTATAGTATATGCTTCCAAATTATACAACAAGATTTGGCTTCAGAGCCTCCCTCAGACTGAGCTTGCATCTCCCTCTCTTGAGGTCACTACCTTGACTATGCTACAGAAGTAGCTTGGAAGGGAAGGAATGAGTACCATTATATAGCCTGTCATTTATACTTCACCTGCTTATTATACTCGTTGGATATTACTCCACAATTAGTCCATTGGCAGGAAAGGGTACCCGGGATTAAGAGACAGTGAAAATTGGTTTTGCTGAGTATTTGCAAATAGTTGTTTGTCCTTCAAACAAGATTAACATACTTTAAAGCAGGAGTCATAATGGTCTTAGAAAAAGTGCAAAGAGAATTTTCTTTAGCTTAATTCATATCACTTAACAGGTACAGCAATTTTGGGTGAGATACAGTATTGCTATGCTCTACATCTATATCTCATACTACCTGGTTTCAGGCAAAAAAAAAATCTTGTTTCAGCTTCCCAACAGATGAAAGGTTCAGCTCCTGTATTGGTAATTTGTACAGTGTGGAGGGACTGCGTTGTCATAGAGATGCAAGAGGTGCAGCAGGATCTCCAGAATGCCCACACAAGGACATTCACCTCTGTGACGAGCTTATTTTGACCCATAGAAAGCAGAATACTCCTGAGAAATCTCATAATGGTAGAGAAGCAACTTACAATTTCTTTCTTCACATTTCCTAGAAGTTGATGTATCACTGAGTGTTTTGTCTCCCTCCTCTGAAGGCAGGTTTAAGGGTGACTGTCTCAGGAAATGGCATTCTGCAGGGTCACTATTTCAGGGTCTACTGATACAGTCTGGGAGACTGTAATGATTGTGGCACTCTGTGCCTTCTACAAAGCTATAGAGGATAATTATGAGTATTTATTAATGTGATGGACCAAAGACAGCACTGTTTTTTTGGGCTGATTCATGCCCACAAAATGGTCTAAGGATTCTCCATTTCTGCTGCCACCTTAGTAGTTTCCTGGAAAAAGGTATAAGTTCTTGGCTCTAAATTTGAATGGGAGAGGCAAATTCATACTTCTATAATTGTTTTAATTGCAGTTTATTGTAGTAGTCTATTTCAGATAAACCTACACTGCATGAGTCATAAGAAATTACTAGCTAGAAAACAGTTATAATGTCAAGAGGTGCTTTTGCTCCACAAATAACTAGTTCTCCATTAATGTCTGGTCTATGTGTCTGTAAGGTTGTTTTTTGGGGGGGGTTTGTTGGTTTTTTTTTTTTTAAATCATGTGTGCATTGGAAGAGCACACACCAATGTGTGCATTGGAAGAGCATTGCCTTTCAACTATGCAGTAATCTCTGATAGGTTGCTTGTATTTTTAGATTTTGGATGACTGTTGTACTCCTTAGGCTTTAATATATCCTTTTTATACAGTTTTTGCTTTGTGAATAGTTTCAAAGTGACCATGACTATAAGCAGAAGGCTTATTTAAGCAGAAAATAAACTAAAGAACAACACCAGAAATGGCTGTCAAACTGACAGGAGGGCTGTGGGAATACTGATATGTTTCCTGTGCATGTTCGTATTTTTGTGATCAATCACAGTAAGGAGTCAATAATCTGAAAGTAAGTAAGCAAGCAAAACTTGTCTGTGCTGCTCTCTGCAGCTGTCTGTTAACTAAGAGCTAGTAAGTATTAGCAGCTTGTGGTTTTTTTTGACTAGCCCAGCAGTGTACATAGTATTTATTTTACAGAGCTGTGTAGAAGATCCTGAGAAAACAAGATTTTGAGCATTATTGCCACCTCCCAACGCTAGCATTGCATAGCCATTGGAGGTGCAATCCTGGGCCTTTTTCACATTCAAGTATCTTACAATTAATGGTAAAATTGGAAAAATATTGCTGATAAGATGGCATTTGTGTGCTTAAATAGCTAAAATAAACAGTTATAACAATAAACTGTAGTTTAAATATGGCTAAAACTTCTAGCAGATAGAGCCTGCAGCATTACTTGGTCATGTTCTCCTCTAGTTGGGCTGGAACACAGCTGTGTGCTTCCTGCCTGCACGCAAGGGTTCCCTGCTGAGGCATGTGGCTCATGCATAGGTAAGAAAGGAATGACAAGTCTTGTGAAGGGACAGCTGGGGACCATTACTAAGTCCTGTAGTACGCAAATAGCCTATATACCTTCAACCCTCACCTGGAATGCTAAGCATGCTGAGCACTAACTAGCAGTTTTTAGAATGAACACTGCTGAAAATGTAAGGTGCAATGACATGAATCCTTACCTGTCTGTCTGCTGTAGATCAGTCTAAAGATCTGTTTTCATTGCAGCTTGGACAAGACCATGTAGACTGCCTTCACAAACCATGGAGAGACAAACAGGTGTCTACACAGTTTCAGATAGGTAAAGTTTAGAAGTAGTGCACTCTACTTGCAGATCGTACCTGGTGTCTCCCAACCAGATGAACTGGACTCCAGGATTAGCTAGATGACACAAATACAACTTTGTATAAACCTGGAAGGTTTTGCAGCATCCATTCAAGAATTCTTGCTGAAGTGAAAGCTTCCATTGATAAACTCTTTTGTGTAAAATGTCCAGAAAGTTAACTGCTGAGGCTAACTTAGCACTGACTAACTGGTGTTAATTTCACTGACTATGAACATTGTCCAGACATCTGGCTTGATAGAGGAGAGTAGGTGCCTTGGTGGTTAGAGTTGGAAGGAACCTTAAAGATCATCTAGCTCCAACCCCCCTGCCATGGGCAGGGACACCTCCCACTAGACCAGGTTGCTCAAAGCCCCATCCAGCCTGGCCTTAAACACTTCCAGGGGTGGGGCATCCACAACTTCCCTGGGAAACCTGTTCCAGTGTCTCACCACCCTCACAGTAAAGAATTTCTTTCTAGTATCTGATTGAAATCTCCCCTCTTCCAATTTAAAACCATTACCCCTTGTCCTATCACTACACTTCCTGACAAAAAATCCCTCCGCATCTTTCCTGTAGGCTCTTTAGGTACTAGAAGGCCGCTATGAGGTCTCCCTGGAGCCTTCTCTTCTCCAGGCGGAACCCCAGCTCTCTGTCTGTCTTCACAGCAGAGGTGCTCCAGCCCTCTGATCACCTTCAAGGCTCTCCTCTGGACTCACTCATCTCCTCCAGTTATGAAGGATCTATCTTTTTCATCTGTGTTTCTGCGGATGGAGTTTTTGTGGATTCCGTACTGTTTAAGTGAACCTAATGGTGTGGGACTGCCACAGTGAATAGTAATGACTTTGTGGCAACTGTCTCTGTGAAACTGTGATAGTTTCCTCAAAAAAACAGAGGGCAAATATATGTAATAGTTTGGGGTTTTTTAGCATAATTTTTGCCCATCCATCCTCCTGAGTTTCCCTTCCATTTGTTGGTTATACAAAGCTTTGATTTGATCATATTAGGTCGTACCTATAATATGCTTACTTTGTTTATGTTAGAATGAGTCATAGCAATAGTCTGTCTTGTTTGTTGCAATAAAAATATCCCAATACCCATGCTTAGTTGTTTTCATGATTAATTGTGGTCTCTGAATGGAAGAAAAGACGGTTAATACAGACATAAGTTGAGCACTGTTATTATTGCAAGAAGTGGGAGGTGGGCAGGGTTATAAAGATTCTTTGAAATCGGTGAGTTTGTTCTCCTTTTGTCATTTTTAACAAAACATGTCTATGTTGACACTGCCTAAAAGTTCTAATTTTAATAAGACCAGTTTTCTAACTTGCTAGATATGACAGGCATATTCTTTTCCTGTAGGAGTACCTACAGTCTAAATATAAAAAAAAAAAAACCCACATGGGTTGCAAGTAAGGTTTTACAGCTGTAGCATTTTCCTTAAATGTGGCTTATTTCCTCTGTCCTTTAATCCTCGTGTCCCAGTTGAAAGGTTGTTTCTTAAAAAGCAGCTTACAAGGAAAGTTGTGGTGAAGTGTTAGTACACTGCAAAAAAATAGTTCATATTGGGTAAATGAAGAAATCGCAACCATAACTGAACAGACAGCATAGGAAGGCAGACACTCACACGTGTCATATTCATAGTCACCAGGTGTGTTGAGTAAACTGGGCTGTGTAATTCAAAGGAGGGCCCTTCTCAGCTTTTTGTTACTCATATACCACCAGGGACTCATGCTCAGGAAACAGTGGGGAATTTCAACACTTTCCTAAAGCAAACAGTTCCAAAAATTGCAACTGTAGGGTGCTTGATCTAAAAACAGATTTGTACCTGCTATTAATTGGATCCAGGGGTGGACTTCACAGCATGCAACAGAAAGGGAAAATTTTATGTTTGCGTCATGAATGTAATGAAACTCTTGACCCAGTGCCACTAATAACTGTGGCTTAGTTGACACAATCTTGTAGCTTTTTTAAGCTAGTAGGACAGCAACATCTCAGGGCTGTGAAAAGTATTTCATTCATAGCTGGGTAATAGGAGAGAACAAAGCTTCTTCATTCATTGTTTGTGTCTCATAGACACCAGCTTTTTAGTCTTTCTGGTAAATGCATGTTACTGTATTGTTATTATAGGTCTTATTCTCTGTTGTGTCACTTCAGTTTTCCTTCGTATCAGTGAGGGAAAATCATCTAGAAAGGAGTCATTTTTTAACTGCATTTTCTATCTGAAATGAGAATTTCTGTGGGATAGGAGAGCTATGGGTTTTCAGTTAAGTTGGTTTAAGTTTACTGCTTACTCTGGAAAAAGCCAGTGGGACGAGATTTAGGCGATAAAATGTCTTGTTAGGCAGCTGAGGAATATTGGAGGAGGTGAGCAAGAGGCAACTAGGAGAAAGTTCTACTATCTATTTATGAGATATAATGTTATTTTAATGTAAATGATCCTTAAAATACTAAAATCTACGAAGTGTTTGTCAGTGGATGATATTATAAAAGGTGGTAATCAGAACAAGATGTGCCTCGTTAGTTTTTGTGAATATTTAAAATGCAGGCTTTGTTCAAGGTGCTTTGAGACTCATCCTTCTGGGAAACATGGAAATGCTATGTATGCAGCCTTTCCTGAAGGAATTTAACAATACTTCCCCCAACTAATGTTTGGCTGAAATGGAGATTTGCAAAAGTTTGGTTTCTGCTTAAAAAAAAAAAAAAAAGAAATTTTGTTTTTTTTAGATTTCATTTATTTTCACCTGAACTTGTTCGTTGCTTTCATGAAACACATTTGATATCTAATGTGTCTTGTTTTATGGTAAGACCAAAATTTCAATGAATTCTGTTTGAAGAAAACCCAGGATAAATCAAGAAAAGCTTTCAAAGATATTCAGTGTAGATTAAATCCATCAGTAAGTGAAAAGGATACAGTTTTCAAATATGATCATAATGGATTTTCCCAAGAATTTGGTGTCAAATGGCCTTTGAAATTTAGCAGGCACAAGGCTTTTAACTTATTTAGACTCTTCAGGAAATCCGAAGTCTAATCCCAGTTTTAGGCACTAAATAAGTAGTACCCAAAATGGAGGATCTTTAGGTGCAGAATTCAGAAAGAATGTCTTAGAAGAAGGCTGATTTTATTGTTTGTGAGTTCTTTTTTTACTTTGAAGCTAGCATGTGTTTCTAATATGCCTACTAAATTGACACAGTATAGTCTTATAGTGATATTGTCCAAAGACTTTATTAATTTTACCCAGTTCTTTCCATTTTGACATTTTTTCAGCTGCTTTATAACTTTTTGGTTTCGGTTTGTTTTTTGGCTTGTTGTTGTTGTTGTTTTTTTGTTATTTAGAAGTATTTACTTCGGAATATCTGTTGGATTTCTCTATGCAGTTTCAAGTATTTCCCAGTGCTTTAAAATATCACCAGTGTATATTCCTTATTGCTAAAATCAATATTTTTGTGCATTGAAGAAACAGATTTTCCACACAGATTAGCTGGAATTCATGTAATATGGTCTGATATCTGCATATCATGTCCGCTTTGAGACGGATGCACCCTTGTGTTTTTGCCACACTGACTACGTTAATAGTGATGAAGATATATTCCCTGCTTTCAATGTTTATTACTAGAAAAAAATCTGTAAGTTTATGCTTAAATGGTCTTGAAATGTGCAGCTTTTTATAGTTGCCCACTGAAAAAATATATGAAAGAATATATATGTTGTGTATATGTCTTCTTATGCTGACTTCTGAACAGGTTTAATTTCAGCCTGTACTGGACATACGTGAAGAAAACAGTTGTAGGAGTTAAGTGTCTTCTGTCCTTTTCTAGTTACTGATTATATACTGATCAAAGGCTTTAAAGGTTTTTATAAATGTTATTTTACACCCCAGATTCCTAGAGAACATTAGAACTGTTCTGCTGTAAAAATCTGAGATAATTGCTAATATGTTAAGGTACTCAAAAATATAAAATAAACTTTTATCAGTATGTAATGTCAAAAAGCTGGTTAGCTTTATGGCACAAGGGAGGGGCTAGTAAATCTTACTTCAGTCCTGAGAATTAATTTATTAGCTGTTTTTAAGCAGGAGATTGACAAATCTGACCTTTTGTTAATTTATGCTCTTAATAACCTCTTCTGAATCTCTTAAAAATGCAGTTATTCAGTGAGAAAAACAAGAAAAAACTTACTTTTTCTGAAAATATTCTTGGGAAGAGTGACTTCAGAAGGCATACTGGAGAGCAATTGTAACTTTTTTCCTGATTGTTGTTGATTGATATGGGCAAATGATGAAGAATTGTGCTCACCAAAGGCAAAATAGCCATGCGGAGAAGCTTGGCACTCCGAAGTGCTTAGTGGAACTTAAAGGAACTGTAACTAGTATTGGGTCTTCTCAGGCTGGGGTTTCTTCCAGAGCTTAAGTACTGGTGTGATGATAGAGCAAAGTGCTTTTCATAGTATCCTCACATTGCACAGGAGTTCACTGTAAAACATCATTTTAATGTGGTATTGAAGAGAATTCAGGTTTTTATTGAAGCTTGAAAGAACAGATAAATGTAATAGCACATTACGTTTAATCTTATCTTCCAAAGCCAAGCATCCAGGCAGAGGTAAGATAAAAATATAATCAAATTAATCTTGCAATGTTTAGAAAGCTGATAATGGGTAACACCAAGACATATATGACTTCAATCTGTGGTAGAGTTCTGTTAATTGGAAATGAATATTTAAAGTACATAACCTGCAGAAATATATATAGAGAGTTACAATTATTTGCCTGGGTGTTTATGTTGAAAGATGCTTTTCCTTTAGGAAATAATTTTATCATCCTCCTGGCAACCCCCCATCTGAATTACCGCTGTTAGATGCCTGGTTCCATGGAAAAGTAACAAACAAAACAAACCCCTGCAAAACTCTTGATTTCTTAATCAATAAGCACCATGTAAAAGCATAGGTTTCTTATTTCAGTACTCCTTTTCAAAAAATGTTCACAGATTTGATAGTAAATATCGGATCCTTCAGAACAGGAGCTTGAGGGATTTGTTTTCTGAATCTGGGTCTGCTATAATTTAAAATGAGAGTTTAAAGTTAGTATGGCAATGTCCATGTAAGTGTAATAACTCATTATAGAATTAGGTAGGCAACAAGAAATTAGATTTTATTAGAAATTAATATCTTTGTAATAGTTATGTGGCTCTGTTTTTGGTATACTTCCACAGCTTTTAGATGAAATTATAAACTTAATCTCATATTTTTTATTTTGTAGTTTAGTAACACTTGGAAATTCTCTTGATCTGGAGAAAATAAAGAGGAATAAAGAAGAAAAGGCTTGTGTATGTGTAGGAGAATGCTGTATCACACATTTCTAAACTTAATTATCTTTATTTAATCAGAAATGTATTCCATGTTTGTTAAAGAAACAACCTTTTCTGATTTCATTACGCTTCTCAGGCATGTAGAGTTTCAGCCAGGGAATGTGCTTTGTTTTGAACTCAGTCAGCGACCCCTATAAAAATGTTTAATTAACTTTTTGCCAATGTCAATATAGTTCTGTTATACTCAGAAGGCTGGATGAGCTCCCTCTGGTGGCTCATTTACATCGAAGTTCTTTTCTTGCCTTAAATATCTGTTTACTGAAGCGAAGAAGGCTGCTGACCCCAGCTATCAGTCAGGCATCAGTTCCTTGTGGGCTTACGTTTTAATTGAAAAACATCAATAACTTTCTTACAGAATGAAACACCAGCATTTAAATTCACAGCAGTTTCAATTTGTTAGCAAAATAAATAAAGAGGTGCTGGGTAACAAAGTAAGCAAATAAAACTTAATATATTCCTTCTAAGTCTAAATTGCACAATATGTGGGTGGCAGTAATTTAGGAGTGGCACCTGCTTACAATAGTGCTTACTCTTAAAGTTAGGAAATACTTGGATATTAAAGAAAATTATTCAAGAATGTGAAGTCTGTGTTCTCAAAATGATTTAATCCTGTAGCTGACCTACAATTTGAGTTAAAATGAATCTTGGTATCAGAATCCATTTAAGCTATTTCATAACATTAAAGAGAAGCATAATACATCTCACTTATGTATAGTCTTTAAATTTTGAAGCCAGAAGTCTTTGTGGGTCAAAACCACCAGCAAGTTTAAAGTGAATTCGCCACCTCTGTAATGTTAGTTTCCACAGATCTTTTCAAATTCCATGCTGTTGTAATTTAATGGGATCCTTATTATACTGGCAATGAACCGTCCTTTCTCTGAAGCAGTGAGAGATGTTTCAAAGCCAAACAACATGCAGACTGGGCATAAGGTTAAATACTTGCTTCAATATAAAAGTTTTCTTTAATAAGCTATTTTCAATAAAGCTGATTACAGAATAGAATATTAAAAAAAAAAAAAACTAGAGAAATTATAGTTCCTGGAATGTGAATATTTAGCCAAAGATAAAATTCTGCCCAGGTGTTTCTGAAGGAAAGGAGGACAAAAGGGTCACAGCAGATGAGAATAGGAAGGAAATGACAGTATTTTAAGCTTTTAAGATAGAGATGCAAAATAAAGGGAAAAATACAGTATAACCAGCAATAGACACCTGTAGGAAGTTGAGAAGAAATATATTCTAAAAAGTGTTTTTAATGAATATTCATTTGCATTTTTTAATTAATATCTTGCATTTTTTCATGTCCTTTAACCATTCTAGCAGCTGAGATTCACAAAGCAAATAATGCTTAGCAAACATGGAAAATCTCTAAAGGTAGACTTTCAATATTCACACAGATGGACCTGGTTGTAAGATTTTAGTTTTGATCACAAATTGTGCATCTGTCTTCAGTCTTTGTCAAATAATGATCGAGAGCACAGTTCATAGTATAAGCTCCAATATACTGTGCACCTGAATATCTGCATTAAAACCAACCAATCAAACAAACTTGGTCTTCCATTCTAATTATATGTAGCCAGTAAAAGAAGCAGGTGGGTTAGCAAATAATAACTTTGCGTTGTGCAGGTTTTTTAGAACAGTTTTCCACCATGTCCAAATTCAGAATCTCCTTGATGTTGGTGATCAGAACTTTGAGAAGTGAAAAGTCTAATTTTTGAGGAAATTACTGGTGTAGTTTTTTCAGGACTAAGAAGAATTGGAAATAACTTGCTTGGTGCACCCTGGGACTATGTTTACATTTTTGCAGCTGATCATAATTAGCATTTTCCAGTCATCCTTTGATTAAGAGATATACTGGTCCTTCTTGTCAGTCTGTGCTCCTGGCTGCTACCCAACTTCAGAGATACATTTATCACTGTTCTGTCATTTCATATCTCACTTTCATCAAATCTAAGTTTCAGCTAGGTAAACTTTTATTTGATGCATTGAGCATATTTTAATTCAGTCTCAGCTATTAGTTTTTTTATTTTTTAACTTGCTTTTTGACTTGTGCCTTTCCATTACCTTGGATTTTCAGGTGTTCTAAAAGTGCTTAGGCAGTATATCTGCACAGACTATGCCAGTGGTAAATAGGTTCTTCCATGTTTGCACTGACTTCTATTTTAGCCTCTCCGTGGAGGAGAAAGAAGACCTGTGCTTAGTAATGCTGTGGATTAAATAATATTGTGCATAATAATGCACAATGTCCTGTGAATGGCAACATGGAAAAAATACCCAAAGACATTAATTTGAAATTTTTAGTTGATTACTTTCTTAGTACCTTTAATACACCTATATTTGTGTTATATTATGTGGTACTTCTCAGCACTTTGGTCAATCATGAAGCTACAGGTGGGCAAAGGGAAAAGCTACCAAAACCCTCCTGAGGATCTAACAACACGATGGCTACATTCAAGTCTATATCAACTCCATACAGCATTTAAAGTGACTTCTAATATGACATCACACAACCATTTGTTCTAATTTGCGAAGAAGGCAAATTCTTTTCACATCTTTTATACAATTTTTAAGTTCAGCTTTTGATGAGGACTTACTTGCACAAGAGTTCTGCCTAAAACTCTTGCATTCCTGAGGCTCCTCGATTTGAAGCCAGCCCACAGTGCAGAACAGTATTTGAGACATTTGTCTGGAACAACAGGTTTTTCCATTCAGAGGAAAAGATATCTGGAAACTGGTCCATGCTGCTTTGAAATAGTTGTATTTGGTTAAAGATGTCTTTCATATTTGCCTTAATTCCATGACTAACTCTGTACTGCAGTAGATTTAAACTTTTTCTTTTTTCTTTTTTTTTTTTTAAACTCTGAGGGATGGGAGAAGATCTAAAGGAATTTTTCATTTACCTGAAAATTTCATTTGGTTCTAGTGTCACATGACTAGAGGATGCTGTGAAGCCCTAGGGATTGGTTTACATTGGTCTTGTTTGGTCTGCATTAGACAACTGCTAGCTGCATTTTTAATTTAGGAGTTAGAAGCTTCTGCTAGTTAAAGTGTTCTTCAACCCAGCTGATCATTATCAAGTAACGGTATCCACTTTCACAGCTGCTGTTGTGATCAGACTTGCTTCTTTCTAAGATGTGAACATAAGACAGGCTGAAAGTCACAACAACCTGCATTACATTTGCTAATATCGGTGAGATTTGTGTCTTCTTTTCTTTTTCCCTCTCAAAACTTTATGTAAGAGAGTGACTGCTATTCTAAAGAAAAGAAAACCACATTAATTATTTGTGAAAGTACCTCCTTTCTGACTTTTACTTCTTAGTATAACACGCTAAGTTTTATACTGATTTTCTGATATACTGATTTCTGATATACTGATTTTTATACTGATTTACTGATTTCAGAATAAAGCAATGTGGAATTGCTTTATTCTGAAATATCTGCAAAAAAAAAAAGGAAAACTTGTGTTTAAAGGGTGTTATTTGAAGTTTTTATACATATATATATTTGTGTACGTGTAAATGAATAAAGGCCTCAATACATACTGGTATGTAACCCTAATTTTTAGGTATGTGCTGATATGGTTTTGATAGCTTGACAGCAAAATTGCATTTAACATTGTAAGCAGGATTCTCTTCTTTAGGACTTATCTATAAATTCTTTTGAAATCTGCCTCCTGACAATACCCCTTATTATTATTGTTTGCAGTTGTTACATGCTTCACCCTTTTGTAATTTTGTCATCAGTGTAGGTCAGAGGTGAGAGGCTCAATTGCTTTGATGCATTTGTTAACACCAGATGGAAATCGAGTGCATCCTTTGCAGAAATTTTGGGTTACAGATGGCTTTGTACTTTATACAGGGGTATATCTAGAACTGCAGTGCATCTTGAGTGCAGTAATGCAATATTATGCAGCCCAACCTCTTTCATAAAACCACATTGTTTTGTTGTGTTCTTAAATAAAATTGTGATGAGAACAAATTAAGTGGTAGAGTAATATTTATTCTTCATCAATTTCTTATTAAGGAAATGAAGGTAATACAGGTGCTGCAGGTAATATATAATAGTGACTCCTGAGGACACTGGAGATAGAGACTAGAGGTGAGGTAAGACGTTTGTAGTATATAGGAAGCATGTTAATAGGTCTGAAAACATCTATAAGGGTGTTAAGTCTCCCCAGTTAGATAGTAAAGGGAGCGTAGTATATACAGTGTATGTAACTTTGCTGTATTATTTTTGAGGTCAGTGAAACTCATTCCTAGATCTCAGCACTATAGGCTATAGGTCTGTACCTTTTCATACATGGTATATTCATAGCCAATGTGTCTTTTTGTCAAATAATGTGGAGCCAAAACTACCAACATCTAAGCGTTTTATGCTGAGTAAGAAAGAATTAGATTTACCTGTTCCTGACAAATGATAGTGTTATTTATGCAGGGAAACTTACTGTGTTTTGTTCAATTCAAGAATCTTGCAAAAATTTGGGATTCTGTAAGTGATGGCAACAAGGCAGAGTGATTATATATAAGCTGCCAGTAAACTGACAGTACACTAGTACAGTGTTTCCTTCCTTGTCGTTGTGTTACAAAAGGGGTTGTATGACTGTTTTTCATTCTCGTTGACGCTTACATCACCGTAGTTGGACCATTAACCATAGTTGATCAGATTCTCTTCTTACTTCAATGCACTTGGCTTGTGTAAATGAGTATGGTGAGAAGATAGTGTGATCCTTATTAAATTAAAATAAAAACATTGTTTGTGCATGTAGGGTTAGAATTCTGATCCCTTTTTGTTGTCTGATTCTTATGGAGATGCTTCCAGGGATGGTTTGCGCAGCAAATGTATGCATCCTAAGTATGAAAGAAGATGTAGTACTCTCAAAGCCATGGGTGGAGAGAGTAGACGAAGAGGTTGCATGTGTTGCAGGCTAGAACAGAAACACACAATGTAGTCCACAGCTAGGCAGTAGACCTGTGTTGTGAAACACCAGGAAAATTGTTTCTTTTGTCTTGATTTCCTTCATGGTTACCAAGATCTGACTGGTACAGTAAGTATGTACTGAGAGGAGAGTGTTGAGTGGCTAAAAATGAAGTTGGATCCCTTGACTTCTCTGGATTGGGATTAGTAGAGTTTCAGACTGTAAGCAAAAAGAGGGTAATTCTCTCTTCTGTAGGTACTCGCTTCAAGAACTGCGGATTGCATTTCTATAACTGAAATCAGTTACTAATGGCCCACCCAACACACATCTCTCTTCTCTGACACATCATTTTCATCTGCTCCAGGTCTCCAATTCACTTCTGTTATTGTCATCTCCTCAAGGCTGAAACCCCACCTAGTTGCTTTGCATGGCAGCTCCATACGTCACTGAGCAGCTGTCACGCTGTCCTTTGGGTGAGGCATGGCACCACAATGATGGCACTTTGGGTGGAACATTTGCCAAAATTAGTGTTATTTAAATAGAATATCCCAGGCTGATCACGATGGGGAATGAGTGGAAGTTACCATATTTTCTAACAATGGAGTATGTGTGTGTGTATATATATAAGTATGTATATAAAATCACTTTATTTATAACTTTGAAGTACCTTGGGACTCTGGGAGATAAAAACACATTGTAAATTGAAATCAATAGTGTTTTGTTTCTGCAAAATGTGCTCTGATGTTGTATTGCTGTTTTGAGATCACAGGTGTATTAACACCTATGCAAAAGCTTTACATTTTATAATCCTATATAGTAAACTCGAAAAAAGCAAAGAGGGAACACTGAACTAAAGTGTGGGACAGAAAAATAATCCCAACCCCACCTCTGCCACTGACTGTTATGGTGTGCCTTTGGATGTAATCCATGTTTTCCAATTGATTTCTTACCATGAAGCAATGGTGCTCTCTGTATTTCGACATAAAGCAGAATGAGGCTTGGGCGTTTTGCGACTTGTTTCAGCACTCAGGCTGGGAAGAGCTGTGTCCAGTACGTGTGCTGTGAAGCAATCACATGTTAATTTGAAGTCTCCACATGGTGAAGAATTGTAATTAGTGAACCAGATGATAAGGAACATGCGAGCATGGATTTACTTAATGATAAGGTATACACATTCCTTTGGACTAGATTTTTTTGTCATATACTTTTTAATGGACAGGTTCACTGTAGGGGAAAAAGGAACCACAAGACTTCATAATTTTAAAAGAACTCTGCACATTGCACCCTTTAAGGTTTTTATTCTGGCTAACTAAAACAGACATAGATGGGATTAAGGAGATTACTGGTTAACCTAGAAATCTCTGACTGGAATCTCAAATTCAGAGAACTTAAAATGCAAAATTATTGGCATAGTATCAAAAGGCAGGTTGACTTTTTTAAGTTTACCTAGACATGGGAACACATGCTACAGGAAAGCTCCATTTTAATACGTCAAAACCACTAGTTTTCTGTCTGTGTTTTTATCAAACAGGTAAGTGATTTTCATGACAAAGCAGAGCCAGGTTTAGGGATTTTAATCCGGTTATTCCTCAGAGGAAGGAAAAGAGTTTGTCAGTATCTTTAAAACTTTCTGTTAAACTAAGAAGGAATTTCCTTTATATTATAGTATAGTTTAATATTAATGGTTAAACTTTACCAGTCTGGTATATATTTCTTGGTTTTGAATACTGCTAGAATAAATTTTTATATTGCAGCTGTCTTGGTAAGCAGGGGCTTGTCTTTTTTCCTGATTTATATTCAAAATTCAGAAAAACATCCCTGTGTACAAAGCTGTTTAAACTTACATTCAAACTAATTTTGAAATATCAGAGAGCAAAGATGGAATAAGCATGTAAAATATAATTAAAATGTGTAAAGGAACTGTGTAAATGGCAATAGAATTAATTTTATTCTTTGTAAATCTGCTTCATGACTATGGATATAAATAAAAAAACATACGTAATATATAGACAAATATAAAAATGTGCACAAATACACGTGTCTTGCAACATCTGTAAACTCCTAGTACAGATTATGATTCTTTGTTAATGTGTTTGATTAAACCCTTATGTTAGTGTGTCAATATATCTCAGTTTAAACCAGTGATGTAGAACTGGGATGGCAGCATAAACCAGATCTCATTTTATCTCTGGCTAGACTCTTGTAAGCTCTCTTAACTCAGACTGAGAAGTAGTAACTGAAGTAGTGTAGTATTACACAACAGTATTTAAATCCTCCCCGCATGGCTTTGTTAGAAAATCCAGGCAGTATATAATGCCATTATTTCTTGTTAAAATTCTAAGTGCAATTGTATACAGCTAGAAATAAAGATGATTTATTTCAAAGCCTGGGTTATACTTTTTTTTTTTTTAATTGACAACATATTAAAACATTGGTGGTGTTTGCTCTGTTGGTTTGGTTTGGTGTTTTTTTTTTTTTTGTTTTCATCCCTGTATTATTTATACGGTGCTAAGAATTTGGCTTTTGATCTAATTATTTCTTTATTATTTTGAATCAAAATAAGTTTTGCTTGCATTCTTAATATTTATCAAGAAAAATAAAATTTTTGAAGTTGTGTAAGAGTTTCCTTTTCCTCATATCCATTTTTGTAATAGAGCACCTGGGACATTCTTCTATTGTTTTGCGTTTTGGGGGGAGGGGAGATGGTGAAACAGTTTTCCTGGACGTTTTGCTTCTTGTAACTGAGAGAATAGAAGCTGTTGGGTGGGAGAAGCTCATGGAAATGACATTTTGAGAGTGTGTGTGACTACTGTAAAGGCACGTGTGTGTCTGCCTGCCTTTGACTTGTCCTGCTGAGCTTGTTTCTGGTGATGTCTCAGGAAAAGACAAGTGCAGCAAAGGGTTAACTTTTTACTATCAACCTCAGAAAGGCACGTTTGCAATCCCTCCCAGTCCTGTCTTCCTTTTTACACCTCATTCGCTCAGGCTACTCTTCACTTCAAGGCAGATCCTTTGACCTAAGCAGATTATTGTAGACGCATGAAGGACATAGTGCTTTTAAAGGAGGAGATTTTGGCTCCAAAATAGGACACTAAGCTTTTCAGCCTTATGCTGCTTTACCTAGTCAGCACAAGCCGGTGTCTCTGGGTGCTTAGCAGACTCCTGTGAAATCAGATGGGAAACAAAAGCAGAAGTGGCAGCCGCTGCAAATGTGGGAGCCTGTGCCATTAGAGGGAAGCAATTGCTAATAAGGGCCTGCGAGACCCAGGTTTCCTTGGTTTCCATGACAGTTATTAGGTAACATGGAGATTGAATTGTCTCCCACAATGCTCTTGTGGGATAGGGGGGCAAGGGGGTGCGCCAGGGACTCAGCAGTTGAGTTATGACTTGCAGCAACTCATCACTAAGCACGTGAAACTCTCTGGATTATTGTGCCTTACTTCTTTGTTTGCTGTTTCTCGGTTGTGTTTGTGATTTGCTCTGCTTTACTTTTTTTTTTCTCTATTTTTTTTCTTTATTTTTTTTTTTTGGACGACCCTGGCAAATGCTACACGGTTTCTCAAATAATATTTTCCCCTTTTTATTTAGAGCTGAGCTTGGCAAAGCAAGGATATGAACAATTATACAGGTGGGCTACTCGGGGGGAGTGAAGATATAAGGCATCCAAACAGGTATTGCCAACCTGCAGCACTGTAAAAATGCCCCTCCAGCAGATTTCTGTAGTTCCAGCGCGGGAGACTGCCAGCAATGGGAGAAGTTCAATGGGCAGAAACAAAGAGAAGAGCAAGGAAGTCGAGGTAAGAGGAAGGTTTCAATTTGCTAAGGTAGGACGAGTCTGCCTTTGGTAGCCAGTGGATTTGGCTGCTCAGCAGGATGCAGCGTGCCGTAGTGTTACACAGTACACATGGGTGCAGCGTGCTTTAGCACACTGAAGCAATCTCCTGTGATAACATCTCAGCATTACAGAAAAAAAGAGGGTATTTGGAAGAAAAAATAAAAATTAAGGAAGTTGCAAGCTGTGTTAGAGGGTTTTAACATTTTTATTTAAATGCATGCAGTCTGCTGGTACTGACAGTCTGTTTCTTATAAGCTGTCAATTAGCAGTTTCTTTACAATAGGTTAGATGAAAAAGTAGTTTTAACAAGATTCCTATCAGAATACTACGCTAAACCCTGTCTTTCTAATATGCATGTGTTATTCATAGCAAATGTTCTATAGTTCTATAACTTACTCTTTATTATCATTTAAAAGGCATCAGTGTTTAGTTTTTTTATCCCTTTACCAACTTGCTTTGTTTCATACTGTTGTTCCATCAGTAAGTATTGTATGCTGTTGTTTTCCAGTTAAGAAGAAACTGTAGTTTCATATTATATTAATGATTAGAACAAAAAATACAAAAAATCTGTGCAATTTTAGTGGTATTTTTACCTGTAGGAATCTCTTTTGCTATGTATAGATTAAACATGAATTGTGCAAGACAAAAAAAAAAAAAAAAAAGGCAGTCCTTCCCATCCCAAAACAGTAGTCTGTTTATAGAAGTAGCAGTAAACGTACATAACATAGACATCTGCTTTTTACAGATATTTTTCTTGTCTCTGTGTTCTCCTCCCTCTTGCTGTATGAAAAATAAGGAACTATTGGGGGAAACAAACATGATGTCTTTTAAGTTTTATCTAAGAGATTGTGTGACAAACTGCATCCTTGAAAGAAGTAGTGCTTTAAATTTCTTTTTGTCATTCGTGTGACGTAGTTTTTAGGAGATCATTAAGTTAAACAGATGATTGATACTCATTATGTCTGTGCAATGTCTGGCTTTTTTTTTTTTTTTTTAGATGCCTTTTTTGCTCAATATTTGGCTTTGACAAGTTCACTGAATGTGATTATTCTGTTTTTTGTTTGAGCACCTATGTATAAGCAGTGTCCTTTCCTGGAGGTGGTCTCCAGTTGCTTACTGGTAGCACTGTTGTCAGAGCTCATAACATCTAGAGATTTGTGTCTGAAGTGGAAAACTTTTGGTTTGGTTTGTTTTTATTCTTCCATTGATTGCTTAAAGATGAAAGTTCAGGTGGAAACTATTCTTTGTATTAAGACTCAAGAAAAGCAGAAGTATATGATCTTACCTGGCTTAACATTGCTCTCTGGCATTCTTGATTTAATTTGATCATTAGAGTTAATTGGAGAATATATGTAACATTCATATAGGGGGTCAGATAACTGTGATAGTTAATTTAGAGGGGTGGGGGAAGTGTGGACCTTCTGAATTGTAAGAATCGTGCTTTTCTAGGTTGTTTTCCTATGAGGTCTAAGTTGCATCATTTCAGCAAGACGCCAGTATCTCAGAAAAAGTCTTTTCTTGAAAGTTGCGAAAGTTATATAGCAGAAAGGAGTGAAACGGCTGGGATAATTAAGTTCCTGAAAGTTGTCTTCTAAAATTAATATAAAAAAAACCAAACCAAATCAAACCCCAACCCCCCCAAACTCCCAACCAGCCTTGAAGTACATGCTGCTCGTTGAAATGTATTTGCCAAACTGCCCTCTGCTGGCCAGAACCTAATCATCCTGCTCATTTCTTAAAGCTTTTGACTGTATTTATACAGCATAAAATCTCCCTAATGCTATTGATACAGATCGTAGATCAAGTGTTAAAGACTAATGTTTTTCACATAATATCTACAGCTTATGTGAATTATGATGATGTTCAAGTTTGTTTTGTGGATGTAATTGGGGAATATTGAACCAGCCTTTTTATTGTCCAGACAGAGGTTGCTCAGGCTTATGTATATGGTCATCTATCCTTGCCATTCCTGCACAGCATGGTCCTCACAAAGGGAAACTTCGTTGCTTATACTCACTCTTTCTGTCTGTGTTGGTGAGGGTCTTCTGGATTCATGGTATCCGCTGATACTGTTTCTGCAAGTACCTGCTTTGTCTGCCTTTCCATTAGCAGGCATTTTGAGGTGAAAGAGCTAAATAAAGAAGTTAAATGGGCTTCCTAGAGCAGTGAGAGGGTCAAGCTGGTTCAGGAAGACATGAAAAAATGAAGTACCTGAAAGGTCTTCCAATTACCAGGATAACAATTGTTAGGATTTTATGCTAAATTCTGTTATTGCTAGAGAATTTTATATGACGTCCTTAACAACAACATTAAAATTTATGAAGAAGAGTTCATCTTCTGTCTAATTGCAGAGCTTGCTGCAGTGAACTATTTCCAAGTTCACAGAGAACGATGTAAATCTGGCTGACTTAAGTACCTCGGTTGCATATGATTCATGATGCAACTCATTCTGTAATGCTTTTCTGTGATTATAGATGCTCATAGATGTGCTTTATCTGAAGGTTTTAATACGTGTCTACACACTCTTACGGATATTGGTCTATTTTTAAGCATACTATTAACTGCAATATTAATTATGTCAGATGTGTCCATAACGGATCTGACCAATATTAGTAGTAGAAGCATGATAAAAATGGCTAGAGGGACCTTTTTAAGGCAATCTTCCTATGCCTTTTTTGTTCCTTTGTGGGAACAAAATCTTTTGTGCAGTCTATTCCTGTAACTTTGGGTGATTTGCCTCAATAATTAGCAGAAGTTGTAGCTAACAATGAATTTTGCATCAAATTTAACTATCAAGTGAGTCTAAAGATGGGGTATTTTTTTTTCCATAATGAAGCAATGAATATGCTGTATAACTTGTTGCAACAGCTCTGCACTTCATTTCCATATGCAGGTATAATCTTCCTCTAGCTTATTTCACTGATTTTCTAGGAATGCTTAACAGTCATTAATGCTACTTGTTTTGCCCAAAACATTTAAGTGAAAAAGCTGTCTGTCTTTCTTACTCTTTTAGTAACGCTGTTGGAAAAGATTGTTGCAGAGATGAAGACCAAAGTACAGAGTTTAGGGTGCATTCTCAACATGATGTGGACTTTTTTGATATTCCGTAGTTAATTCAGCTTTCTTCAATATTCGATAAAGATCATAAGTTGACAGTGAAATGTGTAATCGTATTTCTGTGATGGACAAAAACACTTGAGTGTCTGTTTTCAGAAGAGTTTGTTAATAAAACTCTTGTTCAAGGTGAATTAAGTTAATAACCTAAAAATCAAATTATGTCACCAGGACTTCAAATGTGTTAAGTTTTTGAATACATAGACTCCAGTGCCTTGAGACCAGTGCCATATTAATGTATGTCCCCCATTTTATACATATATAATATTAAAACAGTTATGCTGGACTTTTGTTTGATTTTCTCTACTGTGATAAAAAAGGCTAAAAACAGGTATATGACTCCTGAAGAATATGGTTGATGAAATGCCTGCCCTAATTTTATTATTTATTTGTGAACATACACTGTGAAGTTCATAAACTATGCTCTGTTTACATTGTCTTGTGTAAGGGCATGGATTATTATTCTAAAGTGAGTCAAGTTCAGAAAGAAATTTTCACACAGTAGAAAAAATCGGAGAGGGCAACTGAGTGAAGCTTAGCGAAAATACTAACACTAACCTAGAGTTCACAAGAGTCATAGAATAAGCTTCCATGACTACTATGGAAAAATAAATTTGAATGTTGTATACTCAGAGTGGTAGGAATATGTTTCTGATAGGCAACAATAAATGTCATGATACAGCAAAGAAGATACTCCTCGCTGCCAAATGAAATTTGTAGATATTATACCTTTTCATCTTAACTATTCTTTTTCAAAAATACTGGAATATTTGCATGGTGATTTTAAAAGGATTAGCATAATGAACTTTTGTCCATGAAAAGCAAAAATTAGGTCAGTTTCTCTGAGTGTAATCATTTCAGAGTACAAGATGTTTTAATAAAGAAGGCAGTGACAGTTATGAGTCAATCTTGATTTGGTTACCTTGCAGGAATTTTCTTTAAAGAAAAGGAAAAAAAGGCCTTTGGAACTGTAATATGGCCTTTGGACACATTCATATGGCAGTATGACTTAATTGCTATAGTGGTGAGGCTTATGTCTGTTGACCCCAAACCAAATCAAATATCCTAAAGATGTTACAAAATTTGGTATTCTGTAGTTACTATTAACAAGTAATGAATTTGCCCTGTTACTGTTGCTTTATTTTGAGTTTTGATTCTTTGCTCATAACTTACTGGTAAATGGTTTTCTGCTTATGCCAACTACGTTTCTATAGTCATATTTTGTTGTTCTGGCAGAGGTGATGATGAATATTAGCTTCCTTCGGAATTTTGTAGAATGTAATAAGATGCAAGGAGGATTTTTCTTTTTCTCTAACACATACAAAAAATAAGTGCTGCTACATTGGTTTTTGCATCTACCTGCTTAAATGTCTTTCTCTTTCCCCATCAGATCCTTGCCCCAATATTTATCATACTTTGATATAAAATTTAATTCTGCATACTGCACAATTCTGTGCTGTGAAAGAAACACTGGCCCTCTGTCTGTTCTACAGTAGTGTTTTCATGTTCTGCCATCTCAAAGACAGCAAGAGATCTGTTACTTTTGAGGCTTTAAATGTTATCAGGGAAATACTTTGGCATTTATGGAGAGAGTATGGTGGATTAGACTTGAACTTGGTGGTTTTGCTGTACAGTTTGTACCTTTAGAAAAAATAAATGAGTGTGTTGCTCAAAATTATGTATGCCTGTTTATTGTGGAGATTGCTGCATTTTTTTGTAAGCCAATCTCTTCAAGTCAGAATCAAGACTGAAACATAATGGTTATTTCAAATGCCACATTAGAGTAGCTGCTAACATTTATTTTAAATGCCAGACTAGAGTTGCTGCTAACATTTACCTTAAAGCTTGTAAATAGTTTAGGAGACATTGACATGCTTTTTAAGAGAGGAGGCGGTAGCTGAATGTTCTTTATGGCAATGAATTGTTTTACATTTACCTATGTTACCTCACTTGTTACTTGCTTAACTTTAAATAGATGTAATGATGAAATAATTTGAAAGGCATATACTTTCTTGTGTGCAACAAAGAACATAGTGCTTATGCATTTCTATTAAATGATTTTCATGGCAGTTGTGAAGTACATGTATACATGTATACAGAGATATTTGTTATTTGAAATATGTCTGCAATTAATGAGAAAAGGTAGAGGTTTTACATGTCTGTTTATGTTGTTTTATTGCCTTACAACCTTAAGTAATGAGTTGTTTTTTTTTTTCTTTTGGAGGCACAGTATTTGGTGTAGTTAAATTTGCTAGTGGCTTAGATCACTTTACCAAAAGGTGAAATTAGAGTAACCCCTGATATGTGGAAATATCACTTATACCAGTGCTAATGAAGGAGCAGATATTTATTCTCTTGATGGCTTGAGGCATGTGATGCAAGGAATAAAAGCCTTAGAATTCCAGGAAATTGATTAAATAATTCTTAGATAGCAGATGTTACTAGCTTTGTTGCTGATTATCTTAAATTCTCTTCTTAAAGTTTCTTACGCATAATTTAATAGATAGATAGATATGATCATTTATTACCTAACATACAGGTGGAATATTTTTACAAGAAGTGTAAGGATGTTTGTTTTCAAGTATAGCTTTGTTTTCAAGTATAGCCTGAAGAGAGTCATGTAATTGCAGTCTTTTTAGGAGGTATATTTTTTTATTCAACAAATAAATGTGAGGGTGGGAGAATGGGGAGGGGGAGCTATAGCATATGAATCAGATTACTGATGTACTTTGACACATATTCCTTTTCCTTCATAGTTTGTATTAATATAAAGCTCACGTTGGACATGATGTTACATACTATATATGACAAAATCTCTAATGCTGCATATTGTCAATATTGTATGGTATTTCTCAAAAGACATGTGAGATTATTCTTTTCTTGACACAAACACAGTTTGGACTTCTATGCTATGTTTGCATGGAAATCCACTTGCAGTTATAAGACACTTACTGCTTCCTGGGGAAGTTTTTCTGTAATTTTGTGGTGATAGATTGCTGTTGCATTTAATGGTTGAAGTGCTCCTAAAGTATAGATGTAAGTCAGTCTGTGGTGTGCTTAGTTTTCATTAAGATGCTTTAGAAAGTTAAATTGTTTGTCAGTAAGTCTTCTGACTCCTGTTTGGAAACTGTTATTATTTTGGTCTGCCATGTGACTCTCATGACGGGCAATTTCATTACAGTGAGAGAAAGGGGAAGTGTTATCTAATACAGGCTAGGTTTGTTCTAATAATTTTGGATTCTTGTTCCTTTTTCATACTCCTGTGAATAAAAAGCATTACTCTGCTACCAGTAAGAAAATAAGAGATTGTGTGCTGTGCTTTTATTAGCATGCTATAGGATAATGCCAGTTCTTTACATGCTAATTTCCTTGATAAGATTATGTAAAGGCTACTGGCTGCGTAGTATCGTTGTCAGGCTTTTTATGAGAAGAAGGTGATAAAAGCATATTTCACCAACTTGAGTTGTTGTGTATGTGTCAAATACCAGTATTGATTTTAAAATTGGTCTTTTCACTGATAAAGGATTTGAAGCTTAAGATTCCATATCTCAGTAGCCTTCTTCCTCTTTATGTTTCTAGCCAATGCTTACGATCTGCTGTCGCATGTGTTCTGATCCTGCTGAAGTTTGACTACAAGTCTCCTGAAGAAAGCTTTTATAATTCCTTTTATCTCTGGAATTCACAGTTCCAATAAATTGAAGGTTTGGGCTTGTGTGTGTACTTTCCCTCTCCTACTCTAAAATGGTTCTGATTTTAAAATATTAGGCTTCAGATTTCATTTCCTTTGGATTTCCTTCTAATGTTAGTCTGAGATTTTACAGAGGAAACTAACATATTAAAAAGTTATTGCAAATATTTTCTGCTAAATTGTGTTTTTTTAAAAAAAAAACAAATGTAAACCCCAGAAAACCAAAACCACACACAAAATCCCCATCTTTTTTAATTAGTGGTTTTTTGTCTTGTCTTCAGCTATAACCTTCCACAGGTAGCTTAGTTTCATGACTTACTTAGGTCCTGAATTAAATTGAAGCAATGGCTGTAATTGAGACAGTTTCCATAATCTGTTATAGTGCCTAAGCCTGGTAGCTGAATGGGGCTGATCTGGAACTGTGTCCTGGTTTGAAGTAAAACCGAACCAATTTTCTGTTCTGTAACTTTACATCCTAGCTAGGCCTCCTCTAACTCTCTGAAATTAACGGCATATTGTGGAGAAAACTGCTCATTCTCAGAATGATAAGCCCAATGTTTGTGCTCCATGCCAAGGAATGGTATGCAGGGAGGCCCTTGCTTATACTTACTGCCATAACAACCAAGGTCAGCCAATTTCGTTATTTGCCCCCTTAGAGGGTCAGAAACGGAAAAAACGTAGAGGGGTCACATCAGTGGGGAGGAGTGGACAGGACAGGTGACCCAAATCTGACCAACTGGGCTATTCCATCCCATCTGCCCCATGCTCAGTATAAAAGCTGAGGGATCAAAGGGTCAACCCCCTTCCTGTGATGGCCGACGTCCAGAGAGGTCTCTGTCTGTTCATCTGCCTTTGATCCTGATCCGTGTGTTCCTGACTCCAGAGCTGGAATCCAGTTCCCATTTGTCACTGAGTCCAGTCTGGGACTTCCCCAGTGTCTGCCGGTGATGTAACTGTCATCCTGGGAGCTTGATACAGTTTTGTATATATTGTATCTATTTCATTATTTTCTTCTTTATTTTTATTTTAATATTAATTCTTCATTAAAGTAGTTTAGTTCATTCTAAACTTCTGAATCTCCTTATCTCTTTCTCCTCCTCTCTCCTCTTTTTGGGGGGGAAGGGGGGGGAAGGGCCATCTGTCAGTCCGGTTTTGGTAAATTCAGCCGAAACCACGACAAACTGGAAACAATTCAGGAAGCTGAAAAACTGATTATTTGCTCTAGGTACCTTTCACACTGACTTCCATTATGAACAGTGCTCTGTGAAATGTTCTCTCTGCTGCAGATGCTTTTCTGCTTGGGGATGACATGTTGCAAATACAGTTCAAATGAAAGTTATCTAAGGCAAAACTTTGTCATCAGCAAAGCCTGTGTTCCAAGAATTTTAGAAAAGTACTCTCAAATCTAGACAGCGTTTTAAAAAGGAGCTTCCCAATAAATCTTGTTCTGATTAAAGACAACTCTCAGGCATTGAAATCTGGTTGACCGCAACTATTTGATTAGTTAAGGAACACCACCATAGAGGCTCAAATTGCTTGAGTGTACTGCCAGATTTGCAAAACTTGTGATGCTAGCCCTACAGGTGTATCCAGTTTTGTCTGACTCTAGCTATCTGAACAAGGAAATTTTAAAGAAAAAAAGCCTGTATATTCAGGTGCATAGTCATCCCATTCATAGATTTATATAAATTTATTATTTATAGTAATATTTAATTTTTCTTCACAACAATGAACAAAATAATACTGAATTTGACCTGAGTTGGTTTTTCTAAGGGAGAGCAGACTTCCTCACCTTGAAGGTTTTTCTCAAAGACACATTGAATGTAGCTCATTCTTGTTGTGAAAGGGCAAAATTCTCTTCTGTATAGCACAGACACCACTTTCAGCTCATATCATCAGCTTTGGAAGGGGAAGGGTGTTCATTATGCCTGACTTCATCATAAGCATATTAGAAATAAAATTCTAGCTTACACATGTGCACACTGCAGAAACTACTCTAATGACGTGAAACTTGTTTATTCTCCTTTTTTAAAAATGAGGCCGTTATTGTACATCTGCGGAGTCCTGCACCTGCCGGTAGCTTGGCTCCTCGTTTCAGCACAACGGACAGCGCCCAGGGGCCGCCCGGCCCCCGCCCTTCTTGGCTCCTATTTAATAGGTACATTTGTAAATTTGCTATTTTGAGGTTTTCTTGAATTTTGGATTATTTTCAATATAAAGGGAAAAGGCAAGATTTTGTAGTGGGGTGTGGAATTTGACAGTGTAACCTTACTTTTAATAGGAATACAAACATCAGCTGTTTTGTATTCTAGGGCAGGATGATTTGACTTTAAAAAGAAGACAGGTGATATTTCTCAGCCTACTTTGAAGTATTAGTAGATCTCTCAACTCTTCTCCTAGGCTTTGAATTCACAAGAGTCATGACTTCAGTTCCCTATTAGTGCCATCTAAGATTACAGCTGGATTTTACAGCATTCTCATGCTGAAACAGTCTAAAGTAGCTATGGTAATATCACATTTATTTTAAAGAAGTGTTTGTCTTATTAGAGAGGTTTGTTGTCTAGTGGCAGCCCAGATAAAAGACCACACACACATGCTGTCTACTGTCATTTCTCTTAACAAAACCTTGCAGATTCTTAAGAGGAGACTTTTCCATTCTGTGCTCTACCATTACTGCAGTAGCCTGTTGCACTGGCTTTATTGGTTTCTGGAGGATAAAGAGGATACAGCTAACATGTTGCCCTCTTATTTCCCGATATGGTTCTGGACAAGAAGTTGGAAACCTTCATTTCAGTATAGGAAGTAAATGTCAAGTACCCGGTGCAATAACAAAATAAAGTGGGGGAAAGGGACAGACAGCAATACTGTACTAGTATTTCTGAGTTTTAACTACTTCTAGTATATTACTTCTGTTTACTTCCAAGACTTCCTTTCTTTATCTTTGAGAGGAAAATAAAATGCTCCAGTCATTTGACTTCTCCAGTGATAGGCAAGGTTAACATAGTGCAAATGGTTAAATGGACAAAAATAATGCATATGGTTTGTGAAATGCATTCTGTTGATGTGTTTGCCTTTTTGCAGTGAACTGTGCAGTGCTGGTGAGCAGGGACCAAATACCAGAGTATGCTATATCACATGATAGATGTAGCAAGAAAGGATTGTGATTAGGCAGTGTACAAGGCCCGAAGAGGAGTTGGTTTGATAACTGCAAAGACTGGGTGCCTGGAAGGACGCTATATCTGTAGCGCTGCGTGAGAGAGTTAAAGGCGCTGGGGTTGCATGGGATAGTGAGTACATAAGTGTTGTGAAAACTCTTCTGCTCTCTTCGAGTTTTCTAACCCCTTCCAGCCTTTTGCTCTGAATACAAGAGATCAGACACAGGCGGGGATGTGAATTGGCTTTCCCAAACCCTGTGTCAGGGCTGTATCACTGTTATAGCTAGGCACCAACAGGAAGGCCTGTTAAAATCCTCTAATTCTGCTGCTGTCTCCTACAGTGAGGAAAGGAGGTCACAGCATGCACAGGGGTAGTGCTGCTGTGAGCTCAGCCCAACTGCATGCCTTGTCTGAAATGTGTTTCAAGTCTCATTAGTGAGGAATCCCCACTGTAAGCCAGTGTCTGCAGGTAGTGTTGTCTGTCCCTCCTGAGCCGCAGTGAATGTATTGAGCCATTGCTGGTTCTCTGATGGTCCTCTTTATAGGATCCATGGCTAATCATTTAATGCATGAAAACAATGTTATTTTTGATCATAATTTTTCTGCTGTATTTCCTCCTCCTCCCTCCATCATCTATAATGCTGTACTTTGAGTCATTATAACAAGGACTGAATCTGATGGATACCTCACAGAACGCAGACTTTGGTTCTAATCTCAGAGATTTTTATTTTTCTGTGCTTTCATTTTCCTTGTCTGAAGTTACTGTGACACTGCTCCTTCCGCTTTCATAGAACATTCTGAAATCCCCCAGTGAAGTCCATTTTATAAGAGATGTTGATGCGTTACGTTGTTTCCTGTAGGTGGATCCTGTAGGTAAAAAGTTTCCATGGAAAAAATAGACCCTTCAGCTTTTACAGTTCCCAGATAATCATGAAAGTTCTGTGCATACGGTGCAGCTTGGCTCAACTTATTTCTCTTGTGGAGGCTCCTTAGTTTTTGCCATTTTAAGCTTTGTTTAAAATACAAATCACTTATTTCTTGTGGATTTATTCTGTGTGGTTGAGAATTTGGACTACTGGTGTCATTGCCCATTTAAAATTTCTGAATACTAGCACATATGAAGTAAAATCATAAATTGGAAGAGGTTGGAAGAATAAAGAAGAACTGTTAAATCTTATGTAACATATCAGTTGGTATTTATGGCCTACGGGATGTAACTTCTCATTCATGAAATTTCTAGTACCTTTTTGATTGTATGAGTGTTTTAGGATTTTCATTAGTAACACAGTCTTTATTCTGTATTATTTAGATTACCATAAATCATGTTATTGGTTTTCTGTGTTTTTAGCAGATAGGTAGAAGGACAGTTTACCATGGTTTCATACATTATCTTAAGATTCTGGTATTCCAGTCAGACTCACATTGTTCATTTCTGATAAAATTAAAAAATAGTAGATTGGTTATGACAGTGCTGTCAATACCAAATGTGCAAGGAGGAAAAAAGAGTCACCAGAGGAAAAATGATAGACTCAAAGACCGTCATTCTGAATTGTCTGCTTCAAAACATTTCAAACTTAAAAAATGTCAGACCATTCAGAATGGTTTCTGTATAATTTTCACAGACTGTGTTATCAAGCTTTTTTCTGCAATCAGTGTCTTTTAAGAGAAATTTGGCATTCTTGCTTAATAACATGACTCTAAGAATGAGCAATGCATTCCTTACTTTCAGACATTTCATAGTCTCAGCATCTGCCACCAGCCAGCCTGGATGGAAAATTTTAAATTCATTTGAGATCTTAATATAGAATTCTCTATTCTCCTGAATTGCTGCTGTCCAGGTGTTATAGGAGAAGTATGACAGAATCAATTTTCTCTCTGAAGCTAATGTAACCTTTATTGTCAAATAGCTAAGTTCAAATAAATAGTTTATGACATAACTGGGAATAGTTACTCTGCTGTCGCTATTTGCAGTACAGTTCACAATGCTGCCATACACAAGTGACAACGTGTTTTATAAAACTTTGAGGTATCTCTTCAGTATCTGCTCTGGAAAAAACGGTTAACCTACAGCACCAGCATTTTGCTGAACTCGTATTTTCCTGAATTAAAAAAAAAAAAATTAAAAAAATATAAGGGAATATTTAAACATGTGATGATTGGGTTGTTGATTCATACAATGCTTTTTGCTAACTAGTCAATGTATACCTAGCTTTGAAATCAAACACTGTGACGGCAAAATAGGTTTTACATATCCTTAAATTATTGATTATAAACATTTTAGTAACACTGAAAATGATAACATAATATTATCTCATGGAAGTACAAGTGGCATTATGTGACATAATAGGATGTCGAAGTTCTCAAGTCAGTAATGCAAATACCTATTCCCAATTTTATGCTACTTCAATGAGAGAAAACCTAAACATTTTTTCTTTGGTCTTACTCTGCCTGAATTGCTGCAGTCAAAGATGTTTAATGTTGAACTACCATTTCAGATGTCATTTACAGAAACAGATTCATTTACTGTCCTTCCCATGATGAAGGAGAGGAAAAAAAGTAAACTCTCATGGTGATTTGGATGTCATTTTTTCTTTTATTATTTGCTTTGCATTTTGGTCTATGTACTGGGGGCTTCTTAGTTGTTAATTCTACCATCTTTTATGATCTAGATTGGCTGCTGTAGCTATGGTCAATATAAAGCCCGAGTAATTAGGCTTTTTTTAAATAAAGGCCTTTTTTAAGCCTTAAAATAATTATTTATTAAAAAGAAAAAAATAATAATAAAAAAGTAACTTAGAATCTGCAGCAGACTAACTTCCTGAAAACTTGATTTCACCCTGAAAGATTACATTAATAGTACAATCAGATTACATTAATAGGTACAATCACAATCAGTGATCTATGAGGGGAAAGTAAATTTTCCATTGGTGTGCAGGGGAGCTACAGTGCAAAGATTTTTCTGTTCTTACTGTGATCCTACTAATGTTTTCCCCTTCTAAATTTCTGGTTAGGAATATTGAAAGCTGCAATAATTTAAGGAAGAAAATATCATGGAGAACAAATAGAGATTTTTGAGGCTCTCTAACTCTGCCTACCTACTCTGGCAGATTTCAAGGAATTCTCAAACTGTGAAAATGTTCACAACCTTGCTAGTTTGGTATCCATGCTTTAAGACTCCTTATCATCCATAAAGTGATGACCTGGGTCTCCATGTGTTGGGGGGGGGGGGCATTGCTGAAAGCTGTTCCCCATGAGAGACCCTGTGATTCAGGGTCTACACTTCAGAACAACCCTAGCCACAAAACAACACTTTCAGCTTTTGGGACACTGCTACGTTCACCCTCTGGTTCCTGAAGACCAGAGAGCTTGAGCTAAAAATAGATTGTGTCATGGAAGAGATTTGGGACCCTTATTTTGTCTAAGCTGATCTAAACACAATATAGAAGGTTTGTGCACTGTGGAAGAGATGTGTGTTTCAATAAACATTTACTTTGTAGTAGGTGTTTCTGATGGTTTCAACCATCTTATTAGGGAGAGATGTAAGAAGAATATGTAAGTGCAAATCTCAGCAGGAAAAAATCATGAGCATTCAATTGACATTTTTGGTAAAATGTATATGAATAAAAGTATGAAAATATACTTAAAACATATATAAATGCCTAATCTTGGATTTTGCTGTTTCAGGAAACAGCAAAACACTGATTTTTGCTGGTTTTCTATGAGAACTGATCTTACTGTGTGCTGAGTGCTTCAATGAGATGCTAGATACTTTCAGATGAGGAGATTTAAGAAATTCCTGAGGCATCAAGCATCTTTTTCCTTGCTGATTCAAGTCCCAGTTGATGTTAAACTAAATAAATCTTAGCTGAAGATAAGCTGAGGTCTTCTTTCTGACCGGAAAAGTGTTTGGATATGAAAGACAAGTTTGTGTACTACTTCAGCTTCTGTTCTGTAGATACTGAGTCTCCCACATTTCCTAGACTAATCTTTTGACTTGCTGTTCCATCTAAAGTTAAACAGGTGTGGTGTTGTGGGGTTTTTTTGTTTGGGTTGGGTTTTTTGTTTGTTTGTTTGATTTTTTTTTTTTTTTTTTTTTAAATTTCCCTGATGGGCTTTGGCTGTTTTACACCATTGGTGTCTTTGCTTCATCTAATGGGCCTGATAATTTCTGGTTATTGAGTAGCGTATGTAGGAGCTGCTTTGGTTGTGAAATTAGTTCTATAAGAAATGTTGTCTGTTCTATGCCAGAGGTATTTTTATATGGCATAGGATTGTTTTTCCACCTGGTTCAGCAATTGCAAGGTCTTGCCTTTTATGGTGATTCCAAAGGGTGGTTTGTTTTTTTTTTTTATGTCTTATGCAGTTACCTGGTGATAAAACTTCTCTAAAATTGTAACAAATTGAGGCTGTCAGAGATGGAATAAAAGCACCTCCAAGGTACTCATCGGTCTGTATGAACAGTGTTTACTTGTGAGTGGCAGAGAATCAAGTTTTAAAAAAATTGAACCTCAGAAGAAGTCTTGCCCAACTTTACTGCTTGTTTGATGTAAAAAGACTGGTTTTGGAAAAACTGGAGGAAGGGTGGCTGTTTCAGGGTAAAGGACACATTCCATTTTATGCACAACATAAAGCACACGGAACTCTTACCAGGTGTCCTCATAAAGTCAGTTGCATTTGGTATAATGTTAGGGCCACCAAAAACCACATTATGAAACACTGGCCTTTGCTTCTGCAGCTGAAAATAATATGTCTGAATAGCAATTATTCCTCATGCATGTAAAATTATGGATATAAAAACAGTAGAGCATGTCAGTATGAAAATTGTATCTAAACACTTTGCGCACTGAATAAATGCTCCATAAAATTCATCTTACACAACAGGAAATAAATGCATGGGCCATAAAGAAGTGTGCAGCAGAAATGCCTTTAATTGTAAATTTATGGGTTTTTTTCTGTCTGAGAACAAAAGGTTTAAATAAAAAACTCTACAAAAATCCCCACTATTGAGAGCTGAGCAGCTGGTAGAAGGTACCCCTTGACAAAAGTGGCCATACTGATCATGTTATTTCTATGAGTTTGTACAACTTTTATGACCATTGGAGAGTGAGAGTCTGAGACTTGAAGATGCCAGCTGAGTGCATTATGTGTATATTCCTGCAAGCATCCAGAGTCTGACTTCTGTATGCAGAAGCTCTGGCATGGGTCAGAGAATATAGTAATTCTCTAACATAATTACTTTTTGGCAGTGTCATGGGCATCTGAACATATTTCTGCAATTGCATTTAACCTTTTGGGTTGGTGGTTTTTTTTGGTTTTGGTAATATGAAACGTTAGCTTGAAGAAAGACTGAAATTATACATAAAAATGAAGCAATAACTCATCAAATAATTAAGAATGGATTGAAAGCTCTATTTCAAACAGAAAAGAACATTGGAGCTCGTGATCAGACATCTAGAATATCTGCATTATTTTTACCTAGGGTACATGGACTTGATGTGTGGAAAATTGTTTTCAAATTTTTCTAAACATCAAATAATTATTTTTTGCTCATTCTCCTTGTGTATTCTTCATGACTGCATAAAGCCTTTACCTTTCTTCCTATTTGACTTGTAGAAAGTAAGCTTTATGATAACTAGTATGTTCTTTGTTTTCAGATTTGGAGTAAGAGATTCAGGGAGGAAAAAGTGCATGTAATACATGTGAAATATTGCATATCTTTTAAATTCAGAGTTGTATTACAGTATGTAGTGTTTGCAGAATTTTCAGTTAACACTAAGTACCACTTACTCAGTGTCAAATGTCTTTTGACTGCACAGCTTCAAGTGAGAAATCTATAGACTTAAAATAGGGAGAGGATGCTAAGGGTTCTTGATCATAGCATTCGATGGTCCAGTGGCTCCCACTTCTCAGGACGATAGTTTAAAATATGGGGATGGCAAAATGTATTTAACCTGAATGATTTTTCAAGGAATGTTTTATTGCATTTTGAGGTCCCCCACAGTGCAAATTTTTATTGTTATGTAATGGAAATTATTAATGTGGATTTAATATGAGAAAGTTCTGCACATAATATAGGGACCCTCTAGAGAGGAAAAATATGTATTTCCGTAGAAATGCATATTTGTGTATCTGCGGAAATACATATCTGTGAGAACAGAACTGCACCATCGCATAAAACCATTTAGTAAAAAAAAATATAAAACAAATTGCTAAACAGGATGGCTATAGTGGGTTGACAACAATATCTGCTGTAAGATTTCTTTTCTATAAATCTCACTCATTCTCTAAAGACACAGTGACTATGATCAAGGCTCCTGCCCCTCTGGGCCGGTTGAGCAGTGCCATAAGCTGGGAGGAGAGGGCATTTGCTCCAAAGGGCCCGTGTGCCCAAGTCCTGGCTTGCAGCTGGCTTTTTTGAGAATCCAGCTGTTCTACCTGGGACTCAGCCTTCTGCATGTTTTCTGGCACCAACAGATGGTTTCCCACTGACAGGCACCTTTCTTCACTTTTTATTGGTTTCTGACTCAGGTGTTCAGGTTAAGTTGCCAATTGCTTCATTGCTATGTGGCCCCCAGCTAATCTCCTTGATTTTTCCCATGCATCTGGAGCCAATTAGTGGTTGTTTACCTGAGTTACTATGACTTTCTGGCCTCTCATCACAAATATGTTACAAGGACATAAAGTTGTATGACTGCTTTATTTTCTTTTCACTGAATTTCACTGAATTTTTTTAGAGTTGGAAGGGACCATATAGATCATCTAGTCCAACTCCCCTGCTGAAGCAGGATTGCTTAGAGAATGCTACTCAGGACTGCAATCTACATGCATATCTAACCCATGGAATAGGATAGACCCCCTCATTTGACAGGGATTTAGGTCAGCCTCCCCCATGCCACTAATCTGTGTTATTGTTGACAATTATCTTTGGTTTTTCAACTTGTGATCTAATTAGTGAGCAGGTATTGTTCAGACCTTGTTTATGCCTTCAAGTAAGCTTTGCCCCATGACATACATGTGTACATATGTGTGTCTATGTATGTGTATATACATATTTCTTTTAAAGAAACTTGGTAACACGAACAATTTGGCAATATCCATAGTTAAGGTTGCTCAACACTTTCCATTAGGAAGGTGTTTTTAGTTGCTAACAGTTTTGCTGAACTTTAACTGTTTGACCCAAATGCTCTGTGCTGTCTCTCAGTTGAAAAGATTCAGATATGGTGATACAGGTATCCCCTGCATAAAGTTAGGGAAATTGCTTGTTTTGATTGTGTTAAGTATTTAAAATAAAAGCATGCTTGGAGTTTCTCGTCTTTGCTTACCTGTTGTCAATAGTATTTGCTAATTCAATCTGCTATAACAAAAAAAAAATATTACTACAGAAAAAAATAATTAAAAAATTAGTGCTTTCTCCCCTGACAGTATTTATTTTAAAAACACCTTTCAGCATACCTTGATAATACACTCAAAGTAAGACTTTAGTTTTTAGTTTTTTAGTTTCATCATGCAGTGGCAAAAATTTTAATTCTGTAATGAATTATAACATTATGACTTTTCTTGTGATTTGAAGTTTCCTAAATATAGGGGAAGGAATTTAGAAAGTAAACAGCTCAAGGTGTATTTTCTTTACTTTTTATTCCAGTATGATGTCTGCAACTTCTGAGATTATCTGCCTTTTTGATTCTTCTGACAAGCAATTAAATGTAGTAGTTGTCTTTTTGTAATAATCTAACATGAAATAAGTTGTGTGTGTGACTTTTAATGACTGACAGCTGTTAAGATAGTATATCTGGTAAAATTATTGCATGAACTGGAAACTGTTGAGTAATTTTTGTGTTATCCCTTTCCTTCCATTTATTTGTAGTGGGTCATATACCAAAATTTAGTCTTTATTTAAAAGTTTCTGTCTTCAGTGTCTAGTTTCATTTCAGAATATTGGCTGTTTTGATAATACAGACAGTTTTGTAGTGCTGTTAAGTCAGAATGGTGATACTTACTGTGTAAAGTATAAATTGCTGGCTGATAAAGCAATACCCGTATACCTGTAATCGGTTAATGGGTAGGTATTGTTCGCATACATTTCCTGGCAAAGATCTTCCATTTGAAGCATTTTTTATACCCAGCTGTAGTTTCACAGTTTTCATTTCTCCAGTGAGACCCCTCATTTTCCATTTTGTCTAATGATACAGTTTAATGCTGATTTCTAACACAGAACAGCAGTTTAGGAATTTATCTGACCAAGAACATAAGAGCTTTAGTTTCATTGAATTTTGAGGGTTAGTAACTCAGATTTTCATCATCTGTGAGGCATAAAAGATATTGACTAGCATAAATTGTATCTGGTTCCCCTATCCTTTCTCTCCTCTTTGCAATAACTGCTGGAAAAGGCTGTAGCAGTAGGCTAGAAGCTAGCAAGCATTTTGCATTATACACATTTTACTTCATCTTTTTTTTGTTCCTTACTAAAATCAGGTAAAGAAGTTGTAAATCAAGCTTATTAAAATTCCGAATGTGCAGATCAGTGCAGGGAGTTCAGGCTTTTATTGTTGCTTCATCAGACCCCCTATTATTTTACACAATTGCTTACAGTATTTGGGTAGTCATTTGGAAATACTGTGTGACTTCTAAATTTGTTTCAGTATCACTAGTTGTAAAACTTTTGTCTTGCACTCCACAGTTTTACGTTATTCAAAAACTTTAAACATGACCTGCTTCCAAAATGCAAAAGTCCATGATGCCATTTAAGAGTGAACAATAAAAATGTAGTTGGACAGGTAAACCAGCAAAATTTACAGCTCTAATAAACTGAGAACACATTTGAGAGGCAGATATACAGGTTTTATTGTATTGCACTGCAATCCTTGCAGCAGTTCCTTACCATGAATCAGAATCACAATAAGCAAAGAGAAAATAGAGTTTAAGTAGTTTTGTGTACCTTTTAATATTATTTGTTAAATAAGAAACTTACAGTAGTCTAGATAGGCAATAGATGCATAAAGGTACATTCCTGTTATTAAAAAAAAAATAATTTAGAACCCTTATGGGTTCTAAAAACAGATACTGGAGAAAGAAACTGTTTTGCATGAAAAATAGAAGGCTTCAAATCTTTAAACTAGACAGTAAGAAACCTCCTGATCATCTTAGACCTCTACACAAAAAATTATAGTTTCTTAAATGCTCTGAATCCTTTTTCCGTGTATTCAATGACAAATACAATAGTGTTGATGCTACAAATATTTTCACCATATTCCTTTATTCATAATCACTGTACATAACTACAATGACACAAAATAAAATACAAGTTCATGTTCTGAAACATAGAGGAAATTATGAAGAATGAGGAAAAAAAGCAATGCAGCAACAACAAAAAAGCAATCTAGGAGAAGTGGATCCATTACAGCAGGCCACACAATTTTAAGGCATTTTCATTTTACCAGGATCCATTCTTTCTTCTTACATGTGAATGTGTATTTATCTGAAGACAATCTAAAGCATTTATACTAAGCATAGGCTTAGTCTTACTGCATTTGTTGCTTATACCATTTCTTCATAAGGATTTCTATTTTCTATTTAAAATTCAAATGCTATCAAGTATCAAGATGTAAGTCATGTCACATTACTACTAAATCATCCAGTTAGTTAGTTACTGTCTTAATTAAAAGGATTAAAAACATAAAAGTTCACTGTTTGTCAAAAGAATGTGTTTCAGCTGAGAAAAGTAATGGTGTCAAGTTAAAGGATATTACTTTCCTTCCCCGAAGACTGAAGTTGTTAGAAAATATCGGTTACAAAAGGTGAGTCATAATTAGCTTGTTTGAATCTTAAATAATTTACAAGATTCCTTTCTTCCCCTCCCTACTCACCGCACCACCTCCCCCAACCTCCCCCCAAAAAAAGGAGTCAACATGTCAAGCAACATCTTTGAGATCCAATGGCAGCGACAGCTTTTTATTCGCCTGTTGATTAACAACATGAATTTATTGAAGCAGATGAAGGCAATCTTCAGTAATCCCTGAATCATCAGGGTAAGCAATAAGTAGAAATCGGGAAAAAACATTTCTTGAATGTTTGGGGGTTTTTTGCTTGATTTAAGTTAGTTTCATTTTGAATTGGTAATTGTAATCCACAATAACTTCTTCACAATATCTTATCTTCAGCAAATACTAATTACAATTAAAACATAGCAATTACTATGTTACTGTTACATTAAATATAGCAAGTGTAACAGATTTTTGTTAACTTTCTTATTGTGCCTTAAGCATTTCTGCTTATGGAGTACACTGTTACACGTGTTCTGTCCTTTGTGGGACTGTGCTCCTTTTTATTGATTGTTGCTTCTAACAGAGCCATGAAAGCAGCTCAGTTTTCTGCTTAAAACTAAGTGAATGGATCTCTGGCTGTTTGTGATTATGTGAACATGGAGTCAATATGGAATGAACTCACAGAGCAGAAAAATGCTTGCACAGCTAATGCAGAGTTCAGCTTCTGCAGTCTCACCAAGAGTGCCTAATTCCAGGCTTGGAAAGTCTGAAGTTTGGGCCATGGTTGTGTTCTGGACTGTGACAGTTATTTTGCTGCCTTATATTCAAGATGTGATGTGACCCCAAAATCTAGACCTGAATTAAGATAATAGAATAAGAAAATAATTAGTGGAGTGAATAGGTCCTGCAATAGTGAAGATGCAAGGGTATCATTTGACTTTATATTGCTAAGTTAAGTACCTGTACCCCATTTTCAGGAACTGATGAAAATTAGGCTCAGATGAACCAAATATTTTGGTGCCCACATACCATTTGGTATTGGTATTTGGTGCTCTGACAGACATTTAGGTACTGAATTCCTTTAAAAATCTGAGCTTTTACCATAGACATAGTGATTTGGAGATACTTCACATTATTATGTAAAGGCATAAATTTCATTTATGTTTTCTTTACCTTTTTAGAAAGTAATGAACTGAATTCAGCAGAGACATTTTCCAAGCCTAACAGTGCTCAAGATATACTTCTCTTCATTTAGAAGAATTTAACAACCAGAAAGTCTGAACAGAGTGAATAATTAAGGAAAGGGTAATGCTTATCAGGACACCAAGTCATTCATTTCTAGGTTACTCTGAAATACATTTGCTTCTTTGTTGAAAAAGTAGTTCAGAATGTAGATCATATATTGAAGGGGCATATTGAAAGGATTTTATAAGCAGAAAGACCAGTGAGAACCTACTCTAATTGGTCTGTGGTAGCATATTTCCAAGAAACTAGATTAGATATAATTATCTTGGGAGGTTAAGCAACCCTCTTATCCCCATTAGTGTACTTACATAATATGCATTTTAATAGTGTCTTGCAGTAAGGCTACTGGTAAACCATAGGAGAAATACAGATTCCTGGTATTGCCTTTTCTTTCGAAAAGGCTCAAAAGAGTTATCACTGTTCCTGGAAATATGTCTGTCTTCCTTGTCCTCTTTTGGACTAACTCATTATGGGCAGTTGTAATTTTCTCACTAGCTTGGCCTCGGGTGTTGTTTGTTCTAAAAGAAGGAAAAAGGTGTTGTGAACAGCTGACTGTTTTCCGTTGCCTTGGAAAGAAGGTTGCACAACTGATGATATCTGGTCAATCTGTTGGTAGAAATCAGTAGTAGTAGGTGGAGAATCATGATTTTATACATTTTTTTTCCGTAGTGAAGAAAAGTGAGCTTCTGGGCAAAACCTGCTACGACTGGGAGAGGTATTACATCTGTGAAGTCCCATGCTAATTGTAAAATTTCTGTATGATATTACCACATAAACTTTATTAGTAAGAGAGCAGATTAGGTTTTGACATTCAAGAAACCCCTCATTGAACCCTGTGACTACAGCTCTTACTAGGTGAGTATTAAAAAGAAAGTACTTCTCCATGTACTCATCATGCCCCCATGAGTGCAACACTGTCAGAAATGTGTGAACTTCTTGAAATGTCTATCAGTGGCTCAGTGGAAGATTATTTTTTTTTTCTATTTTTATTTGTCTAGGTTTTAACACTGGCAGTTTTAGTGATCTGACAAACATAAGGACTTTGCAAGTGTTGTCTCCTTTTGTTTCAGCTTTTTTGCTTGGATTTAAGGTTTTGTTTCTCTTTTTTGTTGGTTTTTTGTTGGTTTTTTTTTTCCGTGTCTAAATAATTTTGAGGGATAGGCATCTGGAACAAAATTTCTTGTATAAAATAAGTGTACAAGAACCACTACCTGCCACTGAAATAAAAAATGGCATTCAAGTTTGGAAATGTTTTGTTTGTGTTATATATTTTAGACTACATATTTTCCTGGCATTCTACCTTATGCTTACTGATACGGCCAATAGCCAAAATAGTGATAAAGAGGCTATTAGGATGAATCGTGTCAGTCTGATGAGGAAGGGCTAGTAAAACCTGTTTTGGTCTAAAAAGCAGCAACAACACAACCATGAAAATCCCACCCAAATTCGCTACATTTTGTTGTTAGCACATTTCAGTAATTCCACAACACCTTTGACCTACCTATTGGTAGGTCGGCCTAGCAATATCTGAAGGGAGCCTACAGGAGAGCTGGAGAGGGACTCTTTGTCAGGAGATGTAGTGACAGGACAAGGGGTAATGGTTTTAAACTGAAAGAGGGGAGATTTCAATCAGATACTAGAAAGAAATTCTTTACTGTGAGGGTGGTGAGACACTGGAACAGGTTGCCCAGGGAAGCTGTGGCTGCCCCATCCCTGGAAGTGTTTAAGGCCAGGCTGGATGTGGCTTTGAGCAACCTGCGCTAGTGGGTGGTGTCCCTGCCCATGGCAGGGGGTTGGAACTCGATGATCTTTAAGGTCCCTTCCAACTCTAACCATTCTATGATTCTATGACTCTATGAATGCCTATTTGAAAAGCAGTTCTTGGACATGCAGTCTTCGATGATGGGTTCTTCCAGTATATATTCACCAGCTTCATGACGGTTTCCTCACCCACTGAGCTTTCTACAAGCTGAAGTTATTTCGAGCAGACTGGATTCACAGAGGGTAAATCACTAATATTAATGCTTTTAAAACTTGTGTGTTTACAACTTCATGGATCCTTCTGGGGAGAAGTGCTGAAATCCAGGATCTTGATTATACCATGATAATATTGACCATTGTATCCATTATGGAATTCATATGCTTATTTAAGAAGCAGCCAAATTCTTGCAGAGCTGGATTGAACCTTTAATACCAGCTTTCTTTCTGTACTTTTCTAATAGATTGTAGTATAGACAATAGCAATAGCTTTCAGTAGTATAGAAGTATAGAATAGCTATCAATAGTATAGAAGCTATAGTACTAGAAAATATAGGATAATTGTATCATGTTTCTAACTTTGCTGTCAAGATTTGTCATCTTTAGTTATACAAAATTGTATAAGAGTTTATAGAAGATTACATGAGTCAACAAATTAATTCTCAAATGGGATTGCATGGTTTTTTTCAGTTTGCCTAATTTCAGTGTAAGGTCTGTTGGACCTTTTGTTTGGCAAAATGCTGGATTTTGTGTTTAATTCCAAATTGTGGCTTTTAAGGAAAGCACTTCTTTTTCCAAAGATGTTCAGATATTACAGTGGATCAATGTTTGCTGTGTTTGGAGCTATTGCATTTATTACTTCAGAATACAATTATTTTTGTGTGTGTTTGAAGCTCTCAAAAGACATTTCAAATAAAACTTTCGGGATATTGCTGCAAGGAGTTTATGTGAACATTTCTACCTTTGATTTCAGTATCTGCTTTGCTTTTACAACATTATATTTAAAAAAAGAGAAGTTATGTTTTGGTTGGTAGTTCCACTGTTTCTCAGGGGATAAAGACATTCTTTGTGACCACATTTAGATCAGTAACAGTATAAGACATGATCTTAAGGAAATAAGACATTTGCCAAAGCATCTGTTTTTATGAGGGTTTGGAGTTTTTTGAAGGGCAGGATGGAGATGTCAAAGATGTTAGGCAATTTTAGTAATATTTTTGGTAGTTTTGAATAATAATAAGATGAATTATTCATTTCTGGTGGACTACATTTTTAGAAGAGGAGGGAGATATGTGAAAGGCTAACATGTTCCAAAGACTTTATTTGAATAAAGAACTTGTGGTTTTGAAGAGTTTATTTGTAGCCATATGTTTTACTTTGTGTTTGAATGAATAAGCTGCAAAGAAATCATGATGGTAATAGTTTTGTTATCTATAATTTTTTTGTCATTAATTTCCTGCCATTGATATTCATGACTCTGTGAAAGTAGCATGGGGTTATCCTGTCTTAAATATAAAATATACAAAACAATATATAGAAATATCTGAAAATATTTTTCTGAATCATTAAAAACAGTTTAAAGTACTTGCTGTGCCTCTCCATCAATTTTATACCTTTTATTATGAGGTCAATATTGATGATGACAACTTTACATAGACATATGCGAACAGATGCACGAGTCCAGCCTCAGAGCTTACCTATAATTATTCCCGCATGTGTAGGGATGACTGCATTCCTATATTTCCCATAGTGTTTTCCAGTCTGTACTTGCCCCCTCCCTTACCTGTTACCTACGATGCAATCCTTTATCACACAGTAAATTACTGTTATTTCACAAATCTGTCATTTTAGCCCCAAGTTTTCTATTTTTTTTGGACTGTAAGCTTATGTGGAGTGCCACAGAGTTTTTCACTTGAAGACAGTTCCTTATTTTTTATTCGTGTTCAATTACTTTAAATTGCACAGTTAAAACAGAAGAGATACAAAGAAATAGGCTTGATTCTGGTCTTTGTGTATAATTAATATTTCTTTACTAAATCACAGACACTTTCATCTGTGTGAAAAACAGTAGAAGTGCAAAGGTATGAGGAGAGAACATTCTGTAACATGTTGGGGGTTTCGGATAATACAGAAGAATACAGGAGCTTCTTTTCAAAGCCTAGGCTGCTTTGTCAGCATTTGCGTTGGGAAAATTTACGTAGTATTCAACATTTCATGGCAAACACTGAAAAAGAAATGCTGAGCCTGAAGCACCATTTTTATTGCCACTAATCAGAAGCAAATTGCAGCATAACTAAACTTTGTACTACTTAACTATTTACTTTGTGATACTTAACTGAGCAACTTTGCCATCTGAATGTTTTCAGTAGTGGAATATCTCAAGAAGAGGAAGTAAGAATTTTTTTTTAAAAAGTGACTTTCGCTATAGGATTGGCTTGCTGCTGTCAGCATGCCAAATTTGAAACCAAATTGCAAGTTGTAGAGTGCCTTACAGATCCTATTTTCAGCAATGTTCACCTACTGCTGAGAAAGTATTAAATCCTGTATGGAGAGTGATAGAGGAACACCACGGAAGGCATCCACTAAATGTGATCACTAAGTGAAAAAACACACACCTCTTCATTTTTGGACTAGCTGATTTTTGTGTCTTCCTTCTGCTATTTCATATCTTCTCCATTCCTTACAAAATGTTGGATAACACACATTCACACAGAACATGCTATAAATTTTATTGATCTGTAAATCATTCAACTATTAAAGCACACTTACAACTCTAGTATTTATAAAATTTTGCCTAATGGAAGTGGCTGTACAATTGCTAAAAGCGCCTGGAACACAGGTTTCTCATAAGCCCTGGTTATTATTTTTCTTAGTCCAAGCTGTCATCTCACTGTGCAGTAACAGAAATGTTATATCGTTTTTCCTTTGTCTTTGTGCTTTCCCCACACAGAACTTTGGGTTTCTTTCTTCCTAATGTATATGTGGACATAGTCATGAGCATACGCAACAAGGGAGAAACAAATCTGATCATATACAGTGTTCCTGACCTGATTCTTTTGCAGCTGGGCCTCTTGGCAAAGTATTTAGTTTCCAGGCCATATTTCAACTTGCTCTTTTTTTCAAATCTAAGTTTCTCCTCACCAAAGATGTGCTTTCCTGCCGAATCTCACCCTCCCTCCCTTGGCTTTGAATTTGTTCAAAAATATGCCATGAGAAACTGTATTTTATTACTTTAAGGTTTTAAAACTTGAGTGAAACATTTTGAAGAGAATGATGGGCAGAAATTGAGTATCAGCTCAAATGGTAAATGTTTCAAATAATCGAGACTGCCTCAAAGAGCAAGAAATTTAAAATTAAATGTTTTCTAAATTGCAACTTTAGCTAATAATTTTATTACAATACTGTCATCACACAAGAGGTGTTATATTTTTGCTGTGTTTAAATTAGAGTAGCTGGGTAGAATGTTGATTTCTGATCTTTTGTTTTTCGGAGACTGTCAAACAATATTACATAAGGTTGATGCTGCTTCTAATATTTAGAAAATTATGCCAGTGCTATGCCTTCTACTGTGTATTTGCTTCCAGTCTTTTTATAAAGAGAGGTTTACCATACTTCAGGCAAACTAGGCTTGCTGAGTCTTGTGGTTATAGTGGAGAGAATATGGAAGTCTTTGCTCAGAAGTGTGTTCAGGCAAGAAATTTAGTGTTGTCCCATTGTAATAAAAGTTCCTCCAAATTCTTTAATATGAATTACACAAATAAAAATTTTTAGTCTGCTAAAATCCTTGATTCTTCAAATGCCATTTAAATGAGGCAATGAGCTAATGTTTTACATTACAGGAGAGAGGCCACGTAACTTTTTTTAATCAGTGTTATCTTTTTTCGATATCTGAGACAATGAAGGTGTGTCAAATGAGAGGCTATCCAGACGAGCTATTAATTTCTAACTCATGTTAATAGAGATGCTAATTCACACTAAAATTAATGTAATTGTTTCACCCTAGAAAAGGTTTTGTATTAGAAAATAATTTTTTCTTAACGTGAGCTGAAATCAAGTGTAACTACAGGGGAAGATACATTTATATGGGCATATTAGTCTGGTTTGAGAGAAATAATCCTGTCCTCAGAAGATTATAATATATGGTATTATTTGATCACTACAAAAAAAAAAGTTAAACCGTGGACATACTGTTTCAGAAATTAGTTGTTTTTTGGTTTTTCGGTTGGGTTTGGGGATTGTTTTGTTTTGTTTCAGTACAGAACCATAAGCTTCCTTAAAAATTATGTGATATTAGATGTCTTTAAAAGTTATTGAAGCAAGACACTACTCATATTGTTTACTGAGTTTATTTCTGCCGCTAAGCTGAGAAATTTCTTGACAAACTTTATTGTGGGGCTTTCGTTTTGGTTGGGTTTTTTTCTTCTTTTTTAAATTTCTGGAGCAGATGTTTGTCTTCTATGTGAGACATAAATTGTAGGATGTGGTAAAGGTGATGAAGTTTACACTTTTTATAGCCTTCAAAAGTTATTGTAAAATCACCAGCTGTGTTCCCATGAGTTTATCACTCAAATGCCCTGCTCACATGATCCTTGAAATTCTGGGAATGACAGATTTCATTGAGTCAGTTCTTGAACCAAATAATATAGATTTGCTTAATTAGGTGAAACATAGTCTTAAAATATGAGATTTTTATTTTTTTTCAAGCTCTTAGAAACCCTTCTTAAATGCCTAAGCCCATATGTTCCTCACACTGTGCAAACCTGTTCAGAGGGAACAAAGCCAGTTAAAAATTCAGAGATCTAGTGGAACTGGATAGCTGAGGAAGATGCACAATATTAAGGGTTTGCACCAAGATTTCAGAATCCTTAATCTAGAATTAAGGATTCAATATAGAAATAAGGAATTCAAAACCACAAAACTTTAAATTTCTATTGGTAACTGGAGGCTTCCTGACAGCTCAGGTCAGACCTCAATGACACCTTGCAAACTGGCAAGGACAAAGCTGTTGGGCAAAATGAAACCACAAGTTTACCAGCCCCCTTAAGGCTTGGTAAATTATCTACAGGACTGCTTTAGCCTCCTGAATATCGTAGGATTGGGAAAGATATGGATGTTATTGTGAGGCAGTTTTTATTCTCCTTTCTTGCAGTATAAATACGGTGCGTTACAGAGGGTGAAAAACAAAATATCACATGTCTATGAAAGACCTCACAAATAAAGTTTATGGATGTCACAAGTTTAAAATGCATGCTTTAACATTAATGAAAATGCCACTAAAGGATAAATGCTAAGATATTTTTTTCCAGTAAAAGAGCCAAAGAGAGAGAATACTTGAGGGAGGAAATTTTCATTCCTAATTCTTGCTCCATCCAGTCCCAGTAAAGGTCGCTCATTGCATAAATCCTGGAGAAGTACTTGTTAGAACCGTTTTCCCTTAAAAGGTGTACAGGATTGGAAAGAGGTAGGCACCTATATTTCACAAGAATCAGAAAAACAGAAGCAGCTTAATTCTGAGCTGTCACCTAAATGATTTTTGTGAAGTTGTGAAACTAATATATGTAAACTTTGGCAAGCAGAAATCTGTTTTTCATTGTCTAGAATAATGGAAAACCGAGACAATATGTGGCCAGGGCAAAACTGAATTTGACCTGCAAAGAACTAATAATTTCAGCTTCACTCAAACTGATTCATATTGGAATGCTTGAGCATCCTTTCACAAAATTTTCTGGTGCCTCAAGAGTCAGTTAAGTTTTGGTCTGGTGCAGTGTGGCCCCAGCTGGCTTCAAGTTTTCATGCGGTGGCTTTGCTAGCAAACCTTCGCTGGCTGTGGCTGCTGGGAAGGGTGATGTGGCCTCTCTCATGTGGCTTTTCAGAAGTAAGCTTGGATGTGGACTTGCTTGATAACCATTTTACACCTAAACTGCTTCTAGCCCTGTAACCCATATGGCTGCTGTCATGTTATACATCAGCAAAAGTAAGCTTTCAGAGCCAGGCTGTCTCTGCACAAGGAACAACTCTGTGACTGCGTCAGAGGCGGGACAAATTTGTAACCTGTATGGTTAATGACACGTGGATAATGGAGAGTTTTCTGTGTGTTTATTGATGCTATAGTAAACCTATGAGGAAGTTAAAAGTCATATTTTGAAGAAGGATCTGGACAGTACTGTAAACATGGTTTCATGTTCTGTTTTTTTCTCCTCTCTGCTAAGTGATTATTTTCCACTGTGTGTATGGAGTAATGCAAGGAAAAACATTATGTGACCTAGAACTAATGAGGTTATGGTCCATGTATACCAGGCTGATATAATTTGGGTGGTTTTTCAACTTATTGTTTGATTTGTCAGCTTCAGTGACTTTCTTCAAGCAATGCTTCCTCATTTTCAAAATGGGAAGACCGTAGTGTAAAATCTTCTTTCACAATAGAAATAGCCCATTCATTCCTGTCCACTATTGCTCAAATGGGACATGTTTTTGCCCAACACAGTACTTTGCCTACTGCTCATGATTACTTAAATATCTTTTGGGGAAGCTATGCCCTAAAGTTCTTCGAGAGTCTGGGTAAGTAATAATTTCTCATCTTTGTTCATTACACTTTTGACTTTCCAACAAGAACGGTAAGGGGTCAAAGAAGCAGGATTTGCCTTTATAGGATTCTATCCATTCTTCCTATTACCTCATAGTTAGCCATTTCATTTCCAATTTAGATCATTCTGAAGGTTGGCTTAATAACTCTGAAGACCGTTACTGGTGTTTTTTCTAAAGGTAGTCACAACACTAGTTGCTTAGGCAATCTCCAGTTCTTACATGAAGCCGAAGAGTTGAATCCAGGTTTCATCTCAGTGTGAGTACTAACAGATCAAAACCATACCATGCGGTAGTCCAGAATAACTTAAAAATTACTTACAGCTTTTGTTCATTATGAATATAGTTGCGCTTCACTATTAGCAAACAGTATTGTCAAGCAAACTTATTTCAAATGTTCAAAGCTAATTAAACCAATTTTCTGTTAATCTGAGATTCCTCATTATAAAACAAACAGTAAACATTGTTTATGGACATCTTAATTTATGTTTGTTGGAAACTAGATTTTGCAATATGAATATTTAGATATACCGGATCTTCAGAATTAGGTTAAGCATATGTCTGAAATTTAGATTTGTGACAACAGTAGCTCTGTGGTGATGGTGACTTATTGTACAATGTTTTTATAATAGTTATTTCATTAGCAGTGTGTAGTTCATCAGTTCTGAATAAATGACTGGTTCAAAATCTACTAGAGAGGTTTTTGGTAATAGGTATGGGTTATTTCTCTAGGTAGTTTAGAAATGTTTAAAAGATCCTAATAGATTTCCTCCAAGAACTATTGTTCTTAACTAAACAGTCACGAAACAGAAGGATAGAGGAACAGCAAAAAGGTCAGTGGGGTGCAATTAATGGGAATAAGATCTACCTGTCTTGCTTGTCACCTACCAAGCAGTCTTGGTTTGGTTCTGGCTAATTGACACAAATTGGAAGACTGACCTGCTGCTTCGTTTTCAGAAGAATATTTAATATATTTACCTGCTGCTTGGTGAATGAAGGTGAGAAATTAATTATTTTGTACAAATATAGACTGAATGGTGAGTCTAAACTCTTAGCAGGGACTTTAAACTGATGCTGTGCTGGGAATGCTACTGATTGTTTTTTGTTAGTTCTTTGGAAAGAGAAAGATTTAAATTTTGGAACCCAGAATTCCCACTACTATATACAAATTACTTCATGATAGAAATTTTATTTCAAATATCTTTCCTCCTAAAAGGAGGGACAAAAATGAGTGAGCATAAAATATTTCATGTTTTGGATAGTAGACTATTTAGTAGAACTATTTTGTTCTACTGCTGTATGTTTTACGCTGTAAGCCTGTGATAGCTCTCTGCTGACCTGATAAATTGCCTAGGCTTATTAGTAGTTGTCAATAAAGTATGTCTATATAGTGTTGTCTTAACATTTAATTAGATTTATACAATCAGCATCCCCTGACTTTACAGTTGGTAACTGTACTGGAGAAGACCCTAATTAGTAAATCCTCATAGTGCTTAAAGGGTGCCCTTGACATTTTTCTTCTCTGTACATTTTGATTATTTTACCAGTCTCTGAGTATGGAAAATGTACATTCTAGTACTTCTGGGTTTTTTGGTGGTGTGGTTTGGTTTTTTTTTTTTTTGTAGTGTGGGAACAGTTAGTGGCAAGCAAAAAAAAATGTGTAGTTTTCACACTTTTGATACCATGCCTCTTCATACTTGTACTAAGCTTACATGAAGCAAAACATATTTTAATTCCCAGCGTTGTTTCTATTTCAGGACTTTTTTGATACGCTTGTAACTTTAAAGACTGCATGGTGCCTTCTGTAAAACTGAAAAAGTATTCCTTCTGTAGTAGAGCTACTGCTCCACTGAAAAGCAAATTTGAGCTGGCACCTTCATTCTACACTGCCACTCGTGGGCTTTTTACTTGGTGCAAAAAGAAATTTCTGGATGAAATTTTGCATACATGATAACAGCAAGATGTATTTCTTTCTGTCTTATGAAGGATCTTTCTTTTAAATGTCATTTGAAAAGAAAAAGGTCAGGATTAAAACTATATCTGTTTTGCCTGATGATGTGACCTTAGATATCAGGTAGAGGCATATTCTTAGTGCAAAGGTACTTTCTATTACAGTGCAGGAAATGTAAGACATATAAAATGCATAATATTAAGCTGTATTAACAAGAACTGTTAACACTCTAAGCAAATTGCAGTCCCATGGGTTGCCAGTAAAGACTTAAGCAAATATGTACACAAGGAATCAATATATTCTGTGTCTGAGAATAGTTTGTCCCTTCCTGAGGACAGCATGTCGTGGCCCTTTGTTGGCATAGATAAATGGATTGTCATTGTAAACATACTGGCACATGTCCTCTGTCAGGCTGGGGAGGTCCTGATCCTTCAAAATGTGACATAGCTTCCACACGAACACAAGATTAACAGACTGTCCTTCACTTCTTAAATTGACCATAAAGATTTGCAAAGTGGATTAAGGAGCCCTTAAACATGCCCATGGAAGTTCAACTATAAGAAAGTGCCTAAAGACCACTGTCATGTTGAGCTATAAGACTCCTCTTCCTGTTGCTTTGCTTTATTATATTCTCTGTGCAAATTTCATTTTCCCATTTTTCACATCACAGTTGAGCATGTTTGATCCCACTGTTTGAGTATCTTATCTGTGCTTTTCTATTTTTCTTTCCCTTATTCCTATCCACTTCCACCTGATTATCAGGGGTATGACCTGGGTTTGCTATCCTCCAGATATTGCAAAAGCTGAGGGAGTGACTGGGATCTTCATTTTGCGCTTGGAGTCTCTTAAAATAAGTATTTTCAGTAGCAATAACAAGCCAGCCTGTATGTAATTATTTTCACCAGCAATTTCTTTTCCCCCTCGAGACTTCTCAAAATGCTCCTTAGTTTTGTGGGTGGCTGACCTGCAGTTAAATACATTTACTTTCAAAGTTAGTTTCTCCCTGTTTATCTTTCTAAATAAGTATTAAAATTGAATATAGGCCAACTACCTACATCCACTTGTGCATTCATCTCTGTTTTCCATTGTTACATCTTTCCTGAGGCAAACTTGTGTTCTGTAGAGCTATATACAGAGAAGGGATGCTTATTAAAATCTCATCTGTTGAGCTAGTACTTGCCAAGTGTGTTCTCAGTTCACTCATGCATTTGAGGAAGAGAGAATGGAGTGGCATTGGGAAATACTGTACTTGTGCCAATTAACTTGTTGAGACTTGTAGCATGGCATATATTTCAGAATTGTAAATAAGTCTCCTGATAAAATAGTAAAAACCAGTTTGTTCAAATTACATGGATCTGTAGATGTGCTTTCATGAGTTCTCATTTAATTTTGTAGTGTATTGGTTCTAGCGGCTTGCCAGAATTTTGTTGGTGACATTTTCTTTAACTCTTTCCACAAACATTCCTGGCTTAATTGATTTTTCTGAAAAGAATAAAAACATTTGTGCTAGAATGGAAGCTTGCTTGCTTGCTTTCTTTAAATGAAAGAGAGCCTCTCTCATAATGCTGTGATTAGAGATGTATATATATGAAAATAAATGGTAGAGCAGAGAGCTAGAAATGTCAAAGTGCTACAAACCTTTATTAAACTTTAAAGAAATAAAAATGTCTGAATTCAGTTTAAATTGTGTAAATGTCTAAATGAATAAAATTTTAACTTCAAGGAACTGGGCAGCTAAAGAAAGGAGGCATAATGTACCAGCTCTACGTACCAGCTCACAAGCCTATTTTATGTTGGAGAAATGCTATATATTTTAGTGATCGGAACAAAAAGTGTGCATAGATTGGTGCTGAAGGCAGAAGAAGCCAGAGTTGGTAAGTGAAAAGGGAGAAGTTTTCAGAAAACAGAAAAAAACCCCAGTGCATTAGGAAAAAGAGCTGAAAAAACAGCCAGCCAAGGCAAGTATTTATGGACAGAAGAGACTGTGTCAGTGAATTATGTTGCCTGTCAATGGCTGTGGATGGCTTTGATTCTAGATCTTGTTGAATTAAAAAACATTATTATCCTTGAAGAGGAATTTAATGCAGGTCATCAATGGTATCAGATGTCTTTGTTTGGAAAGCTAAGGCTTGTCTCTGTTACACCTCATCTGTAGAAAGGAGTGAACAGCACATTCATCTCACAGAGATGATGAGGAAACAAATAATTCAAAATTATGAGGTGCTTAGGTATTAAGGGTCATGGGCACACTGAAAACATGAAGATGACTCATTAAATGACACTGCAGAGCTACTCAAGTTAGCACTGAGCTTATCTGAGAAGCCGTGTGCCTGCTTAAGGAGGTCTCACACCACTGTGCAATAGTTCTCATGAGGGCAAGACTTACGGCTTAGCCATGGAGCTGCTCTTCGGTACAGCAGTTAAAGAGCTTTTGAAACAGGGCCTTTTTACAGGATTGCAGGGTGTTAACATAGCTGAGCCAGGTCACATCCCGCAACTGCCACGGGTATCTCTGTACCACACTGTACTGTTACTTTTGTCTCAACTTCAGTGCCAGCGTTCAGCATAGCCTGAAAGAAAGTAGTATGGATGGTAGCAAAGTCAGAGGAGGTTGTAACTGCAAGTTGACATGCTTCAGAGAGTTGTCAGAGGCAGACCGCAAATCTTCTGGGTGGCATGGGATGAGACTTGTCTGCCTGAGCTGCTGGACTACAGCCACAGCAGAGTTGTAAATCTTTGTGTGTGCTCCCAGTCACTAAAGGGAGCAACGCTGTGCCATCAAGCAATGTGTTTTTCTTCTCCCGTACACTCAAGATCTCAATTTTATAACTTTGTTTTGTCAGTATCCTTGCTAATGTCTTCTTTCATTGAGGTTCTTCGAAAATATTTGCAAGAGGGTGGATACCTATTTTGCACTTAGTGTTATTTTGGAATAGAAGAGAGCAACTGATGCTCTGCCTAGTTTTACGCTTTAATTAGCAAACACAACAAATACTACATCTTTGATTTATTTTTTTAATGGTTTGAGAAGAATAGCATATTATAGATGTGATGTGCATATGATCTCTATGAATCTTAGCTCGCTGGCAGCCACAAGTGTTGTGCTTATGATAACTACAGGTCCTGTATTGTTTGCATCTCACAAAGAAGAAAAAATGGTATTCTCTGTGGAAAATAATTAGTAAATCATTATAGCCTGCTATAATGTTTGTATTTTTGTTCAGCTGGCAGTGCCGTTAGTCATTTGTCCTCATATTTTTATTTTTAATAAATAATCTCTATAAGGAATTTGCTCCTGATTAGTGAGCAATACTGTCATATGCACCAATTCAAATTTGTAGGTATCCTGTGACGGATGAAGAGTCATGAAAGAGTTTATTTGAATGCTAATTGCCAGAAAATTCAGAGTCATCTCTAGAAACTCTGGTATAACTATTTTCTTGTTAACGATTACAGATTTGAAATTAGTTAGAAGAAGGTGAAATTTTATATGTTTGGAAGCTACTTGTTAAAAAGCTTACGGAAGTTAAGTTGTATGCATTATAATAAAGAAAATTCTGCTAAATATTTTGAAGAGGGTTTATGTTGTCATGAAGATTTAACTGGGTATTATATCTAATAAGTTGATATAAGAGCCAAATTACGTTTGAAAACTTGTAACAGATCTGCTGAAGGCAGAAAATTTTGATTCCTTTTTAACATATGTTAAATAAGACCATTAAATAGTTGTTACCACTAAACTAACTGAAATATACTATTGCAAGTAATCCTTTTTCATTCCTTCCCCTTCTGATATATATTATGAAGATCATGACTTAAGATCTGACCTCTGCTAGGAGGAAATAATGACAGATGGCCTATTCAGGGTTTTTCAGGATAAACGGATTCCAGTTATTTAAGTTATAAGTAATTACTGGCCTACTGGCCTAATGCTGCAGTTACTGTTAACAGCTTAAATAACCAGTCCCTTACATAAGTAAAGTATCTGTTAACCTAAAAGCTACTAATTATATGAATAAACTTTTGAATAATGATACTGTGATAATTTTTGACTGCATATTCTAGAAAACAGATACGAAAGTAGGTCTTAGAAGTGAATTCCTAGATACAAAATAGCTGAAATTATACTTTATTTAAATGGAGTTCTCATTAGACAGTAATAATTATGGTGGCATAATTATTGGAAGCAATTATTCTTGTTGCTCTGGCTGCTGTCAAAAAGTAAATCAGGAAATACTTGGAAAAATAAAATAGGAAAAAAAAAAGTTGAAGGATTACGTAGCCTTTCTACTTTATGTTTGTAGTTGACTTAATGAAATAAATAGAAATGTTTTGCTGAATAGATAACAAATCTGGAGAGGTGCCAGAAGATTGGTTAAATATTAGTGTAGCACTCCAAACTGACATTTGTGGGTTTCTTAAGAGTCTTCAAATAGTTTCAAATCAAGTCTGAACCTAATTTATTACAGAAATTTTAAAAAAAAATGAGGCAGAACACAAAAACCTAATTAATATGACAAATATAATTTTAATGTGTCAACCTACTACTCACCATTTGATGAGCATTTATTTAATGGTAGTGCTTTTATACTATGTTTATTTGGGAAATAAAGCAGAAATAGTCAAAACAAATAATGAAACATACTTTTACATAAATCACTGATTTAAGCACCATGAATTAAAAAAAATTGGCAATAACATATAACCATATTCTCTCTTGTTATTAAAGAGTCAGCAGAGAATACATGCAGGAAATATGCTGGGTGTAATGGACTTTATTATTCTCAAGTTTTTATAAAAAAAAATAAATGCTGTTTCAACTTGTTTCTATATACAAAACAAACATACTGGAACTGTTACTTTTGTTGGGGTGCAGTGACTGTATTCCTGTTACTCTGATGTTCTGTTAAAAATACTTCTCTGACAAAGGGTGGGGGTGTGGTTGTGGGGGTTTGGTTTTGGTGTTCTGGGATTTTTTGGGTGTGTGGGGGTTTTTTCGTGGTGGTTTTTTTGGGTTTGTTTTTTTTTTTTGTTGGTTGGACTCGATGATCTCAAAGGTCCCATCCAACCAAAAATATTCTGTGATTCTGTGAAAGGGGAGATGCTGCTTCTGTTAGACCAAATGTGGTCTAGCATGTGTGTACCTCCGGCACTTCATTGAAATGTGATTTAATTTCATTTTTCCTTTTGTTCTTAAAAATAAATTTAGTATTAATTATCCATCCTGTGAAACAGGAGTGTTTAGTGGTTAAATTATGTCTTTTAGATATGTAACCTTTATTGGATTAAAAAACCCAAAAAGGCTACTTCTGTCTTCATCTTTATATTTTACTTAAAATAGTGAGCTCTGCCTGATTCAAAATGGTTTTTATCTTATACCATAAATATACCCTTCTTCTCTAAATAAACCACATAAGAATGAGGAAAAGCTTTATGAGATAGACTTTTACTTTTACATATGCAGAACCAAGTCTGTTAAAGACAGTTTAGCTTCTTATGCCCTGTGCATTTGAATAACTGCATGCATAACTTAATGAGTTAGTTAATGCTTTACCTTATAGTGGATTTTTTCTGTGTTACACTTTCTGCTATTTCTGTGGCTTCCTCGAAGAATTTCCATCTGCTGAGTGCTCAGTATGGCTTTAACATGTGCGCTTACCAGTTCTGCCTTTATTGTTGACCGAAGCTTTGGTTTAAGCTGCTTGGCAATCATATGTGGTTAAATAAATGCAAACTCACAAAGCAAAAACATGCACTTTGTTCTTGTTCTTAAATCTCTGTTTGTTTCAGGACCATTCTCCTTTCTACTTGGGAGTCTGATGCATCTGGAATTTACATGGACAGGTCACTTTCATCACTCACCTGTAGGCAGGAACATGCCAGGAGCATGTACTGTTGCATTGCTTTTGAAAGCTCTGAAGACAGTCTAGCCTTGGTTGAGTAAAACATTCCCAAGAAGAGGAGTTGTGATATTAAGAGCAAGAACATTTTAGAAAACAAGGTCATATTTGATTATGGTATAGAGATTGCTTATGAAAATAGTTTGGGGGGAAAAAAAAAAAGGAATTAAAGTCTGCATAGGCAAATACAGTTTTGGCAGTATCAACATGCATTCAGATTATTTTTTTAAAAAATATTAAATCAGTAGCCACAAATATATGTTTCTCCTTTTAATTTCTCAACATTTTCTTCTTGTAGTTATTACATGTGCAAAGAGTAGAATTACAATGATAAAAATTTACCATGGGAGAAAAAAACCTGTTATGGTTTCTCTAAAGAACCTTAAGTGATTTAATATTGCTTTCTGCTTTACACAAGAGATACTTTTGATTAAAAAAAACCCCAAAAATATATATATGTGTGACTATAAAGACAAACATACCCACAATTTTTATATTTTTAGTAACTCAAAGGACTTTTTTCTTTGAAAGCTTTTAAAAGATTTTATGTGTAGTGGTTATGGAGTGGTTAGACAAAGCAATGTTAGTTGCAATAGTTTTGTAACAGTTATCTTTTATTGATTTATTTTCAATGATTAAAATGTTTTAACTAATGACTGAAATTTGAATCCTTAGTTATGACAAAAAGGAATCAGTCTCGAATGGCTAAGGACAGCTTAAAATACGTATTAGCAGTGTAATGGAAAAGAACAAAACATAGGTTGGCTTTAGTTGGTAATAATGATACGGTTAATTATGGTACAGGAGCATCAAAATTGACACTTCATAGTAGCTGAAAATTGATTGGATAATATAGTTAGTAATTTAAAAAGATGCTATAGTTGACACTTCACGGGCTTAAATAAACAACTGAAGCAAGTTCTAGAAAACTTGATTATAATAAAATTTCTAATACTCTAAAGAGGGGTGCTGATACTGTGGTTTTATTTTTAAAGAGCTGCTGAAGTGACACATTTGGTAAGTGTAACTAAGTTAAATGACAACTCTGCTTTGTCTTTACAGCTAGGGAAATGCATTTACTTGTGCATAATTTGGTTTACTCTTCAAGTAGTGCCCTAGAAGCACTTCTGAAATGAGTCATTAATAAATATGAGAACATGTTTGAATTCACATTCTTACATCCACTTAACGCAGAGGAGCTTGATTGTGTGTATGCAGTAGCTATACAGAAAACTGGTATCTTGACTGGTGCTGTCATTCTACGTGTCAGTTGAGTAATGTGTGGGCAAGTGTGCTTGTTTTTTGTTGGCCTCTGTCTTTTTTTTTAATAAGGCTAGCACATTAGGTATATATGCTAGCTAATTGCTGCAGGTATCAGTCAGAAACATTTTACTAGCTTGATGACCTTTGAAGCTACTGATACTGCAAGTTATGTTACTTAAATGCTGGACTCATCTGTTTCTTACAAAATTACTCCTCAGTTTGGAGGTGCAGGTGGCCCTTTTGATGGAAAAAAAAAAAAGTTTTTACTGACAGTTGTGAAATTTGTATGTGGAAATTAATTTTTTCCACCCTGACATTGAAAAGCCACCATTGAATTGTACTGGACTGGAATATTTTACAGCTGTTGGCATGATCACATATATTCTAATATGACTTTTCCTTTTTTTTTTTTTTAAATATAGAGATAATTTTCAAAATTGAGGTTGAGCTTCTTATTTGTGAGAATAGAGTAAGAGCCATTACGCTGTTATGCTCTGGCTACACTGAACTGTTCTTGTGAAGCACAGCAGTTGTAGGATAATATTGCCTCACTGGCTGAGAAAAGCCTATGGCTCACTTGTGACACAAAAATAGCACAAACTATCAGAGCTTTCTAGTGCACCCACCCTATGAATTAATGTTTATTTTCAAATTAGAATAATTGATTGGAAGCCACAGCTTGATAAGACTCAGACAAGAGATACACAAAGAACAACAGGGATGATATTTCTCTTAACAGAGCTCAGCAATTGAAAGCTATTTGCATTTCAATATTCCTGCAGCTTTTCTCATGGAATATCTTGATGATCTGCCAAGTCATGCAGTGTGTTTAGTTGCTGGACAAATACCATCACTTTGATTGCTGTTGGGAATCTTCGAACAAAACTATTTAGCTTAGATAAAGAACAGTATGCTTTGTGTTCAGTTTCCTGCTGTTCTGTGGTAGCTGCTAGAATGCTATTAACAACTGAAAAAACATAACCTTCTCATGTGTTTCATCTTAATTTAGCCTTTGTTTAAGCCTTTCTTGTCTGTATCTAATTATATTCCTGAATTTAGCTTACCTAGTGAATGATCACTTACTGAGGGGTGATGGTGGTGTCACTCTGAAATTGTCTCCTTGCAGATCCCTGGAAGGCTGTTGCCACAGGTAGATGGCACGCACTGATCTTGGGCAGCCACTCGTCACTACACTTGTGGCTCAGGCAGACTCCATGGAACTCTAAACTAACATGTTCTTAAAAGGCTGCAAAACTTTGATAATCTAGACTTCTTGCCAGCTGACATTATAGAGGTTCTGCTGCAAATTGTTAAAATGCCATATACCTGTCTAGACTGTGCAGAAACTCATAATGTAATGACTTCAAGTACTTACCTTTGTCATACTAAACTACAGATGTTGCCTGGAGTTTATGGAGTTTATGGTTCTTTGTCAGTTCTAAGTGCCAGGAGTATCCAGCTGTGCAGAGTAATTTTGTAGAATATTTCCTAGACTAAGCTATTTTTCCACTTCATCTGTGATCAAACCCAAACTGTGTAGTATATCACGTTGTATGCTTATATGTGATGTGTAGAATCATATTCTCAGGTTGAATTGGCTTATAGCCACCCCAAGCGTGAGGAGTCCATGACTCTAGACATGGTGCAGTTTGCATTACTTTTCTACATTAAACACATCTCTGGAAGAATTCACTGTATGCTGAAACATGAAGCAATACAGGTTCACTTCAGCTAAAAGTTTACTTGAAAATTTGGTAGACAATCAGAAACAAAGTAAGTAGCCTGACACATAAAGCTATATTAAAATGCAAGCCTAAAATAATGGTAAGATGATAATTCATAAGAAGTAATAGGATATTAGAAAGGGTCTTCTGTGAAGACCTGAAGCTTTCCCTCTTACTAAGTGGTCAAGAGCGTGATGGTTCAAAAGCAAGCTTCAGATAACTACTCATGTGAGCAGTTGCTCATCAGTAGGTATAGCAGACTTTTAATCTGGCTCTAGGAACTTGGGAGTCATATGATTTATTCCAAGAGTATATTTTCACCCCACTTATCTTAAATATACCAGGTTAATTTTATTGCCTTTGCAAAAACATGTTAGTGTGTATTTGGTTCAGAGAAGGAAGTGTGAGAGTGACCATTTTAATGGATTTTTTTATTTGGATTTTTCAGTAGTAGGAGGACTAGATATTCTTGTGGGAGAATGGTCAGGAAGTTTTCCATCTGACCAGTGTTCTGGAGAGAAGTATCTTTTAAATAATGATTGAAATATTATTTTTAAATCAGAATGAAGACTTTTGTAAAATTTATATGTTTGGCGTTGGTTTTTTTTTTTTTTCAAGTTCATATTCTTTGTTCAGGGAAGAACCAAAGCAGTAAAGGGCTCCCAAGCAGTGAGCTGCACCAGCTGAACATGTAGCTTTATTGTTCATGGTGTGCATTCAGAGGAACAGTGAAGTCTGGGATGTTTTCAGACATAGCAAGGCAAAAATTTATACATACATTCCTCTGGGCTATAATCTTTATATATTATTCTTCTGGGGGAAAATTCAAAAATTCTTATGTTTATTCCAATAATGCGTTTTGTGGTTTTTAATTTTTTTTAGGATTTTTTTTTTTCTCTAGCAAGCATTGATCTCTAGCTTCCAGGCATCTGCACAAAGAATGCACAACAGTAACTTACTGATCATGAGAGAATGCTGTTCAGCAGTCAAACCAAATTAAATCTGCCCATAACTCCTGTGTGTAGTGAAACATTTTACTGATTGATGGTAAAATCAATCAACGGAGAATCAAATCAAATCAAATCAATCAAGATGGAGAACCACTTCCCCAGAGCTGTTTGTCTATCTATGAAGGTTCAAGTGGCGTGAAAGATCAGCTCAATATCTTTCTGACAAACTTCACTAGTTAGCTGTAAAGCAAGCGGTACCTCTTTGCCCAGCAACAAGTGCAGTCAAAAACAGAGCAGCAGCACCTCATCCCTTTTCAGAGATTTAATAGAGTTTAATAGAGTTGACCAGTGTCATACCTGATACAATTCCTCTCCTCTGCCTATGAACTCCACTTACTGGGCAGTATGTGGGGAACCACTGTGATGGCTTCTAGAGCAGCAGAAACAAATTGTTTGTGTCATTTTGAAAAGTCTAAACAATACTGAAATACTTTCATAGTATATTTCAAATAGTGAAATTTTGAATGAAAAACAGAAAATTCCAGAGGCATCAGAATAGTTTTGAAAAGACATTTTACTTTCTCAGAAGATTTTTGTGTGCTCCCATTTAAAAAGTAGGACAGGCTGGGGACTGGTTTAATTAGAAGGCAGACTCCACTGTTGTTTGAGTCCTGCTTAGTTGGTAAATAGTGTTTCAGCACAAACGATGCAGAAATTAGCTAGAATTTGCAGTAGAAGCTTGAAAAAGTACAATTGTGATCAATTGTCTCATATTGCAGAGGAGGACATGAGCATATGCTTGTCCTTCTGATACTTTTTCTGGTTCTTCAGTTTTACATATAAGTACTTCATGAAATGTTGGATGTACAATGAAAAGCATTTAAAATGTGGATTCATTTTTTGTATCTGTGTACAGGTTGTTTAAATACACAAGCTGTTGCTGGTACTTCCTTTACTCTTAAAAACAACTGGTTTAGTATTCACAAAGCTAAGGGAAATAAAGCCTTGTAGGGCTTACAAGAGAGTGGATGCTCTGATCCAGTGGAAATCGTAACTGCTGCTAAGTTGGTGACAATGGGTTTATTCAGTGATTCAGTTAGATTTCTCATTGTGAAGCCTTTGCCCTGTACTCAGTTCTTGAAAGTCTACAACTGAAATATTTTATAATGGAAAAATGAATTCGACTCCACAGCCAACAGACCGTGTGGCAGTCTTCACGTTACTACTGTTTTACTGGCATATATCTATCTCATGTTAAGATTGTAAGAGACTGAAAAATTAATAAGAATCAGTTCACCTGCAGACTCACTCATCTAATCATCTCCAGTGCAATAAAGCTAAGGCTAGTGTCCACTTAAACCTTACTGTTGGTTCCATGAGGTTGTGTGGAGAAATACAGCTTTGTGCTTTTAAAATTACATATTGAAGGTAAGTGCAGAAACAGTAGAACTGTGGTTATTCAAGAAGGGGCTGTAGTTGGTCAGAATCAGAACCTGGGAAGACGAAAGCCTGCTGTGAACACAGGCATGTCTTCTGTACTGCATGGAGATGTACTGTAGAAAAAATAAACCTACTTTACAAGTACATAATATTCAATGATATTAAATAGGTGCTACTTTACCATGTAAGGTCTTTAGCATTATTGTACATATGTTCCAGATCTATTCAGTCTAGTGCTAATCTTTTTTGGAGTACTAGGCACTCAGTCTGGTAGGTTAATCTTTTTGGTTTTTATGTTTCGTGATGTTACAGAATAACATGTTTTAAATTAAAAAAAAATAAAATTAAAAATACTGATGAAGGTTTCTTACATTTTAAAAAAAACCCAACACCTTACTAGTCCTGTATTTCCAGAATGTGTTAGTGTTACTTAAAAAGTATTTTGTTATTGTTACAAACTAAAAATAAGTTCACATGCAACTTACAGGTGGCCTGTAGCATTTATTGCTGGTGTGTGTACATTATTTTTTGCTATTTACAATGCATCCTAGTGTAACACTTCCAGACAAGCCAGGTATTCTGATGTGTGTGTGTATGAGTACATACATGTTTGTGTGTTTTCACACTGTCGATTTGTGTTTAATATCTGCTACTGCTTTAGGGCTATTTCTGTTTTTTTCAGGGAATGTGGGGTATTGCATCCAAATGTTATACGGTTTTAGGAATGGTGCTAGTCTCACAGTTAGTTTGTAATAAAATTCCTTTAAAATAACACTTTAAAGTTAAAGTGACAACTTGAGAAAGATTTGACATGGAGAGAAGGCACTGAATTTACTGACACTGAGATTAGTATTAATGCATGTAAGGTGTGCTGAAAGTGTATGGTTCTTTTCTAATCTGCATGGCGTAACTCTTTGGACTAGTTTAAATAAATATGTTCTTCTATAAGTATGTTTATTAGCTTGTTTAGATATAACTTAAAAAGCTGATTTTAAAGGCATGCATCCAGAGACATGCACGCAATACATTCAAAGTGTCAATGTTTCAGGGAATCTAAATTATTTTCAGAATTTCAGAAATTGAGAAGGGCTAAGTGGAAGGAGAAAATGTTGGGCTGGTGCCAAGCGATAGCTCGTAACCCTCACAGACTTCCAAACAGCACAAGAACACCGGAGGTCTCAGGTGATGCTTCACATAACTCTACTTTGGTGAGTGAAAAGTTGCATTTCATGATGGTGGCATGCTCAGATGAACTTCAGAGGTGTTAAATTTATTTTAAAAAATGTAGTGTTTGCCATTGGTTGCATTGCCTCAGTGTGTGAAACCCTGTGATATTATAGCTATTTACTCTTTCCATTTGCTATTTTTTCATCATTTATTTTATGCATGGTCCATTCTGACTTGCATGCTTTGTCTATAAATCAGTATTGACGTTTTGTGAATGATAAAGTCTTTAAGCAGGAAATGTCCTAATATGGATTATTTACATTCTTTGTGATCTTGATCATGCAATGGCATTTGGTCCCTGTTGAATACAGCTGGACATTATCTAAAGGTACCTTGTTTGCTCTTTGCTCCTGCCTGTAACAGGAACAAAGTATAGTACGTCTGCACTTGTATTGGACAGCTGGATTTTAAATTTATCTTCATATATTTAACATGATGCTGCAAGAGATGGTTGAGTTTCTGCATGCAAAGCTATTGATAGTAGATGTTCAGGTAAAGCAGAGTCAACAATTTACATAGTGGAGTTATCATGAATTGTATGAATTTAAATAAAGTAACTCATTGACAAGAATTTTAATCCTGCAGTTTTTGCTCATACAAATAAATCCATTTACATTAGTAGACCTCCCCAGGTGAGTAAGAACTTATATTTGAATGTAAAGGCTTCAGACTGCAAAAATTGTCTACATACTTGTTTTTCTTCAACTGTATTAACATTTTTAGACTACAGCAAAACTGATTATTTTAAACATATTCAGTTAAATATGCCTGGTACAATTTCTTTATTAAGTTTAAAATAGGCACAACATTTTCCTATCCTAAGAAGCATGAGCTATCAGGAAGTACCGCCCTCCAGTTGTTGAAACATGGACATGATGTCATCTAAGCAGAAAGGTGAATAATTGTTTATAACCAATGATGATATGTGGTATTCCAAAGAGCGTGAAGAAGTGGTGGTCTGCTTGAAAGTTGTTGAAGTTCTGGTGAAAAAAAGCCTCCCCTTAATGTGGCAAAATTATCTTGTTCAATGGTAGATCATATAGAATGTAAGGTTCTCCTAAGGAAGCATAATTTTATGTTTCCTAAGGAAACATAAAAAGGCAGCATTAAAAGTTGCAAATGTTATAGTTTACTTAATATCCTAGATTATTATTATTATAGCTCACTTGCATTTGGAATTCTTTTCTTTCAGATAAATAGAAGGAAATTAAAAAGCAATGAGCCATGAAAGAAGAAATTTCAAGTATATTATCCCCATATTTAATTATTATGACTATTTCTTTTTAAATTTTATTTAATTACTGTTAATGCTTAGGTATTGCTATTAATAGGTGGTAGCTATTAAGGAATTTAGATATGTGGAAATCTAAGTGGTTTTATTTGTGCTTGACTGCTAGTCAACATTTAATTCAGTTTGATATTCCAGAGATAAGCATTCCAACCTACCAGATGGGATTTAGAAATGACGAACTGGGAATATAGTTCATAACAGTTGAATCAGTAGAGTTAGCATGTTTTAATGTTATTAATATTAAAACTTGTTCAAAAATAAGTTTGAGTGAAACTATATACTGTTGCTTAATTGATGAAGTGTGTAGGAAAGCCAGGGATATAAACCACACTTGTGGAAGATCCTGTGTGTCCTTTAATGTCGTGATTGGCTATAGGGTATTAATCTTCACAACAGGAAATAAAACAATATCTCTTGAGGCCTGTCAAGCTTTCCTCTTCATTTTCATCCCTTCCTGCTCTCTCAACCATTACTCTTTCCCTTCCTCACTTCTGAAGTAAATGACATTCAGTATAAGCTTTCTCTGGCAGTGTCTTTCCAACTTGTGGGCTGTAGGCTGAAAATCCTAATTTTCATTATGAACATTTCTAAAATAGAATCTTGTTTCAAATCAGTTTTGATTTTGCTTAGTAGTCTTAGCCTTTCAAAATTGTAAAATTTTCCATCTGATCTTGAGTGAAGATACAGATTTTAGCACTGGAAAATAAAAAAAATAATGAAACAGCAGAAAGTAAAGAATATAATAAGTTATTTTTTGTAAGTGTACAAAGCCACATCCAATGACCTATTCAAGTCCCTGCTTTCTGAAGTAATGTTAATTTTTTAGTGCATTGCAGCTCCTTTGTGAACCTGGTTCCCTTACTAGGGGTTTATTTGGTCTGTGTTGCGAGCGCAGCTAGGGTAGGAAGACACAGCTCTTTGCTTCCTTAGGCTGTGGGTAGCAAGTCTGGGTTTGATGGAAAGCAAACTGAAATACACACTGTATCGACTTTTCACCTCTGCCATGTGCTTTCTGTGTACACTTCTGATTCAGCAGAATGTCTTCTGTATTTCAGAACTTCAGGTAAGGCTTTTCGAAATAAACTTTCCTTTCCCTTTAAACATAAACCCCCAAAGTGGTTATTTCACAGTGCCACTTCCCCAAAGGGGAATGATCTGAAAATGGCAAGTACATCTTATTAATTTTTATGAGAAGAAATATTTTTCTCTCTTAGAAGAATGAAGAAGCTTGTGGAGTAGGAAGCAGGTTATGATCATTAACAAATTGCTTTTTTCATTAAGCAAGTAAATTGAATACTGAACAGCAGTGCAGGAAAAAATAAAAAAGAAATTAGCTCATGAAAACACTGTAATAAATTTAAAGAGTTTAATAAAATCAGTTATACCGTTCCATTTTATTTGATGTTAAGATGTTGTAGCTTCATCCAAATCAAATAAATTCTAAAATATTTCAGCAAAATTCAAGTAAATATTATTTTCAACTTAATTATAATATTATCCCCAGGCTTTATCACTTTTGTCTACTTTATTTGAAGATTAAAGCCTTTGTGTTCAGTGTCACTAACTCTTGGTTCTAAGCATAACTCAATTTTTTTTCCATCATTCTATAATCAAAAGAGGCAGAACTTTTCGAAAAATACTGTTTAATATTTCAAACTTTTGGATTTTGGTTTTTGTATTGATAATTTTAGATTCATAGGGAGTAGACCTCATTTTTTTTCATACTCAAAAAAATTTTATGTAGTCCATTAACTTGATGTAGTGGGACATAAAGCTGAAATTGAGTTTGTTCTCTGACAGGTAGAAGTCATCTATTTTTCAAGTGGAATTTATTATCAGTTTGTGCTTGTTTGTCCTGTATACATTGTTTCTAAACTTTGAAAGGTTCATCCTTCCTAATCATCATAAGATTTCTTTTTAGAGATTTGTAATATAACTTTTCAACTTTACTTTCCCTTTTTATAACAGTTTCCATGTTCCCATGAGAATCTTGAAGGGTCTTGTCTATTCCTGCTCCAGTTTAAACACGAGTGGCCAGTTGCACACAGTATTCCAAATCAAGCTTTCTATTCCTAACAATTGGGACACTAATTATTCCCTCTCCAGTAACACATTTATCATATTGCATAGATTTAGAGTCACTTTATCAATATATTTTTTGTAGCTAACTATTACTTAGTTTTGAGACTCAATCTCTAGACTATGTTAAATTTTGATCCGTACATGAAAGCTATATAAATTCAAATTATTATTGCTCCTGTATTCTTTTCTATTCAATGTTCTTAATATTTATATAGCAAAAAGACCTTTTCCTATTTAACTTTCTTTTTTGAAAGTTTGATTCTGGGTTCCCGTCCCGTCCCCCCCCCCCGATAATTCTTTCTTTTACTATTTCTTTGCTTTTCTATTTAATGCAGGCTTTATCTTTATCTACTCTATTTATCTCTTCTGAAGTAGATATTCATTCAGACAAATCTGAAGATGTTCAGGTTATTTTTTACAGGTTTGGTTTTGTTTTTTCTTAAATGTAAATTCATATCTACTTAATTTTCCTCCTTCTTCAATTTTTGCTAGAGTTGGGGAAAGAATAGCAATGTTTTCTTCCTTAATTGAAAAGAATAGAGATCTTGAAAGCTCATAATTCTATGCCATCATATTTGCAGTTTTTTGTGTTCTGAAAGGCTAATAGATATAATTGAAAACAAAATTTTAAATTCTTTCTTCATAAGTCTTCATTCAGTCTTTCTACTGACAGTATCTATCTATGATATTACATATTCTGTAAGCATATGTATGTATGTTTAAATGACTTGGATGGGAATACATAAATATGTATTAACATTGATTAAGCAATTTGACTAGAAGCAATTCTCCATCTGCCTGTCTTTGCTAAGTGTCTAATGTTTCTTGGGGTCCTAATTCAGGACTTGAGCATTATCACAATCTATGTTCTTAATAGTTACATACAGCCTGTTCTGCATAGGATAAGGACTGCTCTCTGTTTCAGTACATCATGTTAAGCACGTGAAGCTAATGGGACATGAGCGCATACTTAATGCTGAATTGTAGTCATTAGTACATACTACTTTTCCCTGTTATATTCCCCACTAGAATTATGGGTGAATACATGTGGAAGTATATTCATGTGAGTAACTAGATAATTTATGTTTGTATATGCAAATGAAATTTAGAAGTCATCACAAATGATCAAGTATCTAATTAAAGTCTAAGGAGGGACTTTTTTATATGCAATCAAATGATACCATCTGCTTCTCCAAGAGAAAGTAAAATATGTTTATGAATTATGTGTTTGACATAGGCAGAATCCAGGTTGTCACATCTAATCTACAGATGTTGACTGAGCAAGTTAATAGTAGACAGTGGTCATTCTAAAATTATAATTAAACAAACAATGGAAAGTGGGTTTGTTGTAGCTTAACCCTGGCAGGCAGCTCAGTCCAACACAGCTGCTTGCTCACTCCCCCTCAGTGGGATAGGAGAGAGAAGAAGAGGGGAAGAGTGAATTTAACATGTAAAGCAAAAGCAAAGCACACAAAGCAAAGCAAAACCAAAACAAGGAATTCATTCACTCCTTCCCATCAGCAGGCAGGTGTTCAGCCATCTCCAGGAAAGCAGGGCAGGTTACTTAGGAAGACAAAGGCCATCACGGAATCACTTTGAATGTTCCAGTTTCCTCCTCCTTCCCCCAAGCTTTTATTGCTGAGCATGATATCATATGCTATGGAATATCCCTTTGGTCAGTTGGGATCGGCAGTCCTGGCTCAGTCTCCTCCCAGCTTCTTGTGCACCTCCGGCCTACTCGCTGATGGGGTGGTGTGAGAAACAGGAAGGGCCTTGATGTAAACCCTGCTCAGTAATAACTGAAACATACCTGTGTTATCAACAGTGTGTTCATCACAAATCCAAAACATAGCCTCATACAAACTACTATGAAGAAACAGTGCAGTACAGGTTTTCCTCCAGTGATGATAAACTGAGAAGCTGGGATTTAGTAAGTTCTGCTAATTGTATGAAAGTTCTGAACAGTGTAGGAATAATTTATCACTAGATGATTGTTACAGGTCCCATCCAACCCAAACCAGTCCATGATTCTGTGATCTTTATCTCAAACCCAAAATTTAATTCTAGAACAAGAAAGATCTCTTGATTTGAGCTTGAAGTTTGGCTGCCTGATTTTCATCAAGTGAGTGTAATTTCTTGCTGAAAATTCTGTGAAATAGGATCCATCTAGGTTTCCTTAACACTACAAGCCTGTTATTGTCAATCTGACTGGGGTTGAGGGGATGTTTAAGATCTGTATTGTAATTAGTTATAAGAAAATTGTGTAGTTTAGTACTCAAAAACTAGATGTAAATGAGAAAAGAGTAATTGCCTTAGAATATGGAGTTGGTTTCATCTGAATTATCATCTTATTTGCATAACTATTAAGTAGAGTTTATTAGTTTGGCTAATTCTGTAGACCATCTAGGAAATCCACAGTACTATACCTACAAAATTATCTATTAAACATTGATTTTGGAGATCTAGTAGTAACGTTAGTATAGTAGCCAAAGCAATGTGTATATGTGAATCAAACTGTCGGAGAGATTTTACAGAGAAATGTAATTTCAAAAGAGGCAGAATTATTCACCAGGTATAATAAATTATATATTATTTAAACATTGTCTTAGTCTATACTTCTAGAAGAATAAAAATACAGCTTGGTGCAGCACTTTTAATTACGCAATGAAAAATGGAACTGTTGAGAATAAATTTTTTTGAGGGAGAGAAGGATCCTAAATATCTCATGTTCTCTGGTGCTACTTATCTCAGCTGGGATGATTCCTTCAATTCTGGTGCTGAGAAGTTCTGTCCTAAGTGACTGGGTTTTTCTGCTTACTTCTCATGAACATTATGAAATTTCTGCTGCATTTCAGTTAAAGTCAGAATTTGTTCTGATATTCTTGGGCTAAAATTCTTGTTGCCATTGTTCATAGAATCATAGAATTCTTTGTGTTGGAAGGAACCTTTAAAGGTCATTAGGTCCAACTCCCCTGCAGTGAGCAGGGACATCAGCTAGATCAGGTTGCTCAGAGCCCCATCCAACCTGACCTTGAATGTTTCTAGGATGGTGGAATTCCCTGTACTTTTTGATTTACCTCACCTGTTTTTCTTTCCTCAAATGCCCTAAGGCTTTTTGAGAAGACAGTTAATTAGATGCATGTTACTTTTTAGCATTCTACAACAGGTTACTATTTAGCTTTTTATTTAGCAAATCCCATAGTATCTGTTAATGTTAAGCTGTGGAAACTTTTCTTTGTGATATAGACCTTCCACATTGGGCTCATCGTTCGGCAGATGCTGCTCCCTCACAGGGTGATTGTTTTAACTATTTATTGCTTTCCAATTTACAGGATCAGCCTAACCTGTCAGTGGCCTCAGTAGCCATGCTACTTCTGGCCAATCTTATTGATTTTCCTTATATTTAAAACCAATTAGCAGTCGTTACCTGGGTTACAGTCACCCTCTGGCTTCTCACCATAAATGTGTTATAAGGATGTAAAGTTGTTAAGAGTTCATTTGTGTTTCTTTTCTGTGCATATGTAAACCATTCAAGTAGGGCAGATGTAGGCCAAAGCTTGTGGGTAAGTCTCCCCCAGTGCTCAGTTTCTTCCTCAATGCATACCAGCATCACTTAATAATTTAAGAGCAGGGCAGATGTGGTCAAATTTTTACTTATTTGATCAGTGATTTCAATTAGGCTTCTCCTGTGACAGGCTTAAAATGACAGTCCTCACTTAAATAATTTTCATTTCACTTGTGAAAAGGATGACATATTTCCTGACCAAAAACAGAGGTCGTGCAGAAAATTACTATTACTTTGCATTTGTAGAAGCAACGATAACTTAAACATTGGAGAAAAAAAATCAAGCTTACCTGAATGCTGTCTTCTACATGAGTAAATTATTATTATTATTTATTAATTATCATTATTATTTATTAATTACTATTATTTAATGTTTTATTTAGCTTTACAACTTACATGATATTTATGTTTCCTAGGTGTTAGGTGTCCACATTTACAGATACTTATATCAGTGGAATCTGCAATAACTTATTTTTTGTAGATCAAATTACTATAAGAAGACACTGATGATATTTGTTAATATTTGTTAAGTATCTCTGTAACTGTTTGAATAGATTGTATTTAATTTTTTTCCCCAAAATATTTCATGCACCTTGTTTGTCATAGCAGCATGATTGGTTCACAAGATTGGTTCAAATCTATGTCATATAAATCATTCATAATTTGTTTCTTTTTTGTATAGTTGAAGTTGTCTCATTAGTCTGTTTCACCTAGGAAAAAGGAGCATCTTTTGAGCGTAGAATTGAAAATTTACTAACTTTTTTATTTTTGTAGAGAAGAATTATGTCTCAGTACATTAGACTGGTTCACATAACTTTTGACTGAAAGCTCAAGAATTATTTTTCTAGCAATTTTTAATATGTCCATAAAAATCTTAGATTTAGTTCAAAGTGTATAGAGCTCCAGGTAATGTAGGGCTATAGATACTAAAACAAAGAGGAGATTACCAGATCACCATTCAATTTCTATCTGGAAAATGAGTTCTAGAAAATGAGAAAATCAGACAGGGCCAAGTAATTAACCTAAGATTTTATAAGGTGAAATGGGTTATTCTCATTTTAGCTCAGGGAAGCATTCAGTCCCATCATTAACTGAACACCTACACTGTAATGAGGAAGACACGATGACAGGAAGTATCAAAGAAATGTCTGGGCTCAGTCATTTATTGCCAGAGCAAGGAAAGCTATAAAATCACATCATGTTAAGAAAGAAAGTTTAAAAAAAAAAAAAAAGTTGTGGTAGAAGATGATTAGAAGATGATTCTGCAACTCTATCTTGTAAAAATCTCATAGTAATACTAAATGTTTAAGTTACATTACAAGTTCACATAGCACACCCATTCCTGAGGATCCATATTTTTATTTTTAAATTTTTTTTTTCAGCTCAATACTACTTGAATTACAAGATCTAGAAACAGTTTTATGACAAGCTCTCTACTGTGCTGACTACTACGATCTGTGCAACTCAGTGCTGTAAACAGAAATGCATATGCATAATTTGCTTGAAGAGTCTGTACTGATACCATTTGCATGCTTAGAGTGAGGTATGTGCATATAAGTTTGTGCAGCAGCAGTTTAGAGCATTGATAGAAAAGAGTAAGAACAAGGATTTCCCTCTTTTATATATATATATTTTTTTTTTTCTTTCCTGCTGTTTTTTTTCCCTGCTAGGTGAAATTGTACCTAATCACATAAGTTTGTGCAGTTTCTGCAACAGGATTCATTCTCACTGTTAAATGGTTTACAAAGTAATTATTACTGAAAAATGTACTCTAAAATACTCCAAAAAATATTCTTAAGGGGGAAATGGGGTTGTACATGCACTCATAGAAGCCTTTTCTTGCATCCACTTTAGTACACAAATTTTGCTAAGGAGAAAAAAGTAGCAAACTACAGGGATCTGTATGTCTCCCTAAATACATCTCTAATGTATTCTTCTGCTACCTTATCCTCAGTAAGAGTCTTCCCAATGCTACAAATGATTTGGTGTTGGTTTTCGGCACTGTATTCCACCCAACCTGTGGGCTGGTTTTCCGGCAGCATAATGAGTCTGCAGGTATCATGACTGTCTTGTGAACACCTGGCTTGTGTAGATACCCTTTGAGTCCTAGTTGCAGTTCTCTGTGGTTCTTCCTTTTATCTAACAGTGACATGCTCTAGCCCAGAAAATTAATTAGGGCTTCTTGAATCTGCAGCATGTATGAGTTCCCCTTTTTATAAGATTTTCATGGAGGACTGAGCTAGGAGAGGGTGTGGAGGAGAAATCAGATCTTCAAACAATAGTTAACCTTTAAAAGTAGATTATTCCAAAAATTCTCTGTGGGAAGATTCTGAAATCTAATGTTATTGCTCTGTTTTCCAGTTGACAATGTTGCTAAATACTTGCGATTGCAAATGCAATTGTGGTGTCCCCTTTACAAGAAAGAACAATAACAGATAGTGCTGGAGTGATGAAGTGAAGCAGAAAAAAGAATCATAAGTATTGTGTAGGTTAAAGTGCTGACTTGCATTGTATGTAATTTGCACATAACTTTGTGAAAGTCACTTCTACTTTGTGACTTCATTCTCATTAATGTGAACTAATGATAACATTCAGGATAAAATTTCACTTTACAGTTGTAAGGTGTTTAAATCCTGTAGAGGCAAAGGTGTTAGACCTATCCTGTGATAGTGAAAGGATTAAATATATTTTGAAAATTAATACAAAGGAGGAGGAGAAAATATGGCAGAAGACCTTGTGGCTTTCTAGAGATGAATCAACAGATAAGCTAAGGTTTAGTGTTCCACAGGAGATGGAGATAACATCATGAACCAGGTAACTTGCTGTAGTTTCAAATGTGTTAGTACAAATCTCAGTCTGGATTTGTAGGAAAAGCCAGTCCTATCAATTTAATTAAAAATGGGTATGTGGTTGAAGATGGCCATATGTGGATGCTGACCATATCACTTCGGTTGACTCTGCTGACTATGAAAACTGCCTGTGACCTCATTAGGCTGATTACATCCAGGGTTAATCTTTTATTCCCTCCTCCTTGTCCTTTCATAAAGTATGAGATGAGAGTAATAGGATGAGATTAAGAAGGGAAAATTTAGATTGAAGGTGAAGAACATACTCTTGACAATGAAATGTCTTAGGCTGCTATATGATTTTGTACTGAGGGTTACAGGAACACCTTGTCTGTGATCCTTGAAATTTGGAATAGAAACATTTGCACATGGTATTTGTATTAGTTTTGGGGTTTTTTTTTAATTTGTATTAGGTTTTTTTCCCCTTCTGACTTTCTGTGCATGTAGGTTTTTTCTTCTTTCTAAAAGAAATACATCCAAGCTTTTCTTGCCCTTTTATAAAATCAATGGTATGAAAGGTACAACTGACTGACTATGATTTGTCTAATCATTAAGTATTTTTTAAATAGAAGTGTTTAGATTTCATCTTTTGTGAAGATCTATTTAGTGGTAAAGTATCTGTTTTCTATTTCTGTGTCTCCTATTTCAAATTTTGGTCTTTTTCAGTCTGCACTGACCTCAACAGTATTTACTTTTTAGCCATGTAGGTTTTAATTTACATAACTGACTTACATTTTTTCATAAGGTGTTGTAGATTGGACCGTATGTTTGGCCCACCTTACATTAAGAAGACAGACACCAAATGTAGCCATGCTTCGAGCATTTTTATACCCGAAAGTTAAACACTAGTTCTCTTTCATGATGGATGAGGGAGAAAAATAGGGTCTTTTTTTTATTATTCTGTGACTTTTTTTTTTCTCTTTTTTGTTGTTTTGGAGAAATAGAATTTCATGACGTAGAACATAACCATGGTCTGGCAGGAAAAGAGGAAAAGCATAACAAAAATTAATTTCACAGATGTTTGAATATTACAAAGATGAGATTTTGTTTTCCATTTATTTTCAATTTATGCAGAAATCATACTCTTAAATTTTCAGAGGGGTTTGTTATTCTTAGCTTTAATATGGTATTTATTTCATGTACAAGAATTATATTTAAGTAGCAGTGAGGTATGCTGACATGTAGTCTACATTGTTATTTTTCAGGCTGTAAGTGCATTGTTCTAGCAATATGTAAAGGTGATACTAAATGTATTTTGAGTTTTATTACTAAATTGGAATGCTGCACTTTTTTTTGATGCTGTGTGAGAGAAGAAAGATTTTCATCCTACACAGATGGTTGGGTTTTATTTTCATTAGAAGGATGTACAAGATTGTATTTATTCAACGCAATGCAATTTTACTCTTCCTGGGTAAAATTTGGCTCCTCAATGTGTCTTGAGGTCCCAGGCAAGAATCAGTACTCAGTCAGGCCATGACTAGCATTTTAAGTATAAACATTGGAAGAAATATATAAGGGAAGGAAACAAAACTGGTTGTAGAAAAAGCTCATTTATTGATTTGGCCATTAATCTGAACTTGTGGTTTCCCCAGACAAAGAAACCCCCTGAAACAAAAAAAAAGAAAAGTCTCCAAACCTAAGGTACCCACAGACTTGCTGCTCCTTTTATTTCACAGAGAAGCTGTTGAGTACAGGCTCTGCCTAGTCTGTGTTTGAGGGTAGATAGAATATATTTACATGGAGTGAAATTTATATTAATGAGATCATTGAACCAGGAGACATGTTGATGTTGGTCCATCTAATGAACTCAAACTCACTGTAGATGAAGACCACAGAAGCAGAATAGATGCTTCCGAGGGCTCTCAAAGTGCTCTGTTGATAATCTGGAAGCGTGGTGCATCAAAACCATATACTCAGACTTTGTGTTTAGTGGGGAAATATAATTTTACCTATTCAGACTTAGGCATATACTCTTCTTGGTAAGTGACACTAATTTAGACTACAGTATTTTCTGATGCTGAAATAATTAAATTTATTTTTTTATTATGGAAACATGAGTTTATTTAATCATGTTTTATGTTTGTTTTCTCTGGGTAATATTATTTCAGAATGTACTAATTGCTTCTTTTAATCTTTGTAATCTATAAATATTAATGCTCATGAAATGTTAATAACAGCTGATAAAAACGAAATGCAGAAAAATGAGCAATTCAGTTAATCAATTTAAACTGATTTTATAACTGCATAGATAATTACTAAATTGTCAAAACATTGATAATGATGCCTGTTGAACTACAGTAGTTTGAGGTAGTTTGAATATTTTATACAGATGACTAAGTATGATTTCCCTCCAGTTTCTTTGCTGTTGTGGGTTAAGGCCATTTTATTTAAAACTGAGGTTACGAAATCCTGAAGATCTCCACTTGTAGACAGCCAAGTCAAGATATTCATGCCATTTTTTAAAGAGGCACTATTCTACCAGTAACTTTAAATGGCTAATGATGCTCCCTGTCTCTGAAAATCCTGTTCTGTAGTCTAAAGAGGGTTTTTCAGAAGTGTGAACCTAAAATTTGCATTTAAATCATTATTTTGGGGTTTTAATAAAAATGGGCTGAGTTTCAGAGGAACCAATTGAAATTATATGCTTAGAATATCTGAAATGATGCATCTCAGAGTTTGGTGATTTATGAAAGTGTGATTTTTATGTGCAAGGTCTCATTCAGATACCATCAGAAAATCTGCCATTACTGAAGTCTTTCCGTAATCAAGGTTCTACACTGTCAGGAATTGTTTGAAATAATGAGAGGATGATCCAGGCCATTTTTTTTTTTTCATTATGTGTAGTTCTCCTTAGAGGGAAGAGAAAATGAAATGAGGAAGAGAATGGAGAAAAAAATGGGTAAATTCTGTATAAATGCAGATGTCAGCTCCACTTTGATTTGTATCTTGTACAACTATGAGTTCACTTGTTCTCAAAAAAAAAAAAACCAACAATTTTATTCCAAACACTTTTTTTATAATACCATATTCACAGTTCAGCTTGGCTTATATATTGCAGTACGATAGGTATTATATAGCGGTATTGATAGTTAATAGCATCAGCAAGGCTGAATATTCACTATGTTGACACTTTCAACTAAATGCATTTTTTTAAGTGCTCTGTGGCTGTTTACTCTTTTAACCTGTAAATAAGTCTAAAATACACTGTAAAAAAAAAAAAAAAAAAAAAGACATCCGTCATTAATCTGCTATTTTTGAAGATCTGTTCAGGAAACTTTGTCTGAGTTTATAAATGCACCGTTGTTGATAGGAACCACAAACACTCATCTTGCTTCTGATTTCTATACTTTAATTATAGAATCATTCATTTTTTTTCTCCTTGAACTAAATGTTAATCAGATATTCTTTCTAAACACAGATATAGAGAACATACAGTATAACATAATTAATGTAAATAAGTTTCTTGGAAAAGCTTTTTCCTATGTCCCTGAAGAAGTGATTAGAAGGCAAAGAATTCTGCAAAGTGTAACAGTAAAACTTTGCTTTAATGCTGCAAGATTTGTTTAACATGTACAAAAAGCTTTCATGTAATTCATGTCTATACACAGGATTAAATCAAGAGATGCTAACTCTAGTACCAGTCTTGAAACTATGGTCTGTTTTTCGTTTTTAAAAAAGTCTTTTTAGAGGTGCTTTCTTATAGAGTTCAGATAGGGAAGATTTTCAGCAATATTTAAGAAATCTGCTTTTGTGACATAAGTAACTGAACTTACGTTATTACCTCCTAATTCTTTGTGCAGATGTCTTTGGGTGTTTTTTTTTAGGATGCAGAAACAAGGTAGAGCCCTACGTTCTTAATCCACTGCAGCATCATGTTGCTGATCCACAGTGTCCTTTCTGTCACTGAGCTGGAAAATACCATGACTTCAAATTGTGTGGAGCTGCAGAGGGAAAGACTGTTGCATGGCTGTTTCTGCATACTCTCACAAATACACTGCCCTGAATTTAAACTGTTACAAAGGTCCCCTCTGCCATCCACAATTTATTTGGAATTAATTAATAAGATAGAGGTTAGGTGTAGGTAGGGTTTTTTTTTGACTCGGTATGTAGCATTTGAAGAACCGTTTGCAAAGAGATACTTTTTTAATAATGTGAATGACAGTAACGTGAGTTAATGCTTTGGGCAGTTGGTACCTGTCATGGAAAATGTGTTGCTTATTAGCTTCTCAGATGCATGAGGTGAGCAATTAGCTTAGTAATTTTGTATATTTATTCTCAATTCAAAGCATTTAGTAAAGCAATTGGTTCCTCGCAGATAAAAAAAAAAAAAAGAATTGAAAGCAATTTACTTTCTTACATGAGAAAATTCAATATGCTTTGGTTATCTATGTATTTAGTTTATTTTTGGGATGTAATTAACTGCATAAAGGCCAGTCAGAATGGCATCTGTTTGTGCCTATCTATGTATCAGTGCATTCAGAAATAACTATCAAATTGCCTAAAAAAAGTATATTTGGGGCCAGAATATACATTGATTAAAAAAAAAATCCCTACAAGGAAAGAGCCTCTTTGCTTTCTGATTTTCAGAAATTTTAGTCATCTAGAGATCTACTCATATTATCAGGAATTTTGTTTCTAGGGGCCCGGGGATTTTGTGTTCTATTTTTCATCTTATTATTGTGTGGTACAGGCAAATTCTTTCTTTATCAAGATATGTATTAAGAGTAGAAAAATATTTGAGAATTTTGCTTTGTTAGCTCACAGCGGATCAGACCAAGTTCACTAGTGTTTTTTGGTGTTTTTTTTTTTACATTCAAAGCAGTATAGTGGAATGAATGTGATCTTACTTGTATTCTTTTTGTTCTAAATTGAGACTAGAAAGCTGGTATTTGCATTTTCCTGATTACGAGCTTGTGTTTTGGTTTAACACAGTTTGCCTCCTTCAGAGAAATAAGCTAAAAAGCACTCTGGCAAGCTTGCAGACTTGAAGCATGGCTCTCTCAGGAAAAGTAAACATTATTTCTAACAATCTTTTAGAAGTTCTTAAAAAAATTAGTATATTCCCTGTTTCCCACCATTATTGAAGTAATACACTTCTGAGCCTTTTAATGCATTTTTATATTAGATGCAGTTTAAAGCTGAAGTCAAATAGAATAGACTCCACTGTATAAACCGCTATTGTGGCTTGATTTAAAATATGGAAAATGTGTTTGTTTTCATTCCATAGTGCTGAGAATGTAGCAAGACAGTTCTCTAATACAGCTTAGTATCTTCTGGTTTTCCCTGCAGACAGTATAGCGTCTTTTTCTGTCTGATTACACGTTCTAGGTAGAAGATAACTTTTATAAATAATAAAAAAAAAAAAATTAGATAAGAAAACCAAGAATTGATAACTTGTGATACACAAGAATAGTGTAAAGATTTTTTAATTTTTTTTTAGTTATGCAGAAACATTTCAGAAACCATTCAATTGTCTTGGACTCATGGCAGCTGCCAGAAAATGTAACTACTTCAAGATTTATTAGTTGATTGTTTACATTAATCAGCTGGTCTATAGACCATCTGAACCTGCTTCAAGGACTATGTTATTCTTATTTTTATTCTTTACATAAAAGCAAAAAATTACACCATTTGCATAATTATTTCAATAATATTCAAATTTTAAATACCTTGGGAAAGGCCTTACTATTGTACTCTAATAGCCTTTGGAGTCACTGCTTCTGGCTTTGGATGGCCTGAGATAGTTATACTAATGAAAATAATGTAGTTGAAACTGCTTTATAATCCTTGGTAAAAACTATGCTATCAAAAGATTGCTATGATGGAAGTTTCACGATCGTGAAACTGTTTTTGACATTCATGCAAGTGCTTTTTTCTTGGAAGAGTCCATTTTTGTATTGTGTTCTGTAAGGCTCACCTTTTGAAGACAAAAGGGATTTCGCTTTGTCTTCTAAGATATACCTTGGTTTTTTAATAAATGAAAGTCCAGTGATTGTTGAGTTCCTTTGCCTAGAAAAGATTTTAAAAAAAAAAAAAAATTTAAAATTTTGGGTTTTTTTAAGATTTTAAGTTTTCAGAATGGTTCTAGGTTCTGGATTTAAATAGTAAAAACTAAAACCTTTCAGTACTTTTCAAGCTTGAAAATCACATTCAGAAAATATATATATATGCTATCCGTTTTCATCCATTTCCCATAGTGCAATACATTTGCAGGTGTATACATCTGTCATCCCCAGTTCTAAAGGTCTTTTCCGTTAGGACAGAAGTATTGTAGGATTTGGTCTTTCAAATTTCAAAGCCTTGGTAATGGTCAGCATAAATGTCCTTGGTTTTGTTTTGTTGTTTGTTTTTTTTTTTTTAAAGAGAAGGATTTTCAGCACAATTTTCTACTATTTTACCTTTCACCTTGTCAACTAGATATAAATTTTAAACATAGTTCAACCCACACATATACTGTTTTTTAAGAGGAATACATTTTAAAATGAGCCTCACTTGTAATCAAAGATTAAATACTACTCTAGAAAGACTTTTGTTCTGATTTGCAAAATCTTGTTTAATTTTCAGATTAGAATAGATTTGGGCAAAACCAATATGTACAAAAGTCAACTGTAGAAGGTTCAGTGAGGAAAGATTCATGGCTGATTTTGATGGTGCACCCAACTCTTCTTTCTTATCTGAGTAGTCCTCTTGATTGCGAGAGGATTAATCGCATGGTAATTCTACTAATTAATACTCAGAAAGCTAAGATGAAAAATTTAACCAAATGCATGCATTATGGTGCTATTAAATAGAATCTTTTTCAATGGATAGGATAACTAAACATGTTCATAAGAATATTCTTTAACTATGATTTATAGACAGTGTGTCTCTAAAATATGTATGCACATGTCAGTTGAGGCATGAGAAAAGCTAATATATGGACCTACATGAAGTACTCTTGTTGGGGTTTTTTAATTCCTTTTCCCTATTCCTTTTTTCTCACTCCTTGGAGTAGCAATGAGCACACTAACAAAGGAAATTAATCCTGTATCATTATACTGCCACGAGCTGTGATCTTGCTGGATCTCGTAAGATAAAGAAACCTGGGCCTAATCAGTATTTAGAGATCAACAAGGGACAAAAAAAAGTAGGTCTAAAAAACAGATAGGTCTCTTCTTAAGATTTCATCTTTTTTTTTCCAGCAGATGCTATTCTTGCGTGGCTTTTACCTTTTTCAGGTGCATTGTTTTCAAAATGCAAATCAAGAAACTTCACCACTCACCACTGAATTCTTGGACACACAGCAGTTATAAACATTAATTTTCTTTTTCTTGTGTTGGGTAGTGGATAGAGCCTTTATATAAACACTTAAGAGTACACAATATCACCTAGCTTGCAAATATGTTTGTAACTCAAGTTTCTTGTTGCTATAGCTACAAATAGAATGTCTTTATATGAGGCTAAGTATTATATAAAGTAAGCCATAAACTATATTTTTGGTGTTAAAGGATGTGACTGAGGTTGGTAGTATTCACTGTACTCCCAAAATTGAAATATAATGCTCCTCTTGGAATTGTTTTTCTGTTTCACTGAATTGTTGAACGAGAGAGCAATAATGAAATTCAAACCCAAGAGCTTTACATCTCTGCCCACTTAAGAGATGGACATAAAAATGGTTCCCAAGGCCAGATTCATTAAAAATCCAATGATTTGGATGGTTACCAAAGGATTCATCTAGCCCAATGTCATGTCTCCTTCAAAAACAAATGATGCCTGTAGAAGCATGCAAATATCAATATTTCTGTGACATGCTCCTCAAATCTGAAGAAATATGCAGTCACAGGTCCTCCTCATCCACATGAGATATCGTAGGGTTTTTAACAGCCTGTGTCAGGTTGACCCTGGCTGGAGGCCAGGTGCCCACTAAAGCTGCTCTGTCACTCCCCCTCCTCAGCCGGACTTGTGGGTTGAGATAAGGACAGGGAGATCAATTACCATCATAAGTAAAACGGGCTCAACTTGGGGAAATTAAATTTATTGCCAATAAGAAGTTGGAGTAGAGTACTGAGAAACAAAAAACCAAATCTTACAACACCTTCCCTCACCCTTCCCTTCTTCCTGGTCTCAACTTCACTCCCGATTTATTTACCTTCTCCCACTGAGCAGCACAGGGGGATGGGGAATGGAGGTTGCAGTCAGTTCATCACACATTGTCTCTGCCACTCCTTCCTCCTAAGGGGGAGGACTCCTCACACTCTTCCCCTGCTCCAGTGTGGAGACCCTCCCACAGGAGACTCCACAAACTTCTCCAGTGTGAGTCTTCCCATGGGCTGCAGTTCCTCATGAACTGCTCCAGTGTGGGCCCTTTCCATGGGGTGCAGTCCTTCAGGAGAAGACTGCTCCAGCGTGGGTCCCGTATGGGGTCACAAGTCCTGCCAGCAAACCTGCTCAAGCATGGACTCCTCTCTCCATGGGGCCGCAAGTCCTGCAAGGAGCCTTTTCCAGCATGGGCTTCCCACAGGATCACAGCCTCCTTTGGGCATCCACGTGCTCTGGTGTGGGGTCCTTCATGGGCTGCAGGTGGGTATCTGCTCCAGCGCTACCCTCCATGGGCTGCGGGGGGACAGCCTGGATCACCATGGTATTCACCATGGGCTGCAGGGGATATATTTGCTCTGCTTCCTGGAGCACCTCCTCCCCCTTCTTTTGCCCTTACATGTTCTCACTCCTCTCTCCAGCTGCAGTTGCTCTTGCACAGGGCTTTTCCCCCTCTTTAAATATGTTCTTTTTGAGACGCTGCCACTGTTGCTGATGGGCTTGGCCTTGGGCAGCAGTGTGTCTGGCTTGGAGCTGGCTGACATTGGCTCTATCGGACATGGGGGAAGCTTCTAGCAGCTTCTTACAGAAGCCACCCCTGCAGCCCCCTATGCTACCAAAACCTTGCCATGCAAACCCAATTCACAGACACAGAAAATGTTTTTTTTCATTAATTTCTCCAGTTGCATGCCTTTTAATATCCATTGAATGTTAACTTTTAACATTGTCCAATTTCTCTCGCAGAGTTCCAATGTTTAATTACTTGGTTGTGTGTTATTATTGTTAACAAACTCCCTAGGCTCTTACCTAAATGCATATTGAAATAAATTATCAAATCTGATATGGATTATTTACAAAGATTGCCCTTTATGCCTCCTTCATAGCCCAAATTAAAAAATTGGAAGAGTCTCTAAGGGCCTAGCCTGTATTTGCTGGTTTTGAACAATTTTGAAACTATTGTGTGAATTTTGCAAAGTAAAAAATCATTATCACTTATTAATATTATCTCCAAGGTTATGCCTTGTCAACCTTTGACAGTCACAATTAAAGAAATTAAACTAGGTCTTTGAAACACCTGTTCTTGTAGGAAGTCTTAAAGAATAAGAAATACCTTTAAAAGCATATCCAGCAGAGTGCTACTGCTAGCTTCAAGTTTCCCTGCAGTGGATTCCCAAATAACCAGAGCAGGAGGAATTCTGTCAGCACATTCACAAGCACTGAAAATTCAGTTGCGTGGAAGAGTAGAAGGCAGTGTTAACTGTTCCATTTTGGCAGATCCCGCTGTTCTCCGCAGTCTTGGTGCTGTGTCTAGTCACTTCAGGAATGAGAGGCAAGGACATTATGATGAGCAATCAGAACGATAATCTGGGATTCCTATCCAGGCATGTAGGTGTTTGACTTCCAGCTTTGTAGAGATTGCTCTTGTGTCACTTCAGTACTGTTTGCAAGGGTAGAAAAGAACAGCAGCTTTTCCCGAGCTGCTGACTTGATGGTTGAGGAGTTTGAGGAAGGGACTAGAAGTTCAGTGTAAATAAAAATTGCTGACTTTAGTATAGATACCAAAAAGGATTTTTTTTTTAATTGTTTGGTTTCAGATTAAAATTTAACCAACATTTTTTTAAATTGAGGATGCTTAGGCAGAAGGGTTCTTGGAATCAGGGTGGAGTCTCTGAAGGAGCAGATTGCTCTTGAATGAGCAGAATTGCTCTTCTGCCTGAAGACAGACCTTCTGTCTTGCATAACCTGGTTTTAGGATGCCACAGCATTATGTAGCTTTTACAGTGGACTAGATTCTTTGGTATTGCATGGTACACTTAGCTAAAAGTCAAATTTTGATTTTGGTATGGGGTAGAATTTGGCTTGTAATTTATGCAGACCCTCTGCAATATCTAAGCACTGTAACACTTGCCAGGAATTTGACTTTCAGCTTTAACTCCCAAAGTCTGATATAAATCTTACCCTCAGATTCATTTCAAAGTAGTTATTTTTCTGCCTGACATATTTACATGGGAAATAGTCTTTCATCTGTCTTCATGAATTATGCAGACAGCTGAGTTATCATAAAAAGGTGGAAAAGGCTTTATGTTCAAAGGCTTTACTGGAGTCACACACTATCATTGGAAGCTCTCTCATTGGAAAATAATAATTAAAAATTTTGATGTGACTTTAAGGTGATGAAAAGCTAAAAGGATGGAGATCAAGATGTGTGGCTGTGGAAGGGGAAAGGGCTGAATGCAAGCTGTGTGTAAAAGCAGCAGAACATATTGTCAGACTAGTCCTGAAGCTAGGACTAGTCCTGAAGCTAGGACTGCAGGTGACCTGCTTAGTTTACACTCTTTAACTTATTTATCCCTTACTTGGAGGCACAATATTTAATTTTTTTGGCTAGAAGTGCATAGGCAATGAAGATACTGCCACAGAGCACAGATTTTGTGTGATTCCATATTTTATGTTATTTTTTGTGCCTGTTCTTAATTGTGCAGTGGTTTATGTTGTATACTTGCATTTAGAAGCATATCTTTTATTTATGCCTTCTATTAGTTGTGGAAATATTTAATTGTATATTTTTGGTAGCTTAGAACAGCAGCCTCAGAGTATTTAAAGTGAGATTTCTAAGTGGGATCATACTTCTTTAGAAATGAGATGCTTGGGTTTTGTCAGAGAATCTTCAAGCATTTTTGAAACACTCCGCCTGTTTTAGAAATAGCTTGGGGCTTTATATATTAGGAGGAATGTTAAATGTGCTTTTTGCTGTTCTCTGTCACATAGACATTAGGATGTATAAACGCAGTATTTTCAACCAGTTATCTACCTAATAGTTTGCAGTTGACAATAAACTGTATGAGGGGTTATAATTTTTAAAATTTTATGATTATTTAATAATTACTTGTTCTGTTGTATGCATATTATACTGAAGTATGTTAAGTTTCATCAGTTCCAAGTTAAAATTTTCAAGGTTCTTCTTACCCATACTAATTTTGTCTGGAATGCAGTAAGATATTAGATTATAAAAAATTATTAATTCCAGTAATTTAGTGAGTTTAAAAAAAAAAAGACACTGAGTTCCTGTTACATTGCTAAATATCAGCATATACTAGGTAGTTTGTGCAAATGAAAATGTCAACACTGCAGAAGTAAAGCTACTTCCAGCTGTATGGTCAAATACCTTCTATTTAAGGTCATGTAATACTTTGGTAAGTTAAAAATAACACCATAACTGAACTGTTGAGATGTATATTGCTTTTCTTTATGGTTTCTCTTTCCTAATACTCAAGTATTTGAAAATAAGCTGAGATATGAATTTTACATTGCTTACAACTAGTGGGAAATTTACATATCTCCCATTGTACCAGCGAGAGCATTTGTGCTCCCAAATTTATCTATAAAAATAATGAATAATTTTGCAGTATTATACCCTAGTTTTTTAAGCTTAGTCAGCACAGGAATTTACAGAGTGATTCAAGCACATGGAATGTTTGAAGATACAAAATGATTTTTTTACAAAAAAAGGTGAACTAATATTAAAAGTCAATTTAAAAAACAAAAGTTCTTATTTTAATGGCCCTGAGCATGTCCAGTCAGTTTGGCTAGGGATTGGGGTATGTGCAAGGCTGCTACTTTTCTTTTTCTTAAACAGACTTTGACTTCCAAATACATCTGACAGTTCTCGGGGCAAACTCATGTTCCAGGCTTCTGACAATGAGCTGGCACAGGACTCGTAATGAACACTGGTGGTAGTGTTCAATAGGAGTGTGAGCATATCATCAGGCGCTTTCTAATAATTCTTGTATTTCCAATATTACAATGACTTCATTACAATTACGTGGCTATATAGTCATGCCCTCATAGCAGGATTCAATTTACTAGTGAAATAAATGAAACTGAAATGATAGGCAATTCAAGTCATTCAAGCTGAGGCTTTACACTGAATGTGTAGATTTGCATTAAAGCTTTTGATGTTGTTACCAAATTGAATGGGAATTTTAGATGTTATTTTCTCTATTGTAAATCAAGTCTGAATGAAAAAACAGTGGCACCATTGCATTTGGTTGATAACAGGAAGCAGAATGCTGAGCGTAAAGAGGAGATAATACACTAACGTACAAATCTTCACGTGTCCTGCATTGCAATCTGCATCATAACAAGCCAGTACATATCAGTAGGGCCAGTCCCAGTGTTGAAGATGTGTAACCAAGATTCTCTTAAAAAAGAAGAAAATATGTTTTCTTCCTGTCTGTTCATTGCTTACTAAAAGAAGACCAATGATCAAACCAGAATGTGTTCCTTTCAGGAGCTGCTGCTTTTCTTGCAGCCTTGCTGGCCTTCCCTCATTTAGGGAAGACTAAACATTGTTTTCTTCAACTTTGTACCACATCGTATGCTGCAACCGTATCATATGCTGCAAAGTTGTCACAATCTTACGTCAACAGCGGGTAGTCAGACCCATGAAATCAGCTGAACTTGATTATTTGTCAGACACCGTAATTTTGGTATTCTGCCATGTTAAAGGAGTGCCACGATGCATAAGCTGCTGGTCATGGTTTGGTTTGGAAGGGAAAATTACTGTGCTGGTTATGTGTTACCTTGCTGTCGCAAGTTAGGTGTGTTTCTCACTTCATTTCTGATTTAGGTTGTGTGAATCCAAGTTCACACAGAGTTCTGTTTTGTTTTCAATTGGGTGCTCACTGTTGCACCCAAATCAAACAAGGAAATCCTATTACCAAAACTGAATAGAATAAACAGAGAATAGAGTTTAGGTATTCACTATTAATCTGGTATAGCTTTTAACTTGGATACGTTTTATAATAACATACTAGTGAAACGGATGGTATTACAAAATCAAAGCAGATGCATATGGGTGTTTGCAACATTTTAGAAATTCGAATATAAATGCATCTTAGGCAATAAGATTGTGAAAGTGGTACATTTTTTGGAATAGTTTGTGTTGTCTATAGTTTAATGTCAACTGAACTGACAGTTGTGGAATCATCTGTGCGGTACAGAAATGCTGCAGGAGAAGAAGAAACCTTTTCCCATGAATAAAACAGATCTTTTTATTAATGGATGAATATTGTCTAGTGAAGTCTTCCCTACAGACTTTTTACTGCTTTGTTTCTCCCATAGATTGAACTGAAAATAGTGTTCCTTCAAAGTTTTCAAGTAATACAAAGATGTAAAATTCACTACAAATAATGGGTAGTCAGTTCAGTTTGTCATATTTCCTCAAATGCTGGTATTTAAAAATGAGCAGGCCAGAATTTCGTTTATTTTTATACCTTTTAGTAGTAACTTCTTCCAGTAAGATTTGAATGACAGAATAAACTCACTTTCAAGAGAAGAGGAGAATCAAGGATTAATAGTGTTATAAAATTTTAGTGGAAACATCTTGCAAGGTGCAAGTGTCATGTCATAGCTGGGAATAATGATTTGTTGTCATTTTTAATGAAAATATTTATCTGTATAAAAACAGTTTTATTGACAATTATTCGAAAGAAAACTCGAAAAATTTATATTTATTAAAAATACTAGTAATTCGTTTTAAATTTAACAGAAAAGCACTTTACGAGGCAATAAATATTAAATTCATTTAATTTGCACATGCCAACAGTGTAATGTAATTAAATCAAATTTGAGAACCTGCTAAATATCTGAATCCTCTCTAGTGACATATCATGTTTAGAGACCAGCAGAAGCAACACATAAGAAGTGCAGTTATATTTAATTTGCTTGTGAAATGATGTGAACCAGCATGTTGAAGTGCACTGAGTGAAACTTTAGCAGCAGTATCAAAATAAAATAAATGTTAAAGTCCAGTAGGCAACCCCTACCTCAGGTAGCCAGGGCCCATGCACTATTCTGGTATAAAAAATGCTTTATGCTTGGATCTCACTGACCTTGCCTGGTTTACTACAGCTCCATGAGTCCTCTTGCTGTGGTACCTGTGATCCTAGGATCAGTGAGAAGCCATGGTTGAGATGCTATGGTTCTGCACTGCATCTCAAGTGTGTGTATCTAGCAGGACTCCCATCTGAAAGTGTAGAAGTAGAAGTTAAATTTGAATGATGTTGGTTTAGTTTTCAGAAGACACATGACTGAAATGATGCTTTTAGATTAAGTTTTTGTTTGATGCAAATGCCAACTTCTGTATTGGGAAATATTCCAGAATTTTTGCATAAGTTCTGTATATTCAAATCTTAAAAATTATTTAGTAGGTTGTGTAGGAAGGATGGTCACACTTGGGCATAACTGTAGCTAAAGTAGCTAAACAAAAATTTCATTGGAGTGAATATTCGCAAACACACTTTTGAAGCTGTGTTCTGTTGCAGCATTTAGTGTTGCATAGTAGCATAGTAGTGTTTAGTAGCATAAGGCAGGATGAAATACTCAAAAATGTATTAGGGAAAGGAAAAGTAACAATGCATGGAAATATCCTTAGATGAGCAAAGAGAAATGCCATATTAGACAAGCTCAAATCTTTTCTGTGACTAATAAGGTCCTTGAGTGGTTTTGAAAACATTGAGGAGATACGGAGTCAAGGATTATGTAAATGATGTTTGTTAATTATTTTGTTTCTGTCAAGATAAAGTGGAAAATGAAACTGGCTAACTAAGGGAAGGGATAAATTCTGCTGATATTAGGGGATTATTCAGTGTAAAGGATCTTATAAATTATAGAAAAATTAACTATTAATCTCAGGTTTGTTTTTGTACCTGATTTACATCTCGGCTATAGTATGTAATTTTGTATCATGTTCCTGAAGAATGTTCTTATCAAAATCTCTAGTGCTTAAAAAAAGGTGGTGGTCTTGCTGAAAACTGAGTTTTTTCCCGCAATTTAAAAAAAAAAAAAAATGCATCTAGGCTTTTAATTGAAAATTCAGCTTTTGTGTTTGAAACGGGAACCTCAAGCCAGGTTCTTCATGTCAGTTGCTATGACTGCCTTACTTATACTGCATTTTGCATGTTACATCTCACAAAACCTTTAATAAGCTGTCTTGATACAAGTAGTCTGAGGTCTGAGAGGGCATGCTTTATTCTGTTGCTTGGGAGCAGATGGCAATAAAATGCTTACACCATTTTATGCTTCCTAGGACTTTCAAAACTGAAGCTCGGGAATTTTTTTTATTGGAAGTATTGCTGAGACAATTAATTATTATAGGTATTTGCCAGGTTTCAAAGAAAATTTTTCATTTTGTGGCATTAATACTTTGAATTTTTTTTAAAAAAATCATATTTTCAGTGTAAGGCAGACTGGTTTAAGAAAAATGGTTTCTTACTAAGCAACAATTTTGGTGAAAATAAGATACTTTTTCTAATGAAAACTACAAAACATTTTTTCCAAAGTGAAATAGAGGCGACTTTCTCCATCACTGAGGCCAATTACCTGCTGTTATAATTTTCACATTATTCTTTAACTGATTGCCAAACGATTGTATTTATTTCTCCTTTTACTGGTAGGTTGTTTTTCTAATAATTAAGAATCTTCTGTGTCTAGCGTAAATTTACTCTGAGGATATTTTATACCCACTTATTTTCTGCAAGCTGTGGCTTGTCTTAACTTTTCCTTCCTTAGTTATCTGTTGCAGAAGTATTTATACATAGCAGATGTCCTATCTTAGCCATCATTTTGCTAATCTAAACCAGTCAAACTCTTTAAGCCTCTCTTGGAGAGTATAGTTTCCATTTCTCTAATGATGCTACTGGCTTTTCTGCTCCTGTTGCAGTTTCAATTAATCTTTCTTATGTGTCTGTCCTTGTACATGCTATTCTAGATGTGACGTCATCAGTGCTTAACACAACAATGATACCATTTTCCTGATACTTTCAGAAAGCATTCATCTTTCTTTTACTGTCATTTAAGAAAACAATTATAAAGAAACCTGCTATTGAAGACTTTGGATTAAAAGTTGCCTTAGACAAAATACTGTGCTGAAACAAATGTATCAGTTAATAACACTAGGAATTACCATTTTTATCTTGAAAAGAAGGAAGGATGCAAGGAAGAAAAGAAGTGAATTTCTCAGCTAGAAATTAGTTGCTTGCTTTGCACAGAAGAGATGGAAGCTAAAAGTTCAGTAAGGAGCTTCCACGTTACATGATATAAAAAGTAAAAAGAATGCTGCAAAGCCAGTTAGATTGTTTGTTTGTTTGTTTACCATGAAAATACTGGAATTTAGATATGGTAATATAAAATAGGCTTTATAGCATTCAAAATTAACTCTTTCAGAAAAATGGTCAGTGTCCTGTTATGAACTCCTCAGGAAAATCTTCATCAGGATTCAAAACTATATTCAATGAAACTAGAAGTGTGAGAATAGATACATTAAATGTGAAAGTAACACTGCAGACGCTGTAATGACACTGTGTAGATCAGTAGTAAACCTTAGACAAAACATCTAGAGTGCTTTGTATATTTTGACCATGTATTATAACTTTCTCATAATGCAGTATTTTCTGTTATGTTCTGAGTAATGATGTAAAGATGACACTCAGCTGGGAAGGATGGAAAAATTTGAGTTCTGGAATGGATGGAAAAAATTAGTTCCAGAAGGGGCAAATGGACTAATGGGATATAATTCAGTTCCCAGAAGGACAAGTGTGATGAACTGTATTGAGTGCATGATTTTATGGTTGAGCTGAATTATCATTTTGCCAGTACCAAAATGTGAGGATCTTTCCCTGTCTCATGTGGAGTAAATCTGTTTCTTTCCCCCAAGTGAAACAAAATTTGGGGGCAAGAAACTGATAAAAGATAATTAATACTTATCCATATTTTTGATAGTTCCCTCTCTTTCCCCAAAGCCGCTGAGCCTGTATATCCTTCTTTAATTGTTTCCTTTAAAGTCTCTTTTCATTTTAGGGTCTTGTGGGCTATGAATTAAGACTGTTAAATCTGTACAGCTAATACAGATCAGCTATTTTTTTATTTTTATCTTGTTCTCATTTCTTGCTTGTTCATTTGGTTCCTTCAAGTTTCTCATACAATACTCAGTGTAGTGTCTAATGACCTTTTATAGCAGTAATCTAGTCGTCAGGGTTTCCAGAATAATTATTCTCAGGAGTCACAGAACATGAAGCATGCATAGCATAACTCCTTTGTTTTAATATCTCTCTCTCTCTCTCTTTGATGGCATCATGTAAAATTATATTCCCACATCACTATTTAGCATCTGGTTTCATTTCTCAAAGTGTATCTGGCAATCTTCTTTACTAGGTTTCTGTTTATCTGTGTTATTATCCTTCATCAAAGGTCTTTATAAAAAGTTGAAATATTTAAGTGAACTTTACTGAAACTTTTGACAAACGAGTGAAGTGCATTAAAGTTCTTGGAAGAAAGGAGGGAGTTACTTGTATACTGTACACTAGTTTTCTGCATGCATATATATGACCTGTAAATTAGAATGAGAATCAGAACTGTTTATTCTTGATTATCCTGCCCATTACTGAGCAATTTATTAAAAGGATATGGTCTGTGATAATGATTCTTCTTTATCTCCTGTAGAAGTGATCTATTTTATCAGAAGTGTCTAAATTCAAGTTAGGTCAGAATTACATTGGAGTGAAAAATAAAGTTTTTCAAAGCATCCTATGGTGAAAAAAGCCCCACCTACCTCTGACAGAAATCAAAATAATTCTCCTGTTCAGAATAGGGTGAAACTAGGACTGCTTTTTTTTCCCCTTTCTTTTTTCTCCAGCAACAGACAAGTATTATCACAAGAGAGCTAGTAGTTTTATCAGACACAACAGGGACTAACATCCAAGTCTTACAATTGGGTAAGTTAATTCCACCAACTAACCTCTCTTGTTATGTGAGTAGGAACCCTTTCCAAATGACATTTTCTTCAAAGCCTAATAGGTATGAAATGGTTTTATTTCAAGGAACATCTACTAAACAGAAAATTGAAAAAAAATCTCAACCATCTCTATTAGTAACTGCAGTATGTGTATACGTTTGTGTGATGTGTTTACACATGTGTTTATGCTAGTTTCTGTAGACTAAGTTCTGCATTTTAATCACAGGAATGTTGGAAAAGTTGAATTATTCTTTATATATCTCCCATTAAATAAATGTTTTAAAGTCTACTTAAAGATTTAGATATTCCTTCCTATTCCTTGAGTGGCCTGTAGAATAAAGCCTGCTGCTGTAAAAATCTTTAGCTACATGTTCACGCTGTGAATTTAGGATAACATCTGGAGATTTATCTTCTGGTTTTGGTACCTCAGAGCTAAAAGGGTTATTTTCTGCTACTTTACATACCTGATATTTTTTAGATTGCAATGTAAAGAGCAAGAACGTGCTGCATAAAGTGGTACCTTAAGCAAAATGTGCAGAGATACTAGCTTTGAAACTTTTGATGAGAATATTGTGTCATGATGTTGCTCAAATACTATCATATTTTTCTAATACTGTATGCATGCTGACAGGATACTGTTCATTTTTTTAAATTAAAAAAAAAATATATTAAAAAAAAAAATTTTGTTTTCCCTTAAGGAGAAATTGGACAACTAACTTCACAATAAAAATATAATCAACCATAATCTGAGTTACTTTGTGTGGTATTTGTGACCCTTTTATACAGCATATGGGATTTTTGTACAGCTATTGTAAATCGTTGAGTTTAGCTTCCTTATGAATGGTAATACTTTTTCAAAATGTTATTCAGCAAAGATAAGTAGTTACTGCTTAATTTGCTCCAAATTTATTCTGTGACGAATAAAGTGTGGACAAAGCTGTGGACAAAGGACTAAATCTCAAGTCCTTCTAAATTTTTTTTTTATACACAGGCTCTTTATACTCACCAGGAACTTTACCAAATATAGATGAATTAGCAATCTATGATTCACTGCAAGTTTTCACATTTACATAAAAAAAAATCTCCTCACAGTTTTCAGAGCTGCTGAGTTTCCAGGAACTTTAAGTTAGTGAGAGCTAAATCATTTGCTTTACATTTGCAAAGATATCTTCCAGGAATGAATTAGTGAAATACTGTCATCCATAATATTATACAACAGTTTTATTGAGTAGTGTGAAATGTTCTCATTCATCTCCGTCTTGGTAAATGAAATGGCAAATTCCAGTCTTATAATTATCTAGTGTATGTCTGTTAATGTAAGAAGGTCCAAATGAAGGAAAACTAAAAGCTCATGTAGCCCCATGTGCAGTCTCAGGCAGTGGCTAATTGTGAACACCACAGGAAGGGTAAGGTGAGAGCATGAGCTGTTAGCATGGCTCCCCAGAAAATTCTCCCATCATCCAGTAAATTGTAGTTCAAGGAATGTAAGGCCAAGAAGTAATTTTTTATGTGTTCCCCTTGAATGAAATTGTCTTCTGCAAGTATGTTCTGTCACTTTTTGATCCTCTGGAAGCTTTTAAAAATTTCTGATATGTTTATTAAACATCAGCCACGTAAGATATTTACTTTGTTCTGAACCTAACGCCAGCTAGTTTGATTTGATGTTCTCTTGTTCTTGTAATGGTAGGCTAGAAAATAATTTCCTGTTTTCCATGCTTCTCGTGATTTTGTGGCCCTCTATCATATTTCAGCTCAGTTGCTCCTCTTCTAGTTTGAATAGTTATAGTTTATTTACTTGTTTCTTGTGCATAGGCCATTTCATCTATTGACCATACAAATTTTCCAACAGACTTCTCAGTCTTCATGTGTTTTGGGGAAGGAAGAGGATTATTGTGAATGTTTATGCCCTTGACAAATTTTTGCTCATTGTCTTTTTTTTTTTTTTTCTTTTTGGCCCATATGTTTTTATATATAATCATCCAGAGGGTATATTTCATCATACTTTTGTCACATGGACACAGCTTCAGCTTTTTGTAGGATTCCTTCACAGATGTACATTCAGTTTTTTTCTACATTACAGGGTACTGAATGCAATGTGAAAAGAGTCTCAAATGTTGAAGTCTGGAACAATATATAGATGTTAAGGCAAGAAAAAACTTCTTGTCTAACTGTTTCGTGAGACAAGATGCAGAATTTCACTCTGAAAAGTTTGATCTCCAAAGAGGTATAGATGAATCTCAGCCATTTTCATAGAGTTTAATATTGCTATTAATTTCCCTGCAGTTTTGAATAGATATATGTACAGTCTAGATTGATAGCACTTTTTTGTTATATCTGAATTTGATTTCACAATGCTAAACAGAATATGAAGTGCTTCAGAGACACAGTCAGACCTGGGTAGGTCATCCATTGCTCAACAATTATTCTGTCAGCTAAATACAGAGAAAGGCCTCAAAAAAGAATTTTTGCTTGCCTCGGCTTAATTTATAAACTGTCTCGCAAGAAGCTTAGAGCCATAATAGAGGAAAAGAAGACAGATGGTCAATGTGTTAAAGACAACTCCAGGAAGACCCTCCTACCAAGTCGCGAGGTTCAGACTGGCCCCCTTTTGCTTTCTGAACTCCTGCTCAGGGAGGAGTCCAGGTAAGGCTGGACTTAGCTTCTTAGCTTCCACCTCTAAAAAAGACTTCAGACTCTAGGTTCTGTCACAGGGTCAGTTTAATACAGCTAGAGCTCTCTGACTCCGAAGAGGGGCCCCCTCAGTTATTTTCCTGTGCTTCTTAAAGCCTCACAGCATATGACATAACCTATTCGTGCACCTATTCATGTGGCAAGCGCGTGTCTTTTGTCGCATCAGATTTTTCAACAGTTACACGTCCTCTTTGATGACTGGAGTTTTGGTGCAGGCAGTTTAACCTTCTTACACAGTTTCATAATCTTTTTGTCCCATCTGCAGCTGAAATTCATCTGCCTTCTGCTGACTCCAGGTAGAATATTTCCATTCTTCATTTCCAAGAATTACAGTTTAAGCATACAATCTTCATTAATATTTCTTAAACAATTTCATTATGTTAGTTAAGTTACAATGTATCAAAATCATATAAAAGTATTCTCCATTCCTCTTGGACAAAGAAGGAGTTCTGCTTAAGTTCACTGTGTTGCCACGCTACAGACTGCAGCCTAAGGAAGGCTTCACTTTTGCTAAGCAAAACTTGTTTCCAACACAATGGTTAATAATAAAATAATCTTTCATGGTGGCCAAGATGAATTTGCCAAAGTGTGGGAGGAAAATGCTTTTTGTTTTTTTCTTTTGGCTACCCTAAGCTCTTAATGTACTGTGTAGTAGATTTTCTATGCGGTGGTTGTTACAGCAGAGCTGGCAGTTTACAATACATTGCACATGTGTACTTAATAAACTAGCGATTCAGCAGCTGATTTTCATTGACAGGTATGATTCTTGGCATAATTATTTCATTGAAATAAATAACTCTGAAAAATGCTGCCTTTTTGTGGTGGTTCTGCTTTGTGTCATTTTCATCATGAAAAATATCATGAGCTGTTTATTATATTTCTCATTATTTCCTTTTTATATGCTTTTTAAAGTGCCTGAAAGTAAAAGAAGAGAGGAAATTACCCTTAATTTACTAGGTTTTTTTAGTTGCCAAATATACAGGCTTGTTGCCATGGAGATCAGTGCACAACTCGGATGCCTGACTCGCTGCTGGTAAAGGGAGCACCTTAATGGATTATCAAGTGAAGGTTTGACTATATTAAATAGCTAAATAAACTACAGGGATTAGAACAGATTTATTTTAGGATGTAAGGGAAGTTACTGATATCCCCCAACATCTACTCTCAGATTCCATTAAGTACTTGTGAAAGACATACAGCTTTTCATTCTCTGCTCCTGTTTCATGTCATGTTTTCTTAGTACCACAAAAGAACGTGTACCAATTATAGCCCTTCGAGAAGTGCACTGTGAAACTGCACTGAAAAGCGAATATAAATATGAACTCGAAGCTGCGTGTGCTGTGGCACTTAAAGAGCAGGAATTTAGCTTGGAGTGCAATGCAGAAGTGATTTGAAGTGGCGTCAAAGAATGGTTTCTTTTTATGTGTAAAGTGGAAGAATAGATTCTTGCTAATGACTGAGCATCTCAGAGAGAGGATGGTGACTTCTTCCTTGCGTCTTTTAAATCCTATAGCTGATTCAGGGCTCCTAGTACTGATTTTTGCAGTGAGAGAACTGAGGGATTGACAGAAGGCTCTTCTAAGGTTTTTAAGTGCAATTGTCCCCTAATATTTCTGCAATTATGAGCTAATCTCACTTTCTCCTTATATTGTGGAGATTCTTACTGAGCAGCTCATATACAGAACTGAGAAGGTAAGAAAATGTAGCTCTGCCGCTTCTTCCTTTCAGTTAATTGCAGAGGCCAATTACTTGCACCACAACAAAATATCATAGTGAGAGAGTGGCTCTAGGGATATAACATTGTCTATTGTACAAAGGAACGTACATCTTGTGCAAGGAGAGCTGGCTTCTCTCCCACACGTATCTCCTTATATAAAGAGCTATAATACTTTGTCTTATAGATACTTTACATCACAGAGGCTTAACATATTTTATCTGTATAATCCTTATACTTCTGTCTTTTATCTGGCCCTTCTGAGCATATTTTAATCCAATTTCCCTGGGAAGCATAATGTAGGGAAGGAAGTGATCTCAGTTTTTTGTTAACTACTCGTACTGCAGGCTGAGAGAATTTGGATAGCTGACATGTTCATGTTCACATGGACTGTAGCTGTGACTGTCTTTTCCACACACTGGAAAGGGAGGGGACTTTCACTCTCCTTTCCAACTACACTATGTATGTACTGATTTTAAGAGAAATCATATCAGAGCTATTGTTTTGGGGGATAATATTTTCATCTTTTATTTCCAGTAAAATTTCTCCATCTAATCACAGTATGAGGTTATATTCCTCATCCTGCTAATTGGCATCATATTCAGAAGTTCTGTCAAGTTTGTCCTTATCTTCCCTCTTCAGTTTGTCTCTAATTTGGATGAGTAAGTTGAGTTATGTGCTGTAGTGCTTGGCTGCATTACAGTTCAGTGGTTTTAGCACATCTATTTTCTTTGAATGCAAAAGGTTAATTTGGTTTCAGTGTAGATTGAATCTGGATATTGACCTTTACAACTGGAAGAACAGAGGGAATTAATTAACCTCCCAACCAGGATACATATTTGAAACATACTCAAGAAACTATATGTTTTAAGTTCTACTGGAAACCATATAGGAATCATTGATATCTACAAATATTAGAATTGTCTAGAATTAGATGAAAGGAAAAGTTGATTACTGAATGATGAAGCATACAGCTGAGCTTGGACGAACTAAGGTAAACAGATTTGAATATTGAAATTTCGCCATCACACTTTGTCTTTATTGTGAAGTGGGAAGAGCAAAGAAGATACTGAATTTGTCAGCTTCTCCATTGACATTTTCCCTAACCTGTCCTGTTTTCCAGCTTTCTGTGGTAGTGTTCCATGGCCCTCCCAAGTTAAAACACAAGTTCTGTAGAATTAGTTTGTGTGGATGTAATTTTTAAAAGAAACTAGACTCTGGAAGCAAGTAAAGAAAAACAAAAGGTTTAATCCTTTTACATTGGTCACTCAGTATTTGTAATCAGTTAAATGTTTAATAAATAAAAAAAAGAGAACTGAAGGTTGAATCCTTAATTCTTTCTCCGAGGCTTTTCTCTGTAATAATTTTCTCTCTAGTATCTCAGATTGTGAAAGCTCCGTTTTGCTTGTTTATAGAAATAATTGACAAGAATACAGTTCTTATATGAGGGGAAAAAATTTGGTTGGAGCTAAAGATGTTTTTTGTATCTAAAAGAGAGTCACCTGAATACCATCTGCATTTTTATAGCTGTATAAGCCAATGTTTGCCAGAGTAGGTGGCCTCCTTCCCAAAAATCTGAAAGATAATGTTCTGCTGAGGGCGTTATGTAAGCATCATATTGCAGTGTGGACCACTACCTGAGATGAATAAGCCAAATCTTCAGTGGACCTGTTTGAAGTTGACACTGCGTAAGTCACCAGTTAAATACCTGCTTCAGATACAAGTGGCAGAATATTGTTTATTTTCTTATAATAGTAAAACTATACTTGAAATCCTTTCCAACATGGACCGCTGGAAATTTGGAAGTGCGCTGAAGACTAAATATCTAGAGCATTTATCACATTGAAGACCTACTGTAGTTAAATGAGAGAAGGTATGGTATCTGTTTAGTAAATAACAATAGTGATTCATGTGTAATGTTATTTCACATTGCATGTTGTGACTAAGAAAAGCAGAATTCCTTGGTGAGAAAGCACAGAAAAGAATAGAATGGAATCACACATGCTTCATTGTTGCCTTCAGTAATGGGAAAATATGCAAACCATAAGGTATTAACTGATATCTAAGACAGTGATTAAAATGTTTCATGAATAAGAGACTAGATAATTTCAGTGGTGTTTTTAACAGCTAGAGCCTTTGAAGGCAGGCACACACAAATGCATAGAATATTGTGTGCAAATATTCGAGTCAATTACAGTGTCAGGATGTTACTCCCAACACATTAGTCTAAATTCTATGCAGTAATTAACAGATATGAATAAAATAAATAAAGTCTATTCTATATTCTGGTAAGTAGTTATTTATAGCTGCTCTGGGAAAGTTTGAATTATTGTCTGTCCTAATTATGCCAAGGACTTTTTTTATTAGGCATGAAGGTCTGACTGGGAGGAATTAACAACTGCTTACACTGTCTTTGCGTTATAGCTAATCAGATATCTTGGCAGAGCCGCTTCTTATATTTTTGGGTTTATTTTTCTGTTCGTTCATTTTCTGTTCATTCATTTATTAGTCACATCTGGAATCGGAAATCATGCTCTCAACAGTAAAATCTTCCCTTGCCTAAGACAGGGTAGCTCTTTCTGTTCTCCAGGAGAGCACCCCCACTATCTATTTTCCCCAAACCTCCTCCTCCTTCCCCCCTCAGTGTTTCTCTTTCTATCTGAGAGATTTCTGTTATAACACAAAATCTGCTAAGAAGGAGTAATCAGTAAATGGTGTGCTGTACATGTCCCTCTCTCACTACATCTTTGAGAATGAATATGTAGGTCGTGTCTGGGAATAAAAGACCTGTAGAAGGTTTCTGTCATGAATATGTATGACTTGCTGGGCAAGTCTGCTAAGAAATAGGTGTATACTGTGTTCCACACTTCTTTTTACTTACATTATTTTAAGTGGAAAACAGAATCAAGATTTAGCCTTTTAATTAAACATTAGGGTAGCTTTAAAGAAAAAAAACACAGCCAAAAAACAAAAACAAAACCCCTTTTGTACAATACTTTCCCTCAATCCCCTGACTGAATAAATGAATATATAGCAATAGGTACATATGTGAGTTCAAAGAATAAACCCTATTTAATTGTAATTTCTACAGTATCCTTCCTCTAATGAATATACTGAATATTTCAGATGGCAAAGAAAAAAAAATTGTGGCCTGGATTCTGAACCTTGCTGTCCTAAAATATTCCAGATGTAACTGCAACAAAGATCTAGTATTTTCATGGAAACTCTTCAAAGGATTGGGGTAAATGACACATTTCTAGATTTGTGCAGTAATAACCTACTATTCATTTCTGCTGTGAACTTCTTTATGAGCAGACTTGGTAACTTTAGAGATGCAAATCAGACAAAACTTACTTGTAAACAAAAATGAACATTTCTGTAATAAAGATCTGGGATAGCATATGTGGAAACTTCACAGTAGGAAAGTTTGTATTATCTTGATGGTGGATCCCATCAGTTATGAGGGATGATGATCACTGGATCAAAGTACATAGAAATAAGATCTAAATGAACTTCAATATTAGTTCTGAAGCAGAGATAAGTGGCTGTGAATACATATTTTAACTTGAAGCTATCTTTCCTCTGAATCTTCTACACATTTTAGTGTGAATAAATATATCACTCCATGAACTTGGATTCAACTGGCATAAAATTCCTTCATGTTCTTATATTTGTTATTTTGAGCTCATGATTTTATGGTTTTGGACATGCTAAGCCCATAGTGCTAAGAGTTGTGGGCGTTTGAATCTGGGCCTGCTGGTACAGAATTAAATTACTCAGATGGTAACATTTCTGATGTTTCAGCTGCATCCAGCAGTAGCAATCACCAGGGCTTGATGGGAATTCTCTTAATCCCACTCTTATCTAATGTCAGTATTTTATGTGAGCTCTACTATTCTGCCTACAAGCATATTTCTGTTATGCACATGAAGATCCTTGAGATACGCTTTTGCTGCATATCAAAAGCCAGGCGTATGCTCAAACAGTATTGTTATTTGTCCAGTTCTGTTTCCATTATTTTTCTTAGCATTATTACTTAGCACTTAGAATTTATGTTCAAGAACTTAATTATTTATAGTTTTGCTTCTGTTCTTGTTGCTGTTGGAGATCAGCAGATTTAGGCTGAATAATGAATCAAATCTGCCAATGAAACTGTACTTTAAAGGATTTGAATTCTTGGATATCCTTTAGGGCACTGCGCAAAATGCTATTTCCTTTCATTTTCCCTTTTACTTGAAAGAGTTTGAGTTCATGGTTTAAAGGGACATAGGTGACATAAAACTTGTAATCAGATAAAAGGTTTGAAAATGGTGGTTTGAATGTACAGCACATAATCAAGTACTGTTTTATAGCTCTGTTGTAATTGAGGCACTTTGTCTTTGTTTATTTAATTAATCTTTTGTCCTTTGATAAATATTTGGCTGTTAGACAAGTAGTTGGCCACCCACAGTCTTTCATCTCTGGTACTAATTGACTGGAATCCAGCAGGTCACAATATCTGGCAGACAACAAAGTGGCCTCTGAATTCTGGCTTCTGAAACAATTTAGTTTGTCTTTTCAATTAAAAAATTTGCATATAGTCATACTTAACAAAGAGGAAACTGAATGCATATCATACTATGAATTACAAATCAGATTACATAGTCCACAGGCAATTACCTGTGCCTACTTTGTTGTCAAAAAAATTCCTCTCCATTAGTTCTTAGAACTATTTGATGAAATTTGTATACTGAACCAAGAGTGTGCATACAGGAGAGGATCACTGCAGAGACCAGATGTTTGGGGAAACATCCCAACAGATGAGGAAAGGATGTCACTTATAAGAGAAAAATAAGGAGCATTCAGACTGATAATTGAATTAACATTGATTGGAGGTGGTGATGAGAAGACCAAGTCGTCTCTTTTGACTCACTGAGAGTCTTAAGGAATAGCAAAGTTTCATGATGTACTGGGAGCTTTGGAAAATAAATGTGTGGCTAGTATACTAAAATTGACATGAATACATGATATAATGAAAAAACAGATCTTTATTGGTCAAGGATGGAAATACTTAAATACATTATCTATAAATTATAGTAAGATGTAAATGTGATAGTATCATTTGATTTAAGAATGCTGCAGTGAGATTTATTGTGTTATGTTTCTGCTCACCATTGAAGAGAGGCAAAATGATAATTTGATGTCACAGTAAGGAGGATTTTATTGTACTTTCCTGCTCCGTATGTCAAACCCATTTAAGGAGGGTAACACAGTGTGAAAATAAGTGATAATTAAATAGTTGCTTTATTTTGTATTTGAAACAGAGATGTACAGTGACATATGTGTGTCACACCTCTGTAGAAGTAATAAAACAAAGCTGAACTGATGGTTGTACATTAGCAAAACAGATTGACAAAGTAAAGCCTGCAGACTGTTTGTTGCATTTATATTTCATAAAAACAAAAGTAGAAATTGGCGCTTGTCTTAATTTTCTATAGCTGAGTAATGCCAAGAAAAAAAAAAAAAGCTATAAAAATAACATTTGCAATTTTCCAAGGTATCTTTATCAACACCCAAACACAAAATCTCCCATAGCATGTCTCCATTAATAAATGAATATAAATCGTTAGTGCTATCATGCAAGTTGTTTATAATTGCCAGGTAATTTCAACATTAGCAACCAAGTAGCAGAAGGTGGTTTTGACATGTGGAAATCTATCACATATTGCTACCTGTTATAACTAAAGTGCTCTGATTAATGTATTGAGATGGTAGAAATTAAACAGCCGGTAGTTAGATATTGATACAATAATAATAAAAAGTTCTGTATTTTTGCTGAAGCAAAGTATCTTGGCAAATAGCAGTGGAAAACAAAACCATTAGTAAGATGTTTGTAGGTCAAGATTAGTTTCTAAATGTAACAAGTAAATCTTCTATAGACACTATGTGTTAGATGAGTTAGAGCCTTGTATTGGTGTCAATACGCGCACAGCTCTCTGGTAAAAAGCTATCAGTAATGAATTCATGCAATTACTCTCCCTCCCTGTAGGTTACTCTTTTGACTTTAAAGAACTAGCTCTTTTAAACACCCGTATGCATAGGGAAAATTTTAGTTTTTAAGTGGTTCCATATTTTGGCACAAAGGGGAAAACATTTTCCTATGTTTATTTTCCGTTCCATCTCTTGTCCGTTGTATTTGCCTTTTTCTGGTTTTATTTATTTATTTCTGTAATCTTTTCTTCAGTTGTAATTAACATTATCCCTCTTTGCATTTTTTCATTTAATTCCATTTGTGATTAGCATTCCATCCATCCTGATCATACCAAGGTATGTCATAAGAGTACAGACTAGCAGCCGGTTGATTTTTAAATTATAGAGTCTTCCTGTGCTTTTTCTGCGTGACTTTTAATAAGAAGGTAATGGCAAGTTTCACTTGTCCAATATCTATCTTTGCGGCTTTTAATTTTTAACTGCATGGTCAGCTTTGGATAAAGACAGGAATCATTTGTATCTTGTTAGAAAAGTAATACTAGGAACTGTCATTTCAGCGGCCTTTTTTTTTTTTTAGATTTCTTTTTTTCTCCCAAAGGCAGCAAATTACAGTAGGTTTTCCTTGCAGTGCTTGATGCTTGGTGTTCACCAAACAGTTCATGAGTTGACAAGGAGAGATTCTGTTTTATACCTGTATTTTTGCATACTAAGAGTGATTTAGAATACCTAATCATAAAGAAAAACCTTGAATTAAATGCATGTGATTTTTCTTATGGTTAAAGTAAGCAAAAGAGGAAATTGAACCCGGTTAGTTTGAAAAAAAAAAAAGAAAATGCTGACGTTAGTCAGCTGGTGAATTCAGTGAGTGAAACTATGAGTGTATGGAAATTTCACATCTACTTAAAAAATGAAAACAGTCATATGAAATTATCTTTTGTAAGAGTATGTTAACCTACAGACTAGTTAAGATATTGGTGTCCATAGTTTCTGATGGACAGTGTCATCTGGAAATGGGCGCTTTCTTTTCGAGAAGAAGAGCACCATGAACCTCTCTGCCAGTAGGTGCCATTCACTGTGTTGCCCTAGATCAGAGAAGGCAGAAAGATCCACTGGCACCAGGCTGTTGCCACACAACCACAGAATCAGAGAATTGTAGGGGTTGGATGGAGCCTTCATAGATCATCCAGTCCAAGCCCCCTGCCAAAGCAGGTTCACCTAGAGCAGGCTGGACAGGAACACATCCGGGCAGGTTTTGAATATTTCCAGAGAAGGAGACTCAACAGTCTGTTCCTCTCTGGGCAGCCTGTTCCGGTGCTCTGTTGCCCTCAAGTTTCTCCTCGTGTTGCAATGGAATTTTCTGTGCTCTAGATTGTGGCGATTGCCCCTTGTCCTGTCACCGGGCAGCACTGAGAAGAGTTTGACCCCATCCTCTTGACACCCACCCTTTAGATATTTATAAGCATTGATAAGGTCCCCTCTCAGCCTTTCCTCATAAGAGGTGCTCCACTCCCTTGATCATCTTCCTAGCTGTCTACTGGACTCTTTCCAGTAGTTCCCTGTCCTTTCTTGTACTGTGTGGGGCCAGAACTGGACACAGTAATCCAGATGTGGCCTCACCAGGGCAGATTAGAGGGGGAGGATGACTTCCCTTAACCTGCTGGCCACACTCTTTTTAATGCACCCCAGGAGACCATTGGCCTTCTTGGCCACAAGGGCACACTGCTGCCTCATGGTCAACTTGTTGTCCACCAGCACTCCCACGTCTCTGTCTGCAGAGCTGTTTTCCAGCAGGTCAGCCCCTAACCCATACCGGTGCATGCGATTATTCCTCCCTAGGTGCAGGACCCTACACTTGCCCTTGTTGAATTTCATTAGTTTCTCCTCCACCCAATTCTCCAGCCTATTCAGGTCTCTCTGAATGGCAGCACAGCTTTCTGGTGTGTCAGCCACTACCCTAGTTTTCTATCATCAGCAAACTTGCTGAGGGTACATTCTGTCCCCTCATCCAGGTCGTTAATGAATATATTGAACAAGACCGGACCCAGTACTGACCCCTTGGGAACACCGCTATTTACAGGCCTCCAACTGGACTCTGTGATCACAACCCTAAATAATACACAACAGTGTATTGCTTATTGCCCAAGTCTATCCTGAGCAACATATTCATTCCACCTCCTAGTAGAGGTAAGTGGAGAGGTTTATCAAAAATGTGATACATTGTACTGAACAATGCAAAATAGTGGTACATCTTATTCACATTTATTTTGACAAATCCCCTCAATTGTCTTTAGTATTTTAATGATTTGATGCTTTGGACAAAGAAAAATATCATGCTTCAAGTCAGGGTGTTATAGCATCTTGTCTGCTTCAGATATACTTTCTGAAATATGTTCTTTTGCTGAAGGATATGGAGGCAATTTGTGATGTGTTTTTATATGCTGGAACTTCATAAAATAGCTGACATTAGAAACATCACCTCTGGTAACTTGTTCAAGTGCTCAAACCTTGAGTCATGTGGTGCAGAGGCTGAATTGTTGCACTGCATTTTATTGACTTGGGTGAAGAAGTATGTAATCTGCAGCAGAAACACATGGAAGATGGTTCTTAGATCAGTTTAAGATTTGTTCTGTTCTTGCATTCAGTAAGGGAAAGGACATGATCTCCTTCAACCTCTGAACTGAATCAAATGGCTTCTGTTGCTCTGCAAGTGCAGAAGGAAATTTGAGCCACTTCCAGCCCTCAGTTCCTGATTATCTTAATTGCAGTAGGAACAAGTTCACTTAGCTCCTAGAAAGCAGGAGGTACTAATGAGCAAGACCCCTTGACTGCTGTGTATGGTTTCTTTGTTGTAAGACTCTTGCTCACCCTTATATGTTGATCTTCTGAAATCCTGGCCTTTTTTATTTTCAGTTTGTTCCTTTAACCTCATTCTCATTAGTATTAGGCATTACCAGGAATAATTTTCTGATAAAAGCTTCTGGCTACCTTCTTATCTCATGATCAGTCAAGGGCAGCTGTGACACACATTCTCTGTTTACTGAATTGTATTGAACTTATTTCCAACTTTGTAATTGTTTAATTTGTCATTTTGGCAAGGATTTCTAGGAACTTTTACTTTTTCTAAGTATGGTACAACAAAGTAAAGTCTGGCTCTCTATGAAAGGAATTGCATTTATGTCAGGTGTTTCGTATGTGCTGTTTTCTGACTATTCTGTGCACACCTGTGCTGTGCTTCAAGGTTGATTCAATGCTGGATTTTTTTTTTTTAATGTAATGGTGTATTTATTCAATTTTTAAACCAATTTTGACCTTGTACATCTCTGCAATACAGAGAAAGTACCCGAATATTGTAACATGGATGTTGTCCATGCAATTGCAGGTTGAAGCATCACTGTGAAATGCTTATGTTGTCACAGCAAGAGTGCTATTGACTCATCTTGGCCTGTGATGGAAATTGCTCTAAGCCTCATTAAATTGTAATTAGCATTTTCAACTCGAAAGGGTGGGGGATCAAATTCTCATATATTTATTATGCATATTAGCAGCTTACACTAAAAAAAAAAACTGCTACACTGAGTCCAGTGAGACTGATGTGGAGTAAGATAGTATGAGATATGAGAGGAAAGGAACCTGGCCCACTAGAGATACTAGTGCAAGGAGCAGCTATAGGTAACACAGTGATATGTCTGTGCCATGCAGTTGGTGACATTGTAGAATTCTCTTCAGAGGAAGAAATGGTGAAGAAGACAATAACTCCCTAAAATGTTTGACATATTGCAGTGAAAGTACTAATGTGCGATTTTATGGTGTTATGTGCCACAAATCTGGCCACAAAGATATCTTAGTTGCAAAATAAGTAGCAGGACATATGACAAGTAAAGCACCTGTACATTATTCTTATGTAAGGTTTCCCAACATCCCACTAATAGGGAGGTTCCTTGATCATTGCTGTGTACTCTTCTACCTACATATGGAAAACACGCAACTTCTAGGGTAATAAGACTAACTTCTTTATGTCACACTGGATTATGTAGTCTGTTTCTACAGACAACAGTCAGAATGGCACGCTTGAAATACTTCAGCATCCTTATAAGCTTTGTTTGTGATAATCAACTGGTTTGGTACACCTGTGATTTACAGTATAGACCTTCAGTCTGTTTAGATTTACCTTGTGCACAGGCTTTGTGCCTAGTGACCTAGGTGATTTGACATGAATGTTGAACTTAGTGAAGTTAGAATTTATTAGAATGGCAAGTTATTTGCTTACAAAGAAGAGAAATAAATTTTCTTACATTTTCAAATACAGACTTAACTATCAATAATTTTGTATTTGGAGATGTAGTGGTATGATTCATTTATAAGAGGAGTTATATGGCTAACAGTTGAACGTTTGAAAGTATGAAAAAATTAGATAAAATATGTAACAGGACAGAAAATAATTCCATGAATAATAAAATATGACTGTCAAATCATGACGAGCTGCTTTTTAGGGAAAAAATCTGCTTTCAATTCCTTCCAGGACTCAAATTCCTCACATTAAAGCAGTTTAGAAATTGCCAGTTATTCTGAAAGTTGTTAAGATGCTATCACCAGCAACTGAATTCCCCCTGCACCTCCTTCCTATAAAGAAAAGGATATCCAAGTCTGAATGGTCCTAGAGGGAGGTTGTATGCTCTGTCAGTAGTAACATTGTCATTATCTCATTGATATAAATAGTCATAAATAAATATAGACTCATAGAATGGTTAGAGTTGGAAGGAACCTTAAAGTTCATCTAGTTCCAACCCCCCTGCCATGGGCAGGGACACCTCCCACTAGACCAGGTTGCTCAAAGTCCCATCCAGCCTGGCATTGAACGCTTCCAGGGATGGGGCATCCACAGGCTTTCTGGGCAACCTGTTCCAGTGTCTCACCACCCCCAGAGTAAAGAATTTCTTCCTAATATCTAATCTAAATCTCCCCTCTTTGAACTTAAAACCATTACCCCTCCTCCTGTCACTACACTCCCTGACAAAGAGTCCCTCCCCATCTCTCCTGTAGGCCCCCTTTAGGTACTGGAAGGCTGCTATAAGGTGTCCCTGGAGCCTTCTCTTCTCCAGGCTGAGCAACCCCGACTCTCTAAACCTGTCTTCATAGGAGAGGTACTCCAGCCGTCTGATCATCTTCATGGCTGTTCTCTGGACATGCTCCAACAGGCCCATGTCTGTCCTGTTGTTGGGGGCTCCAGAGCTGGACACAGTACTCCATGTGGAGGTCTTACCAGAGTAGAGTAGAAGGGCAGAACCAACTCCTTCGACCTGCTGGCCATGCTTCTTTTAATGCAGTCCAATATGCAGTTGGCTTTCTGGGCTGTGAGGGCACATTTCTGGCTCATGTTGAGTTTCTCATCCACCAGCAACCCCAAGTCCTTCTCCTCAGGGCTGCTCTCAATCCATTTTCCACACAGCCTGTATTTGTGCTTAGTATTGTCTCGACCCAGGTGCAGAACCTTGCACTTGGCCTTGTTGAATGTGATTTGCTCAAGACCATCTCTCAAGCCTGTTAAGGTCCCTCTGTATGGTGTTATATGTATATACTTGTGTTTGTTTTAATAATTTAAACTCCAACAAGAGAAACTGTGAAATAGTGCTTGAATAATGTAACGATGGCCTTACTGTGGGACAGTGTTATGCTGGCTCTGGCACATAACTAGGAAGAGATTTAATACTTTTACATATCTGTACATATAAATACATTCATAGATAGATTTTATATAGATTTAGATGTTTTATTTATTTATATATATATGATATAGTATATATGAATAATATAAACAATACATATTACACTAGATGTATTTTGTTGATATTTTATTTCTTATTAATAGTTATTCTCATTTATATTTTAGTATTATTTTAGTGTTATTTTAATTCAGGGTTGCATCTGCATCACAGTCTTGAATATTCCAAGCAGTCTTTTTTTCTGTGAGTTAGCACTTTGAACCCAACTGCTCATTGTTGTTGAAAACATTCTGAGTTCCACAGTAAAATTATGACTGATGCTCACTAATTACACAGTGTTTTTATGTCTTAGTTAATTATGGGCACGTTCTTTAGATTTCCAACCACTAACATTGCTAGTTGAGATCATCTACATATCTGGTAGCTCAGGCTGCATAGCGAAAGCGGTTTGTGCTCTACTTAAAAATTCCAGAAGTGAAAAAGTGCTGAAAGGAGGCTCCTATGTGGATGCAATGAGGGGCTAGTAGGTGGAAAGGAACTGTAGGCAGGCAAACCCACTTTTGTGTGGCTTATGTTCTGCTTGCATTTAGGAGACATTTATTTTTGTGATATGTTGTGAAATGACTTCTAGAAGAAAATCTGTCATTACAATTATGTATAGAACTCTAAGCCTGAGGACTGTGTGCAGATGTGTGAAACAGCATGTTGCACAACTGGGATGCAAAGGTGAGAGCCCACAGAAAAGAAAAAAAAAAGCCAAAATAGGCAAAAGGCAACCGCCCCCACACTGTATAAAGGGGGCTTTGGTGGGGGGAGTGGTTTGAGTGTATGTGTGTGACAGAAATTGTTGCTTAAGATTTTCCTGTGAGTGGAGATATTGTGATTAGTTCTTGATGCTATTGTGCTCTCTTCAGAGAGTTGAAGTGCAGGCCATTAGCAAGCTGCCTGGGTTAGCCCAAGTGATACTCAGAGCCAGAGCAGAGCAAGGGGCAGCTTAAGGAAGGAAACCAGACAAACAGATTAGTTAAAGATTTGCTTTGCTATCCAGCAAGACTTTAAATCGTTAACTCTGCGTATGAAAATTTAGTGTGAGTCAGAAAGCAACCAGTTAATATACCACGCTCCTCCTCAGAATGAGAGCCTGAACTATTCACAGTAGTATTTTAGGCATTTGTTACTAATACCCTGTTTATTCCCTTCCTTTAATAGCAATACTGTTTGTTAGCAATGGAAGTCACATTTGCAAGTTGGGAAAATCTGTATCTTTAAGCATCAGAAAGTTTAATAAGCTTAAATTTTAGCTGGTCACTACAAAAAAGAATTAGTTCAGGAACCCAGTCTTGTGCTGAAATGAGATTTTATGAGGTGGTTTACTGACAAAAAAAAAAAAAAGTGTGGTTTAACTATTGTTTTATTTTTAATTCTTTTTATTCTTAATTACAACCAAAGTTGGTTTCCTTGTATCATATGATGGGACAGGTGCATATAACATTCCTTCCAAAGCAGTTTCATGAACATGTCATAATTTGAAATTTCATAGCATTATTTCTCTTTCATCTTCCTCCCAGAATTTATATTGAAGGTTGAATTTCAATTATATCCTTGTAAATGATCTTGGTAAAACCAAATTCTTGGGAAATTTACAGACATGGACTGATTTTTCTTGATATTGCAATGGAATCGTTACAGGAACTTGTTTCTGTGCTATTACAATTTTGAAGACATATCTGATGAGTGTTTGCAGGATGTAACACAAGACAGAAGAGATATTTGTGGTACAGTGTGTCTGGAAATAAGGAGAGGCATTCTGGTGTGGATTTTTTGGAGTGTAATACAACATGCAAGCTGAAAAGCTCATACCTATCATGGCCAGGACGAGTCTTGGAAGGAGGTGTTTTGCTGTTTTGTTGACTGGAGAAAAAGTCCATTTCAGAATTTTAGCAAGAGATCTCTCTGAATATTTTGTTTTTACTTTGCTTAAGGGCCAGACCTCTGTATGCGTAAATTTAGAAAACTCAGTCAGGGAGATAAAGAGCCCTAGTTATAGACAGTAATTCCTGCTGGGATGTGTGAATTCTAAAAGGTGGATGCTACTTTCTTTGAAATAATCTGATTGGAATGACCTGATAAGACATTTCCCTGATGCACAAAAATATGTATAGATATTTGAACATATATTTCTTTGGATATAAACTTTCAAATGTAAATTAATATTGAATGTGTGGGGAAAAAAAATCTTTTTATTAGTGTTTAGCAAGCTTGTAGGACAAATGTTCTTCAATAAAGATAGTTCGTCTTCACTTAAAATAAGAAAAGGAATCAATTATTCTTAAAAATGTGAGTACTTTGTAAAAATAAACCATTAAAATAGGAGCACACAGACATTCTTTAAGGACACATTTCAAAAGAGATTTTGCTATAACTTTTCTATTCTGCTCTTTCTTTGTATGAACAATCATGCAAGTTCAATGTGAACTTGAACAAAAAAGTCTATCTTCAATTTATGTATGGTTATTTAGTGCAACATTTTGTGTTTTATTTATATGCTCTTCAGGGTAAATCACCATGAAATACCTGAACTTTGAAATTATGATTAAATTGATTTATCTATTTATTTTTATTTTTTTTTTTTAAATTGTATAGCCAGCACTCTTTCTTTCAACTTAGACCATTCAGTGTATGATGTAGTACTTTGCACAGTTTGGATGCTAGGAGTTTTCAGTTAGAGGGTCAATAGCTTGTTGTAACTAAAGTGAAGGAGATATGTGCCATAGTGAAGAATGGACCATGTAAAAAGCCTAGAGAGCTGTAGTCGGGAAACAGATTTTGAAAATGAATCTTGGATGACAGATTATTAAAAGAAAGGAAGTTAGAGTTCCAGAGTTCACTGCACTGTCAGAAAATACGAAATATTTCTTTAGTCCAAGTGATGGAGGATAAAGGTTGCATGCTTATAGCAGGGAGTTTCTCAGCTATGATCCCCGTTCATAATTTTTAACCACAAAAGGGAAATTAATTTCATGGGTCCATAACTTCTGTTATTTTGAGGTCAAAGCAGAGCTTCTCTGAACGCTGACCCAGAATATCCAAAGTATATTTTCAATGGAGACATTCAAAACTGTATATATTTAATGTTGTATAGAAGGTATAAGCAATTATTAATTTATTACCAAAGCTACAGTGGACAATATATCACAGAAGTAATATTTGAATCGTAGAATGCTTTCGGTCAGAAGGAATTGTCTGGTTCACTTCCCTGTTCAAAGCAAGGCCAACCTCAAGGACAAAATGTAATAAATGAGTGCATAACTTGAACAATCTTTTTTTGAATTCTTCCTAAAGAAGAAGAAGCTCTGACACACAAACCTGAAGGTGGTTAAGTCCTGAGAATTAGCTGGTAAGGTAGAATAAAATGGAGAATAATGTATGGTCAGGGAGTTCAGTGACACTGCTTTTTTTGAGGACAGAAGTACATTGTGCTACTTAATGCTAGTGAGGAAAAAGAGAGATAGTGCAGTATATTAGAATTTGCAGTGCAAAATATTGATGGTGCTGAGGGATTGAACAAAAACATAAGCTACCTGCCATCTGAAGGAAGAGAGGTACAGTACGTTTGTGAAACAACAAAGTAGGTTTGAAACTTTCTGTAGAAACTAATAAACTAATATGTAACTGTTTTTCATTTGAGTGTGGTTGCTGGGCTTTAGATCAAAGCAGCTGTTTTTGAGGTCAAAGCAGGGACACCTCCCACTAGACCAGGTTGCTCAAAGCCCCATCCAGCCTGGCATTGAACACTTCCAGGGATGGGGCATCCACAGGCTTTCTGGGCAACCTGTTCCAGTGTCTCACCACCCTCAGAGTAAAGAATTTCTTCCTAATATCTAATCTAAATCTCCCCTCTTTGAACTTAAAACCATTACCCCTCCTCCTGTCACTACACTCCCTGACAAAGAGTCCCTCCCCATCTCTCCTGTAGGCCCCCTTTAGGTACTGGAAGGCTGCTATAAGGTGTCCCTGGAGCCTTCTCTTCTCCAGGCTGAGCAACCCCGACTCTTTAAACCTGTCTTCATAGGAGAAGTGCTCCAGCCCTCCCATGTTCTCCCCTGCCTTCATCCTGAGTAAATAATTTAAGAGTCTTGCACAAATGGTATCCAGTTCAACCCGTTCTAGGTAAAAATCAGTCTTGTTTATATGAATAGTTCACCTTAGTGTTTGAACCTCCATTCTCTGTGCTGAGAAAGAAATTTCTATGACCTCCCTAAAATATGTGCATTTACCAAGGGGTTGAACACTGTTTCTGAAATATCATTTACCTTTCAGTGTAAATGAAGCTGGATCTAGTGCTGGGTAAGTGTAAATACTGAACAAATTATTGAACCGCTGATTCACTTCCTCCTTTGAGTTGCCAGCACAAAAAAAATGTTGTGCTGTAGAACTGTAGCTTTTCAACATATGCTTTATTAATGGATTTCAACCTATGGTGTTGGTTTATATGTGTATGTGGGTAAGAGTGGATGGAGGGGCAGGTGTAAATTCAACTATAGCTATGACTGGTTACTATTTGTTATTCTCAGATGTCTGGCCAGGAAGTCATATAGTGCTGGTTTAATCTTCCTGAAAGGACAAATACAGCTTTATCGGCAGGGATGTGTCTGGTCTTGCTAGGTGGATTTTCTTATTTGTCATGAAACATTCCTGTCATACAAGAGTACCAGTTTGCATGAGGAGCTGTGATGATCCATTAATCTTTCACTCAAAATGTTGTTTAAAAAAACCACGCAAAATAAATTAACAGTAATTAAGTGCTTTCATTTATTACAGAATTTTTTACTAATGTAATTTGTATGAATATTGCAATAATTTATTCATTGAGCTGTCTTCCATTGTACAGTCAGTAGCCAAACTGAAGAGAAATAAAGGAAAAGAAACTCTGTGCACTCAAAAGATGACTTCTTAGGTAGAATTCAAATGACATAACTTTCTTTATCTTTTAATTTTGTTTTTCAGAATGACAAATCCCCAGGGCGTTCCACAAGTCGATCAAGTAACATTTCAAAGGTACATGAAATATATTTCCTTTGTATAGAATTTAAAGAAAACTAAGTTTATCAAATATAGTACAGCACTTTACTCCATTTAACCATAGATGCATCTTCTGATATTTTCTTCATAGACATCAGAATAAATTTTTACTGCCCAACATTATGGTTACCATATAAAATTTATCTTAAGATATAAATATTCAATTAGTTATTACTGTAATATGTGTGATAATAATAAGTAAATAGCAGTTGCACTTTTTGCACCTGCTTTCTACAACTACTTAACGTTACATTAAAACTTTGTCTTAAGATAGAATGACTGCTTGATTTTGCTCCCTCTGCCCTACCCAAATACTAACAAATGTAATGTATAAAGCTATGAATGTGTCATCATTTTGGACTGAATTAGTTTTACAGGGACTTATGGTTCACTGCAGCCAGGACTTTATGTCTAGATGCTTTTCAGTTTCTAGGAAACCAAGAAGGGAAAACTGTAGGGAGAAGCAAAATGTGATTCATACTGGAGTTCTTCAGTTTTAACCCCCCCTTTTTCTGTATTTTTGGTTCAGATGTGGCTGAAATCTATGCCAAAATGCCAGGATATACAGGAGGTAAAAGCTAAAAACTCAGTAATTGTTTGAATCCCAGCCTAAACATCTGCCATGTATTATGTTTGTATCTAAAGATCAAATATTTTTCTATCCAGTGCAAACACAGTATCCCTAGGCCCCTTCCCCACAATAGTGTTGTCTGTAGGGTACACCCTCTAAAAGTGTTTTATTTTCAGAGCTCTAAAAAAAACCAACTGTAATTTCTTAGTTAAAGAAACTGTATATGTTGGGTTTTGCTCTTCTAAGGGGGGGCGGGGGGGGGAAGCAAGGCAAAAGATGTACAATATATCCAGCCTGTTGAAGGATATGGCTGAATCTCTTCCTGACCTGTTACCTATTTTTAAAAAGTATATAGTTGTATTCTTACAAGCTTGATCGCGGTGTATATGTATTATTTTCACTAAAAATTTAAAGTGCATGTACGTAGTCTAATTATCGTAAATCTATGCTGATTTGATATTACTTTTTCTGCTTTTTTAAGTCAGTTGTATGGGTTACATTGTGACAAAGCATAAATGTATTCACTGAGACAAGACATGGCAGTGACATTTATTTTGAAGTAATTTCTGCAGAAATCACTATAGGTGCGTATTAGAAAGGGGTGCTTGCATCTTTTAAAGTAGTACATTAATAAGCAAGGTTTTCAGGCATGCACTTAATCTGTTTCTGATGTATAGCATCATTCATTCTTTGGCATCAATTTTTCCATGTGAAGCTGCCTGCCAGTGAAGCTTTTCAAATGCTGAAAGACACTAAATTGGAAAGCCAGTTTCCAGTTTATTGTTCATTTCAAAGTGCTTTTCTTGTAAAATGGGAAGGTATATGTGTATGTATACAGAGGAAAGCAAACACTGAACTTTTCGGGTTAATATTGCCTGGCACAAAGTAATATTAACAAATATTTCAACTCAAAACAAGATTGGAAGCTTCTAGGGGAAGTAAACTATATATCTAAGGCAACAGTTGAGTTCTGTGCAGTGGCAGATCTTGCATACAACAAAAGTTTCAATTGACAGAAAAATTAAAAATACTTTTTCTAGAAATATAAATTACACTAATCAAAACACATTGTTTTGATTTTGTATCTCTTACTGCTTTCATTTGCCTGTATGAATAAGCTAAAAATGGTCCAATAGATAGTTACATTTTAATAGTTACTGTGCATTGTGTATGCCCGCCTTGGTTGTGTATGGGGCTCCTGGTCCAGAGCGGAGTAGATGTTCCCTGATAACGCTGGATTTTGTACCACCTTGTTTGTGAAATCAAATATAGCGAAGATTCTGCAAATACAGATTCATATTTCATAATGCTCTTAAGATGTTTATTCAGAGAGGACACCTGAGGTTTGCAGTGTATGCTTGGGCAATTTTGTGTACTAGGTAGATTAACTCTGAATTACATGGTATTACAGATTAAACTGAATTGTTGAATATTGAATATGTCTTATCTAGACATAATGAGAAGGAATGGCTTTGGTTTGTTTGTTATTTACCAGATACTAGTTAGAATATACCCATTCAATCTATAGATTTTAAAATCAAACATTCCCTAGAGGGGCATGGGGGGGAAAACACTTCAGTTTTACCGTTCACTTTTCCTGTTCATGGACAGCGCAGTAATTTAGCATGTTGCAAAGACTTTCTTATCTTGCATATAAGTTTCTGGTAAGAATTTCAATAAAAAACTATTTTAGCCAAATGAAAGGACAAACCTAAAATATTTAGATATTATTTCAATATGAAATTATTTTTAAAGTCTATTATAATACATGTTACTAAGTGAAAACAGTGACTGGCCAATATGTTTCTATACCTGTACTATGATAAAATAAAGCCAACTGGAATATTTACAAATGATTTTCATGTTACTATAAAATTATTTAGCTCTACTTGTGAAAGTGATTTCTTTTTAAAACTTGTATAATGGAGTATTTCATCAATGTGGCAGGAGTAAGGCAAAATCCTGCAGTTTCATTCTGTTAACATGACTCAGGACTGAATGAAGTACTATTTTATTTGTGGGTGAGGGTACATGAACAGTGAAAACTGAGTGTAGTCGGGCTATAGCTCCCACTGCCCCTTGTCCACATAAGACACTGTACTTTGCCTCTTCTGCCCTTGGCACTCCCCTGTTGTGCCAGCACCAGTTTGCTCAGTGGGCAGGAGAGAGAACGAGCATTTGCTCAAACTAATTTGCCAATCCATCTCTGTGTTCTTTTCCAGCTCATTACTGTGACCTTAAATATCCCGCTTGTGGGGTAGCCACTGAGTTAAATGCAGGTTTTTGAAAGTAATTTCACGTCATTTTGCACTCTAACTCTTCCGTACTCTGCCCAATTTTGTCTGTCTGTTTCCTGGTACTCCTGACTGACAGTCAGCTGTGGCTGTCTTCAGTGAATATCGACCCAGGACATTCATTTATTCTCTCCAGCCTATACATCAATAGAACTGCCCTGTGACTCTGAAGCAACTGCTTCAGTTGGTTTTCCAAGCAGAGACAATTAGGAAAATGTATCAGTGTCTGATTTCTGCTGCACTTCTGGTAATATTGTAGATTTTTTATGTAGAATCAATAAATCAATAAACAGGTCTTGTTGCCTTGTGCCCTGCTAGCATTGGGAGTAATAGATCATATTTGGGACTGAGCTGTATTTCATATTATCTTGTAGTGACAAGGTGGAGCCCTAGTTACTAACTATGGCTTTCAAAACCTATCTACTGTAATACATATAAATAAAAACATAGAGGTATTGGAAATGTGAGTTATGAACCAGCCTTGCTGATTTTAATTTTTTTTTTTTTTTTTAACCCTTAGACTTTTTCTCCCACCCATTTTTCATGGTGCTAGTAGTAGAGGCAACTTTATTGTTCTTTGTAAAAGATAAGTCTTATGCAGTATTTTGGATTTCAGAATTATAATTATCTTATCTGGGTGTGGTTAAAATCTAAGTAAATTAAAAACTTGACCTTGTTCATTACATATTTGCTGCTGCTTAGTTCTGTGCACTGTAGATTTTTCAGTAAACTTGTTACGTCTTCCTAAATATGTGTATAATCTAAGAGGAAAGCTAGTCTGAGAAGGATCTGGTGGATTAATTTCTTTCTGTTGCGGTTAAGCAGTGGAACAAATCTTGTGTTTGAATTACAGTCTGTAGAGGTTATGCTTATATGTGTTTCTGAGGCTGCCTGGTTATATTAAAATGCTTTCTGCAAGAAATTTTTCTAACACATTGTAATTATCTTTCTGCATGTTAATTATGATTCAAGAGCTCCTTAGAGAAGGATACTCTCTCAGCAGTAAGATTTGAAATTCTCCGATGGGATCTTTGGGCTCACTTTTCAGTGCAGAGGAACTCAGGCTTGGAGCAAATTGCCTGATTTTTGCTTTGGCTCAATTGCTTCTCAAAAGCCATGAGCAGGTGGTAGAACGCTTTTTATTTACAAGTCTCTGAAGCATCCATCTAATAAAACTGTTGAGTTACATCAGGAAGCAGTGAGGTGATCAGTTTGGAATAGTCAGTGTGATAATAGTCATTGGTCTAATTTAGAATATGAAAAACAACAGAAAAGGGAAAGAAAGAACTGATTTTATGATATGTTTATGCAATTTCTAAACTGATTTTTTATGTCAGGTTGGGCTCCTCTCATTAAGATCCAAATGAAAACCAAAAAGCACCAGCTTGTCAGAGTAGTGCCTGCTAAAGTTTTAGATGAAAAATTTATTGTTGCCTATTTATTGATTGTGCATTTGAGCTACTCAGTTTGTGATTTTGAAATGTATTTCACAAGCTGAACATCAATTTATATAATATGTAATATAATATGTTATCCTTTTGAATTATAAATTTCCATTTAATTTCTTCCATTAAAATTGAATGTTCTTTCACGTGGGTTTTGATGTTCTTTAATTTTTCATGCTGTCTCACACAAGGTGAATGTGTGAGGAGTCCTGTATCACAGTTCAGGTGATTTACGCAACTTGAAGCAGAACTCACTGTGCATTTTTTTCAAATGGGTAAACATACCACCATGTCTTTGGCAGTGATATCAACAGATAATGCATAGGGTCTTCTGCCTGAATTATTGTAAGCACAAATGATAGGGTTTATGGTGGAAAAGGCATAAGGGAACTTAAATATTCATCATAGAATACCAGGGACCCCAAGGATCACCTGGTCCAACCTTTCCTGGCAAAAGCACAGTCTAGACAAGATGGCCCAGCACCCTGTCCAGCTGAATCTTAAAAGTATCCAGTGCTGGGGAATCCACCACCTCTCTGGGGAGATTATTGCAATGGCTGATTGTTCTTACTGTGAAAAATTTTCTTATCGTGGTCTTTGATAGCCTGAAAGAAGACCGTAGCACCTCCAAGATACCTGTTGCAGGACTGAATCCTAAAGAGCAATTGCACGACCCCTTGCATTTTGCTACAGGGGACTGCACTGCTACAAGTTGATCCATACTTGTTATTCTTAATATTCTTTGCCAGTTTCACACTAATCATAAATGACAATTCTCTTCCAGATTGCCATGGTGGTTTTTTTCAAGAAAACATGCAGTTCCATCATTTCCAACTGTATCTTCTAGATTACTGCAATGAGCAACTGAGAGAAAACTTAGAGCTTCCAAACAAGAAAATAAACCCAGAAAAAAACAAGTCCTTGCTCTTGTAAAGTGTAAAATGTCAGCCTTCAAAAGTGCTGTTACAGTGAATAATATCCTGTATAGAAAACCGGCATTAAAATATGAGTGTAAATGTTATGTTAGTCATCTAAATGATTCTTCTTGCTCATAAACAGAATCATTAATATCAAAGGTGAAGGCTAACTTGGCACTTAACTCTCATTATGATTCTGTTACTGTAAAAAATAACAGCACAAAGTAAACAAGTTAGTGAAAAGTACTTTGTTCATCAAAACATAAAGCAGAGAAAGGCAAAAAACTAGAACTAGATACAATGGCATAATAACTATTACTGCACTTTTTTTCCCCCCTTAGATGTAAATGTTTGATTTCTTTGTCTAGAGAATACTTTGTGGCTTGTCAAACAAGCTTAACAAAAGGCATAACTACAGAATTTACCTAAGTCTGCGTGAAATTTGAACTTCTGAATAAAATCACATAAAATACATCTCAGTTCTAGGGGACAACAGGTAGAAAACAATACATTTACAAATTATTCTTGAATACACTTGACCTGTTTTAAACTCATGTTCTAATGAGAGGGAATACATACAAAAATACAATTGTATGTATACAATAATACAGATTCTACTTTATTAAATCACAATTCTTATCAACAGCTTATTCTGAGTATACCTAAATGTACCACATCAACACATACAGTCAGAATTGCATGCATGTTTGAAATGTATTAAATACCTCAAACTTCATGTTTTTATACAAGCTTGCTTTGTGTGTAATGCCTATATATAATTTCCATTTCTGTAAATACATGGTGTTACCACTGATTTCAGTCCTATCCTATGATATGCAATACAGGCGAAGTAGTTTTCAATAAACACTGTATGCAAGTTATGACAGATGCTTAGTGTTTAGTTTTCAACAAGAATTATGATCTGTAACATACCTACTCCATAGGTACTCCTGGAAATTTTTATATGGCATTTATTTCTTCACCATGGCACTCAGATGCACATTTCAGGTCTTTGTCCTAAAAATAATACAATTAAGCAAACTTTATTTCTACAGTGATACAAAATTATTTATTGCTGCACTCTGAGGTTCCTTGTGCTTCATAAAAATATGGTGTCTCCTGTTTTTCATAATGACGTGTTATCAGACCTTCACTGTCTTTTGGCTTAGTCATTTCAATATTCTTTCTACAGCTCTTTTGCTCTGGTGCATTTAGGTTTCTCTCTTCCCAAGAGCTGGAATAAATAGATATCAAATACACACCAGAGTAGAGTTATTAAAATATAATAATGGTATCCTCACACATGGTACTTCATCCAATCTGTGTCCTTCGTAGCCCATTGGACCAAATGAAGAATAGGATGAGTGTGTGCACTCGCATACATATGGACTGGTGGGAGAATGGCAGGAATGTCATATGATTGAAAGCTGTTTAGTATATAGAAATATTTTTAGGCTGTAAGTCTTGCTGATAGAGGGATATGTAGAAACAGATGCCCTTTTCCAAAGGGAAAAGAAAGTCTAAATGATGTTCTCTGAATACTGATCCTGACTACCTTTAGAAATAAAATCCTACAAAATCCAGTAACAAAAAAGATACACATTTTGTGTTTCATCTTTCCTACAGGCTAAATTTGTGTTAAGCTCCTTCCAGACAATCAAAAGCTGCTGGTCTCAGGGCTCTGCACCTTTTGTGTAAAGACCAGCACAGCCTTTGTTTCAATTGCTTACATCTGCATATTTTTTTCTATGAACTGCAAAACATTTTTATTAAGAAAGTGGTAATGCCTAGAAAGATGTATCCTTGAAGAGAATCATGAATCAAAAATATTGCATTGCTGCAGTACAGAGACCTTTGCAAACTATAATCCATCTGATAATTCAAAGCTTAGCTAGCAGTGCTACGTCTAGAGAAAGAGTATTTTTTTGAGTAGAACCTCTATCTTTAAAATAAAGGTTGACAAAGATCAGTAAGACAGGAGAAAAGAAATTTAAAAGCTTATTGAATCTGCAAGTCAAGTTTGTAATTGGTTTTGTTGGTTTCATTTTTGAGATAGTAGGATAGATTTGCCACTTGCAATTTTACTTTGATGGAAAGTAAACCTGCTTTAATGATTTAGATTTCAAACCCTTTTATAACAGGATCGTACTGACTTTCAAAGGCGCTGAATAGTATTGCTTAGCAGAATTGTATGGATATTTCCTCTACTTCCTTCTGTGTTACTTTTCTCTTTATTCCTTCTCTTCAGAGGCAGGAGAAAGGAGGACAGGAGAGAAAGAAAAGGATTAGGGAAGAGATGTGCAAGGAATAATTAAAAAAAAAATCTGTGAAAGAAAATGTAACAGAAATTGAGTTACCAATTAATTTAATGGTTGCTGTAAAGCTTTCAATCAGACTGTAATAACTTTGAGCACAAAGCAGGAACTCCATCATAAAGGAGAAAAAAAAAAATAAATAAGAAAACCCCAACAAAACCAAGAAACACCCTTCTCCCAAACCCATGTATATAAGTTTCAGTTGCCATCAAGACACTCTTTGTAAGACGCACCTGGCTTGGGTCATTTCCACCATGTTTTGATCTTATTAGACCTGAGCAATTATCCAAATAAAAGTTTATAATGACAGGTGTTTTCCATAAAAAGTTGCATTGTTTACAAAGCAAAATTTTTCAGATGAAAATCCACAGACTGGATCTCCTGCTGAGCTTACTGCCATGCAAACTGTCATACACTTCTAAGGTATCCATTCCTTGGTGTGCCATTATTTTAATAGGATAGAGTTTCAGCTTTTTAACTATATTGGTTGGTGGGATCGGGGGGATTCTGTGATTTATCACTTTTATAAAACATACCTAGTACAAGAATCATAGAGTCAGAATAGCAGGCTGGAAGGGACCTGAAGGATCATATGGTCCAACCTTAATAAAAGCAGGATAAAAGAACAGAATAAAAGCATTTGTCGTATTCCCTGTCTGCCCTACCTTCCCTCAGTTTTCTATGACTTTGTACTTAGGCAGTGTTGCAAGCTGAGCAGGTTTTGGAAATGCCTTTCTTATTCAGAACAGAGGTATTAGAGGATTCATTAGCCTTTCTGCTGGTATCTGTGAGGCCATTTTATAGCAGCTATCTGTTACATCTGATTTGTTATTTTAAAGCTTAACTCCATTCAAATATGAATGGAGTTCTACTTGTGGAACGTGGTTTTACTCAGCTTTTCTCTTAGGTCAAAGTAGAGCTCTTCTCTCTTCTGAAGAAGAGCACAACTTGACTCGTTCTTGGACTAGTTTCAACTTGCAGTGTTAAGCAATAGATGTCCAGTGAGGACTCTCATTTTTGTTACTATCTGGAAAATTCTATCTGAGCCTCAACACCAAAGTAAAGACAATCTTGATTTGAAATTCTTACTGTTTTCATCAGTTGAACTTCATTCTGTCCCCTATTTCTGTCTTTGCTGCAGTCTCTTAACAGATATGTATGTGTGATATTAAAATCCCCTTGTGTCAGATAAATTATTATCATCTTGATTGTCCCAAAAACTCCGTATTTACCAGTATTCTGTTTGAATACCACCATACCAGCATACTACCAAATCCTGTTGAACATATCAAAAATAATTATGGATAAGTGCTCTGTCATGTCTGTTAATTGAATTACGTATCCTTGACAAGAAAGTACATCCAAACTGGCCAAGACAGCAGAAGACGGTGACTGGGGAATCTCTCTCTACTAACAACCTTTTTGAAATGCCAAACTTAATTAGCTGGAGTTGGCATTATCCCTCAAGCATCTTCCTTGTGTTGATGGCATAGAGAAATGGGCTGACTTGCTTATAAATGAATTGTTGGACAACTTTATTGTGAATTACCACATTTAATTATGCTGCTGATATAATTTGCTGTGATAAAATTAGTACAGTGCTTGTTTAGTTTTCCCATTCCAATGAGCTGTACAATGTAGCTGTCTGAAGTAGACATCCATTCTAGGAATACTGTTCTTAAAAAAAATCATTCTACCTGCCAAGTGGAATTGGAGTCCACAGCATCAATCTGATCCCTCTATTGAACAAATACAGTATCTCAAAATATTCAGTGTGCTAAATAGCAATATAGCAATGGGATAGCAATTATAGCAATAAGATCTGTGTGCTTGAGACTGTTTCCAACATCTGTTGTATATACAATCCCATAAGAGCTGGACTGATATGATATGAGCAGAATATATTCAAATGATCATGTTTTGGTTTGTCAGATATGCCACTAAAAGGATATCAGTGTTTTGTTGCTAAAACTACCAGTAAAGATGATTAAACGTAAAAGAAAGCTTATATTATGAGCAAGGATGGTGGATTTGTTCAGTGCTGTGTTTTGTGGCAAGACAGTATTGCAGAGACTCCGAGGCAGCACTGACAGATAAATGTGGAACTTGTGCAGGGCAGTGCTCAGTTGCGTTCATCAGCCGCTCTGCTGCTCAGAGGAAGCAATATGCTGTACTGATACAAGTATAACCCTTCTAGGATCTAACCTGGAACTTCCATATGGCTGTATGCTGTGCTCTGTAAATAGACCAACTGACAATGCTACTTTAGATATCTTCACTGTGAGACTGGACTTAAGAGAATATATATTTTTTTAAAAGCAAGAGCTTCAGATGTATGGCTTGTAGAGGAGATGGCTAAGGGAATATTACCAAAAGAAATGAGGTAAGCCCAGAGGCAGTGTTGGCAGCAGAGAGCACATGCAGTTTATACTGTCAGAACGTGGGTAGGGTGAAAAAGCAAAGGGGTCTGGAATAGGCTTCCAGCTGAGTTGGAATTTACAAGTTTTTAAAAACAGCTTGAGTAGCTGTGAATGGTTATTTTCATATGACATGTGGTAGCAGGGACAGACCTGACATTAACAGGTCCTTCCACTCCTGTTTAAGTTACAGAGATAAGACTGGAATTATTTACAAAATAAGGCCTTCCGGTACCTGTGAGGTCCATAAGCAAGTATCAGGTAATGAATATCAGAAATATTAACTTGGTTTTAGAAATCACTCCATCGGTTAATTTTACCATTAAAAGCTATTTTAAAGTAGATGAAAATCAAAATTTGCATGTAAAGGTTGTAGAAACCTATTGAATGAAACTTGCTCACAGATAATCTGAATTATTTTGTGCATAACTTGGCGTGTTGGAGTTTTCTTGCCTTTTTTTTTTTTTGAAGAATTATGTGGTACATATGCTTTCTGCCTGCCCAGATGTCAGGTTTACTCCAATAGAGATTAGACAAACAAGCAAAAAGTGTTTATTTTTTAAAAAGAATTTGATGTAAATTATTTTAGAAGGAAATAAAGCTTCCTCTGCATTACGTGCAACTAAACATAACATTATTATGGCAGTGCAGGGGAACTAGAAAGTAAATTTGACTGAGCAGGGCTGAAACAGTCCAGACCTCTTAATAGCTGAGAGTGAAATGTAAGATTTAAGCCACCAAACTGATAATGTAATTTTTATCTTAAAATAATTAGATTTCCATCTGTCTCCAGTCCCAAATAATAAGTGTAAAGCTTTTCAAGGAATTTGTTTTAATTTTTGGCTTGATTCCAGCCCTCTTAAGAACTGTCTAGCTCACTTCCTGCTTTAATAGTTGCTGAAAGTTTCTTGAATTTGTGTAAACCTACTGTACCATTACTGGGCCAGCTTAACCATTCTCCTTATCCCTTCAAAGGGTAATGCTTGTGGCAAGGTCATACAAGTCCTGCATTTAAGGCATGAGGATGACCTGACCACTGCTTAAGGTCAAGCTGAATCCTTTTAATACACAGATCCTGAAAGAAGCAATAGTAACAGTCCTACTGCTATGAGGGGGAAAAAAGAAATGGGAGCTAAGGATGAATTCAGAAGTCCACACTCGACTCTAGGGCTGGATTTCTTCAGCAGTTCCTTTGCCTGGAGCTTTTCAGCAGCATGTGGCCTAGTAGCGTGGCTCTGGTGCTGATATCTACATCTGTCCTCATTAAGTAGCTTAAGGTATGCCTAATCACTTAAAACTAATCACAGAGGCTGAGGTGCAAAATGATTGCATACCCAACCATACCTATACCATCTCTTTCTAATGTGTATGTAAAAACAATTCATATTCCTTCACAGAGCGTGTAATTGAAATGTTCCTTTTGTAGAAAAAGAGATATGAAATCCAAACAATTTCTCTCACGGATACTTGTCCTTTCTTCCAGGATTAGACTGCAGACATTCTAATGTTTCTCTTCTGCCTGGTGGTCCCATGCATTGAAAAAACCATATGAACATAAGGATTGTGCCCAAATGCATTATCAACTTAATTTCTTATGTTGGCTTAGTCTTCATACCTCTGAGATTCATTTTATGGAACTAGTAGTAAAGAATTAGTGATGTTTTTTGTGTTGTGATATTAGCACACCAAGAGGTAAAAAGGATTACTTGAATTCCAAAAGCTAGAAGATTATTTTCGTGCAAAAGCACCATTCTGAAGTCTCAACTGGTATCCTATTAAAAGCAAAAATGCACATAGTGGTGACTGATGTTTCCAATAGATCTATGCATGGAATATAATGGATATTTAAAACCTTGGATCAAAGTGAAGTGTCAGCAGCTACTTGCTATATTTATTTATTTTTGCTTGTACTATTAATTTTCAAACTGACACCACAAAAATGTCGGTGAAGGTGAGCTAGAAATAAATTTTAATTATGGACTCTACATGTGACTGAATTTGATTTGCTAGTACAAAAGGTTGGGATGACAGCCTTTACATCTTTGTATTATTTGTACTCTTGCTTAATAATCATTCTTCCCCTGCACCTGGTGCATGATCTTGTGGGAAACTCCTAGGCTTAAGTATTTTGTCTCCGTTTGGTAGTGGTGCTCACACTCGGATAGGGTTACTTACTAAAGCTGATGCCCTTATCAGCTAAAGGAAGGTCATATGCATTAAGAATGATTTATATTGAACCTCTCCCCACAATACTGTACCTCGCGAGAGATCCTGAAGAATCACAAAGGCTTGGATTTAAATTTGGGTTCTGTACAGCTATGCTGCCAGTAGATTTGAGGCACACTGAAATGGTTTGCTGTTAACACCATCAAAATATGTTTTCAGTGGAAGCATTGAGCAACCGCGCCTGCAATTTGTAGCAACAACCTTATGAGAAAAATGTCACATACTAAATGTGTTTTATATCTCTTCTGCTGTTTGAGAATGTGATCAGCTCTTGTAGAGATCCAGCCTGTACTTTGGTCTTCACAGGCTCATCAGTTTAATGTATTTGAGCTCTTCTAGAAGATATGATTGGCCTCGAAAACCTTTTAAAACATACTTTAATTTTCTCGCTGTTCCCTCAGTCCACTCAACATAGGTTAGCTTTGTGCTCTTCATCACTCAGTGTAAAGTAAATGCACTTCACTCCATTTTGAAAGGAATCATCATGGTTGTTTGATTTCATGAAATAAAAACAACACCCTTTCTCATCAGACATTTACAGTAGATCAAAACCAAAATGAAAATTCAAATGTTGAAAGCTGCTTCCTCAAACAGCGACAAAAAGTAGTCGTGAGCAAATGAGAGCTGAAACATTTCGGTCATATTTAGTTCCACAAATAGGTTTTGCTTTTGGTCAGGCTTCCTGTATTTTGTGAGCTTGCATGTGTTCAGCAGCGCGCTATGAACAGCAGCAGCAGTTACTTTAATTTTGTAATCATGTGGCAAAGCATTAAAATATCTGCAATGTATTTCATAGACCAAAGATTCCAAATTATCTAACTTATTTCAACAGGCAAGCAGTCCTACAACAGGAACAGCTCCCAGGAGTCAGTCACGGTTGTCTGTCTGCCCTTCCACTTCAGGACATTTGTAGGTATGTGCTGAGAAAAATATGTTCTAATCTGGCTGATACTTGTTAGTTGTTGTCTTTATTAAATAGTACGTAGCTATGGCT